>NC_047111.1:113258185-114458185 GCF_902500255.1 Thalassophryne amazonica | reverse complement strand
CAGTTCAAATCAGATTTAAAGCATATATAATTCAAATCTGATCTCACTGACTAACTGTCCACATTATACAGATGAGGACAAATTTATTAGCCCCCAAAGAAATGTAACATTTTCTTCAAAGTTTACCCAAATGC
Organism: Thalassophryne amazonica; assembly: GCF_902500255.1. Classification (NCBI taxonomy): domain Eukaryota; kingdom Metazoa; phylum Chordata; class Actinopteri; order Batrachoidiformes; family Batrachoididae; genus Thalassophryne; species Thalassophryne amazonica. The sequence continues at coordinate 114,458,051 of NC_047111.1, read as the reverse complement.
TTTTTAAAAGTGTAAGGAATTTTCAACACAACATGTCTCACTCACTCACTCATCTTCAACCACTTACTCCAGTTAAGGGTCACAGGGGGCTGAAGCCTATCCCAGCAGTCATAGGGCAAGAGGCAGGGTACACCATGGACAGAACGCCAGTCTGTCGCAGGGCCACATATAGACAAACACATTCACACCTGTATGCAAACCTACGGACAATTTAAAGTCAAAAATTATGCATACAGAAAGTGTGTCCTTTGGTCAGATGAGATGAAATTAGCTTATGTATGGGGAAAGAAGGGAGAGAAAAGAGCACCATCCCCACAGTGAAACAAAAAGGTAGGAGTATTATGCCGTGGGGATGCTTCCTTGACTCAGGAACTGGGAATCTCCTCAAGGTGGAAGAATTCATGAAGAAAGGATATCAATTCAAATCAATTTTATTTATATAGCGCCAAATCACAACAACAGTTGCCCCAAGGCGCTTTATATTGCAAGGCAAAAGCCATACAATAATCACAGAAAAACCACAACGGTCAAAACGACCCCCCATGAGCAAGCACTTGGCGACAGTGGGAAGGAAAAACTCCCTTTTAACACGAAGAAACCTCCAGCACAACCAGGCTCAGGGAGGGGCAGTCTTCTGCTGGGACTGGTTGGGGCTGAGGGAGAGAATCAGGAAAAAGACATGCTGTGGAGGGGAGCAGAGATCAATCACTAATGATTAAATGTAGAGTGGTGCATACAGAGCAAAAAGAGAAAGAAACACTCAGTATGTTATGATATGTGAAGATTATGAATGAAAACCTCAAGCAGTCAGTAGTAAAATTGGGTCTGGGTCATCGCTTTGTCATTCAACACAATAACAACCCAAAACATATGTCGCTCCTGGTGAAGAACTACCTTCAGAATACCAAAGTGAAAGTTATTGACTGGCCTGCACAAAGACCTCACTTGAATCCCATTGAAAATATGTGGGGTGAAATGAAGACCAAGTTCCATGACAGAAGACCATCAAATCTGGAGAAGCTGGAGAAAAAAAATTGATTGGGCTTCCTCAGGAAACATGCCTATACACAACGGCTTTTTTTTTTTTTTTTTCACAATTTTGGACTCATGTTTAAAGTTCGTGTTGAACTGTTAAGCAACAGTGGAACACCAAAATGTAAGTCCCTTTTCTGTTGTTAATAGATTAATAACATATAAAATGACAAGGATCTATTTTAGCCATTATATAAAACAAATAATGAATGTTTTTACATTCTTTCAATGGAATGAATATTTAATTCGGTGAAAGCTGGAACAAACCATTCAACTCAGCTGCCCCTTGTTGAATGGTATGTTTCAGCTTTCACCTCATTAAATATTCATACCATTGAACTCATAAATATTCATTATTTGTATAATATGATCAAATAGAAAAAAAATTGTATGATGGAACATTTTGATTTGATTGTAGTCTGTTCACTGGGTCACAGTCTTACTGTGAGCAAGGTCAGACAACTCACCCACATACATGCACGCAAGCACACACACAAACACATACACACACAAAGCACAACAGTAAACCAGGTGAAGATAACGTACCATTTTTCTTTGCCTCGAAGCTTCCTTTAAAGCTGTAGTACATATGCCAGGCCTGTAGGTGGCACTGTAACGCTCCCACAAAAAACTGAGAAGAAGACCATAGAGCATGCCCATAACTAATGTAAGCGCTAATCAATGTAGCAGGCGATGCTACAAGTTTACAAAGCCACATGCTGAGTAAAATAAAGCCTTTTAAGAGAAAGGGTCTGTGCTGATTGTCTGAAACTGACTTATTATGCATTTAAAGTGAAGCAGTGTTTATATACATTCAACAAAAATATAAATGCAACACTTTTGGTTTTGCTCCCATTTTGTATGAGATGAACTCAAAGATCTAAAACTTTTTCCACATACACAGTATCACCATTTCCCTCAAATATTGTTTACAAACCAGTCTAAATCTGTGATAGTGAGCACTTCTCCTTTGCTGAGATAATCCATCCCACCTCACAGGTGTGCCATATCAAGATGCTGATTAGACACCATGATTAGTGCACAGGTGTGCCTTAGACTGCCCACAATAAAAGGCCACTCTGAAAGGTGCAGTTTTGTTTTATTGGGGGGGATACCAGTCAGTATCTGGTGTGACCACCATTTGCCTCATGCAGTGCAACACATCTCCTTCGCATAGAGTTGAAGAGAACACCTCTCCAACGTGCCAAACGCCAGCGAATGTGAGCATTTGCCCACTCAAGTCGGTTACGACGACAAACTGGAGTCAGGTCGAGACCCCGATGAGGACGATGAGCATGCAGATGAGCTTCCCTGAGACGGTTTCTGACAGTTTGTGCAGAAATTCTTTGGTTATGCAAACCGATTGTTCCAGCAGCTGTCCGAGTGGCTGGTCTCAGACGATCTTGGAGGTGAACATGCTGGATGTGGAGGTCCTGGGCTGGTGTGGTTACACGTGGTCTGCGGTTATGTGGCTGGTTGGATGTACTGCCAAATTCTCTGAAACGCCTTTGGAGACGGCTTATGGTAGAGACATGAACATTCAATACACGAGCAACAGCTCTGGTTGACATTCCTGCTGTCAGCATGCCAACTGCACGCTCCCTCAAATCTTGCGACATCTGTGGCGTTGTGCTGTGTGATAAAACTGCACCTTTCAGAGTGGCCTTTTATTGTGGGCAGTCTAAGGCACACCTGTGCACTAATCATGGTGTCTAATCAGCATCTTGATATGGCACACCTGTGAGATGGGATGGATTATCTCAGCAAAGGAGAAGTGCTCACTATCACAGATTTAGACTGGTTTGTGAACAATATTTGAGGGAAATGGTGATATTGTGTATGTGGAAAAAGTTTTAGATCTTTGAGTTCATCTCATACAAAATGGGAGCAAAACCAAAAGTGTTGCATTTATATTTTTGTTGAGTGTATATATATATATTAAACGTGGTTTGCTCCACTGGCTGCTCTCCACCTCCGCAGATGAAGCAAAAGGAAGCGCACTTTAAATGAATCATGTTTAAGTATTTAAAAAAAATGCTTTTTTCAGATTTGATAAGAGTTTTTATCAACAGGTTGTAGAGTTAATTTATCAGTGCAGCTGTTGTGGAAATGTTGCCCCCCACAGCCGTTTTTTCAAAGTCTTTGTTATTCACCAAGTATCCACAGTAAACAAGGAATTTGACTTCGGTTTGAGCTGCTCTGTACGGCATGTAGAAATATACACTAAACACTGAATAAATCACAGCAATAAAAAGTGCAAATGAAATGTGCAATAAGAAAAAAAAAGAATGTCCTGTCAGCAGACTGAAGATTTCACAGAGCGCCTGGGCTTATGGTTTGGCCAAGCTCCAAAACTCTTAATAATGTGAAAAAATAAATAATTACCTGGGAAAACAGAGAGAGAGGGAACATCCTAAACTTAAAAATCTGCATGATGGCATAGCAACATTGTGCCATTGCTTAGGGAGAGCCCTGCCACTACTGATAGTGTTTAAAAATGCAAAAGTACTTTTTTATCCGATTACTCGATTCATCGATAAAATAATCGATAGAATACTCGATTCCAAAATTATTCAATAGCTGCAACCCTACCTGTGTCCATTTTATTTGACATTGGTTTATATTTATTTAGGATATTTATAGTTTTTTCACATTTCAATTCCAACACCGGGAGGAAACCCACACAAACACAGGGAGAACATGCAAACTCCACAGAGAAAGGCCACGGGAACTGAACCCACGACCTTCTCGCTGTGAGGCAGTCCTGTCCTGGGTGCCCTAGAGACTTCTGCCTTTATTATTCCATCTGGCCCATGTATAGGGTTACAGTGTTTGGTCTGTGGGGTGCTCCTACAATGTTTCTGTGTTCGATAAACAGAGTGGCTCAATTTTATCTAAATGATCTTGTGATTTATAGTGACACTTGGTATTCTCATTTGTGACACATCCATGCTTTGTTTGAGCCGTGACCATTAACCCCTTAATGCCCGAATTTATATAGCTGTATATAAAAAAATGTTTTTGCCTTTAAGTAGATGGTAAATAATGTTGAGATTATTAATTTCACTTTTGCACAAAAACTAGATAGTAATATTGGGTATTCTGGTAATGACTTTATGTTATAATGTTATAATAATAATGATGGTATGTTGCAAATTTGCAACAACAGGCATACTGGTCAGTTTGGTAAGTTGCATATTTGAGTCAGAGATTGTAGCATATATGCGACGATGGGCGTTAAGGGGTTAACCTTGCCAAGTGCTAGGTTACTCAGATAGGACTAACATCTCTCAAGCACAGATGCAAAAATAAAAAAATGAGTGTGATGCCTTGTGCCTCCTGAGAGAGCGAGTTGTCCTACAGGTGATGGCACCAACAGCCAACCTGTCTAGTTAATCATTCAGCCAGAGGGTAAGTGGGGGCATTTGGGAGGCATCAGATTACAGTGGTTTTAACACCTCACTGAAGCTCTCACTTACAGGGAATCTCTCTCGTCTCTACCTGGCATCAGGCAGTGATATCAGTGTCATATTTCATTGTACAGCCAATAACACATCTTGACAGGGTGATCTATGTTCAAGTGCCTCTTTCAAAAAATAAAAAAGAGCTATGCGCCCTCTACATTTCCTATTATCTTTTACTTCATTGATATTTCAGCTTTGTAACCTTGAGAGATTCACTCAAAAGGTACATTAGGATAGCTGAATTCCACATTCATACACAGGTTTTAATTTCAAAAATACAGATATAATTCCGAGACGGAACAGTGGTACTTTCCTTCAACCAGCCAATACAGAACTGAAACCACTGCAGTTAAGCCTGTGACAGCTGTGTAATTATGATGCAAGAGGATAAATAAACTGCTCTCAAACCCACCTGGGAATCTGACAGTTTACTCCCTGTATCCTTGAACTAGTAACTGAGAGCAGTTTCTGACCTGAAAGTGCAGAACTAGGACCATATCAAGATTTATGTTTTTATATGTTTAGTCTGGGTTAGGGCTGAAATGATTAGTCGAATAACTCGAATATTTCGATTATAAAAAATGTTCGAGGCAAATTCTGTGCCTCAAAACTCCGTTTAACGTTGTACTACATATGCCAGGCCTGTGTGTGAGACACTGTAACGTCCCAACAGAAGAAGACTAAAGCACGCACATATTGCAGAAGGGCTAATCAACTTAGCATCAAAACCTACAACTTTCCAGCGCAACACACAGAGTAAATAAAATAAAGCCTTTTAAGAGAAAGACAGTCCATGCTAATCATCTGAAATAGAGTGCATTTAAAGCGAAGCAGTGTTTGTGTACTTTTAAAAAACACACAGTCCGCTCTACGTGGGGAGTGGCTATTTGCCCGGCAGCCAGCTGCTGTCTCTCTCTGCCCGGTGTGAGGGGAGCCACTTACACCGGGCAAGTCACAGCTCCGTCTCCGGCCACTCTGACAAACACTCTCTGAAAGAAGATCCTCTCAACAACAGTCCACTCTTTCTTCTGTGTTTTGCTCGGACTTGCAGAATGTTAACTTTTTAATTTTCGTGTTTTTGGCCAACACACAATGCTTCACAAACATTGTAACTTAAATAAAATAATAATAATAAAAAAAACTGACTGTAAGGCTTGCATGTTCACCCTCCAGCTGAAATGCATCTGCTGAATTGCAGAGAAAGAGGGATAAATACATTTTAAAAAATTCACGCAGGGACCCAGTCTACCAACCTTTAAAACAAACAAACAAACAAACCCCCCCCAAAAAAAAAAACTCAAAAATGGTTAAATTTTACAAGCTGGGGAAAAACAACACAAAACAGAAACCCACATCCCATTACCATTTCAGCAAAATTTCAAGACTTTGGCGCAGCGACATTGTGCCATTACTTAGGAAGAGCCCTGGACTATTTATGTTGTTTAAAAACACAAAAGTACTTTTTATTCGATTATTCAATTAATCGCCAGAATAATCGATAGAATACTCGATTACTAAAATAATCGATAGCTGCAGCCCTAGTCCAGTTAGTTTGCATTCAGACTGCAATGTTGCATTCGCACTAAAAAACTTTCCATAATCTACTTACGTCTTGTCCTCACCATCTATGTACGTAGACTGCATCTCCCTATACTTGACAGTGATTGGTATGCAAAGGCCCTGTCACACCTTGACGATTTAGCCTGTGTATGCCGACCGCATTAAAAACTCTGGCACACGCTGTCGTACGTCTAATAAATTAATGCAGCTGTCACACCTTGACGATTATCCAGCATATGCCGACAGCCCCGTTTCCACCCAGTGGTTCGGGTCGGTACTGCATGGTGTGGTGCCGGTCAGAAACAAAGTAATTTAACATTATTTAATTTTTTTATTTTCAATTTTTATCTTGGTGGACCATTTTCATTGTGTACAGAATGCTGATGAGTGGACTGGCTGTGGTAAATGCTGCCGTGAATGAATGGAGTGCTGTGACTCTTTATACTGTTAAAGCGCCAACTGCTTCCTGATCAGGTCTGATCAAGTCATCACAGAACTGAATAATGAAACGCTGTGATGATTTAAACTTTTAAAGCACCAGTCAACCATGATCAGGGGTGATCTGAAGGTGTGGTGATCACTGACAGCGACGGCACTTTAAATGTTTAAACAGCACAATAATCAGGCGTGATCACCCTGATTGATCGATCATGTCGTCTGATGATCACATCATAGTGACGGTGCTCTAAAAGTTTAAATAGCTTTAAAAGTTTAAATCATCACAGCACTTCTGTGTGATCAGAGCATGACAGCAGCTGAGAAATGCACCCGCAGCCGAAAAACCACCAAGGGACTTGTTTTAAAACGCTGCTTTCCAGCCACAAATTAAAGTATTTTCAGAGATCATTTTAAAAAATCAGGAGCTTTATGTGGATTCCACATGAAGACTGCAGCTTTCAGCCGATCAGTACCAGCATTAATGGACAGATTTAGACATATGAGTACATTACAATAAACGTGTGCCAACAATCACATAACCTACCTACAATTTATGTCCCGCATGTAGGGGACGTATGAGTCACATGTTGGCATGCGTTGAAACTTTTCAGCAAGCCCAAAAATTTTTGAGGAGCTCAGCTTTATTAGGACGTACATCAGCGAACTTCAGCGTATTTCAATGTGCTTCAACTTGCTCTTAACTTATAAAAAAACTTAACCTTAACTTATTGGACTTATGTCAGTGCTTTTTAATATGGTTGGCATATGCTGGCTAAATTGTCAAGGTGTGACAGGGCCTTAAATGTGTCTGTGTCTGACGTTGGCATGTTTTCACTTTGGTTGGTAATTCGTTTACAATGGAGAAAAATTAACATTCATTTCATTGCAACTACATTATTACCCAAGGCCATCATTACCCAAGGCAACTACATTATTATCCGAGGCGTTTCGTGGATGGGACTGGACAGGTACATTGCAGGAACGGGCGGGAGTGTAACACACACATAGCGGGTGCAGGCGGGAACAGTCCGAAATTCAGCGAGCAGGAGCAGGATTGAGAAATTAGTCCCGTGCACGGCTCTACTGTGGAGCGTCCTGCCCCACAGCGAGTCAAAGGCTCTGCACAGTCTGCCACGTACAGTGAGGAAAATAAGTATTTGATCCACTATTGATTTTGCAAGTTTTCCCACCTACCGAGAATGGAGAGGTCTGTGAGTTTTATCGTAGATACACTTCAACTGTGAGAGACAGAATCTAAAAAAGAAAATTCAGAAAATCACATTGTATGATATTTAAATAATTAATTTGCATTGCATTTGTATGTAAGACAATAAAATCTTAATTAAATGACTGCAAATTATAAAGAACACAATGCTCATACAGCGGAGGGTATTTTAGCATTGCATTATATTTCTTCTTATTATTATTATTACTATTATTCAGTGGTGGGCACAGCTAACCAAAAAGTTAGCTTTGATAACCGTTAATCCGCTAACTGAAAAGTTAACTTTTATAAAGCTAAACTGGAGTCTTGCACAGGCAGACAGTTTTGACTTATGGTTATAATTTTATACAAACAAGTTATTGAAATTAATACATCTGGCGTTTTACAAAGTTAAATTATCAGCTATATGTTTTAGTTTTAAAGTAATGTACTAATATTGAAGGTTTTAGCATTTAGACACACATGCTGCATTGCACTATGGGTACAATATAGGGATGCACCGATGCTGATACCAGTATCGGGTATTGGCCCGATCCCGTATGTATTTACTTGTACTTGTAATCATAAAACTGCTCCGATACTGGACACCCGATACCCTTTACAGCAGTGTGATGTCAACCTCTCAATGCAGCTCATGAGCAGGCAGAGGTCGTGGTTTGACGGAACTGCCCACTTTGCCCACGTGTTTGATGCTGCGAGCTTTTTACATTTTACACTTTTTTTTCTTTAAAACTCTGTGCCGCTCCGTGTGGGATCTCGCTAAAATTAGCTGATCTGCACACATTAACAAATGCTAGCGCTTGTTTTTTCCCACCCAAATGCGCCTAAAGTCTCTTTCTGAGGATGACATGAAGTAAAAAAAACTGTTGAAAAACGGAAAAAAATAAAATAAAATAAACTCCTGTCAATCTGGTTGTGCTCTTTCCATAAACAAGTTGTCAATTCTTCCTGATCAGATGGCCATCCAGGGGTGAATCCAGACAAAAGGGGGGGGCATGCTTCCCCCTCCACACCCCAAGATTAAAGGTCCACTTTTGAAGACAATTTTTCATACTACTACTACAATAATAATAATAATATTAAGAATTAAAATGTCAAGAAAGAATTAAAATGTTAGAAAAAAATGTTAGAAAGAATTTAATAGTTATATTTATAAACAAAGTATATTATAAATTTTAAGCTTTACTGTTACAGCGCTGTCAACATTTAAATATGAGGTTAAGAAAGAGGTCTTTATTTTATTTTTATAAAACAAGTATTTAAATTTATTGAAGTCAAGAAAGGGTGACTATAAAGTGAGTACTGGAAAATCTGGTTATTTTCATGTTGAGTGGGGGACGGGGTGTTGTCGGCAGCTGCTGAAAGTAACTAATATAGTAACTAGTAATACGATAATATGCGTATTACCAACATATAACAAGGATTTGCATCAAGTTACATGAAATTCCTACTAAAAATGTGAGGACTTTATTTCAGAATGTAAGCACCCGATCATGAAACTGACAAGAGTCTAGCTTTGTTAATCAAGGGACATAACTCTGTGAAAATGAACCCAACTGGAACAATATGATAATATGCATATTAACAACCTATAACAAGGCTTTGTACCAAGTTACATGAAATTCCTCTTAAAAGTGTGAGAGGAGTTGATTTCAGAACACACATACATTTTTTGGGATGAACGGACAGACAGACGGATGGAAATCACCATGACATAATTCCCCTTCAGGCCTTGGACCAGCAAAGGATAACGGACTAGTCTCATACCCACATACTGAGAAGATGAAATCTGAAATTTTGCTTTTGGCTTGAACAATACCTTAGCTATTAACAGATCATCAAAATAGTTTGTGAGGTTCCTGTTAATTAAATAAGAAGGTGTTTCAGTTTCGGTTGTCACATAGAAGAAGCTTTAAACAGTGGTTTTATTGTGGCTCACGGGTAATGCCAAAAGAAAAAAAAGAGCCAAAGACTAGATGAACAACCCTCGTGCCACAACTCTCACTGAACTCAATACTGTACACGTATGATCTATTGTTTTTTTTTTTTTTGGACAACATTAAACATAAATGCTGATTAATTAAAACAACTGCACTCTGTAATTGCCTATACTGACATTTAAAATGAGTAAACAGAGGAAAAAAAGTTGCCTTCATGACTGTAACTCAGCCCCATCTGTTTGAATAAGCAAATGATTATTTTCTTAAAGTTCAGTATACCTTGTACAAAAAATAAGGCACATAAGTGCTCTTTTCAAATCTATCCACTCCAGGGAATATTTCTGAAAACACCCACCTTTAAACAACTACTTCAATTACAGCATAGAGAACTAAGTGTTTTCAAATATTTTAAGCTTAGTGTGGATGTATGTTGAATCCCTGCCACCATCATGGGTATTGTTCTCCAGCTAACTGTGTCAAACAGTAAGAATATATGTGCACATATGTATATACTTTTAAAATCAGACCCACGCCTGGGAACCCTACCTGCAAGTTCATGATGGATGAGCTCAGCAAAGTTGGGGTCATCCCCCCACCAAAAAAGCCATAGTTCCCTCCTGCCCTGCCGTTGGCTTCGTCGCCACACACTCAGCACGTCGGCTTTCAGGCAGCGGCTGAAGCTGCACAGGATGGGGTCCTCCTCTGTCACCGGGAACAGGATGGGTGCAGAGGTAGGACCCTGCCACACAAACCTCTTCCATTTGATCCCTGTTAAGTCAGCCTGCAAGAGGGAGGGGGGACAGAAAGCGTGTTAGTGTGTAGAGTCACTGCTTCAGGATCAGCTCAACATCTTAGAGTAAGTAATATGTGTTGAGTAGAGTTCAAAGAGAAGATAACATTTGTCCTTTATGTAATCAGCCAGAAAAATGGTGAGCATGAAATGTGGAACTTACAAAATAAATAAATACATTTGCGGAATTGCATTTTTAAGACATTATAAAACAGCCTGCCAATAAATAAGTAAAATCATATTTGTTGGTTCTGGATAAAAAAAACCTGTTTATCCATTTGTTTAATTTGTTTGTTCAGCAGGAAAAAAACTATTACATAAAATGCAACAGATGCAACATCTATAGGGCATCTAGCAAAAGCTAATTTGCAGCCTGTCCATTAGGCTTCAGGTGCTTTCAATTCCACCACAGTCATGGTCAAAATGGGGGGTGGGGGATATAAACATGGTACCAACACCACGTTAATAGCGAGTGCTTCAGGGGTAAGAGGAGCGAGCACTGGCTTTCCACAAATACTGTTGGGCTTTTATCGAGAGAACAAAACGCACAGGGAAAAGCCTCATAAGGTAGTAAATCACTGCTCGGGTTATTAAGTGTGAAAGCAGGAACATTACGCTCTACTGCTAGCTAGCACTGCTGCTTATCATCCAAGCACTGACAGACTAACCATGTCTACCCCCAAAACGAAAGTGCAAGCAGGTAGGCGCGCGCGCACACACACACACACACTGCCAGTGACATACTACATTCCTATTTCCACTGGCAGTCTCAGCCCTCTATCTACACTTGTAGACATTTTCGGTAATCTCTGCAAACATGGACTGTTCATTTTCATGCTGTTTAGTCCTATTCCGTTCAGACCGAGTTGTCAAGTTGTTCCTCTGTATATTCATCCATTTAATCAATTATAACTCAGGGGATATCTTAACTTGAAACCAGAGGCATTGATCCTTAACAAGTGATTACCCCTGGATGTGGGAAAGCGGTGATATTTGTCACATTTACGAATGAGTGGCAAGTAATCACCCAACTTCAGCAAAATATATTTGAGAAACATAAAAATAATCACAGCCTTTATGATTTGTCAACTGTATTAGTTTAAATTGTGATTTCAGTTAAAATTTGATAAATAAATTGTTCAGCCCTAACCAAAATCCTCAGCCTGATCCAAAAAGAGCCTGCTTGTTCAAGTTGTATTTTCAGGTAAAGTAAAAAACATGTCCTCCCCAAAACAGAATCCGGACGCAGATGTTATTCAGTTTTGGAAAGAATACTCTGTGTCTTTCCCACGCATGGCTAAAGTAACTTGTACAGTGTTCAGCGTCCCTAGCAGATCTGCAAGTGCCGATGTTCTCTTCTCTGCTGTTGGCCTCTTTTCATTTTTGGGGCGAGTGGTGAGTGATTTCATTGGAAAGGGTGAAAACTGACAAGAGCACGGTGTGATATGAGCACAGCCATTTGTAGTGGCAGTGAGAGGTGGCGCGGGGGAGAGGACAGCTTCATCTGCAACGAGTAGAATTCGCAATAGATACTAAAACCGTGACTTCAAAACCACTGTATGTAATGAACTGTGATTTTTGCGCACCATTAACACTCCAATTATAAATGTGGTGATAACAAATGTGACTGAATCATTTTTACTGAGCATCATACTTTGGGTGACATAAGAATGTAATAGGGCTGCAGCTATCAATTATTTTAGTAATCAAGTATTCTATCGATTATTATGGCGATTAATCAAGTATAATCGGATAAAAAGTACTTTCGCATATTTAAACATCAATAGTCCAGGGCTCTCCCTAACCAATGCCACAATGTCGCTGAGCAAAACTCTTGACATTTGCTGAAATGGCTATGGGATGTTGCTTTGTTCTGTCCCCCCCGCCCCCACCCACACACAGACTTTTTTGAATTATTATTACAAATTAAGGCTGGTGGACTGGGTCCTGAGGTGATTTTTTTTTATCCCTTTCTCTGCGATTCAGCAGATGCATTTCAACTGGAGGTTGAACATGCAAGCCTCGCAGTCACTGTTTTTTTTTAAGTTACAGTGTTTGTGAAGCATTGTACGTTGCCCCCCCCCCCAAAAAGCAAAAATTAAAAAGCGAAACACTCAGTGCGAGTCTGAACAAAACAGACAGCAGTCGGCTTCGACTGTGGGTACCCGGCCGTCGGGTCAACAGTCACTCACCACGTCGTGGAGACCGTGTGTTTTTTAAAAATAGACAAACACATTGATTCACTTTAAATGTGCAGTAAGTCTATTTCAGATGATCAGTGTGGACCGTCTTTCTCTTAAAAGGCTTTATTTTACTCTGTGTCCCATTGGAAAACGGCAGCTTTAAGGACTAAATTATTAGCTGTTACATGGCCTGAGCACATGCTCTAGTCTTCTTCTGTTGTTTGTCTGGGGATGTTACAGTGCCACACACAGGCCTGGCATATGTACTACAATGTTAAATGAAGCTTCGAGGCACAGAATTTGCCTCGATCATTTTTTGTAATCGAATTATTCGAGTAATCATTTCAGCCCTAGAATGTAACCAACATTTTATCTACATGACCCTAGAATAAACTGCAAAGGATTCACTACTACTATAAAACTTGGGGGGAACATGAAGATGAATGAAGAGAAAAATATTTTTGAAATATGTATCCCTATTATTTCAAGTTGCACCGCTTGTCTGCTCAGAAATATGAGGCCTGAACCGCATTTTTGTGAGCAGACAAGCGGTGCAACTTGAAATAATAGGGATACATATTTCAAAAATATGTCTGCTTCAGACCCGGCACCTAAACAACGCAGGCTATAATTCAAGGCTGGTGTCGCCGACCGAACAGTCCCCCAAAAATGGGTCCTCCGATGACACGGTTCATGACGCAATTCACGGATTAACACCTCGTTTTTGCTTCAAACTGCACTCCAATCATTCTTTATCTCAGCGACAGATATCTGAAGCTTTTGTATAACAACCATTTCCACATAAATTCAGCATTATTTCATTATAAAATTGCAGTGGAAGTGATCAGAGCGCCGCGGCTAAATGAGCTGCTAGCTGATGCATTCACTACATGTCGGAAATTTCAAAGCATCACTGAATTTCACAAAGTTTCTACTTAAAATGGCCTCATTTCTGCTTAAAACTGGCTTTAGAATGATTTAAGAGGTTTTACCTTCATCATCTGATGGTTAAAAATCCCATTAATCCATTTGATTGCTTTTGGTGAAGAGACTCTGTCTCAGACGTGCTGCTGTGGTCTGAAATGACGCATGCACTGATGCAAAAGGTGGACCAATTTTTAGGGGCGGACCGTTCGGTCTGCGACACCGGCAATTATTAACTAAATGCTGCTTGTTGCCTGCACTGTAATATGGTCTTAGGGCCCTGTCCCACTGGCATTTAGGAGGATTTGCATATGGATTGCGCACAAAATTGGCTCATATTCGCTTAACATCCGCAATATGCATGAAACATGCTTGATGAGTCGGCCGACACCCGCACACGTCCGCAATTATTCGCAGAGGCACGTTTTTCCGTTTGCAGGACTTTTGAGCTGCACAAAATTTTGGCTGTAGATAACATCGGCCATACATACTCCATACATACTCAATACATACACAAACATACTCAATCTATGCGCTGTATATTCGCCGTCATCTGCTGATATCCGCAACTGACAGTGATTTGCAGCTTGGCAGTGGACTGGGCAGTGTGTTAAACAGATATTTTGCGGCGCCCATCATTTCCACATCACGGACTAAAATAAGTTGTAGTGACTGCATACAGACTGGCCACGAATAAAGCATTTTTATTACGTCTGCTTTGCAGCTGATTTGCGGTGGATGCAAATCAGAGGCACTGTGTTCACAGCTGGACACCGTTCTTTGTTCTACCGGCTGCCACGCACTCTGCGCTGGATGCTGTGTATATAAAATAATTATTGTGTGGCAGATTAATCATTTTATTCTGCAAATTGCCTGTTGAAAACGGCTCTAATCACCTCCTGAGTTAGAGCATTTTGAGCCGTCTAAAAAGGTAATTATTTGACTTACATTGTCAAGGCTTGATGAAACAGTTGTGTGTTTATTCCTTCTTGTCTTCAGCTGTTACAGTATTTATTCCTATGTTTATAACAGATTTAACTTCTTGTTACGAGCTGCGCTCTGATGCGATCCGCTGACGTCACCACTCGCCCTGTTCACTGCTTGTTTACTCCAATCAACTTGTTCAAGTCCAGCAATTGCTCCAGAGGCTGTATTGTTGGTGCGAATAGTGATGCTGAAAGGAGCGAGTGTGCTTCTTTTATGACCACAATGCAGATGCCGTGCACACGCAAACACGTGCGCAATGCATTCATAATACACCAGTAATAATGCCGTGATAATCACAATGCGTCGGAACCGTTTCCTCACTACATGCGTTATATAACCGTGATTGTTCATCATATATTCGCTATATATTATTAATATATCCATAATTCATACTGGGACATTTGTCATTTTTGGCCATTTTTGTTGCGGATGACAACAAACGCCCGTAATTTGTGTACTCAATTCATGCACAATTAATCCTCTCCCCAGTGGGACAGGGCCCTTAAATTTCACACATATCCCTGGGTGTGGCAAACCAATCCACTTTAGATCAGAGCCCTCTGCCTGGCTGCGAACCCTCCCTGGAGCCTGACTTGCACCTGCTAAATGACTGAGACCGCAAAAGGCTGTGATTTGTCACTTTTACACTTCCTCTCCAGTCATATTTTAAAGGTTTTTTAGCCCACCGATTACATGTCAATCATGGTTCAAATACGCTTGGCAGAAAAGTCCCCAAATATGACCTTCACAACAAGGTGTGAGAAAAAGACGCTCAAATGACCCGCAATTCATAGAGGAAAATTACACGTACCGTATGTTTGGAAGTTGATGATTGCATAAAGAAGTGGAGCTCAGTGAGAGACAAATTAATCCAGAAAAAGCTGCTGTTCCTACAACAAATTGCATAAAGACGTGACAGAGAACTTTAAAGGGTCACGCACACGTCTGCGTCATTGCATGGCCACAGACTTATGGAGTTGCAGAAGCATAAATCAGCTTTAGGATTTTAAGGTATTACTCCACAGAAAAAAAAACAGATTTTGTCCATTTCATAGATATAGCGGATTTTGTCCGTTTTATACATAGACAAAATTTGCTGGTACACCTGAATCCATTATATGTAAGTACATCCTTTCAAAGAGCAAATGGACTGCATTGATCTACCACTTTTCCATCTGAATCAGAAGCTCAAAGTGCTTTACAGTGATACCTCACATTCACACACCGACATCAAGGTACTGCCATGCATGGTGCACAGCTGCATACCAGGAGCAACTGGGGCATTAAGGACCTTGCACATGAGCACTGAGTGATTATCTGGTCTGGCTGGGGTTTAAACTGAGAATCCTTCAGTCTCAAGCCCAATAACATATCCTAAATCAGTGATTCATATTTTAAAAGGATGCCATGGACTAATGGTCCCTCAGTGCATGAACTAAGGGGCCATTTTCTCCATATGATGGGCCCTTCTCAGACATCAACGATCATATGTAAATTCAAGATTTGTAATGTTTTTGTGTTTGTTTTGAGAGCCATAACTTGAGACAGTTTAGGTTTAAGTTAAATATAATGCTAAGTTGATGTTTCATTAGGGTCTGCTCTTTTCTCTGCCCTTGATCAAAGCAGTGTCTCTACATCTGGCGTTGGTCCCCGGGTGATGGACTGTGGCTGCTCACTGCTCCTAGTGGATGGATTGTGTCTAACTGTAATTAGAAGGGGTTAAATGCAGAGGACAAATTTTGTTGTATGAATGTACAATGACAATAAAGGCTCTTACATTATATATTATGTTATATTTCATGCCATTTGATGGTATGCATATAGGTCATAATTAACATTTAAAAGGTTAGAAAACACATTAATATTGCATGGACATAAAATCTGCCCCCATGTTGAAAACATACATACAGTAGCTTTAATGTAGTGAGGCATACAGCAGACAGGAACTACGCTGTCCGCCAGAAGAGTTTTACTCTCTACAGTGTGACAGATCGTAAATATAAACTTCATTTTTTTCATTAAACATTTCTGAAATGGATTACGTCTCTTGTCATTCCCGATGGATTTACTGTGCAGCGCTTTAAGTGTTTTTTTGATGTGTCGCTCCAGACTGCCTTCAGTATTTTGTCTATTTTAAGTTTGATTTGGCGCAAATGACATCTCATCTCTCATCTCATGTTTTGCTATTTGGTGTCCATCCCATCTGTCAAATCGTACACTAATTCATATAAAACAGGGTTTGCATTAGAGGTTTGGGCCACTGAGTCCTGGGACACACTAGGTATTGAAAATGTGAGTTCCAAGGCTCAACACTGAGTCCCAGCACCTCAAGGTATCAAAAGCGCCTTTCACGAGTGCCAAATTCAATCCATAGAGCTGTTAAATTTCAGGAGCTACTCAAGTGTGCTGCAATATGAAAAGAAAGGTGGTGTGAAAATGATGCCATGAAAGCAAAGTGTGTCAAAAGTAAATCCACGACACTGCAGGTATGCTGAAATGAAATGGCCATTGGATCTAGTTATTCTTTTTGCACGTTCAGAACTGGCTGAAAATTAGTTCAAGTGAAGCAGAATAAAATAAACAAGAGTCATCAGGAGATGACATATCTCCCCGGCCCCCACAAATCAGTAATACAAAGTGTTGAGAATCACCCAAGTACAGCCTTATGCTAAATATGAATGAAACTGGTCAACTGGTTCTAACAGGTGAAAACAGATGGTCAGATGGACGGATAGAGATGCTGATCGCTCTATCTTCCTGGATTTCATACCAGGAGGGAATAATAATTCAAGATTTGTAATGTTTTGATTTGTTGTAAGAGCCACAACTTGAGCCAATTTAACTGAAATATAATGCACATTTCACATTTCATTATTTTGTTATATTTCATGTCATTTATTCTTATACATTTGCCATAAATAACATTTAAAATGTTAAAAACATTAATATTGCAGGACTCTCCCTAAGCAATGGAAGCGCGGTGCAGCACCAGGTTGTTACATTCTCAGCACCATCTTACCAATGATCAATTTTAGGGTATTCACTCTCTGTTTTCTTGGATAATTTTGCTTAAATCTATTGATATTCCTCAGTTTGCAGCCATGCAAAGTGATTTCTCTAGTCTTCTTTATTGGTTTCCTGTGCAAGCTCGTAAAGCAGGCATCTACCAATGAATCAACATGCAAGATTCACACGTGTCTGACTTTAGCACCATGAGACAGGGTAAATGTAAACTGATTTTCATTAACATCAAAATGGAGACAATGTTATTTTATAAATCAATTTTTGAAAGTTTTGAGAAGCTGACACCAGCACAGAGAATCAAACAAAACAGAGACGTTATTTTAAAAATGGATTGTTGAACATTTTGAATGCGCAGGATGTCCGGCATGTGGAAGCTTCCTACAAATGAGAGCTTTCGCTTTACAGGGTGCCTGTGGCTCCTAAATACTCAGCAAGAGCTAGCATGAATATGTCAAGTTTAGAAACAGAATTTGAAATAGAAGATTTTAAGATATCTACATAAGAGAGAGTCTTGCATGAATGCAGGTACACTGTTTGTTGATTACATTTTACCTCAATGTCGATTGGCACATAACGCTGTACTATTTGTCATATTGATTGTAACCACATAAGCTGTATAAGCTACTCACAAATGAAAGCGTTCGCTTTGCAGAGCACCCGTGGCTCCTGAATACTCAGTTTTCAATTTAAAATATAATGATCACTGAAGTCATGTATAAAAAGACATCCTATGGTAAATAAATAATTGTTCATGTTTTGCAGTTATGTTTTTGGTATCTTAATTCACAACTGCTTGGACCGGTACATCCGACACCAATTTTGTGTACATCCGACACCAACAAAAATGGCCACCTGGAAATAATTTATATGAAATTACAGATTAACTAAGGTTACTTTGGATCTGTTTTTACCCAATATCAGGCCATATCATTTTTATTCACTAGTACATTTAATTCACAGGGATTTCCATGGAATCAAACACTAGGACTATTTTGTTGTTTTTTGTGCCATCTCTGGCAGCATCCACCGTCTGCGAAACATATTTGCTTCCGTGCAAATATGTCCGACACTACCAATCTGGTCACCATTACTGGAACAACAAAAAGATAAAAAAACCCAATTAATTTTTATTTTCATTACTTAAGAGGTAAACCTATGTTTGCATGTATTTTTATCAATGATGCAGAATGAGCTATGGAATGCACATCTAAAAATCTCCTCGAAACTGTAAGTCTGACACAATGGAAATGCCCGTTATTTTTTTGTTTGTTTTTTTTCAATTTATTACCTCTAGCAAAAAAGTTGCGCAGAGGCTATGTTTTCACCCCTGCTTGTTTGTTTGTCTGTTTGTGAAGAGCCTGTAATGTTATGTGGGCCGCTAAAGAGGAGGTACTGCTGGCCCACCACCACCAGAGGGCGCCCTGCTTGGAGTGCAGGCTCCAAGCACGAGAGGGCGCCAGACCCAGAAGAAGTGACAGCTGTCATTCATCCTCTGCACCAGCTGTCACTCGTTCATCATCCTCATCATCATCACCACCATAAAAGCCGGACTGCAACTCCACCTCCTCGCCGAGAAATCGCAACTACTGAAGAGGTAATTTCTCTGCTGACTGACACTTTGTGTGTAATAACCTGAACTTCTGTTGCAGCCGTTTTCCTGCAGTGTTGCCTTGTCTGGGGAATTGGCGTTTGGTGTAACAGCGACGGCTTCGCCTCACACCCCAACCCAGATAAGTGGTTAACCAGGAGCTGCACGAGTGTGTGATTGGAGGTGGAGGTGCTCCCTCCTAACTGTGTATGGACTGTGGATTACTGAGTGTGCGGACTCACACTCATTCATCTTATCTCTGCTTTCTGCCAGCAGTACCAGGGTCGACAGCCGAAGAAAGAGGCCACCTGGGGACTCGGGACTTGGCGGCTCTGGTGTTCTTCAGACCGTTGGTGGTGGAAGCCGTGTGGGACGCGGCTTCTCTCTCGTCGGGGGTCTTCTATCTTCGAGCCTGCCCACACGTCACCTGGTGTCAATTGACTGTGCAGATTTCTGTGAATTTAGTTGTGTATTATCACAACATTAAATTGTTACTTTGTGGCTTATTCATTGCCCGTTCATTTGCGCCCCCTGTTGTGGGTCCGTGCTACGACACCTTCCCAACATGTAACCCACAATTTTTCATGTATCGTTATGAAATCTTTACAGAGGATTCACATCAAGGTCATAGGTGAAAGGTCAAAGTCAAGAAAAATCTTGGAAAAATACCTATCCTTCAACACTGAAATAATTTTCATAAGTTTATAACTCAAAAGGTCTAATTTCTTTCATATTTGAGAATGTTATGTAGGATGGTATCCTTTATCGACTGACAAAATTTGATCTGGATCTGATCCAGATTACAGATTTTGTAGCCATTTAAATTTAACAATGAAAACTGTATTTCATGTATATTTTACATTATATCTTAATCAAATGTGGCCCAATCAATCTCATATTTGAAAGTGAGGTGCAGACTGGCACTCACTGTCATCTGACAAAGTTTGATCTGGATCTGATGAGGACTGTGGATTTTGTGGACATTTGAATTTAATATTGAAAAGCCCATTTGGTGCACATTTTGCATTACAACCCCTGGCAAAAATTATGGAATCACCGGCCTCGGAGGATGTTCATTCAGTTGTTTAATTTTGTAGAAAAAAAGCAGATCACAGACATGACACAAAACTAAAGTCATTTCAAATGGCAACTTTCTGGCTTTAAGAGACACTATAAGAAATTAAGAAAAAAATTGTGGCAGTCAGTAACGGTTACTTTTTTAGACCAAGCAGATGGAAAAAATATGGAATCACTCAATTCCGAGGAAAAAATTATGGAATCATGAAAAACAAAAGAACCCTCCAACACATCACTAGTATTTTGTTGCACCACCTCTGGCTTTTCTAACAGCTTGCAGTCTCTGAGGCATGGACTTAATGAGTGACAAACAGTACTCTTCATCAATCTGGCTCCAACTTTCTCTGATTGCTGTTGCAAGATCAGCTTGAGATGAGCAAAAACTGTGAAAACGTTTCTTGCAAAAAGACACATAGGGTCAATGTCATGGCCTGCAAATAGTCCGGATCTTAATCCAATTGAAAATCTTTGGTGGAAGTTGAAGAAAATGGTCCATGACAAGGCTCCAACCTGCAAAGCTGATCTGGCAACAGCAATCAGAGAAAGTTGGAGCCAGATTGATGAAGAGTACTGTTTGTCACTCACTAAGTCCATGCCTCAGAGACTGCAAGCTGTTATAAAAGCCAGAGGTGGTGCAACAAAATACTAGTGATGTGTTGGAGCGTTCTTTTGTTTTTCATGATTCCATGATTTTTTCCTCAGAATTGAGTGATTCCATATTTTTTTCCCCTCTGCTTGGTCTAAAAAAGTAACCGTTACTAACTGCCACAATTTTTTTTCCTGATTTCTTATAGTGTTTCTTAAAGCCAGAAAGTTGCCATTTGAAATTACTTTAGTTTTGTGTCATGTCTGTGATCTGCTTTTTTTCTACAAAATTAAACAACTGAATGACCATCCTCCGAGGCCGGTGATTCCATAATTTTTGCCAGGGGTTGTATATCTCAGTCAAAAGTGCCTCAATCACTCTCATTTTTCTGTTACGGATTTACCTACACCACCAAAATTAAATGGAGGTTCCAATTTTATGCCTGTTTGTCTGTCTTCCAGTTATCAGTCAGAAACCAAGTGCCAAAAAGCAATGACAAATTGTGCACAGCAAAGATAACCAATGTTCCGTGAAAAAGAACTGAAAAAGAATTCAGAAACTGAAAAAGTTGAAAAAACAAACAAACCTGACAACACCACACCACAAAATAAACTTTGATTCAAGTGCATGAACTAAATACATACTCCTGACATTTGATCACATCGGATTTAGCTTAAGAAAAGCCACTTCTAGAAGGACTTTGACCTTGAAAATGTTTTCCAAGGTAAAAATTTGTGGAATTGGAAACTAGTATTGTAGTGGATCAGATAACTGTAACAATCATTTATTTCTGGAAACAAGCACCAAAATTGGCACACATACTCCTTAGATATTACTCTTTTGTAAAAGCACATTAGCCACCTAAATTTTCAATAGGCAGCCAGGTAGGAGTCAACTGAAGCATTACACAGGGGTCAAAATTTACAAATACTCCAATGACATTGAAAACTATACCACATAATATGTCTGATCACAAAGATTCCAAAAAGGTATAGTTTGGACTTTCTGTGACTGATTGTTATGGAGTTATGGAGTAAAAACAGCAAGAATGGTGACAAAGGTCAATTTCAGTATGTACAGGGGTCAAAAGTTAAAGTTGCTCCAAGTTTGGTAAAAAGTGTTGCACGTTATTGGCTGTGCTAGTAGGATTAATAAATGGAATAGTTTGCACCATGTGTCATGCTGAGTTATCATGTTACAGGGTTGCATATGTCACATGTCATAGAATCCAATGGACGTTGACCTTATTTAACCTTTACCTTGGAGACCAAGCATTCAACACAGTCAAAACTATTCCATTTATTAATCCTACTAGCACAACCAACCACTTTTTACCAAAATTGGAGCAACTTTAACTTTTGACCCCTGTACAAACTGAAATTGACCTCTGTCACCACTCTTACTGTTTTTACCCTGTAACTCTGTAACATTCAGACACAGACAGTCCAAACTATACCTTTTTGGCATCTCTGTGATCAGACCAATAATGTGGTATAGTTTTCAACATGATTGGACCATTTGCAAATTTTGACCCCTGTGTAATTCTTCAATTGACCCCTACTTGGCTGCCTATTGAAAATTTAGGTGGCTAACGTGCTTTTACGAAAGAGTCATGTCTAAGGAGTATTTGCACCAAATCTGGTGCTTGTTTCAACATTTGAAAGATTCCTCTGCAAATATTCTGTTATCTGCTTCACTATTGGTGGAGGTTTGTGCTCTACGAGCGCGGTGCTCTGGTTTTATCTTTTTTCCACATCCACATTAAATTTCTGAATATTCTTTTGTTGTTTTTCTGTGGCAGAATTATGGTTACAACATATATACGTAATGGAAAACATCACTCAAGAAAGCGATGCACAGGTCTTAATTTACTTTGGGTTTTATGAAATCAACACGGAGTCAAAAATACACATCCACCCACTTAAGATTATTAAATCAATGGTGCTGAAAGGGCTTGGTGTTAATCATCTTAAGAACACAGTCAGTGAAGAACAATCTGTCTGCTAAGGCATTGAGAACCTACCTGCTGCACATGTTGAGAACAACCTTCCTAACACATTCAAAGTACAAACAGCAAAGCGAGGTTTGTGTGTCACGACTGAGCAGCAGCAGCAGTGTGGCTTCTTCCTGCTGGAGCGTGTGAGGTACTACGTTACACCTGCATCATGTAAGGAAACATCTGTGCACACAATGCAAAGGGAGGGTGGGGACAATGGTTAAGTGTGAAACTTGAGCATAAGCAGTAGAGCTTGGCAATTAGCTAGCAAACACCCCCACAGCCATAGGCAGTCCTCCCTGGCATGGTATGTCACTGCACAAAAGGCTCTGTTCATATGTGCCCTGCAGATTTTATTATAGACATCTCCTCCTCAAATGTATTTGGCACACACACAGAGTTAGGAAACAAATAAGTGGCTGGTCAGTAATATTCAACATGGGGGTGGGACCGATCCGATCCGGGATCACACCACTGACTTCATGAATGAAACTTGGTCAATAAAGGGTAATTTTGTGTATATATATATATATATATATATATATATATATATATATATATAAATAAATGTTTCGTAATGGTTTTAAGAGCCACGCAATGCTGAAAACAGTGGCAGCTCTGTTCAGCCCAGCAGCGCAGCGTCATGTCGCTGTCCATGAAGGGACCATCCAGTCTCATGGCATGTTGTGATTCAGCAGCACAAAATAGACAATCTATTGGTTCGTGATATACGAAAAGCGCCACATTTTCGTCACGGCTGCACAAATTCATTCTAATTCATTCCGTGATGGCTGCACAAAATTAAAAGTGAAGCGGGGGGGTCAGGGTGGTTATGGTTGGGGTTGGGGGAAGGAGTAGAGTTAGGTTATGGCTAAGGTTAGGGGTAGGAGTGAGATAAATAACCCGTTTAAAAAAAACCTGTCACGAAAATTTGACTCATTTTGTGACGGGAGCATGGAAAAAAAAACGTGAGACTGGGCTGGAAGGGACATTCACGTTTAGTGGGTAGCATTGGGAGTGCAGACTCTAGTAGTCACATATAACCTCTTTGTTGGTGCCTCTGGCAGGAAATCTCAGAACAAGGCTCATCTTCCCCCTCCAACCAGTGACATCACCCGCCTGACCTGCATAACTGGCAGCAGCCGGTTGATGTCAAAGACTCTCAGACCACGACTAAAACAAGGTTTTCTGTAGATGTTTTATGGTCTTTTGTGTTTCTTGAACTATAAAAAAAAACAAATTTTTTTGTGTTTATTGATGCTGTAAATAATCTGTGGGCTTTTCTGTTCCGCTTTAATGTATCATTATTGGAAGAAATATGTGGCTCATAACTTTTAATGTCCACAACAAAGTAAACCGTTAGGAAAACAACCACGCAGTCCCCAAACACATGACTTAATAAACTCGTAAAACAAAAAACCCTTCTTCTTATTTGGAGATTATTGGCAGCTTTCAAACAAACATGGCACATTACTGCCACTAACTGTTTGGGCGTGGAACTGAATGGACCTGAATGAATGGATTCTGACGTTATGATGCTACCAAAAATAACCCGGAAATGTTCACCAGGTGAGTAAAAACCCAGATTTCCGGTAATTTCTGGAAGACTTTCATCACTGAACAAGCAAATATGGACGGACAGATGGGTATGCTGATTGCTATATCCTCCCGAATTTCATACGTGAATAAAAAGTTGCAATGAATGTTGCATTGCATTTGATTGCACTTATTCTCTGTGGTTTTTGTTTTGGGATTTTTCTGCAATGAAACTGCAGCAACAAATGAAAATTGCAAAAATAGTTGGAATCATTATTAATATTTTGCATAATGCATTTAAAAACTGAAAAGATAAGCTGTTCCAGTGAGACAATTTACTGAAAATTATTTTCTTTTTTCTATAGCGGTACCATGACTACACATACGGAGTAAGCTTGGGATTAAGGACCTTGGCCAAGGGCCCTACATGATTTTCCAGTCTGAGGGATTTGAACCAAGGATCCTCTGGACTCAAAGCCACATTTTTAACCTTTAGATCACTTGGGCACCCCTGCTTTAGATCATCACCTCCACAAAGCCACCTCATATATTTTTCCAAATGTGATTGATCTAAAAAGCAGAGTAGGAAGTTACAAAACTGCATGCACTGCACATTATTTAAAATCTGTATTATGGACTTGAAAAGGTTCACAATTTCATTTGTCGTCTTACAGCTGTACAATGGCAGTTTGCGGCACACATTCTGATTTGAGTGAGCTGCTGAGCTCAATGCTGTGTGTCAATAGAGAAACAACAACTATTAAGTTTTACAACTATACCAACTTCATGGGGGTATGTGTAGTGGTCATGTTGCCCACTATGTTACTAAACTGTTGTAAAATGTTTTGTTTTGCTTTTACAAAGAAATGTGTCTAACCCCTTCTAAGCCTGTATATCCCATCAGTGGGAAATGTCACTTTTTATTTGTGAGATACTGACAAGCCAAAATGAGGCGGAAAGAGAGAAAATCAAACTCATAATGACCTACAAGTGGAAAGTTGAGGAAATGTAAGCAGACATTTGTCTGAAACCACTATTTTGCGCTCATTTACGTGAATTTAGACAAAAATGTCTGAATGAAACAGATCTCTCCCTGCAACACTTGAAGCATAATCTCTTTTGTTTATACAGGATGTCAGCCAAGTATTTACACTGCTCATTCATAATGGATTGAGCAATGATAAAAACTGAAAGTAGTTTTAAATACACTATGCTTCAATAGGACATAAGCTCAAACCACTAAGGCTACTTTGCCCTGCAAAATCTTTATAGCTGCAAACCACCAACCAGAGAGACAGACAGATTATTACATGAATGTTAATGTAACACTAGTGCAGTGTAAAAATATAAGAAACTAAAACAAAGATCTGCATTAGATTAGAACTACTAGTGGCACTACTGCACACCTGGACAGTAAATACAGTAGCGTGACTGTAAAATATGTCAGTGCTACGTTTACATGCAGCCCATAACCCTTTCATAACCGGAATATTAGCAATAACCGGTTGCGCACGGCCATGTAAACACCCGCACAAACCCTAATATGCTCATATTCTGGTTTTTAAAAACCCGAATATGACCCCTGGGTTACTCCTTTTCTAACCCGAATATCATGTCGTATAAACGCGCATTGGGATATCCCCATAGAAAGGAACATTATTTTGTGTTTTGCGCATGTCCTGTCCGCAAGGAATCTTGGTCTTTTGAGTACGGCAACAGCACATGACACCACAGAAGCAGAGGTAAACAAGCATGGGGAAATCCAGACGTGGCAGCACAGCAGCACACTTTTGGAAAGAGAAGGAAACCGAGTACTTCATTAGTATTGTGAAAGACATGAATATAATGTCTTTTATTGACGGTAGAAAGTACAGAGATAGTGACATTTACAAGAAGGTGGCCGAAAAGTTACGCGAAGCAGGATTTGCATGAACGCCAGACCAAATCAAGCACCGGTGCAAGACGTGCGTCGCTGTTTATATGGGGATATTCCAAATGATACCAATGACCATGTATACAGGAGTAACTCTGTCTGCTTAAGCATGTAAACAGGTTATTCCTAATGATTCAGAAACCGTAATATTGACCTTATCCCGAATATTAACGGCTTGTAAACAAAGCCAAAGGAGGATATTTCGATTTGCAAGGAACACCTAGCTCCCTTTCAACTTTAAAACCAGAAAATGCAACAAATGAAGCCATGTAAAACAGGTTCACAGAAAACAGTGCAATACATTACGACTTAAACCTAGATGATTCCAGTGTGACTTCACAGCAGAACTAAAATGAGTAGTGAAATATTTCTCACCTGAAAGTAAAAATAAAACTTCAAAATTTTGAATATTCATTCATATTAAAGTCATTTGTCAGAGAATGGTGTCAAACACTGAGCTTGACTTTGCAACTGTTAAGTTTTGCTTACTTTTCTGCTGTTAATGACTGTAAACTGTACATCTAATTTTTGGCTTATCCATCTATAAAGCAGGAAATGTCTGTGTGTATGTGGCTCGCATACAGTTTTCGGTTACGGTTTGCACATGGCACAATGATGTGCATCCTTTATTATGAAAATTTTGGGGATTCATTTTCAAAACCTTTATTTTGAAGTCATCATCATTATTGACGCAGCACTCTCAACCGCCAGCTTCACAAAGATCGTAGACAAAGATGAGTCACTCTCTGCCTTAAACAGTTGCCTAAAAATTAAGAAATAAATAATACACAAACAGTCTGAGAGATATATGAGCCACAGACAGACACACAGGCACTTCCTGCTTTATGATCACAAGGCAAAATGTTTTCACCACCAGCTTCAACAAAGATCGTTGACAAAGATGAGTCACTCTCTGCCTTAAACAGTTGCCTATAACACGTTCACAGGGACAGACAGAAAAAAAATAAAGAAATAAATAATACACAGTCAGTCTTGAATTACAATAATAATAATACTTTATCACCCTGTTTCAGAGATTTTAGAAAACCTTCTGTGAGGTAAAAATGTATCCAGTTTCACAAACGTACAGTAGCTACTACACAGATATTATATTACACAAGTGGTACAGAGACATATAAAGATGTAATAAAGATGCTGAAAATAATTAGCGTTGGAACCAACATCAGTGTCAATTATTTATCTTAAATACTTACTGTTATACTTATTGTTAATGTGTTACTGCTAGGGCTGCAGCTATCGATTAGCTTATGGGCATGCTAAACAGAGAAGACAGCAGTTTGGGCATTTTACAATTAAAAAGAAAAGAAAAAAGACAAAAGCTAAGGTAAGTACAACACTTATTTTGCCCTGCAAAAACTTTCAAAAGACGAAGTCAGAAGTAGCTCAAAGACGAGCTGTATTAATGAGGCTACTAGAATTTGTGAAGGGAAAAAAAAAAAATCTGTGGTAGCTCATTATGCCTGTCACGATAACAAATTTTGCCAGACTATACATTGCCTAAAAGAAAAAAAAAAAAAAAAAATCACAATAACGAAAATATTGTGATATTACTGTCGATATTATTTTAAGATTGTTCAATGCCAATGATATAATGAGTATAATAATGGAAGTCTATCCTTTCAATCCCTGGTTTTTCAACTGTGTTGAATGGCTGCATCTCTGTAATTATAAAAATACGAGGTCTGTTAGAAAACTATCCGACCTTTTTATTTTTTTTAAAAACTAGATGGATTTGAATCATGTGCGCTTGCATCAGCCAAGCTTGAACCTTTGTGCGCATGCGTGAGTTTTTTCACGCCTGTCGGTTGCGTCAATATATAATATATATTTATATATATTTTACACATAAGCTTCAGAAATATTTGGTGTTAATAAGGTAACAGGCTCAGTGTTGGCACCGGGCTTAACTCTTATCAAGACCAACTTATGGAACACATGTAATTCATGAACTGTAACATACAGTAGTGTTCAGAATAATAGTAGTGCTATGTGACTAAAAAGATTAATCCAGGTTTTGAGTATATTTCTTATTGCTACATGGGAAACAAGGTACCAGTAGATTCAGTAGATTCTCACAAATCCAACAAGACCAAGCATTCATGATATGCACACTCTTAAGGCTATGAAATTGGGCTATTAGTAAAAAGTAGAAAAGGGGGTGTTCACAATAATAGTAGCATCTGCTGTTGACGCTACAAACTCAAAACTATTATGTTCAAACTGCTTTTTTAGCAATCCTGTGAATCACTAAACTAGTATTTAGTTGTATAACCACTGTTTTTCATGATTTCTTCACATCTGCGAGGCATTAATTCTGTTGGTTTGGAACCAAGATTTTGCTGGTTCACTAGTGTGCTTGGGGTCATTGTCTTGTTGAAACACCCATTTCAAGGGCATGTCCTCTTCAGCATAAGGCAACATGACCTCTTCAAGTATTTTGACATATCCAAACTGATCCATGATACCTGGTATGCGATATATAGGCCCAACACCATAGTAGGAGAAACATGCCCATATCATGATGCTTGCACCACCATGCTTCACTGTCTTCACTGTGAACTGTGGCTTGAATTCAGAGTTTGGGGGTCGTCTCACAAACTGTCTGCGGCCCTTGGACCCAGAAAGAACAATTTTACTCTCATCAGTCCACAAAATATTCCTCCATTTCTCTTTAGGGCAGTTGATCAAATCAAATCAAATCAAATCAATTTCATTTATACGAGGACTATTAGAAAAGTATACGACCTTATTAT
Source organism: Thalassophryne amazonica (assembly GCF_902500255.1). Taxonomy (NCBI): domain Eukaryota; kingdom Metazoa; phylum Chordata; class Actinopteri; order Batrachoidiformes; family Batrachoididae; genus Thalassophryne; species Thalassophryne amazonica. The sequence continues at coordinate 114,428,994 of NC_047111.1, read as the reverse complement.
TTTTTTCAAAAACCATATGGATTTGAATCACGTGTGATTACATCAGACATGCTTGAACCCTCGTGGGCATGCGAGAGTTTTTTCACGTCTGTCGGTTACGTCATTCGCCTGTGGGCAGTCTTTGAGTGAGGAGTCGCCCACCCTCTCGTCGATTTTTTCATTGTTTAGGAATGGCTCAGAGACTGCTGCTTTGTTTGATCAAAATTTTTTCAAAACTGTAAGGCACAACTGAGTGGACACCATTCAATAAATTCAGCTGGTTTTCGGTAAAAATTTTAACGGCTGAGAGATTTTGGTCTGGTAGTGTCCCTTTAAGGACGGCCCACGGCGCCTGACGCGATCTGTGCTTCGAGGCGGCAGCGTCTCGCCGTTTCAAGTTGAAAACTTCCACATTTCAGGCTCTGTTGACCCAGTAAGTCGTCAGAGAACAGAGAACTTTCAGAAGAAGTCAGCATGAGGAGTTTATTCGGACATTCCATTGTTAACGGACATTTTGTAATGAAAGAACGTGCGGGCAGAGTCGCATGTCGGGCCGGACCCGACCGCGGGGGGTCGCGACAGGAAAAACACCTCCGTTGGAAACCTTAACGGGCAAGTTGGAACATTGCCCAAGCTGTTAAACAATTTCTCAGTTACTCATTTGTTGAAAGCCATCAAAAGCCGCCTGAATTTTACAAATGGTCTTCAACACGGAGGTGTTTTTCCTGTCGCGTGCACACAGATTTGCAGAGTCGTCACGGAAACGACTCAGCGAATTTGCGGCGCATGTCTTTCATTAAAAAATGTCCTTAAACAGTGGAATGTCCGCATAAAGTCCTCATGCCGGCCTCTTCTGAATCTTCTCTGTTCTCTCACGACGTCCTGGGTGAATTAAGCCTTAAATTAGGATGTTTTCAGGTCAAAACAGGCCAACGACGGCGCCTGGAAGCGCTGCACGACGTCCCGCTCCGTGGGAAGTCCTTACAGCGACAGAAACACCCCATAATCTCTCATCAGCCGTTAAACTTTTCACCGAAAACCAGCTTAATTTCTCGAATAGTGTCCACTCGGATATTCCTCACAGGTCCAGAAAAAATTTTGATAAAGCAACGCGCGCCGTCTCGAGCAGCGTGTGAAACAAAGGAATTCAGCCGAGAGGGCGGGACCACATCTCACTCAAGGCCTGCCCACAGGGAAATGACGTCACCAACATGCGTGAAAAACTCATGCATGCGCACGAGGGTTCAAGCATGACTGGTGTAATCGCACGTCATTCAAATCCATATAGTTAAAAAAAAATAAAAGGGTCGGTTTATTATGTAATAGACCTCGTATAGCGCCAAATCACAACAAACAGCTGCCCCAAGGCGCTTCATATTGCAAGGCAAAGCCATACAATAATTACAGAAAAACCCCAACTGTCAAAACGACCCCCTGTGAGCAAGCACTTGGTGACAGTGGGAAGGAAAAACTCCCTTTTAACAGGAAGAAACCTCCAGCAGAACCAGGCTCAGGGAGGGGCAGTCTTCTGCTGGGACTGGTTGGGGCTGAGGGAGAGAAACAGGAAAAAGACATGCTGTGGAGGGGAGCAGAGATCAATCACTAATGATTAAATGCAGAGTGGTGCATACAGAGCAAAAAGAGAAAGAAACACTCAGTGCATCATGGGAACCCCCCAGCAGTCTAAATCTATAGCAGCATAACTAAGGGATGGTTCAGGGTCACCTGATCCAGCCCTAACTATAAGCTTTAGCAAAAAGGAAAGTTTTAAGCCTAATCTTAAAAGTAGAGAGGGTGTCTGTCTCCCTGATCCGAATTGGGAGCTGGTTCCAGAGGAGAGGAGCCTGAAAGCTGAAGGCTCTGCCTCCCATTCTACTCTTACAAACCCTAGGAACTACAAGTAAGCCTGCAGTCTGAGAGCGAAGCGCTCTATTGGGGTGATATGGTACTATGAGGTCCCTAAGATAAGATGGGACCTGATTATTCAAAACCTTATAAGTAAGAAGAAGAATTTTAAATTCTATTCTAGAATTAACAGGAAGCCAATGAAGAGAGGCCAATATGGGTGAGATATGCTCTCTCCTTCTAGTCCCTGTTAGCAGTCTAGCTGCAGCATTTTGAATTAACTGAAGGCTTTTCAGGGAACTTTTAGGACAACCTGATAATAATGAATTACAATAGTCCAGCCTAGAGGAAATAAATGCATGAATTACCTTTTCAGCATCACTCTGAGACAAGACCTTTCTAATTTTAGAGATATTGCGCAAATGCAAAAAAGCAGTCCTACATATTTGTTTAATATGCGCATTGAATGACATATCCTGATCAAAAATGACTCCAAGATTTCTCACAGTATTACTGGAGGTCAGGGTAATGCCATCCAGAGTAAGGATCTGGTAAGACACCATGTTTCTAAGATTTGTGGGGCCAAGTACAATAACTTCAGTTTTATTTGAATTTAAAAGCAGGAAATTAGAGGTCATCCATGTCTTTATGTCTGTAAGACAATCCTGCAGTTTAGCTAATTGGTGTGTGTCCTCTGGCTTCATGGATAGATAAAGCTGGGTATCATCTGCGTAACAATGAAAATTTAAGCAATGCTGTCTAATAAGACTGCCTAAGGGAAGCATGTATAAAGTGAATAAAATTGGTCCTAGCACAGAACCTTGTGGAACTCCATAATTAACCTTAGTCTGTGAAGAAGATTCCCCATTTACATGAACAAATTGTAATCTATTAGATAAATATGATTCAAACCACTGCAGCGCAGTGTCTTTAATACCTATGGCATGCTCTAATCTCTGTAATAAAATTTTATGGTCAACAGTATCAAAAGCAGCACTGAGGTCTAACAGAACAAGCACAGAGATGAGTCCACTGTCTGAGGCCATAAGAAGATCATTTGTAACCTTCACTAATGCTGTTTCTGTACTATGATGAATTCTAAACCCTGACTGAAACTCTTCAATAGACCATTCCTCTGCAGATGATCAGTTAGCTGTTTTACAACTACCCTTTCAAGAATTTTTGATAGAAAAGGAAGGTTGGAGATTGGCCTATAATTAGCTAAGATAGCTGGGTCAAGTGCTAGGTTTTTAAGTAATAGTTTAATTACTGCCACCTTAAAAGCCTGTGGTACATAGCCAACTAATAAAGACAGATTGATCATATTTAAGATCGAAGCATTAATTAATGGTAGGGCTTCCTTGAGCAGCCTGGTAGGAATGGGGTCTAATAGACATGTTGATGGTTTGGAGGAAGTATCTAATGAAAATAACTCAGACAGAACAATCGGAGAGAAAGAGTCTAACCAAATACCGGCATCACTGAAAGCAGCCAAACAGAACGATATGTCTTTGGGATGGTTATGAGTAATTTTTTTCTCTAATAGTTAAAATTTTATTAGCAAAGAAAGTGTTCTTGATGTGTTCTTTGGCAAATTGTAACCTCTTCTGCACATGTCTTTTATTTAATAGAGTGACTTTGCGGGGGATTCTTGCAAATAAATTAGCTTCACACAGGCGTCTTCTAACTGTCACAGCACTTACAGGTAACTCCAGACTGTCTTTGATCATCCTGGAGCTGATCAATGGGTGAGCCTTTGCCATTCTGGTTATTCTTCTATCCATTTTGATGGTTTTCCATTTTCTTCCATGCGTCTCTGGTTTTTTGTCCATTTTAAAGCATTGGAGATCATTGTAGATGAAACAGCCTATACATTTTTGCACCTGCATGTACGTTTTCCCCTCTCCAATCAACTTTTTAATCAAACTACGCTGTTCTTCTGAACAATATCTTGAACGTCCCATCTTCCTCAGGCTTTCAAAGAGAAAAGCATGTTCAACAGGTGCTGGCTTCATCCTTAAATAGGGGACACCTGATTCACACCTGTTTGTTCCACAAAATTGACAAACTCACTGACTGAATGCCACACTACTATTATTGTGAACACCCCCTTTGCTACTTTGTTTTACTAATAGCCCAATTTCATAGCCTTAAGAGTGTGCATATCATGAATGCTTGGTCTTGTTGGATCTGTGAGAACCTACTGAATCTACTGGTTCCTTGTTTCCCATGTAACAATAAGAAATATACTCAAAACCTGGATTAATCTTTTTAGTCACATAGCACTACTATTATTCTGAACACTACTGTATGTGTGTGTGTATATATATATATATATATATACGAGGGCTGTCAATAAAGTAACGGTCCTTTTTATTTTTTTCAAAAACTATATGGATTTCATTCATATGTTTTTACGTCAGACATGCTTGAACCCTTGTGCGCATGCGTGAGTTTTTCCACGCCTGTCGGTGACGTCATTCACCTGTGAGCACTCCTTGTGGGAGGAGTCGTCCAGCCCCTCGTCGGAATTCCTTTGTCTGAGAAGTTGCTGAGAGACTGGCGCTTTGTTTGATCAAAATTTTTTCTAAACCTGTGAGACACATCGAAGTGGACATGGTTCGAAAAATTAAGCTGGTTTTCAGTGAAAATTTTAACGGCTGATGAGAGATTTTGAGGTGATTCTGTCGCTTTATGGACTTCCCACGGTGCGAGACGTCGCTCAGCGCTCTCAGGTGGCGTCATCAGCCTGTTCAAGCTGAAAACCTCCACATTTCAGGCTCTATTGATCCAGGACGCCGTGAGAGAACAGAGAAGTTTCAGAAGAAGTCGGTTTCAGCATTTTATCCGGATATTCCACTGTTAAAGGAGATTTTTTTAATGAAAGACGTGCGGACGGGTCCGCGCGTCGGCTCGCAGCCGACGCAACGCTCCGCCACAGGAAAAACACCTCTGTTGAAAGCCTTAAGGACAAGTTGGAACATGTCCTGCTGTTAAACAATTTCTCTCACTCCACTGAAAGCCACCAAAAGCCGCCTGGATTTTACAAATGGTTATCAACACGGAGGTGTTTTTCCTGTGCCGCCGCACCGCGTCGGCTGCGTCCCGACGCGCGGACCAGTCCGCACGTCTTTCATTAAAAAAATCTCCTTTAACAGTGGAATATCTGGATAAAATGCTGAAACCGACTTCTTCTGAAACTTCTCTGTTCTCTCACGACGTCCTGGATCAATAGAGCCTGAAATGTGGAGGTTTTCAGCTTGAACAGGCTGACGACGGCGGCTGAGAGCGCAGCGCGACGTCTCGCACCGTGGGAAGTCCTTAAAGCGACAGAATCACCTCAAAATCTCTCATCAGCCGTTAAAATTTTCACTGAAAACCAGCTTAATTTTTCGAACTGTGTCCACTTCGATGTGTTTCACAGGTTTAGAAAAAATTTTGATCAAACAAAGCGCCAGTATCTCAGCAACTTCTCAGACAAAGGAATTCCGACGAGGGGCTGGACGACTCCTCCCACAAGGAGTGCTCACAGGCGAATGACGTCACCGACAGGCGTGGAAAAACTCACGCATGCGCACGAGGGTTCAAGCATGTCTGACGTAAAAACATATGAATGAAATCCATATAGTTTTTGAAAAAAATAAAAAGGACCGTTGCTTTATTGACAGACCTCGTATATATATATATATATATATATACACACACACACACACACACACACTCAATTTTTACAATTAACCATTTATTTAATTGTCAAAAAGTACTAAAATTTGTCATAGCCAAAAGATGATATTAAATGCCTTATTCTGCCCAAACAATAGTTCCTAATTCAAAGGCACCAACTTTAAAATCACCGTATTTTACAAAGTATAATGTGCAACAAAGTAGAAGTCACAGGAACACCCAAACTAGCAATTAAAACACACACACACACAACTCGCACTCCGGAAACTATTATATAATATGTAATATGTCTATATCCTTCCTAAATTTATTGCACATACAGGCAATAGTGATGAACATGTGCTTCACACACTTCATGTGCAACTATGAATCTACAGGATTTGCTTTCGTTTAGTTTAGCAAAGGATCAAGCATGTATGTAACGGGTCATCATGTCCCGTCAAGGTATTTAATTCTAGTCATGATGAGGAGATTTAGCTTTCATATGACGGAGCCAAAAATCCTGTAGCTGCATTAGGAGGGAATCTGGGGCCAGAGCCACTGAATGCAGGCAGGAACTTTTCCTGAGGTGAATCATATTGGGTATTACGACCCCTGCATTACCCAGCTGCTCATGTTGTCTCTGGCCACTCAAGAGTTCTGGGTCTGAGTGAAGAACACTGTGTTCAAACAGCTGCCTTCCTGCCTCTCAAGATATGACATAAGCAACAGGTGAAGCTGCTCAAATCCTGTTTCAGATGTGCTTCCAGTAATCACAGCTCTCTCCATTTTCCTGTCTGTCACATCCCTCTTATCACGGTGCAAACATGAAACTAACAAGTGTGTTTTTGCATTTTTCTTTCTCAGAGAGAAAAACAAATGATCTCAGTTTCATTTGAACTACTTTATCCACATCCTCTTGACATTTTACTGTATTACAGCCCCAATTCCAATGAAGTTGGGACATTGTGTAAAATGTAAATAAAAACAGAATACGATTTGCAAATCCTCTTCAACTTATATTCAATTGAATACACCACAAATAAAAGATATTTAATGTCCAAACTGATAAACTTTATTGTTTTTAGTGCAAATATTTGCTCATTTTGAAATGGATGCCTGCAACACATTTCAAAAAAGTTGGGACGGGACAACAAAAGACTGCGAAAGTTGATGAATGCTCAAAGAACACCTGTTTGGAAACAGGTGAGTGTCATGATTGGGTATAACAGGAGCATCCCCAAAAGGCTCAGCTGTTCACAAGCAAAGATGGGGCGAGGATCATCCCTTTGTGAACAACTGTCTGAAAAAATAGTCCAACAGTAAATAAAACGTCTCAATTTCACAGAAATTGGGGTTGTAGAACATTTGATGCAATCAACAAGCATAAAATTTCACTGTCTTTCTGACAAACTACACTGAGATGAATGAGAAGATCCTAATTTCATTAGTATTCACAACATATAAGGAGCACGGTGGATTAATGGTTAGCACTGCTGCCTCACAGCAAGAAGGTCACAGGATTGATTCCCTCCCTGTGGCCTTTCTGTGGGTTCTCTCCAAGTGCTCCGGCTTCCTCCCACATCCAAAAACATGCAGGTTAGGTGAAACTTTAACTTTTTCTGTTTGTGTGTATCTATATGTGACCCAACAGACTGGCATCCTGTCTAGGGTGTACCCCACCTCATGCTCCATGACTGCTGGGACAGGCTCCCGCCCCAGCGACCCTTAATTGGACTAAGTGGTTGAAGATGAGTGAGTGAGTAAAATATACATGAAATGGGGTTTTCAATGTTAAATTTAAATGTCCACAAAGTCTGTAATCTCATTCACATCCGGATCAAACTTTGTTTGTCGATAAAGGATACCATCCTATATTACGCTGTCAAATATGAAAGAAATTTGATCTTTTTTTTTGACAGAGTTATGAATTTTTGAAAATTCAATCAATTTTAAAAGATAGGGATTTTTCCAATTTTCCAAGCTTTTTCCTGACTTTGACCTTTGGCCTTGAAAATTGAATCAGTTCTTGCCTATCAGGATATGAATCTTCAGTCAACATTTCATTAATATATATAAAAAAATTGTGGGACCCAGGCTGTTCACAAACAAACAGACAAACAAACAGATGCAAAAACATAACCTCCAACTTGAAGGAAGTTAAAGTGAGAATGATTGAGACACTTTTGATTCAGATATAATGTAAAAAGTACAAAAATGAGCGTTTCAATATTAAAGGAGACCTGCATTGAAAAAATGCAGTCAGATTTTTTGAACAAAAAATGACTTACATTTACACATGAGATCCTTCTGAATGTAGTAAAGTAAATCTGCAAGCCCAGATCTGTCATTCAACTGAGAAATCTTCATTTGAAAATGACAAATTTACAGCTAACATTTAGCCCTCTGCAAATTGTCCCTCTCATCATGGACGCTGCCGAGACGTCACGGACAAGACCCTCTCCCAGCATGCATTGCGCCAATTGTAATTTGTGGATTTACGTCAGTTTGCATCTGCACCTTTTTCTTGTCTTATACGGAAGGATCTACTTTTTTTAAAACTTCATATTGTCTTGCGGCACGTTTGGTGAGTACACATTTCTTTTATTTGTGCTTGAAAACTATTTTCGGGGACTTTTTCATATGCCCGTTTGATTGAGTGGTGTCGCAATGAAAATCTACTGTCTTTCGCCTCCGGTACCATCGCGGGATATGGAGGCGAGACCCGCAAAGAATCCCAGTCATTAAAAATATATAAACCTCTCTCAGCGTCCATGGAGCTCTGGGGCTCCGATTGCCAAGACGTGCGTTGCTGTGGATTTTGCCGCAAGAAGTCTGTCCTTGCAGCAACAGGTGTACCGGCCGCTTCGCATTAAAACAGCGAGCGTAGCGGAGGCAGAGAGCGGGAGAGGAAGAACGGCGCCCGCTGTCGATGTCGTTGCTGATCTGAGCACACAGATCTGTATCTCACATTCATTGCAGCTTACTTTTGGATGTAGAAACCAGGACGTGTATAAGTAACATTACTAACAGATAAAATCTATTTCAATGCGGGATCGGACTGAAGGCGGGAGCGCGTCGTCTTGTCCCTGACGTCATGGAAATGATACGGCTGTACAAACTGTTTTCACAGAGGGCTAAATTTTAGCTGCAAATTTGTCATTTTTAAATGAAGGTTTCTCCGCTGAATTACAAATTTGGGCTTACAGATTTACTTTACTGCATTCACAAGGGTCTTATAAATACATATCAGCTATTTCTTTCTGAAATCTGACCACATTTATTTAAATGCAGGTCTACTTTAAATTCAAAGGTCCACAAAATCCATGATCCAGATCAGTTCCGGATCAAACATTGACAGGTGATAGTGATTGTCAGTCTGCACCTCGCTTTCAAATATTAGAGTAATTGGCCATGTATGATTAAGATATAATGTAAAACATACATTAAACTAGCATGTTGCCGGTGGGGATCCATGGGCTCTAGATTGGGTAGTGCTTATAAAATAGGTAATTTTGTCATTTGATTTTTAAACAGACCACAATGGAAACAAGTGTCTTCACTTTCTTGTGTCAAAAATGTATTTAATGTATTTACAATTACATTACGTACTTACATCGAACTTACTAAATAAAATCAAGCACGTACTCACGCTTTTAATATAAAAAACGATTTACCGCCCCTTGCTGGAATGGCGGGTGAGTACAGAATGAGGTTAGCAATGTCCATTGTTCAGTGTTGTTAGCTAATATCCATAGCTTCTCCAAAAATATTAGTCCTATCAATGTTCCATTTTTTTTTGCATTCATCCTTGACCCAAAATACATAAGCATACCAAACAGCAAATGTCAGTTCTCTCCAGTTTCTCTGATTGAAGTTACACACACGCACAGAGAGCATTCTGTCTTTTTCTCATTCTACTGCAACCAAGTGCTTCTACTTTTAGACAGGCAGAAACAGAGATGTGGCAGAAGACTTCAAATGCAACACATTTCACTCATGGTAATGGCAACATGAAACTTAACTCACTCATGGTAACTGCAACATGAGACGTAACTAAACTGATTAAACCAACTGAACTTCAAAAACACAATAAATCCTAACACTAACAACATGGTTAAACTAATAACATTTTAAACACCAAACTCCCATGGTGCATTGCAGCACAACGACCATTGTTTACTGGTTAGCTAAAATTGCTAATTTCTCCAAAAATATTTGTCTTATAAACTATCTGTTTTTGCAGCATTCATCTTTGACCCAAAATACATAAGTATACCAAAAGGCAAATGTCAGTTATCCCCGGTTTCTGCGTGATTGAAGTCATACACATGCAAGCACACAGAGGCCACTTGACAATTATAATAATGATGGGCTTTTCAATGTTAAATTTAAATGGCCACAAAATCTGTAATCTGGATAAGGATCAAATGTTGTTAGTTGATAAAGGATACCATCCTACATAACACTATCAAATATGAAAGAAATTGGATCTTTTTTGATAGTTATAAATTTTTTAAAATTCGTTCCATGTTAAAGATGGGGATTTTTCCAACTTTCCAAGATTTTTCCTGATTTTGACCTTTGACCTTGAAAATTTAATCAGTTCTTGCCAATCAGGATATGAATATTCAGCAAAATATTGTAATGATATATGAGTTTCCTCCGCAGGGTGACTGGGCACTCCCTTAGAGATAGGGTGAGAAACTCGGTCACTCGGGAGGAGCTCGGAGTCGAGCCGCTGCTCCTCCACGTCGAAAGGAGTCAGTTGAGGTGGCTCGGGCATCTTTTCCGGATGCCCCCTGGATGCCTCGCTGGAGAGGTGTTCCGGGCACGTCCCATTGGGAGGAGACCCCGGGGAAGACCCAGGACACGCTGGAAGGATTACATCTCTCGGCTGGCTTGGGAACGCCTTGGGGTTCCCCCGGAGGAGCTGAGGGAGGTGTGTGTGGATCGGGAGGTCTGGGCGGCTTTGCTTGAGCTGCTGTCCCCGCGACCCGACTCCAGATAAAGCGGAAGAAAATGGATGGATGGATGGATATGAGAAATTGTGGGCTCCAGGCTGTTCACAAACAAAGAAACGGGGGGCAAAAACATAACCTCCTTCATTGGCAGAGGTAATACAGGATGCAGAAAACGTGACAATTCCAAAGTCTTTCAAAATTTTAAATAAAACTATGCAACAAATACTACATACTGGAAGAGACTGTCCACTGAAAAATATGGTGGGGGGATTACAGCTCACGTTCTTTCACCATAAAACCACAAAGTGAAGTCTGTTCAGCAAGTGAGTCATAACAACAGTGGTGTTATGCTTAGTCTCAGTGTGCAGGAAAATGTCAGCCAGACAAGCACACCACCACTACTACCAGCCCTCTACCTCCTCTGTCCACTGGAGCCAACACTGCCTTCAAGTGCAGTCATAAAAACTGTAATTACCAGTTCAACACACACAATCAACCCAACAGATCGGTACTGGGAGAGTGGGAATTTTCAGCAATGAAATGTTTCTTCAAGGGGCGGACAGCTTGGAAGTTATGTCAATTCTGAAGTACAAGCAGAAAGGTAATACTGACATGCTTCTTTTCTCATGCATTTGCCTTTAATGTGTGCTTTGCATAACAAAACAACTGGATGGGTTATATAATGACACAAAATTATGCAGTGGAAAATCATTTCTACAACTTTTTTAATCTTGGAAACAGCACTGAAATGAGGTAACAGTTTGAAGATTTTAAATCTGAACCAAACTCATTATTACATTTTAACAACTGAGTAAAATTGGATAGTATCAAGTACAAATGCTTTCTGGTTCAAGCTTCTACATTGTGAGGCTTGTTTTTGCTTTTAATCATTGTAATTAAAAATATCTTTGGGTTTGGAAATTTCAGTCACATTTAATGACATTGGCATATTTGACAATTCTACAAAGTTTAAAAGAAGTCATAAATTGAGAATGGCACTTTAGTGGCAGCACTGGTTACATTTAAAAGCAAGACAAACTACAACCAGAATTCTCATATACAGGATCATGGTAGCAGGATATTTGCAGCATTTACACTCTACAGCACACCTACAAGCAAAACTGTAGTTAAGTCTGCTGACAAGCAAATTAACCACAACAACAAACACATTCAGGCCATGTTCTTGATTATCCAGCTCGAAGAGGTGCTCCTTTACATTTGCTGAGGTGGCTTAAGGTATGCACTACGAAGTGGATACACACCACTCTAATTATCTTACAAGAGACGCAAAGAAGTGTGAATGCCACATGTGGCACAACATAAGCACTTTTCAGGGCAGTGGGTCCAAAACCTTCTCTGTCTTACATCACCAGCACATCTCTATTAAGAGTTTTTATTTTCCAAATCATTTTACCCTAGGCCATCAAATATGGTGTAGAGGACTAAACCAAAAGACCAAATATCTGAACAAAATGTAAATTCTGTAGGTGATATTTGCTATGAAAAGACATGGCAGAAAGAGCTACAAGATGATGAGCAGTACAGATGAGCATCACTTTTTCATAACAGGAACAATTCTCCACAGAATCCACGAAAATCTAAAGCAATACAATGCCACATCAAAAACAAATTTAAAAATTATCTTTGCAGTGAAACTAAACAAGACAACTGATCACGCTGGTATTAACATCTCTTCTGAATCGACTTTTGTGATATAAATGCAAAACTGACAAAGGAAAGGATAGTGTGGTCACACATGGCTTTTGCTTACAAATTTTGGTTCACTTACTGCCATGTCAAAGAAAACCAAGGCAAGGTAAAATGCAACCAGCACCTGTTCCTGCGCAAAACAAACTGTGTGCTGGGAAAGCACCCTAAGATGTCTTACAGTAATGGATGCTCCACGATTAAGTTAATTTTCAGTCATTTTTTCCTTGTGCAAGAGCTGAGGGGGCTTCTTAGGGAGACCACATCACAGTTTGGAAATTTGGACCACTGATTTAGGTTGTCCTAAATCTGCTGGCTGCAAAAGATAACATTATGTCATGTAAGAAGATATTTATTACACTATATATGCACGACTGCACACACTTAATCAGCCAGAAAGAGTATTTATGACATGGAGCCACCTAGATTTTTGCAATGCCCAGAGATGCATGCCAGAGATTATATAATCAGCCTAGGGCCTGCGCCCTACTTGGTGTGAATACTAGAAAATTAAGTCCGAGTAGATTAAAGCACTGACAAACAAGATGTTAATATACGAGGTAAATACTTCCAGCAGATACTATTACAATCTTATTACATGCTTGTTGCAAAGAAAGGAGTTTCCCCGGCACTGGCACTGCTTCACTGGGGGCTGATCAGTATTTGACAGCACATTAGTGAAGACAGTGCAAAGCTGCAAAGTAAAGTGCACCAACTATTCACTAAGTTCGTCGCGGTAACAGACATGGCGTTCAAAGTTGTGGCGAAACTGAACAGTTAAATGTATATTTCCGTGCCAACTGTGCATATGCGAGATGGAGCTTTAAACAGAGCAGCGGCGTTTAAGTTTGGAGCAGAAAATGTAACGGGCGACAGCTCGCTGCAACTTCAGTGTTAACGTGTTAAAATAAATGCAATTTTAAAAACAATAAATACATGAATAAAAGAACAGAAAAAGAAGGCGTCTTTAGCTAAACACCTTATGTTCCAAATGATGTCAAACCAGCACACAGGGCCGTGAAGCCTAGGCTAACGTTAGCTTAGCCCCTCATTCACCTACTTAAAAATGGCTGCTTTTAGTTTTTTAAAAATATTTTAAAAAATTCTTACCAGACAGAATAGATTGGAATGGCAATCTTCCAGACTGGCCCCGTTCGGTACAAAACAAGAACTCATCCTTCTTCACTGCAAGAGCCAACTCTCCATCTTTTTCACTTCCCGGGAAATAAACAACAATTTGTCTGTCGGCAGGGAGGGTTTTTTTTCTCAGATATGCAGGCTTTTATTCGGCGAAAAATCTTTGTTTTCTTGTAACATTTGGCTGAAGGAGTTAATTCAACACCCTAAAGACCGCATCTCTCCCCCTCCTCCTCCCTCCCTCCCCCCGTCAGCCAGCGCTTTAAAAAAAAGCCAATAAACAGAAACACAGTTTGAGCGTTTAGGTAGAAAAGCACATAACAGCAGAGCCAAATAAAAATGTTCATAAAACAACAACAACAACAAAAAGGAGCAAAGAAGCAACTCTCCCCTCCCCCTTAGCCCGAAAACGCTCTCAGGCTTTTAAAATAATAATAATAATAAAAATAGTCCCGTCTTCACTCCTCCGTTGTAAAATTCTGTATAAAAGCGAAATACATCCTGTGAAAACCTCTCGGAATCCGGCGTCGGCCTATATTTGAGCGCTTAATTCGATCATTATTTCAGCATCGGTTCCTGTTGGTTTCCATTTGAATTCACAGATTCCTTTCTTTAATGGCGGCCACAGGGACAACTCTGCCTTCCACAGCCTATTGGCTCACTTACGGTCCAAGCATGATCAAGGTCGCCGAGCAAACCCACGCATACAGCAAACACTACCAGATAGTACCTACAAAATTAAAGTGCCGTATGTCTGTGCCTTACGATTGTGAGGATGTGCAAAAAAACACGTCATCTAAAATATTTTCATGTATACACAGAAGTGTGTAGAATGAATATTTAGCTCTCGTTTGGGCAGTATATGCAAGGCCAAACATGCTTCAAGGCGTTATCACGAGCGGATGTTTTATTTTGTAAGTCTTAAATGGAAGTTGTAGCGTTTTGATTGCGGACGCCTTGACGGTGTCGTGGTCATGAGGGCTGTAATAACACAAGACTGATCGGTGTTGCCGCTGGGCCAGCGCAAGTGGCGCTACTGAGCAACAGATTTTGTTACTAATGATCAAAACCTATAAAGTTGCTCACTTACATAGTGCGCCACCTAGCGCACGTGAAGTCACACCTTCAATAAAAGAGTGAAACCTAAAGATGCACTCCTTGTGTTTGAACTACATGCATAATTTGCCTGATACTGAAGTGAGGTCAAGAAAACAGCAAAAACAGAAAGAAATAAGACTGCAAGATCAAAACAAATACACTTTAAGAAAATTGAAGACACTATTGCAGCAGGAGGGCTTTAATAGGAAACGTAAAGTTAGAGAAATACAGTTTTTTACATTAAAAATGTTCAGAACAAATATAGATTTTTTATATTAAAATGGTAATAACAAATATAGATTTTTTTTACATTAAAAAATGTTATTAATAACATAAACCACTTCAATGACAATTACTGTACAACTGTACAATAACCAATCCTTATAAATACAGCAGTGTAACTTAAATATTAGAATCAGTGAGGGGATAACAAGCAAACAAGCAATAACTGAATACACAATAAAATACAATAGGATTACTTTGAAATGTAATCCAAAAGTAATCAGATTACAAGTAATCCAAATGTATGTACATACATACATGTAATCCACATGTATTCTTTCAAAGTAATCCTACCCAACCTTGTGTGTGTGTATATATATATATATATATATATATATATATATATATATATATATATATATATATATATATATATATATATATATATATATATATATATATATATATATATATATATATATATATATATATATATATATATATATATATATATATATATCTCCCCACCGTTCAGATATGGGGAATGCTTGTGTTTTGAATGGTGGTGACCCACCTACATTATCAGTTTAACACAGGAGTAACACACAGAGATAAATGATCACACCCATATTCCTTCCTACCAGCAATTTAACAGTTAAAAGTTATCCAAATGTCTTTGGGTGGCAGGGCAGACCTGAAATACACAGAGAAAATGCACAAAAAAAAAAAAATAAGAACATACAAATTGCACATGAAATGACCCCATCTACACATGAGGTCATAAATGTACACAGCACTGATAAACTGTTTTTGTCATACAAAAAAGTCTCACGTCCTTCTCATCACTAATTCGACAGATGTTAAACAACGTCTGACTTGCTTGTACTCAAAGATTCAAATATTCTCTTTTGTACTATTTAATTAACTTCAGGCAACTCAGGGAATTTAAACTTGATGACGCCAACAGAATTTCTTTCCAGTTTTACCCAGAAGCAATTTATATCAAGTCATATTATGCAATTTTAGTTTAATTGAATATTATTAATGAGTTTTAGTAAGTCTTTGATGTATGTATTTTCCTGTCATATTCTCTGCCTTTCTCAGCAACTGATTTTAACTTGATAATCAAAAATGCACTGCAGACAGTGAGGTGTTTTTTTTTTTGTTTTTTTTTAAAGAGACCATTTTCAGATCTCTTAAAAAAAATTAACTGTTTTTGTAAATGGAAACAAGGTACCAGGCCCACTTTGCTCTGGTGAGAGGGCATGTCTCCATCATTCATGCAAGTGGTGTAAGTGTGGCTCAGAGTGCACACACCCAGCTGTGACATGTGTCACACACGTTTAAAATCCATAATTTTAGTCTTAAATTTAACTCCTGCAAGCACAATGAGACTTTGGAGATGTTGAACATGAAATCCCAATGTAACTGCAAAGGCTAGATAAAAAAATTTATTTTCTCTTACTGAGCAGTTTTTATTTCATATAATGAACACACTGCATCGTGCATTTAATATTGTACATTATTATATCTATGAAGTCATCTCCATACTATAGTTTTTTTAATTAAAATATTGGTTGTGCATTGACATCGTGCAGTACAACGATTTGTGACACTCGTTTTTCTGTTTCCAGCTTTATGCAGAACATAGAATTGTCAGGAACATTTCCTGTTTGTAATTACTGAAAGTGAGAGTCAAGCCAACCAGGCCATAAAAGTGGAGTTAAGTGCAGATTCTGAGGTCAGAAAACATCTGGTTACACTCAAAACACTGGAAGCACTCTTAAAGGTGTGACACAGGCTGAAGAATTATAATACCATGCTAAAGTGTCCAAAAAAACCCCCAAAAAACTCAAAAATAGTTTGGTTTGGTATTGTTAATGCTCTAAAACAGTGGCGACTCCAGATGGTTTTTCATGGTAGAGTAACGTGGAGGCAATTGGGGTCATGGTCACAATTACACGCTTTTATGTTTGTGCATGTAAAAACTTAGCAACCTTTAGTCTGTTTAATGGTTCACTTTAGACTGGTATTTTTTAATGACAAGCCTTAATATAATTTCTTTTAAAAACTGGTGACCTTTACACTCTAAAACAAATGCAGTGCTCTATTTACTTAATCCAATTACGTCAAGAAAATACTTACTCTGAGAAGTGAAATGTGACTGTATATTTACTTATTCTAGTTATGTCATTTGGTTCTGCAAAATATGGTTGATTAAGTTTTGTAGGTCCCATTGGGCAGGGCTACAGTAGCATTTCATTTCTCAGAGTGTATTTTCTTGCTGTAAAAGGATGTAGAATTACAATAATATGACCTCGTAAAGGGACTGTTCACTTTTTGTGACCACAATAATAATAAATAATTTCAATAATATTAATAATAATTTAATAAAATGGAAGAAGGTCTCTTTGTTTTCTAATGCATTATACCCCCACCAAAATAACCACAACTTCTTTTGATGTTTTCACTTAATCCTGCAAATTCACTGAAAAAAGAAAATCCTAAAAACATTGCAGCATGCATTACAATTAAAAAAAAAACCCACAAAGTCATGTGGGACTGTTTCATCATTACTTACAACATATATTGCTGGTGATGTTATAACATTTGTTTATAGGGATTATACAGTAAATTTTGCAGTGTAAAATAGACTCTGGTGGGTGTACATATGGTGTCACTCCAAATCAAGTTATTTAACTTTATTAAGAGTAACTTCTACCACTAGAGTTTATACTGGGAGTGGGACCAAATTAATCCAAACAAAGTCTTTTTTACTCTCCAAAATTTAGTGTTTATTTACCATGCTTGACCTCCAGAGTCAACAAAGTGACCGGCATGAACTTTGAAGACATGCAGGGATGATATAAAATGGTCTTTTTAAAGAGAAAATACTGAGCTGGCCATATTTCTTCAGACGTTGCTGCACCAGTAACATGCCAGTATTTGCAAAGTG
The DNA here is from genome assembly GCF_902500255.1 of Thalassophryne amazonica. NCBI lineage: Eukaryota > Metazoa > Chordata > Actinopteri > Batrachoidiformes > Batrachoididae > Thalassophryne > Thalassophryne amazonica. The sequence continues at coordinate 114,411,423 of NC_047111.1, read as the reverse complement.
GTTTGCAAGCATTATTTCATTGTTATTTTGAGCATACGGTGGACTTTTTGGAATTCACCATTTCGGCTTCTCTCTCTTGTTCCTTTATTTTCTTCCTTTTCAAAAATATTTCTCACAAACAAAGCAGTCGTTAAAAGGTGAGTATAGCAATCGTTTATACCAACACAAGCACGTTAATTATGTAGATGCTTTGTAAGATGCAAATCCACGTCATGCTCTGTATAACAAGTGGTTTATGTGTGCTTTGTGCAGTCTCCAAGGCCCGACAAAATCAGCTTTATGTCTTTAACCTGATTCCAAAGGATTGAGCAGCTTTCGCCACCTTAAATCCCCCCATAGGAATGAACAGTAATCTCACATTCTGTGCTTTCATTGCTTTATCATCACCCTCCTTAACATGAAAGACAATTGTGGCAAGATAACAGCGTTATAAGATTGTTTAAAAGAAAAAGCATCAACTAATACAGCCGATGAGCAGATCTCATATCAGGGTAACTAATGGGGATAGCAGTGTTATTTCACTCCTGGTGATAGGTTTCGCTTACTTACCTCCAGTGCTCTCTTATCTTCATCCGACCCAGGCATTCTGTTGTATGTATGCCATCCCAGTACCGCTCAAGAACATTGTGGAAATAAAAATGTAAGATAGCTAGGAGACGGCCAACTGCTCTTTCGACATTTGATTTGACATGCTCTGAGGATGCTGCCATTCTGCTACAGCGGCATTTGTCACAGGCCTGTCTCACTGATGTGTGTCTAAATCAAAAAGAAAGTGCGGAATAAAACTGAGTTTTACACACAACATGAACATGAGCTGCATTTAATGAGAGCCTGGATTCACATAAGGCATAAAACAGTAGCATTTGTGCAGATTTGGGGAGGAACAGATTATATGTAAAGGGATTACGCAATGAAGATATAGCAATTATGCAAGGAAAACAAATAAAGATGCATCCTGTTAAAGTGAGGATTTTTATTTACACACTGTAAAACTCAATGAGTTAGTTGAACTCAAACCATTTGAGGAAACTGATTGCCTTAAACCATTTGAGTTTGCCAACTTAAATAAAATAGTTTTGAAAAATTTAATTGTTAAAGTTTTAGTAACTTAACAATTTATAGCTAATTAAACTTATGTAAATCTAGTTTATGTTTTTCAATAAAAAAGTGACAAATAAATTTCCGCCTAAAACATTTGCATTACATTTTGGATTAGATTTTCTTGATGCATTCTTTGTTTACTTGTTGACTCTGCGTTATGTTGTTATGACTCCACCCATTCGCTCCCCTCGGAACGCGAACTCACAATCTCCGGCATGGAAGTCGAACTCTCTAACAAGAAAGCTAAAACCCAGGGCTCTGTCCTTGTGACCAGAGAATTCTTTTGAGCTGTTGGGAGAGAGATTTACTAACTACATATGCACAGCGACACCTACTGGCCTCCGTTACATAAACTCAATTAAAATGAGTGAATAGAATGCACTGGAAATACATCACCAACACTTAAATGCCCCCAAAACTTTAAATGCACTTAAAGGAACGGAGTTGTTCTGACAACAATTCATTTTTGAGTTAGTTTAATTCATGGAAATGAGTGACTATAACTTTTTTCAAAGTTTGAGTTCCATTAACTTAATTATTGTAATAAAATGGAGTGTTCGATTTAACAGTGCACGGATTGCACATTTTTCAACAAAAGTACATCAATCGCTCATCACCATGCTGTCAAGTAAGCAAAGAAAATGTTGCTGGTGTCAAGACTGTGAGAGCTCCCTTCGCTGAAGGTACTTCAGCTGCTGGAAGAGTTATTCATTACTTGAGGCCATCAAATATGACCATTGGGTATTGTGACGACTTTGTGTGCATCCGTCCGTCCATTTGTGCTCATCATAAATCCAGTCCTATTACTGCCAGGCTTCAAATTCACAAGGAACATTCTTGGGACACAAAGACCTTGGACAAGTTCAAAGATGGCGAACCTTGGCCTAATTTAAGAGGTATTTTAAAGGGGAACAGAAACACTTTTTGAGAATTTGTTTGTGCATTCCTTGGTAAAAATTAAGTGTTATTAGCGGAGTGTAGATAATATTATTCGAATCAAATTTGCCACAAAATTGACATACGAGGTCTGTTAGAAAACTATCCGACCTTTTTATTTTTTTTTTAAACTATATGGATTTGAATCGTGTGCTTGCATCAGCCAAGCTTGAACCTTCGTGCGCATGCGTGAGTTTTTTCACGCCTGTCGGTTGCGTCATTCGCCTGTGGGCAGTCTTTGAGTGAGCACTGGTCCACCCCCCTCGTCGGATTTTCATTGTGAGGGAAATGGCTGAGCGATTGGAGCAGCGCTGAATCAAATTTTTCCAGAAACTGTGAGAGACAGCCAGGAGAAACCATTCGGAAGATTCAGACGGCTTTCGGTGAGGATACTCTGGGTGTCACACAGATTAAGGACCCCTGTACACCACCAACCCGTTCACATTTCTAACCATTTTTCCCCACTCGGCGACACACCCGCCGAGGAACATACTCTGGTTATTGGCGACTCTGTTTTGAGAAATGTGAAGTTAGCGACACCAGCAACCATAGTCAAATGTCTTCCGGGGGCCAGAGCAGGCGACATTGAAGGAAATTTGAAACTGCTGGCTAAGGCTAAGCATAAATTCCGTAAGATTGTAATTCATGTCGGCAGTAATGACATCCGGTTACGCCAATCGGAGGTCACTAAAATTAATATTGAATCGGTGTGTTACTTTGCAAAAACAATATCGGACTCTGTAGTTTTCTCTGGGCCCCTCCCCAATCAGACCGGGAGTGACATTTTTAGCCGAATGTTCACCTGGTCTTGTTAGGAGAGACGGCATCCATCCCACTTTGGATGGAGCAGCTCTCATTTCTAGAAATCTGGCCAATTTTATTAAACCCTCCAAACCGTGACTATCCAGGGTTGGGACCAGGAAGCAGAGTTGTAGTCTTACACACCTCTCTGCAGCTTCTCTCCCCATGCCATCCCCCCAATACCCCATCCCTGTAGAGACGGTGCCTGCTCCCAGACCACCAATAACCAGTAAAAATCTATTTAAGCATAAAAATTCAAAAAGAAAAAATAATATAGCACCTTCAACTGCACCCCAGACTAAAACAGTTAAATGTGGTCTATTAAACATTAGGTCTCTCTCTTCTAAGTCCCTGTTAGTAAATTATATAATAATTGATCAACATATTGATTTATTCTGCCTAACAGAAACCTGGTTACAGCAGGATGAATATGTTAGTTTAAATGAGTCAACACCCCCGAGTCACACTAACTGTCAGAATGCTCGTAGCACGGGCCGAGGGGGAGGATTAGCAGCAATCTTCCATTCCAGCTTATTAATTAATCAAAGACCCAGACAGAGCTTTAATTCATTTGAAAGCTTGACTCTTAGTCTTGTCCATCCAAATTGGAAGTCCCAAAAACCAGTTTTATTTGTTGTTATCTATCGTCCACCTGGTCGTTACTGTGAGTTTCTCTGTGAATTTTCAGACCTTTTGTCTGACTTAGTGCTTAGCTCAGATAAGATAATTATAGTGGGTGATTTTAACATCCGCATAGATGCTGAGAATGACAGCCTCAAAACAGCATTTAATCTGTTATTAGACTCAATTGGCTTCTCTCAAAATGTAAATGAGTCCACCCACCACCTTAGCCACACTTTAGATCTTGTTCTGACATATGGCATAGAAATTGAAGACTTAACAGTATTCCCTGAAAACCCCTTTTTGTCTGATCATTTCTTAATAACATTTACATTTACTTTAATGGACTACCCAGCAGTGGGGAATAAGTTTCATTACAGTAGAAGTCTTTCTGAAAGCGCTGTAACTAGGTTTATGGATATGATTCCTTCTTTGTTATGTTCTTCAATGCCATATACCAACACAGGGCAGAGTAGCTACCTAAACTCTGTGAGTGAGATAGATTATCTCGTCAATAGCTTTACATCCTCATTGAGCACAACTTTGGATGCTGTAGCTCCTCTGAAAAAGAGAGCCTTAAATCAGAAGTGCCTGACTCCGTGGTATAACTCACAAACTCGCAGCTTAAAGCAGATAACCCGTAAGCTGGATAGGAAATGGTGTCTCACTAATTTAGAAGATCTTCACTTAGCCTGGAAAAAGAGTCTGTTGCTCTATAAAAAAGCCCTCCGTAAAGCTAGGACATGTTACTATTCATCACTAATTGAAGAAAATAAGAACAACCCCAGGTTTCTTTTCAGCACTGTAGCCAGGCTGACAAAGAGTCAGAGCTCTATTGAGCCGAGTATTCCTTTAACTTTAACTAGTAATAACTTCATGACTTTCTTTGCAAATAAAATTTTAACTGTTAGAGAAAAAATTATTCATAACCATCCCAAAGACATATCTTTATGTTCTGTGCTTTGAGTAATGCTGGTATTTGGTTAGACTCTTTCTCTCCGATTGTTCTGTCTGAGTTACTTTCATTAGTCACTTCCTCCAAACCATCAACATGTCTATTAGACCCCATTCCTACCAGGCTGCTCAAGGAAGCCCTACCATTAATTAATGCTTCGATCTTAAATATGATCAATCTATCTTTATTAGTTGGCTATGTACCACAGGCTTTTAAGGTGGCAGTAATTAAACCATTACTTAAAAAGCCATCACTTGACCCAGCTATCTTAGCTAATTATAGGCCAATCTCCAACCTTCCTTTTCTCTCAAAAATTCTTGAAAGGGTAGTTGTAAAACAGCTAACTGATCATCTGCAGAGGAATGGTGTATTTGAAGAGTTTCAGTCAGGTTTCAGCATTCATCATAGTACAGAAACAGCATTAGTGAAAGTTACAAATGATCTTCTTATGGCCTCAGACAGTGGACTCATCTCTGTGCTCGTCCTGTTAGACCTCAGTGCAGCTTTTAATACTGTTGACCATAAAATTTTATTACAGAGATTAGAGCATGCCATAGGTATTAAAGGCACTGCACTGCAGTGGTTTGAATCATATTTATCTAATAGATTACAATTTGTTCATGTAAATGGGGAGTCTTCTTCACGGACTAAGGTTAATTATGGAGTTCCACAAGGTTCTGTGCTAGGACCGATTTTATTCACTTTGTACATGCTTCCCTTAGGCAGTGTTATTAGAAAGCATTGCTTAAATTTTCATTGTTACGCAGATGATACCCAGCTTTATCTATCCATGAAGCCAGAGGACACACACCAATTAGTTAAACTGCAGGAATGTCTTTCAGACATAAAGAAATGGATGACCTCTAATTTCCTGCTTTTAAATTCAAATAAAACTGAAGTTATTGTACTTGGCCCCACAAATCTTAGAAACATGGTGTCTAACCAGATCCTTACTCTGGATGGCATTACCCTGACCTCCAGTAATACTGTGAGAAATCTTGGAGTCATTTTTGATCAGGATATGTCCTTCAATGCGCATATTAAGCAAATATGTAGGACTGATTTTTTGCATTTGCGCAATATGTCTAAAATTAGAAAGGTCTTGTCTCAGAGTGATGCTGAAAAGGTAATTCATGCATTTATTTCTTCTAGGCTGGACTATTGTAATTCATTATTATCAGGTTGTCCTAAAAGTTCCCTGAAAAGCCTTCAGTTCATTCAAAATGCTGCAGCTAGAGTAGTGACAGGGACTAGAAGGAGAGAGCATATTTCACCCATATTGGCTTCTCTTCATTGGCTCCCTGTTAATTCCAGAATAGAATTTAAAATTCTTCTTCTTACTTATAAGGTTTTGAATAATTAGGTCCCATCTTATCTTAGGGACCTCATAGTACCATATCACGCCAATAGAGCGCTTCGCTCTCAGACTGCAGGCTTACTTGTAGTTCCTAGGGTTTGTAAGAGTAGAATGGGAGGCAGAGCCTTCAGCTTTCAGGCTCCTCTCCTGTGGAACCAGCTCCCAATTCAGATCAGGGAGACAGACACCCTCTCTACTTTTAAGATTAGGCTTAAAACTTTCTTTTTTGCTAAAGCTTATAGTTAAGGCTGGATCAGGTGACCCTGAACCATCCCTTAGTTATGCTGCTATAGACTTAGACTGCTGGGGGGTTCCCATGATGCACTGATTGTTTCTTTCTCTTTTTGCTCTGTATGCACCACTCTGCATTTAATCATTAGTGATTGATCTCTGCTCTCTTCCACAGCATGTCTTTTTCCTGACTCTCTCCCCTCAGCCCCAACCAGTCCCAGCAGAAGACTGCCCCTCCCTGAGCCTGGTTCTGCTGGAGGTTTCTTCCTGTTAAAAGGGAGTTTTCCTTCCCACTGTCGCCAAGTGCTTGCTTGCTCATAGGGGGTCTTTTTGACCATTTTTCTGTATGTTTTGTATGGCTTTTGCCTTATAATATAAAGCGCCTTGGGGCGACTGTTTGTTGTGATTTGGCGTTATATAAATAAAATTGATTTGATTTGATTTAGATGTTTTATGGTCTTTAGTGTTTCTTGAACTATCAAAAGAACACATGTTTTTGTGTTTATGCATGCTATAAATAATCAATGGGTGTTTCTGTTTCCCTTTAATGTCACATTCTGTTTCAATGTGTTTCGTATTTTGTTTTGAGTGGCAGAGGTGACAGCCAGTCAGACTAGAGCGGCACAGTGACTTCAGTGGCAGGTCTCTCTAAAACCGTGTTATTTATGTGTTATATAACATGTTTCTCATACATTCTGTAAAAGCTAGCAAGAAATAAACACTTCTAAAACTGACAATGCTGTTTTTGGAACCTAATGACACAGCTGAAGTGATTTACAAGACATTTTTGGATGTTAGCGTGGTGACATGACAGGCTGGTAGCTAGCTACAAACTCTGTTTTGTTTGTGTGTAATTATAATGTCTTTGTCATATATTATGTAAAAGCTAGCAAGAAATAAACACTTCTAAAACTCAAAATGCTGTTTTTGGAACCTAATAACACCGCTGAAGTGATTTACAAGACATGTATGGATGTTAGCGTGGTGACGTGACAGGCTGGTAGCTAGCTACAAACTATGTTTTGTTTGTGTGTAATTATAACGTCTTTGTCATATATTATGTAAAAGCTAGCAAGAAATAAACACTTATAATGCTGTTTTTGTAACCTGATAACACCTCTAGTGTTACGGTTCAACATCACCCATGCCCCATTCTCCATTTTATTTATTTATTTTTGAAACGCTGAAGTTTTTTCTTTTTAAATAGATGTTACTTTACCAGCAAAAATAAACCAATAGAAGTGAAAATCAACATATGTACTGTGAGACTGACTGAAGTGAAAAGTTATTACTCAGTGGTATTACTCAGCAGTAAGCTACACAAATCTCTTCAAAGCATTTCCTGGTGAAGACCTTGGATTGCTCACACTTCGTTGATGCTTAAGTTACGTCATACTGAATTTTTTGGCCTGTATTCCGCAGTGTCAGTAAACACCTAAGACACTAAGTATCAGGTCTGGTTGACGGAAATGGCCTGACACAAATGCAGGACTTGGACAACAAGCTCTGTATGTAAAAACTGAAGCACTAAACAGGGTCTGGTACACAAACAGGCAGTCCAACAAAAGCAAAAGTACATAGAACATCAGGCTTAGGTGTGGTCGGTGATACTGGTAGGTGGTCAAAACACACAAGATTCAAGCAGGTCGAGAACACACAAAGTCTGGCAAATTGAGAACAGGTGAGCGTGGAAAGCACTAGAATGAGGGCGTGGCCAGAGGGAGAGAAACGGCCACCACCAAGAACCAAGAGACAGACAAGAGAGACAGGGACAGACAAACCCAAGCAGGAAAAAAATAAATAAAACAACAGAATAAACATCCAATACAGCAATTGAACCAAGACAATATAATTCTAGCATAAAAATAAAACATGGCAAAACTCACATCCTGACACTAAGGCATTTTTATTCAATGACTCCAAACAGATCTGTCCAGTGACCACCCACATACATTTTTTTAAATCGGCTATTTGAAACTGGCTACTTGAAACAAGCATGAAAGAAATCAAATGCTTATATCGTAATGATTAAAAACCTGAGAGGAAAAGGCTGTTCAAATCTATGATATCATTTTATATCACAAGGTGACCTGAAAGATAAATGTACATGCGATTCAAATACTTACTATGAGCTATTTAATAGATTTGCTTTCCAATGTGATGTATGGATGTGAATGAACCATTTGGCAATATACACTAAAAAAGTAATCAGAGCAAGTTTAACCCTTTAATGACCTCACATTTTTTCAATTGAATGTAGTAGATATCAACATGCTCACCAAAACTGCTGAGCTAAACATTAATATGTTCTATCACAAAATGAACAGATTGGGGGAAAGTGATGAAAATCTAACTCAGCACACTAACTGAAGCAAATAGAGAACAGCTTGGATGTTCAGTTGCCTCTTACTCTCCTTTAAGGGAAGGCATTTTAAATAATATATCTTTTAGGAGTTTTAAAGGAGAAAACAGTTGCAATGAATGTCAGAATATTGACTTTTTTGTGTATATTGTGGTACCACAGTGTTTGTTTCCAAAACTGCGGGTTCTCAGTTTGCCTCGTTCTCCAAGTACATCTGCACTTGTGTCTGGAATGAGATCCTGCGTAAAACATGCAAAATGAACATGCAGATCTACATCAGATCTGCTGTGGTGACCCCCAATCAACAAGGAAAAAAAAATAAATAAATTGCTGTGGTATTTTGTGGCATTACACTGTACACTGTATGTGCTACAGTGATACATGTTTATATATTTGGAAAAAGTGTATGTTCAGCAACTTCTTAGATCATTTTTCTGAGAATGATCTTTTGAATTTTCTGCTGTTAGCCTTTAGGGCTCATCATTCTGCACAGACTACACTCACTAGGTTAGGCTAAAACTTTATTGTCCCCAGAGAGGAATTGGGTTTGGGTACAGCGCACGATTGCTCCATAAAAAAAAAAATAAAAATAAAAAATCACAGAACATCACAACAGAAAAACAAAATCATGTGGTGACTGACTTGTTGCTGCTATGGATGCATATTCTACATCATTGATGTTGTTATTGGAACTATGTAAGCCCTTAATACAAGTGATTGCTCTATTTTGTTAGTAAATATCTAAAATTATTTAGCAGTTCACTTTCATTGCTAAGATCTTATTTAGCAGTGTTATCGCATTCTGTTTCAGACTGATCTGAAATATTCACAATGACGTATGGGACACTTCAAGGCTCTGTTCAAGGTCCACTGTTGTTTTCTCTGATGATTGCACCTGTTAGATTATAGGATTATATAGGATTATCTTTCACTGTTATACAGATGACCTACAGATGTACATGACTGTTTATGTCAATAAACAGTTGTATAATATTGTAAAGCTGGAGGGTTTTCTGACTGCACTGAGAAGCCTGATGTCTTCTGTTTTTCGGCTTTTGAACTCATAGAACAGTGAGATGACTATTACTGGCTCTGCAAAAAAAGAGGCATATTTATGATCAATTAACACTGTCAGCCCTGCAATGTGATTGGATATTGTAGAGTTGTCATGCCTGACACACCTACACAATGTTGCATGGAAGTTGGGGACAGTGCCTCTGGATTGTCCAACTTGGGTGATGGTCCACATTTTCAAAAAGGAGAGTGTGTTTCATTTATAGAGGAATCACACTTCTTAACCTCCCTGGAAAAGCCTATTCCAGGGTACTCAAGAGGAGACTTAGAGTAATAGCTGAACCTCAGATTCAGGAGGAGTAATGCGGGTTCTGTTCTGCTCATGGAATAGTGGACCAGCTCTTTACCTTGAAAAGGATATTAGAAGGGTCTTGGGAGTATCACCAACCAGTCTACACTTGCTTTGCAAACTTGGAAAAAGCATACAACCAGCTCCCTTGAGTCGTACTGTAGGGGGTATGGTGGGAGTTTGGGGTGCCGGAACCACAGCAGTGCATGATGAGATATTTATACGACTGGGCAGCCCTGGTTCCCAGTCGCACCTTGTCACCAGTCACCAGAGGGGAGGTGATGGTCTAGTGGTTAAGGTGTTGGGCTTGAGACCAGAAGTTGCACTCCCTCTGTGCCCTGAGCTTTTCTGTACACTGTTTGCATTCTCATTCTGATAGTATGTACACATTTAATGCATGTGAGTTCTGCCCTGTGAAACTGTTGACCCTCCCTGTTTATAGAGTTACCAGTGCTCACTACTCATCACACAGCTGCTGATTTTATTTATTTTTTTCAAGATAGAAGACTGCAGCAGATTCTGACCAAGAATATGGTCAGAATACACATAGAATGCACATACTAGGTCTGGTGTTTCCCACATAGAGAACTGATAGATAATTTAAAAGGGACCAACTGTGCTAATCATTATGCTCTATGTTGATCAGAGAGGTTTGAGGAGGAGTGGTCGAGGAGGAAAGATTAATTTAATTTCTGAAATGTGACATAAGTGTGGTGTCTAGTGGCAGAAAAATCATTCATGGTACCTTTAAAGTGTCAGTGTTTGCACAAATGATTAGATTAGATTACAGTAGATAACATTAGATTAAACTTTATTGAACCCTTGGGAAAACTCCCTCAGGGATATTGAGGTTCCAGCAGCATTGTATAGCATCACAGAGGGAGCACACAGAGTATGAAAGGTGGCAGTAAAAAAAGAAAACAGTTTGCAAATATAAAAAAAAAAAAAAGCAAAATGATGTAAAATGGAATGACATACAGCATTGCCACGTTTGTGCTTTTCTGAACAAAATTCTTACAAACCTTGTATATATTTGTTTAATTTTAACGGTGCAATTCAAGTGTCCTTCAAGTGATCTTCCTTGAAGGACACAACATGGCCAGTGATACAGCAAAAATTGGAGGGTGAGACCATTGAGGGTAAAGATTCTCCAACTGAAGGGTAAAAAGAGTGATGACAGTATTTGTTGGCTTTGCCAGTCATCAGACGATATTTGCTTGATAATACGTACAAAGATGATACTGTGCTTTCTCCTATTAATACAAGATGGCAAATATCCGGCACCTGACACCTGCTCCTGCCTGATTCTACATGCATGAAGCGATGTCATTGAGAGGCAGTTAGGCAGAGTGCCGCTGTTTGTTCAGTCACTTCTGTAGTCAGACAGTGTGAAGTGCTTGTCAGTGCCGCCGCTTGGACAGTGCTTCTCTATCTGGGCTGAGGTTTGGCTGAGGTTAGGGCCATGGTTCCTCAATGTGGTGCAGCTCAGCCCAAGTTGTTTAGGTGCTGCTGTTGTGTGCAGGAACATTCCATGCGCACAAATAAAGCTCTGGCTTTGCCTTTGTTGCATTGCTGACTAGACAAGAAGAGCCTTTGTTCAGGACTGCTGCTTTTAAAAAAAAGACCAAGTTGTGCATCCCTGCTGCTAAATGATCTAACACACTTCTCCCCTCTGCAGTCTTTTCACAAGCCCTTGTTGTTAGGCTGTCGTTATTCGCCTTCTCTCTCTTTTCCCACCTTCTCCGTTCCTTCGTTCCCTCCCTCCCCTGCCAACTCAACTCTTCCATACACTTTTGTGCGCATGTTGCAAGCAGATGGAGGAAAAGTTGCCTATATCACAGATATTTTCCCCTCCTTAAGCAGCCTTCCGCCACACAGAAGCAGCAGGGGATTAATAAATTCAATATGAATTGAAAGCTAATGAAATGTGCACCCCCACCTCGGCCTGACTGCCAGCCACGGAGAAGGAAGCAGAGCACGGAGAGCGTTTCCAGAGCAGGCAGCAGGCAGCCGGCAGCCGGCGAGAGAATGAGATCATTGTCAAAATTACACCATCAAAAGCTGAAGTTCAGTGAAGCCATAAAACGGGCGTGCTGTCAGGAGGGTGACCTGAGTGACTGGCTGCAACATGCCCGGCATTCCTCAGTGACTGCCTCTTTGTCATTTTCCCCGGAGTGACATTGACGGATGGCTGTTGGCAAAGAGGATCCCACTAAAATCCAGGATGGTGAAATGATTCTGGGTTAATGGTTTTCTACGTTACGTTTGCGTCTACATTATACTTAGGTTCCTGTCTTGGATTCTCACGCTGAATAATTTGGGTCTTGAACCTTTCAAACTCCTAGAAAATACAGTAGAGTGGCACTTGGGAGTCTGAGGTCTGACTGGAAAATTTAGACCTGACTAGTTTTTCCCAACTTCATGACGAGCAGCTGTTTTGATGTTCCTCATTGTGGAACCTCTGTTGGGTTAAATGCAAATATTTTAAAACAGAATGGAATTGTTGTCACTGTATTGTATGTGTGCATGTACGTGTGCGTGTGTGTCAGAGCGGTTGGCAGCCTCTCCATCCTTCACTTTTTGTATACTTGCTGGAAATAAGTTGACTAATCACCTTCAAAATGTCAGAATATGCTTGGGAAGGTTAGCAACAAGTCCTGTTGATATTTGTGTTAGAAGGCGAAGGGTCAAAGTCACCAAAAGTGTTTACCCCCCCCCCCCCCCCCCGACCACCACCACCACCACCACCACCACCAAATAAATAAATGAATACAAATAACAAAGCTTGCAAGCACAATGACATACACCTAATACCCACAATACTATCAACTTGATAGGTATATTAGGCAGCACAATTTAGAGAACCATGAATTGGGGGGTTACAAAGTCAAAGGTCAAGGTCAGTGGAATCAAATCAAATCAAATCAATTTTATTTATATAGCGCCAAATCACAACAAATAGTTGCCCCAAGGCGCTTTGTATTGTAAGGCAAAAGCCATACAATAATTACAGAAAAACCCTAACGGTCAAAACGACCCCCTGTGAGCAAGCACTTGGCGACAGTGGGAAGGAAAACTCCCTTTTAACAGGAAGAAACCTCCAGCAGAACCAGGCCCAGGGAGGGGCAGTCTTCTGCTGGGACTGGTTGGGGCTGAGGGAGAGAACCAGGAAAAAGACATGCTGTGGAGGGGAGCAGAGATCAATCACTAATGATTAAATGCAGAGTGGTGCATACAGAGCAAAAAGAGAAATAAACAGTGCATCATGGGAACCCATGGAAGCATTTATTTAAACACAAAAATTGCTTATAAGCACGTTCACTTGTGTTGTAACTCACCAAAACACAGTCAATGTGATTGGTATATTGGTAACCTAAGTTAAAGAACTGTATTTATTGGGGTGACAGGAGGTCAAATTTCGCAGGAAGTGTCAGCATTTTCTGAGTTAACATTTGCTTATGAGCAAAATTGCTGTTGCTGCACATATCTAACATAGCAACCTTGTCACACGTTAGGAAGCCTGACTCAAACAACATTCTATTTGGAGATCACAGGATCAAAGGTCAAAATCACTGGAATCTCTCTCTCTTTTTTTCCAACCAGAAATTGCATAGGTTTGTGATAACTTCTGATGTGCATACCCAACTGAATGCAAACTCAGTACAGAGTTTGTGGCGCTCAACTCCAGCAGCACTGTTTTTGCAATGGATGATAGGGTCAAAGGTCAAGGTCAATGGGATATTTTTCCCCAACCACAAATTTGCTATGCATGGATAACTTCTGCTGTGCAAACCTGATTGATTGCAAACTTGACATGTATGTCATATAGCCTGTCTCCAGCAATACTCCCTTTTTTGGGTGGTGGTGGTGGGGGCAAAGGTCAAGATCACTGGAAGAGTTTCATTTTCCAAGCAAAAATTGCTTATGTATTGGATAACTTGCTGTGAATACCTGATTGATTGCAAATGTGGTTTCAAAAATTGATTTCAAATATTCTACTGATTTTGAGCTTTCAGGGTCAAAGGTCATGGTTAGTGGAAGAGGTTTTTCCTCCTAAAATTTACTTTGTACACTTCTGCTAAGAGTCTCTCTCTATTTTCTGCATTCCATGTGAAGTTTACACTCCTATCTGCCCAACTATTTAAAATCTCTAGATTGACCACAATCCACTGCCCCACTCATCAGTACACTCCGTACTATCCAGGAACCACACTGCAGTTCCCTGATTGTTGATTCTGGTGTGAATCACTGTTCTGTCCAACATTCTTAGCATGAATCCTATAATCTGTCTCTTGGCCACTCATCTTTGGTCTCTGTTGTATTCTGAACATTGCACTCTGTACAACCCGTCTGGAAAAGTTTGTTTTTCTAGCCTGTTTGCACTAGAACTCCTATTTTTGGATTCAGCATGTGTGCTTTTGCTTTGTTAGATTTTGTGAGGCCTGCCTTAGTCTTATTTAAGTTCACTTATAGAAGCCGGGGACACATATTCTGAGACATTGACACAAGCAGCCGGAACCTTCTTACTTTAACACATTATCTTGCTGTTAATTTTCAGCAACATCCACTAGAATCCGCTTGCTGGTGTAGAAAAGGACACAGCAGCCACAGGAAATACGTCTAGGTTTGCAGACTCTGCAGTTTTCTCACCAGCCATATGGATGGCTGCAATTACATCAGAGACAGACACAAAAGGGTCGACAGGCAGAGAGACAGAGAGCAGGCGGGAGCGGTGGCACAGAGGAGGATGGGGGCATTCACATTCATCTCAAGGGCAGGCTGAGTGGTTTGGAGTCAGGTCTCTGAAGGGCTGTTGATGCAGTGGAGACCTTTCTACTTCAGGCCAAGGCTGTGTATCCAAATGGAACAGCATCTGGTCTTAATTGTTTAATTAGAGGCTGTGTGATGGTTGGAGGAGGCTCCAGGGCCCATGTTCTTCTGTCCTTCTCAGCTGAGGGCCCCTTCACACATAACACGATTTAAGTCGACTAGCACATGAAGCAGGAATTACATGCCAATTGTGAAAAACTGGAGCTGCCTCCAACACCTCGTATACCTGTTGCTACAACTATTTGCACACACCAATGGCTGAAAGACAGAAAGTGCCCTGTGAGAGCCCATTCGATCCCTCTCGTGGCAGGTGTCGGACAAATTCCAGGTGACACACATGAACATTTAATACCACTTGCTTGGCACTTAGAAAATGTGTGGCCATTCGCGCTGTCAGCACTAAAACAGTCAGCAGACAATCACTTTCGAGCTGGATGTGAAATTTGTCTAACTGCCCCCACAACTGTGAAGTTGCAAAGTACACATATGTCCGTGTGTTTCGCGCACCCCCCTCACTCCCCCTCAACACATGGCGCGCGTGTGTACTATCCAGTAAACCACACAGTTCCCGTAGCAGGATTTGATTGCTACCTCAGCACCGCCACCCTCAGCTTCCTGCATCCAGCCCATTGCATTAGATGATCATACAGGATAAAAATGCAACACTTGCAGAAAGTGTAAATTAAATTAGCACCATGATTGATGGATATTGTCGAGCTCTGTTTCAAACAAACAACAGATGTGAGACAGAACAACTGTTGTTTGAGTCACTTAACTCATGAGGTTTGAGTCTCAATTCAATTTCCAGTTCATAAATGTTGCAATCAGAGCTCCAGTCCATCTAACAAGCACTCTGCACAGCAAATGTTTCCGTAAATGTTGTCAAAAACATCTACCCTAATACTAAAATGATACTAAAAACCATATATATTTGAATATGGCCAAATTCTTGTTAAGTTATTCTTGTATGACAGGTTATTAACTGAAAGCAAACAATGAATAGTTCATAGTATTCAGTCACTTCAGAAGAGGGCTGCCCAATTTGGGGCCTGTGGGCCATGTTTGACCCACCTTTCCTTTGTTTTACGCCACCATGGCAATTGACAAGATCTCTACATATTGATTTTCAGATTTAAGAGAAATGTTTTAGGATTTTGACATTTTATTACCTTCACCAATGAAGTTGGAGGAGGTTATGTTTTTGCCCGTGTTTGTTTGCTTGTTTGTGAACAGCCTGGAACCCACAGTTTTTCATATATCATTATGAAGTTTTTACTGAAGATTCATATCTTGATAGACAAGAACTGATTCCATTTTCAAGGTCACAGGTCAAAGGGCAAAGTCAGGCAAAATCTTGGAAACCTGGAAAAATCTCCATCTTTAATATTGAATGAATTTTCAAAAATTCATAACTCTGTCAAAACAGATCAAATTTCTTTCATATTTGAAAGGGTTATGTACGATGGTATCCTTTATCAACTGATAAAGTGGACTGACTGCATTTATATCCAGGTGCGTCAGACGCTCAAAGCGCTTTACAATTATGCCTCACATTCACTAATTTACACAAACACACTCACACACCGATGTCAGGGTGCTGCTGTGAGCAACTAGGGGATAAAGGACTTAGCTCAAGGCCCCTTAGTGATTCTCCGGTCAGGCTGGGGTTTCAACCAAGGCTCCTCTGGTTTCAAGCCCAACACTTAACCACTAGACCATCACTTCCCCATGGAGTTTGATCGAGATCTGATCCAGATTACAGATTTTGTGGACATTTAAATTTAACATTGAAAACCCCATTTAATATATATTTTACATTATATCTTACTCAAACATGCCCCAATCACTATCATATTTGAAACTGAGGTGCAGACTGACACTCACTATCACCTGACAAAGTTTGATCTGGATCTGAGCTGGATTGTGGATTTTGTGGACACTTGAATTTAATATTGAAAAGCCCATTTGATGCACATTTTGCATTATTTCTCAATCAAAAGTGCCTCAATCACTCTCATTTGTGACAATGAGGTGCCAACTGGCACTCTCAATGAATAAATTAAGCTTGATCCCATCTGATCTGTATTCCATATTCTCCCTTGTACAACCCCAATTCCAATGAAGTTGGAACGTGGTGTGAAATGTAAATAAAAACAGAATACAATGATTTTCAAATCCTCTTCAACCTATATTCAATTGAATACACCACAAAGAGAAGATATTTAATGTTCAAATTGATAAACTTGATTGTTTTTGTGCAAATATTTGCTCATTTTGAAATGGATGCCTGCAGCACATTTCAAAAAAGCTGGGACAGTGGTATGTTTACCACTGTGTTACATCACCTTTCCTTCTAACAACACTCAATAAGCATTTGGGAACTGAGGACACTAATTGTGAGCGTCATGATTGGGTATAAAAGGAGCATCCCCAAAAGTCTCAGCTGTTCACAAGCAAAGATGTGGTGAGGATCACCACTTTGTGAACAACTGCGTGAAAAAATAGTCCAACAGTTTCAGAGCAATGTTTCTCAATGTTCAGTTGCAAGGAATTTAGGGATTCCATCATCTGCAGTCCATAATATCATCAGAAGATTCAGAGAATCTGGAGAACTTTCTACACATAAAGCGGCAAGGCCAAAAACCAACATTGAATGCCTGTGACCTTCGATCCCTCAGGCGGCACTGCATTAAAAACTGACATCATTGTGTAAAGGATCTTACTGCGTGGGCTCAGGAACACTTCAGAAAACCATTGTCAGTTAACACAGCTAATCGCTACATCTACAAGTGCAAGTTAAAACTCTACCATGCAAAGTGAAATCCAAATATCAGCCGCCGCCTTCTCTGGGTCCGAGCTCATTTGAAATGGACAGCCACAAAGTGGGAAAGTGTGCTGTGGTCTGATGAGTCCACATTTCAAACTGTTTTTGGAAATCATGGACATCGTGTCCTCTGGACAAAAGAGGAAAAAGACCATCCAGATTGTTACCAGCACAAAGTTCAAAAGTCAGCATCTGTGATGGTATGGGGGTGTGTTAGTGCCCATGGCATGGACAACTTACACATCTGTGATGGCACCATCAATGCTGAAAGGTACATCCAGGTTTTGGAGCAACACATGCTGCCATCCAAGCAACGTCTTTTTCAGGGACGTCCCTGCTTATTTCAGCAAGACAATGCCGAGCCACATTCTGCACGTGTTACAACAGTGTGGCTTCGCAGTAAAAGAGTGCAGGTACTAGACTGACCTGACTGCAGTCCAGACCTGTCACCCATTGAAAAAGTGTGGTGCATTATGAAGAGCAAAATACGACAACGGAGACCCCGGACTGTTGAACAACTGAAGTCGTACATCAAGCAAGAATGGGAAAGAATTCCACCTACAAAGCTTCAACAATTAGTGTCCTCAGTTCCCAAACGCTTATTGAGTGTTGTTAGAAGGAAAGGTGATGTAACACAGTGGGAAACATACTACTGTCCCAACTTTTTAGAAGCCTGTTGCAGGCATCCATTTCAAAATGAGCAAATATTTGCACAAAAACAATAAAGTTTATCAGTTTGAACATTAAATATCTTGTCTTTATGGTGTATTCAATTGAATATAGGTTAAAGAGGATTTGCAAATCATTGTATTCTGTTTTTATTTACATTTTACACAACGTCCCAACGTCATTGGAATTGGAGTTGTAGCTGGTGTGGGTGTGTGACTTTAGAATTTTTTTATTTTCATCCATTTATTCATTATTTTGCCGACTCCCATTTTGCAATGGATCCAGCATGGATCTGCATGGTGATTTGGTACAATTTTTATTGAGGAGGGGCTTAGTGATGCATTCCCAGACACAGAAGGAGACTGAGGCCCAGGTGGACCTTCCTAGCATCCAAGTCTGACTACATCCAATACACAAGCTGGCTAACTATATGCACGGCAAAAAGCAGTATGTCATAATCCATAGTTTTTGTTGTGAAAGTGTAGGAACACGGACCACCGGCCTCACCGTGGCCCCCAGTTCCCGGCAGAAGCTCCTCCAGACTTGCGAGGAGAACTGGGGACCGCGATCGGAGACGATGTCTGTTGGAATCCCATGCAGCCGGACGACGTGGTGGACCAGGAGGTCCGCTGTCTCCTGGGCAGTCGGGAGCTTCGGGAGGGCCACGAAGTGGGCCGCCTTGGAGAATCGGTCCACTATCGTGAGGATGGTGGTGTTGCCCTGGGACGGCGGGAGGCCCGTGACAAAATCCAGGCCGATGTGGGACCAGGGGCGATGAGGCACAGGCAGCGGCTGGAGCAGTCCCGATGCCCTGCGGTGGTCAGCCTTGCCCCTGGCGCAGGTGGTGCAGGCCTGGATATAATCCCGGATGTCGGCCTCCAGGGACGCCCACCAGAAGCGCTGCCGGACAACTGCCACGGTTCTACGCACCCCTGGATGACAGGAGAACTTGGAGCCGTGACAGAAGTCCAGGACTGCAGCCCTGGCCTCTGGTGGGACGTAAAGTTTGTTCTTCGGCCCAGTTCCGGGATCCGGGCTCCGTGCCAGGGCCTTTTCTCTACGTCCCAGGTGAGGGTGGCCACGATAGCGGACTCCGGGATGATGGGTTCCGGTGGATCCGACAACTCCGTTTTGACTTCGTCTTCATGCACCCGGGACAAGGCATCCGATCTCTGGTTTTTGGTCCCGGGGCGGTAGGCGATCCGGAAGTCAAAACGGCCGAAGAACAGTGACCAGCGGGCTTGCCTGGGGTTCAGCCGCTTGGCGGTCCTGATAAATTCCAGGTTCCGGTGGTCAGTGAAAACCGTGAATGGCACGGACGTTCCCTCCAACAGATGTCTCCACTCTTCAAGAGCCTCTTTCACCGCAAGGAGTTCTCGATTGCCGACGTCATAGTTCCGTTCGGCCGGGGTCAACCTGCGGGAAAAATAGGCACACGGGTGAAGGACCTTATCGGCCTCTCCGCTCTGGGATAGCACGGCTCCTATCCCTGAGTCCGAGGCGTCCACTTCAACCACAAACTGGCGACTAGGATCGGGCTGCACCAGAACAGGTGCAGACGAGAAGCGCCGTTTCAACTCCTTGAACGCGGCATCGCACCGATCCGACCAGGTGAAGGGGACTTTTGGAGAGGTCAGGGCTGTCAGGGGGCTAACTACCTGACTGTAGCCCTTAATGAACCTCCTGTAGAAATTTGCAAAGCCGAGGAACTGTTGCAGCTTCCTACGGCTGGTGGGTTGGGGCCAGTCTCTCACCGCCGCAACCTTGGCCGGATCAGGAGCGACGGAGTTGGGGGAGATGATAAACCCCAGGAAGGACAAAGAGGTGCGGTGAAACTCACAGTTCTCGCCCTTCACAAACAGCTGGTTCTCCAACAACCGCTGCAGGACCTGACGTACATGCCGGACATGAGTCTCAGGATCCGGAGAAAAGATGAGTATATCGTCTAGATATTTCTTTCCATAGATTCTCACCATAGAGAGGGTGATCCCCTCTTGCTTGCCTCTACTGGTGGTTGGCTCTCACTGCGGTATTGTATCACTTCCTGTTCCGGAGCACAGCGGTGTTTTGCTGTATCTGTTAGCTGTTTAATCTGCACAGTTAGATTGATCTAGTTATCTAGATTATGATTTGTTTCCCAGTGTAATCTTTACATGCCTTAACTAAAGCACTCCTTCTGCTGAATCACCTCTAAATTATTTACACATTATTCACTTTGCGTGTTTTTAGGAATCCGCTAGCTTAGCGTAGCTACTAGCTCTTAGCCGATTTAGCATGGCGGCTTCTCCTGTCTCTCCCGCACTTTTCTGCTCTGGGTGTGAAATGTTTAGTTATTCCTCGGCCTCCTTTAGCAGTAACGGTACTTGTAATAAGTGTAGCTTATTCATAGCTTTGGAGGCCAGGCTGGGCGAATTGGAGACTTGGCTCCGCACCGTGGAAAATTCTACAGCTAGCCAGGCCCCTGTAGTCAGTGCGGACCAAGGTAGCTTAGCCGCCGTTAGTTACCCCCTGGCAGATCCCGAGCAGCCGGGAAAGCAGGCTGACTGGGTGACTGTGAGGAGGAAGCGTAGTTCTAAACAGAAGCCCTGTGTACACCGCCAACCCGTTCACATCTCTAACCGTTTTTCCCCACTCGACGACACACCCGCCGAGGATCAAACTCTGGTTATTGGCGACTCTGTTTTGCGAAATGTGAAGTTAGCGACACCAGCAACCATAGTCAATTGTCTTCCGGGGGCCAGAGCAGGCGACACTGAAGGAAATTTGAAACTGCTGGCTAAGGCTAAGCGTAAATTTGGTAAGATAGTAATTCACGTCGGCAGTAATGACACCCGGTTACGCCAATCGGAGGTCACTAAAATTAACATTAAATCGGTGTGTAACTTTGCAAAAACAATGTCGGACTCTGTAGTTTTCTCTGGGCCCCTCCCCAATCAGACCGGGAGTGACATGTTTAGCCGCATGTTCTCCTTGAATTGCTGTCTGTCTGAGTGGTGTCCAAAAAATGAGGTGGGCTTCATAGGAGGCAGAGCCTTCAGCTTTCAGGCTCCTCTCCTGTGGAACCAGCTCCCAATTCAGATCAGGGAGACAGACACCCTCTCTACTTTTAAGATTAGGCTTAAAACTTTCCTTTTTGCTAAAGCTTATAGTTAGGGCTGGATCAGGTGACCCTGAACCATCCCTTAGTTATGCTGCTATAGACGTAGACTGCTGGGGGGTTCCCATGATGCACTGTTTCTTTCTCTTTTTGCTCTGTATGCACCACTCTGCATTTAATCATTAGTGATCGATCTCTGCTCCCCTCCACAGCATGTCTTTTTCCTGGTTCTCTCCCTCAGCCCCAACCAGTCCCAGCAGAAGACTGCCCCTCCCTGAGCCTGGTTCTGCTGGAGGTTTCTTCCTGTTAAAAGGGAGTTTTTCCTTCCCACTGTAGCCAAGTGCTTGCTCACAGGGGGTCGTTTTGACCGTTGGGGTTTTACATAATTATTGTATGGCCTTGCCTTACAATATAAAGCGCCTTGGGGCAACTGTTTGTTGTGATTTGGCGCTATATAAAAAAATTGATTGATTGATTGATTGATATACGAAGATGAATCAGTGCAGGAAATCCCGCAAGACATCATTAACTAATGCTTGGAACGTCGCGGGGGCGTTTGTAAGGCCGAACGGCATGACCAGGTACTCAAAGTGACCTAAGGGGGTGTTAAATGCCGTCTTCCACTCGTCTCCCTTCCGGATCCGAACCAGGTGATACGCATTTCTAAGATCTAGCTTAGTGAATATCTGGGCTCCATGCAGGGGCGTGAACACTGAATCCAACAAGGGCAACGGGTATCGATTACGAACCGTTATTTCGTTCAGCCCCCTATAATCAATGCATGGACGAAGTCCGCCGTCTTTTTTACCCACAAAAAAGAAACCTGCACCCATTGGGGAGGTGGAATTCCGGATCAACCCGGCGGCTAAAGAGTCCCGGATGTAGGTCTCCATTGATTCGCGCTCAGGTCGTGAGAGGTTGTACAGCCTGCTGGACGGGAACTCAACGCCTGGAACCAAATCAATGGCACAATTGTACGGACGGTGTGGGGGAAGGGTGAGCGCCAGATCCTTACTGAACACATCCACAAGGTCATGGTACTCCACCGGCACCGTCCCAAGATTGGGCGGGACTCTGACCTCCTCCTTAGCCTGGGAACCGGGAGGAACCGAGGAACCTAAACATACCCGATGGCAGGTCTCGCTCCACTGAACCACTACCCCGGACGGCCAATCGATCCGGGGATTGTGTTTTAACATCCAGGGGAACCCGAGAATCACACGGGAGGTGGCAGGAGTCACAAAAAACTCGATCTCCTCCCGGTGGTTCCCTGACACCACCAGAGTTACTGGTGGTGTCTTATGTGTGATTAGAGGGAGTAGGGAGCCATCTAGTGCCCGCACCTGCACAGGTGAGGCAAGCGCCACCAGAGGGAGCCCTGCCTCCCTGGCCCATCTGCTGTCTAGCAGATTCCCTTCAGAGCCCGTGTCCACCAGTGCTGGGGCCTGCAGGGTTAAATCCTCATAAAGGATTGTAACTGGGAGTCGTGTGGCAATATGGGTATGTCCCACGTGAATGTCTTGGCCCACCCCTAGCCCAGTTTCTAGGGGCGGGCGTTGGTGTTTAACCGCTCGGGGCAGTCCCTCACTTGATGCTCTATTGAGCCACAAACAAAACACGCTCCGCGGACCAGCCTCCTCTGTCTATCTGGTGGCCTAAATGTGGCTCTGCTTGTGTCCATAGCTTCATCAGCAGGGGGAGCTGTAACCACACGGAGCGTAGAGGCCGTGCCCGGCCACGCCCTTCGTCTCGTTCCCAACAGCGTTCTTCTAACCGATTGTCTAATCGTATAACGAGATCAATAAGCCCGTCTAAATCCCGCGGTTCGTCCTTGGCCACCAGGTGCTCCTTCAGGACCAACAACAGTCCGTTTACGAAGGCGGCACGGAGGGCAGTGCTATTCCAGCCGGACCTCGCAGCCGCGATGCGGAAGTCGACTGCATAAGCAGCTGCGCTCCGGTGCCCCTGTCTCATTGACAGCAGCACGGCTGAAGCGGTCTCTCCTCTATTTGGGTGATCGAACACTGTTCTGAACTCCCTCACAAACCCATCATATGTCAGAAGGAGCCGTGAATTTTGCTCCCAGAGCGCTGTAGCCCAAGCGCGTGCCTCACCGCGAAGCAGATTAATCACATAAGCTATCTTACTAGCATCAGTCGCGTACATGACGGGACGTTGTGCGAAGACGAGCGAACACTGCATAAGAAAGTCCGCGCACGTCTCCACACAACCCCCGTACGGCTCTGGAGGGCTTATGTATGCTTCAGGGGAAGGTGGGAGGGGTCGTTGAACGACCTGTGGAACGTCACTGTTGCGCACAGGATCGACAGGAGGGGGAGCCGCAGCAGCGCCCTGAGGGCGCGCTTCCACCTGCGCGGCGAGAGCCTCCACCCTGCGGTTAAGGAGGACGTTCTGCTCGGTCATTAGATCCAAATGAGCCGTAAAAGCGGTGAGGATTCGCTGCAACTCACCGATCATTCCTCCTGCAGACGCCTGTGCGCCCTGCTCTTCCATTGGCCGTTCAACAGCCGGTTGACGCCCCTCGGGGTCCATGACGTTGGCCGAGATATCCTGTTGTGAAAGTGTAGGAACACGGACCCACAACAGAGGGCGCAAATGAACGGACAATGGAGGAAGTCAAATAACAACACTTTACTGTTGTGAATAAGCACAACAAACACAACAGATTACAATAATAGACAAAGAAGTCAATTCACAAAATGTGTCACGTGGGCAGGCTCGAAGATAAGAGACGTCTGTCCAAAGCAGAACCGGAACCACACGATTTCCTCCGCCACTGAACCCCGGGAATACTGGAGCCGACAAGTCCCGAACTCCCAGGTGGCCACTGCCTCTGCGTGTCGGATCTGGTACTGCTGGCGAGGAACAAAAACAGTTAAATGTGAGTGCGTTTGCACCCAGCAACACGTATGGCGGGAAAACCACCTCCACCTCTCGTCGGAAGAATGTCTGCTATTCAATGCACAAAAGTAACAAAGTGTTAATGTCAAAAAGACAACACAGTCGGCTGAGTACTGTACCTCCTAGGTAGAGCGATATCTCGGCAAAGAGGTGGAGATGTCGTCTTGCTGATATACCACTGCTGATCAGATGATTGGTGACAGCTGTCGTAGGTGATGTGACAGCTGTCACCCCGGCTGCTCCTGTGAGGCGGCAGCACCCTCTGGTGCCTGGAGCCCGCACTCCAGGCAGGGCGCCCTCTGGTGGTGGTGGGCCAGCAGTACCTCCTCTTCAGCGGCCCACACAACAGTTTTGTGAATACTCTGTAGGCATTTAGTATGCATCAAACAGTATCTGGATGTTCTACTACCGCCATAATGAGCAAATGGACTAGACTATACTAACCCATGAGGCAGGTAGAGCTTGGTAACCAAACAACAACATCGTGGGAAAATTCAAAGAAGCTAGTGGATACACGAGGTCTATTAGAAAAGTATCCGACCTTATTATTTTTTTCAAAAACTATATGGATTTGAATCACGTGCGATTACATCAGACAAGCTTGAACCCTCGTGGGCATGCAAGAGTTTTTTCACGCCTGTCGGTTGTGTCATTCGCCTGTGGGCACGCTTTGAGTGAGCACTGGTCCACCCCTCTCGTTGGAATTCCTTTGTCTGACTACTTGCTGAGAGACTGCCGCTTTGCTTGATCAAAATTTTTTCAGAAACTGTAAGGCACATCCGAGTCGACACCATTCGAGAAATTCAGCTGGTTTTCGGTGAAAAATTTTAAGGGCTGATGAGAGATTATGGAGTGTTACTGTCAGTTTAAGGACTGCCCACAGAGCCGGACGGCGCGCCGCGCTCCGAGCCGCCGTCGTCAGCCTGTCTCGAGCTGAAAACTTCCAAATTTAAGCCTCTGTTGACCCAGGACGTCGTGAGAGAACAGAGAAGTTTCAGAAGAGGTTGGGATCAGCAGTTATCCTGACATTCCACTGTTAAAGGAGATTTTGTAATGAAAGACGTGCGGACGGATTTGCGCGTCGGCACGCAGCCGCTCATGGCCCGGTGCCACAGAGAAACACCTCCGTTGGAAGCCTTACGGGACAAGTTTGAACATGCCCAACTGTTAAACAATTTCTTGGATACTCACTCGACTGAAAACCATCGAAAGCCGCCTGAATTTTACAAATGGTTATCAACATGGAGGTGTTTCTCTGTGGCGCCGGGCCATGAGCGGCTGCGTGCCGACGTGCGACTCCGTCTTTCATTACAAAATCTCCTTTAACAGTGGAATGTCCGTATAAACTGCTGATCCCGACCTCTTCTGAAACTTCTCTGTTCTCTCACGACGTCCTGGGTCAACAGAGGCTTAAATTTGGAAGTTTTCAGCTCGAAACAGGTTGATGATGGCGGCTCGGAGCGTGGCGTGCCGTCCGGCGCCGTGGGCAGTCCTTAAAGCGACAGTAACACTCCATAATCTCTCATCAGCCCTTAAAATTTTCACCGAAAACCAGCTGAATTTCTCGAATGGTGTCCACTCGGATGTGCCTTACAGTTTCCGAAAAAATTTTGATCAAGCAAAGCGGCAGTCTCTGAGCCATTCCTAAACAATGAAAAAATAGATGGGAGGGGTGGACCACTCCTCACTCAAAGCCTGCCCACAGGCGAATGGCGCAACCGACAGGCGTAAAAAAACTCACGCATGCGCACGAGGGTTCAAGCTTGTCTGATGTAATTGCACGTGATTCAAATCCATATAGTTTTTGAAAAAAAGAAAAAGGTCGGTTTCTTTTCTAATAGACCTCGTACATGAAAATGGTAATGGTGTCCAAGCAATTTAGAAATATACATCAGGATGGACCAGTTGTCTGCTAAGGTGGTTTCAATCCATGTCCCAAGGTGTATTTTTAGTGTCATGGATGCGACGAAGTGCAGCACCGGTACATGCTCCCAAACGTCACTTGACTTGCTGAAAGTTCTGCTGTTGCCAAGTAGAAATCTGAATTGTGTTCCTGCTACTTGCTCACATCATATCAGTATGTACTACAGTCATGACTGGGTAGTATGCACTAACCAGTGTGATGAATAATTAGTATACTTACCACTAACCAGCGCTAAGAATACTTAGTATACTAAGTATTTTGATGTAGGACACGTTTAACAACCATACAGGAGGCATGAGTAGTCTGTAGACGTGGACCTTCATTCTCCTGCAAAGACATCACCAAACATCTCTCTGACTGTTGACCCCATGACTCCATAACACCAGGCAGGCATGTTCTGTTGATGTATTTAAAGCCAAGTTGAAGACCTATTTATTTATTTCTACATATGAGTCATGAGTTGTGGTGCTACAGATGTGATCATAATTATGTTAACTAATCAAATTGTAATTATATCATAATTTGAGTGCAATTATAACATTGCTCTTAGTTTTTTTTATCTTGAATTGTTTGTTGTGCACTTTGATGGAGAGGGCTTTACAAATAAAGTTATTGTTATTATGATTATGATTATTATTATTATTGTCATATTGTCACTATGGATGGAATAAAATCATCAGCATTTGTTTATTTACTTGTCTGTCTATTAACAGGATTACATCAAAACTACTGCACAGATTTTGATGAAATTTTCACAACAGTTAGATATTAGAGTAGACCGTGGAAGATTCCATTAAATTTTGGAGGTGATCCGGATCCAGATTCTGGATCAAGATTTCACTTTATATAGGCTTTGAAGGATTACGTTAAAACTACTTCACAGATTCTCAATAAATTTGCACCACACATGGAAGACTCCACTGCATTTTAGAGGTGATCTAGATCTAGAAAATCGACAAAAATGTTTTGAATTCCAATACATTTTCCATTTATTTGTCATATAAATTGCCTTTTTCTCTAAAACTAAATGGAATAATTAAATCCAGAAGGGTGCATTTGAAAAGGATACATGTATACTTTACATAATGAATTTTGAAAGAAATGACCATTTTGACGCTGTTTCAGTTTTTAGGCCCAGTTTGTGAAATGCGTCCACAAATGAGGCATCACAATCAAGCTACAGTACGAAGGGGGATTTCCGCATTACAAGAAATAATATCTTCTCAGTTTACAGGAATCTCTAACATGGCGATGAATACCATCTTCATGAAAGTAAGCTGATACCAAAGAGTGAAATTTGAGAATGCAATGAAAATTAGGAGGGGAAAAGTAGTGCATGATACGTGCGAGTTAGGCATGTTAGGACTGGGAGAGGAGGAACTCTCTGAAGACTGAAGAAGAACTTGAAGAGAAACTTCTGAAGAAGTTTCCAAGAGCTTCTTCAAAGAGGAGAAGGGAAGATAGCAAACTTTCTTAAAGTATCATTTTTTGCAATGTGAAGTCTGCAGGTTGTTCCTCAAGTCTGCTTCAATTTTTGTTTATCCTTAGGAGATGGTTTCAAAAAAAAAAAAAGACAAAAGGTCTTCATGGAAACATGAATATCAATTCAGTTTTAAGGAATTCTATAATAAACCAGCATCCAGCTGCAAGGTAACTGACACAACTCGGAATCCAGCGCAGGAAACCCGTCAATATTTTATGAGACTTCAGTCAATATTACGAGCGAGGTTTATTTGAACATGGTAGTTACTGGAGAATATGCTTACAAACTACAGCACCAAAGATCTTATTAAACAATAGAAAATACTGACACATCCTCTCCCGCTTATAGATCAACAGCTGCCTGCAGTAATACAATCTGCTCTGGATGGAAACATTGTCATGATAATCATTTCTTATGTGTAAAAGTGACACTTTACTCCAACACACGCAGCAGTGAATATAATAATATTGTGTGCATGCCAGTACCTGCTCATTGAAAGCCAGGCAGGTTATCTAACACAGGCTTTAAGCTGTTGAGAAGATATCCCTCTGAGCTGCCAGCACAGATGAAAAGCATGATAGTGTGCAGGTGTTTGTGTGTGTATGTGTGTGCATTGCACAGCGATGTCTGTGTGGGCATAAATGTGTGTTTGGAGCCATTATTCTCAGTGCAATATGCCATAAATACTCTCAGCACGCGCACTCACATTGCAATGTGCTCAACACTCATGCATTATGCATGTCTGCATCTGTGTCTTACATTTAGTGCGTTACTGAGTGTCTCGTTCTGAGGGGCCATATGGTCAGAATCTTCTCACAGTTTGTACACGGCAAGCTTGGAATTTACTGACCGTTGGTGCAGCACTTCAACTTGGGAAGGGCCGTTTTGTATAAAATTGATACAGGTAAAGATGTTAAACATCCTCAAATTCACACAATATAACTAAAATTTAAACCTAAAACAGTCCATCAATTGCTGCAAGTCCAGGCATTGGACTTTTGATGGTGCACAGCCATTGAGCCGATTGGTTTGGAATGTTGTGACAGCCCCACACATGACGTGGGAGCCTATCCCAGCAGTCATTGGATGACAGGTGGAGTACACCCTGGACAAATTGGCGATCTGTATATATTCTTTTTTGTTTCTTTGTCCAACTTCCCAATACATGGAAGCATTTTCTCAGAGGATTAATAATTCATTTTAATTACAGGGAAGATCAATCTGAGATTTCTGACATCTGCCAGTTTGGATCCAGATCACCTCTAAAATGCAGTGGTGTTTTCCATGGCCTAATATCTATCTGTGGTGCAAATTTGGTGAGAATCTGTGAAGTAGTTTTGACGTAATCCTTCAAAGCCTATATAAAGTGAAATACTGATCCAGAATCTGGATCTTGATCACCTCCAAAATTTAATGGAGTCTTCCATGGCTTAATATCTATCTGTGGTGAAAATTTAATCAAAATCCATACAGTAGTTTTAATGTAATATTGCTAAAAGTCAGACAAATAAATAAACACAGATGATTTTATTACGTCATTGGCGGATGTAATAAGTCTGAAAATGTGTCACTAAAATAAAAACATTATTCATGATGTTCTGCATGGGAAGCATGGTTACCCAGTGACAGCTGCTTCCAAAACAGAAGGATTCCAGTTCAGGATCACCTGTGTCCATTCACCACGTCATGTGGGTTTACATCAGGAAAGGCATCCGGTGTAAAATGTGTGCCAAATCCACATGCATGACCCATGTTGGGTCTGCTGTGGTGACCCAAAAGTGGAAACAAGGGAGAAGCTGAAAGGAATAGTGAAATACATAATGAGTTACAGATGCACGTCTCCTGTATCAAGAAATATTTTTATATTGTGTCATACAAACCCACTGGAAAAGAAACTTTCCCAGATCTTGTCATACCTCTTTCAAGGCTATTACCATAATCATCATTTCTGACATTTGCTTGAGTTTCTGTCTGAATTCTCACAAACGACTACTTTGCACTTTTGCACCTGTTGAACCAGCTTCACCTGCTCTGAATGTGCAATCAATCAAGGACGGTACACAAATACTGACTTCTCGTCCATGTTTGTCATGTTGGCGTTGTGCTACTTTCTGTTCACATATACTTGCAGGTTGATGTTCCAAATCCAGTTCTCTGGTAAGTTTCATTGAGCTGTTTGTTCTATACTTGTGCCCGTGTGTTGGCGGGGTGGGTCCTTTTCTGGAGTTTTGTGTTTTCCTTCAGTTGCCCTAAATAGGGGCTTCCCAAATCAGTTCCTGGAGGACCCCTGACCTTTATGTTTTCATGTCTACCTGCTCAACTCGCATCTGATTATTTAACTCTGGTGTTTCCAAGCTCCTCATTGGCTGAGCACACCTGTCAGAGTAAATTAGATGTGGTTGGTGCAGGGAGAGTGAAAAAACACGCAGGTGCCCTCCGGGAGCAAATCTGGACAGTCTTGTCCTGAATTTTCTTGTTGGGAATTAAAAAAAAAAAAAAAGTATTTTCAGCTGACATTTTTGCATTTGCATTAGTGCTACAAACTAAAACCTCTGCACTTCCAGCTGGGTGTGTTGAAAATAGTTTATTATATCATGTAATGCATTTAAATGTGTTCTTTATTCTGGGATCAAGCATGCAGATGTGTTCCTACGCTCAAAAACAAAAACAAAAACAAAAAAAAAAACTCATTGGATGAACTCAATTCAATTATGTGCAGGATTTCCATCTAATAAATATATGTAGCCCCAACTCAAAAAAGCACATCCATGCAAGATAATTTAATTTAATTTAGTTGAGAATACATATATTTATTAGATGGAAATCCAATACAATGAGTCAGTTTTTTGATCCCTGCTTGTTTAAAGATTTTGTAAAAATATGTTCATCACTTTTTGAATAATTCTTCTAAAAAAACAAAAGTGATGCAAGTAAAAACTGAACCTTTCTGCAGGAGGGACTGATAAATGTGTCCCTCATTATTCTGTCAGTTTATTAATTTTGGCAGCTGGAAAAAAGCCAACCCAAATACTGCAAATGATCTACAGGGCGTATATTTGTCAAAGGCTGCTTTAATAAACTGCACTTGTGAACTGAAAGACGGTTTTGGCTGCGGGTATCTGGTTTGCAAATCAGATATGCCCTTACATGTTTGAGTGGTTTGGTGATATCACTTAAGAAGCCTGACACGGGCTCATTATCACCACCACGGCTTCGGCTGGACCACTGAGGCACATCAGAAGCTCAAAGCTGCAGAGTCAATCAGCTGCTGCAGGTTTCTCTCCTCACTACAGGTGAGAGAGACAACAGAAGCCACGCTGGAACAGATAAGTGATCAGGAGAAAACAAAAATGCACAGTATTACTCTCACAGACAGTGTGGTGAACATATTAAAGTGCTTTCTGCTGCACACAGGACGTGATCTGTTAGGGGCACAATGGAAATAAGTGTTTATTCACTTTCTGTTTTACTGTGGTAATATATTTTTATTTTACATATATTTATAATTATGCATTGCATTTTGTGTGTATGTGTATTTTTTTTAGAGGACACATGGCTCATGGTTGGGTTTGATGAGTCACTGTTTAATTCAGTGGACCATGAATGAGAAATGAGAGCTGATTGGCTTCTCTGTCACACTGTCAATAACATCACAGTATCCCCCCCCCCCCCCCCCCCACACACACAGTAGTGTTCACAATAATAGTAGCATCTGCTGTTGATGCTACAAACTCAAAACTATTATGTTTAAACTGCTTTTTTTAGCAATCCTGTGAATCACTAAACTAGTATTTAGTTGTATAACCACAGTTTTTGGTGATTTCTTCACATCTGCGAGGCATTAATTTTGTTGGTTTGGAACCAAGATTTTGCTGGTTTACTAGTGTGCTTGGGGTCATTGTCTTGTTGAAACACCCATTTCAAGGGCATGTCCTCTTCAGCATAAGGCAACATGACCTCTTCAAGTATTTTGACATATCCAAACTGATCCATGATACCTGGTATGTGATATATAGGCCCAACACCATAGTAGGAGAAACATGCCCATATCATGATGCTTGCACCACCATGCTTCACTGTCTTCACTGTGAACTGTGGCTTGAATTCAGAGTTTGGGGGTCGTCTCACAAACTGTCTGCGGCCCTTGGACCCAAAAAGAACAATTTTACTCTCTTCAGTCCACAAAATATTGTATAATGTGTTCTTTGGCAAATTGTAACCTCTTCTGCACGTCTTTTATTTAACAGAGGGACTTTGCGGGGGATTCTTGCAAATAAATTAGCTTCACACAGGCGTCTTCTAACTGTCACAGCACTTACAGGTAACTCCAGACTGTCTCTGATTATCCATAGCCTTAAGAGTGTGCATATCATGAATGCTTGGTCTTGTTGGATTTGTGAGAATCTACTGAATCTACTGGTACCTTGTTTCCCATGTAACAATAAGAAATATACTCAAAACCTGGATTCGTCTTTTAAGTCACATAGCACTACTATTATTCTGAACACTACTGTATATGATCGGAGAGGAACAGCGCTTCTGGAAGTGGCTGAGCAAGTCTGGCAGAGATCTGAGAGATCTGGACTCATGCTTTTAATTTCTTTTGTACTGAGGAACACATTGGGGATAAGTTCAATACTTTATTGTCAATTCATGGGCAGAGAGGTGGCCCTTCCAGCCCCTACACGGAGAGGTGGTCAACCTAGAGAAGCCCCTCAACCCATGTGGGGAGAGGAGCCCATACTGGCAATCCCTGAGAAATGAGAAGGACATCTGTATTTACTCCATCAGTGCAGGAGGAGAGGAGAGTGGATTTACAGATGAGACAGTGCCGGGGGGTGTCACTCTGCAGAGTGACACTCACTCTTCCATCAGTGAGTGCGTTGCCACCACTCCAACCATTTTTTACATTATTATTATTGATTTATTATTAATAATTAATGAATTAATTATTTTCCTGTGCCAACAGTCTGGAGTATTTCCACAGCCTCTTTTCACATAAACAGTCATCCTCAGCACTTTCTTCACAAGTGTGTCATTTCATTGAGATACCAACTTAAAATTTGTCACTCATTTGCCTATTTTAACTACTCTCCAACAGTCGCAGCCCAGTGAGATAACATACAAATAATGGATGTTGATGAGTTCAATGGTACAAATATTTAATTCAGTGAAAGCTGGAACGTACCATTTCAATGAGGCTTGGTTGAATGGTTTGTTCCAGCTTTCACTGAATTAAATATTTGTACCATTGAAAGAATGTAAAAACATTCATTATTTGTTTTATATAATGGCTAAAATACATCCTTGTCATTTGATATTTTATTAATTTATAAACAACAGAAAAGGAACTTACATTTCAGTGTAGATCACTGGTACTTTGACATCAACAGTGTTGTGTGTTGGGGGGTTTGGCTGGACATTTTGGTGTTCTTTTCTTTTCTTTGCTCTCCAGGTGGTATGCAAACTGGTTTTTTGTCTGTGGAGAAGGTGCTGGCAGAGGAGTCCTTCAGCCTCATCAGTGTGATATGCAGCACCTGTGGATGATGCTCACGTGCAGCCTTAAAGACTTTCAGCTGAGGCAGATAATGAGATGACGTTCTGCATTTAAGCCATGTGTGATTCAAGCAGAATTGCCGGAAACTCGACCTTGTGACGTTCGTTTGTGGGACGCTGAGGACCGTGCCTGGGTTTGACACATCGTGCCTGTGAAGGAGGACGGGTGAGGGACGCATGCTGTCAGCACACATCAGAGGTGATTGATTGTCTGAATAAGTGTTAACAGTAATTTGGTATTTTGTTACGCCGTATATGTGAATATTGATGAGAATTGTGCAGCTCGCTTCTCACGGCCGTGGCATGCGGACTGATGATCCTCCACCTGTTGTGAGAAGCTGCTCATTTACATAAAGCTTAAATTCAGACCTGAATGTGTTGCTGATAGTGTGTGCCTTTGAAGGATATTAGTTGTAGCTGTTAACTTACCTCACCTTTTCTATCCTTCGCAGAGTTAGTTTGTCGTGTCCACCTGGGGGGTGTTTGGCGGTGAACGTGAGTCCAGTAGCACCGGGCTTCGATCCCTTTGGGCGCTGGAGAGCGCGCCGTCCTTCGCTCCGCCAGATAAACGCACTTTTTGTTTGTACACTGAGTATTGCACAAAAGGGGGAAAATAAATTGTTTTGTTTTTTCTGGAACCGCTGTCTGGTTATTTAGCGCTGGGTTCAGTCAGACGCAGGTCCGCTCCTCAACCCGCGTCGGCACATAACAAACAGTCCAACACAAACTTTAAATAGGAGTCCTAAATTATTCTCAGTTAACTTGGAAAAACAGTTAGATAGTTCAAAAAACAAAACAAACAAAAAACACAAACAAAAAGACTTCAGTCTAGCAAAAAAAAAAAAAAAAAAATCACATCAGAAATTAGTCCAGCTCTCATCGTAACTTCATCCTAACAGCTCTTGATGCCTCCAGACGGCTTATAGCATAGTGCATTTGTTTTTGTGTGTGTGTTAGTAGAATTAGCACCAGCAATTAGCTTGTTCAAACTGTCGTCCATCAACAAAACAAACTCCACCATGTTTAGCTAAACGGTGCTGCCACTAGTGGGCGGTGGTCACAGCATGCAATGCTACAAAATGTATGGAACCAAATTTGCACGGTAATTGTAACCAAATTGCACACTAAATGCAACACAACACAAATGGGACTAATCATCCATGTCATGTGACATACAAAGCAAAAAATGACTGTTATATAATACTGAAAGTAATCTGTGTCAGAATGGTGTCTTGTCAAGGGGTAGTTGGATTCTAATCCACTTCATCCTATGGAATACAGTGATACGTACCAGCATCAGTGCACAACAAATGGTGCCAAATAGCACTAAAAATGGTTATTTGGCTCATAATCATAGGAGAAACAATTTTGGTGCTATATATCACTTTTATCACATCTGGGTCCAATGAAAGTACTTTTTGCATAATTATCATTGTGAACAATACACTGAGCTGCAAACATAATGGGGGAATCAGGTTTTTCTTACTCTGAAAACATCTGAGCATAACATCCCGATTCTGCTTCTTGGTTCTTCTTGTAAATGTGGTTTGGGTTAGGATCTCCCAGACCTTGCTGTCACCCAAATCACATGCATTCTGGCAGCAGCACCTCAGTTCCTGTAGGCTTGTTGCTGTTTCTTCTAAATCCCCTGGAGATGAAAGTCAGAATGTCACTCCCCTGTCCCACACACTTGCTGGCTCTCCCTTTAACACAGATGTCAATTTGGCTCGATAACTACTTCATCTGCCAAATACCCCACATTCTCTGTTTGTATGCTTTAAACGGAACGGTGAGGTGGAATAAAAACGTAACATTCCTGGTTTGAAGAGGCTGCGTGAAAGGGACATTTGTTTCTCCAGCTATCCCTCACAGCATGTAGTCCAACATTAAGATGACACCCTGTGCCAAGCTCAGAACTGGTAATTGGGAATTGACCACATTTATGAACAATCCCTCCTTAGCTGTTGTGTCTTTTGATGGACAAGATCTGCAGTTAAAAGCCCGGTGACGAGTACTGAGGGAGACGATGACAGACTCGGCCTGTTTACTCCATCTTTGTGAGTGACAGAGGTAAAAAGCCAACAATCTTCAGCTCCATCTTCAGGATTGACACAGTAAGCGGTGACAGACATCCTACAGTGGAATGAACTATAATCTATTGTGCTCCCAAACTGAAAGTGTCCATGCAGTCAATTTCACTAATCGGATGGCATCATAATTTAGGTGGAGTTACCTTTTTCTAATGTATGCATAGACTTTGTAGAATTCCATATTTACATGGAATTCTATGAACTTCTTTTTCTTCTTTGGTGATGATTACAGTTTCTGATAGCTGAGCTTTCATTATCTTTCTTAAACAGAAATTCATTTGCCTCTACTGGTGGTTGGCTCTCACTGCGGTATTGTATCACTTCCTGTTCCGGAGCACAGCGGTGTTTTTCTGTATCTGTTAGCTGTTTAATCTGCGCAGTTAGATTGATCTAGTTATCTAGATTACGATTTGTTTCCCAGTGTAATCTTTACGTGCCTTAACTAAAGCACTCCTTCTGCTGAATCACCTCTAAATTATTTACACATTATTCACTTTGCGTGTTTTTAGGAATCTGCTAGCTTAGCGCAGCTACTAACTCTTAGCTGGTTTAGCATGGCGGCTTCTCGTGTCTCTCCCGCACTTTTCTGCTCTGGGTGTGAAATGTTTAGTTATTCCTCGGCCTCCTTTAGCAGTAACGGTACTTGTAATAAGTGTAGCTTATTCGAGACTCGGCTCCGCACTGTGGAAAATTCTACAGCTAGCCAGGTCCCTGTAGTCGGTGCGGACCAAGGTAGCTTAGCCGCCGTTAGTTTCCCTCTGGCAGATCCCGAGCAGTCGGGAAAGCAGGCTGACTGGGTGACTGTGAGGAGGAAGCGTAGTCCTAAACAGAAGCCCCGTGTACACCGCCAACCCGTTCACATCTCTAACCGTTTTTCCCCACTCGACGACACACCCGCCGAGGATCAAACTCTGGTTATTGGCGACTCTGTTTTGAGAAATGTGAAGTTAGCGACACCAGCAACCATAGTCAATTGTCTTCCGGGGGCCAGAGCAGGCGACATTGAAGGAAATTTGAAACTGCTGGCTAAGGCTAAGCGTAAATTTGGTAAGATTGTAATTCACGTCGGCAGTAATGACACCCGGTTACGCCAATCGGAGGTCACTAAAATTAACATTAAATCGGTGTGTAACTTTGCAAAAACAATGTCGGACTCTGTAGTTTTCTCTGGGCCCCTCCCCAATCGGACCGGGAGTGACATGTTTAGCCGCATGTTCTCCTTGAATTGCTGGCTGTCTGAGTGGTGTCCAAAAAATGAGGTGGGCTTCATAGATAATTGGCAAAGCTTCTGGGGAAAACCTGGTCTTGTTAGGAGAGACGGCATCCATCCCACTTTGGATGGAGCAGCTCTCATTTCTAGAAATCTGGCCAATTTTCTTAAATCCTCCAAACCGTGACTATCCAGGGTTGGGACCAGGAAGCAGAGTTGTAGTCTTACACACCTCTCTGCAGCTTCTCTCCCCCTGCCATCCCCTCATTACCCCATCCCCGTAGAGACGGTGCCTGCTCCCAGACTACCAATAACCAGCAAAAATCTATTTAAGCATAAAAATTCAAAAAGAAAAAATAATATAGCACCTTCAACTGCACCACAGACTAAAACAGTTAAATGTGGTCTATTAAACATTAGGTCTCTCTCTTCTAAGTCCCTGTTGGTAAATGATATAATAATTGATCAACATATTGATTTATTCTGCCTAACAGAAACCTGGTTACAGCAGGATGAATATGTTAGTTTAAATGAGTCAACACACCCGAGTCACACTAACTGTCAGAATGCTCGTAGCACGGGCTGGGGCGGAGGATTAGCAGCAATCTTCCATTCCAGCTTATTAATTAATCAAAAACCCAGACAGAGCTTTAATTCATTTGAAAGCTTGTCTCTTAGTCTTGTCCATCCAAATTGGAAGTCCCAAAAACCAGTTTTATTTGTTATTATCTATCGTCCACCTGGTCGTTACTGTGAGTTTCTCTGTGAATTTTCAGACCTTTTGTCTGACTTAGTGCTTAGGTCAGATAAGACATCCACACAGATGCTGAGAATGACAGCCTCAACACTGCATTTAATCTATTATTAGACTCTATTGGCTTTGCTCAAAAAGTAAATGAGTCCACCCACCACTTTAATCATATCTTAGATCTTGTTCTGACTTATGGTATGGAAATAGAAGATTTAACAGTATTCCCTGAAAACTCCCTTCTGTCTGATCATTTCTTAATAACATTTACATTTACTCTGATGGACTACCCAGCAGTGGGGAATAAGTTTCATTACACTAGAAGTCTTTCAGAAAGCGCTGTAACTAGGTTTAAGGATATGATTCCTTCTTTATGTTCTCTAATGCCATATACCAACACAGTGCAGAGTAGCTACCTAAACTCTGTAAGTGAGATAGAGTATCTCGTCAATAGTTTTACATCCTCATTGAAGACAACTTTGGATGCTGTAGCTCCTCTGAAAAGAGAGCTTTAAATCAGAAGTGTCTGACTCCGTGGTATAACTCACAAACTCGTAGCTTAAAGCAGATAACCCGTAAGTTGGAGAGGAAATGGCGTCTCACTAATTTAGAAGATCTTCACTTAGCCTGGAAAAAGAGTCTGTTGCTCTATAAAAAAGCCCTCCGTAAAGCTAGGACATCTTTCTACTCATCACTAATTGAAGAAAATAAGAACCCCAGGTTTCTTTTCAGCACTGTAGCCAGGCTGACAAAGAGTCAGAGCTCTATTGAGCTGAGTATTCCATTAACTTTAACTAGTAATGACTTCATGACTTTCTTTGCTAACAAAATTTTAACTATTAGAGAAAAAATTACTCATAACCATCCCAAAGACGTATCGTTATCTTTGGCTGCTTTCAGTGATGCCGGTATTTTGTTAGACTCTTTCTCTCCGATTGTTCTGTCTGAGTTATTTTCATTAGTTACTTCATCCAAACCATCAACATGTTTATTAGACCCCATTCCTACCAGGCTGCTCAAGGAAGCCCTACCATTATTTAATGCTTCGATCTTAAATATGATCAATCTATCTTTGTTAGTTGGCTATGTACCACAGGCTTTTAAGGTGGCAGTAATTAAACCATTACTTAAAAAGCCATCACTTGACCCAGCTATCTTAGCTAATTATAGGCCAATCTCCAACCTCCCTTTTCTCTCAAAAATTCTTGAAAGGGTAGTTGTAAAACAGCTAACTGATCATCTGCAGAGGAATGGTCTATTTGAAGAGTTTCAGTCAGGTTTTAGAATTCATCATAGTACAGAAACAGCATTAGTGAAGGTTACAAATGATCTTCTTATGGCCTCGGACAGCAGACTCATCTCTGTGCTTGTTCTGTTAGACCTCAGTGCTGCTTTTGATACTGTTGACCATAAAATTTTATTACAGAGTTTAGAGCATGCCATAGGTATTAAAGGCACTGCGCTGCGGTGGTTTGAATCATATTTGTCTAATAGATTACAATTTGTTCATGTAAATGGGGAATCTTCTTCACAGACTAAAGTTAATTATGGAGTTCCACAAGGTTCTGTGCTAGGACCAATTTTATTCACTTTATACATGCTTCCCTTAGGCAGTATTATTAGACGGTATTGCTTAAATTTTCATTGTTACGCAGATGATACCCAGCTTTATCTATCCATGAAGCCAGAGGACACACACCAATTAGCTAAACTGCAGGATTGTCTTACAGACATAAAGACATGGATGACCTCTAATTTCCTGCTTTTAAACTCAGATAAAACTGAAGTTATTGTACTTGGCCCTACAAATCTTAGAAACATGGTGTCTAACCAGATCCTTACTCTGGATGGCATTACCCTGACCTCTAGTAATACTGTGAGAAATCTTGGAGTCATTTTTGATCAGGATATGTCATTCAAAGCGCATATTAAACAAATATGTAGGACTGCTTTTTTGCATTTACGCAATATCTCTAAAATCAGAAAGGTCTTGTCTCAGAGTGATGCTGAAAAACTAATTCATGCATTTATTTCCTCTAGGCTGGACTATTGTAATTCATTATTATCAGGTTGTCCTAAAAGTTCCCTAAAAAGCCTTCAGTTAATTCAAAATGCTGCAGCTAGAGTACTGACGGGGACTAGAAGGAGAGAGCATATCTCACCCATATTGGCCTCTTTTCATTGGCTTCCTGTTAATTCTAGAATAGAATTTAAAATTCTTCTTCTTACTTATAAGGCTTTGAATAATCAGGTCCCATCTTATCTTAGGGACCTCATAGTACCATATCACCCCAATAGAGCGCTTCGCTCTCAGACTGCAGGCTTACTTGTAGTTCCTAGGGTTTGTAAGAGTAGAATGGGAGGCAGAGCCTTCAGCTTTCAGGCTCCTCTCCTGTGGAACCAGCTCCCAATTCAGATCAGGGAGACAGACACCCTCTCTACTTTTAAGATTAGGCTTAAAACTTTCCTTTTTGCTAAAGCTTATAGTTAGGGCTGGATCAGGTGACCCTGAACCATCCCTTAGTTATGCTGCTATAGACGTAGACTGCTGGGGGGTTCCCATGATGCACTGTTTCTTTCTCTTTTTGCTCTGTATGCACCACTCTGCATTTAATCATTAGTGATCGATCTCTGCTCCCCTCCACAGCATGTCTTTTTCCTGGTTCTCTCCCTCAGCCCCAACCAGTCCCAGCAGAAGACTGCCCCTCCCTGAGCCTGGTTCTGCTGGAGGTTTCTTCCTGTTAAAAGGGAGTTTTTCCTTCCCACTGTAGCCAAGTGCTTGCTCACAGGGGGTCGTTTTGACCGTTGGGGTTTTACATAATTATTGTATGGCCTTGCCTTACAATATAAAGCGCCTTGGGGCAACTGTTTGTTGTGATTTGGCGCTATATAAAAAAAACTGATTGATTGATTGATTTAAAGCAGCATTTAAAATGTAACATGTAAAAAAATGTAACATGTAAACACCACATGTGCTTCTGTTGGCATCTTTGTTGAACAATGAGATTTGGTCAGGTGCAGGAATAGTACATCAACAGGCACACATCAGAAAGTGTTTGCACCTTAGACCACCAAAAACCAGGTCTAAAGTCCAGTGCTGTCTAGCACTGTACAAAAAATGTAACAATCAGATGCGCTGAAGCAGATTCATAACACGCTCACTCTGGTTCCCTACACATGATGTTGTAAGTCACAAATGACAGTTTAATATTATGGCCACTGTAAGCAAAGAAAGAATAAAAATGGAACAGAAAGAGAGAAAAAATGTCATTTATGAGGTCTTTCTCTCTCACACAGCTACAGATAACATATGCATAAAATACACAAGCGTGAATTCAAAAAGCATTAAATGAAATAAAAATGAAAGGAAAAAATTAAAGAAAACTCATGGCAAAAAAAAAAAAATCCCTCACCATGTTATATGCTTCACCTCACGGAGCTTTGGTGGCAGCTGTCTGCTATACATTCTGACATGTTGGTGTAAATCCCTTAACACACCAGGAACCCTTTCACTTGCATTTGCTTCCTCAGCACAGTGTGTCTGGTGTACACCAGTTTAAAGAGAAGCAGAGATACCACTCTGATAGGCTGGTATAACCACTGGTTGCTCTGTGCCCAGCCTGGAGGACATTGCCAGCTCTCGCTACCTCAGCACAGCAGCCAGCATCAGCAAAGACACATCCCACCTCAGCAACCACCTGTTTGACCTACTACCCTCTGGCCAATGGTATAGGTCAATCAAAACTAGGACAAACAGACTCAGGGACAGCTTTCTCCACAGAGTGATCACTGCACTGAACAATAACAAATCACTCTAATCTGCACTTTTCAACTTCTTGTGCAATATCTGTAACCATGTACAATATTATTCCACAGTAAATAATTCTCATTTTACATTTCACTTTGGTCCACATTTTATTTAGTTGTACATATATTTAAATAATTTATTGTTAAAATTCATTGTCATTTATTTGGCTAAAATTACTTTTTAAAGCACCTCAGAAAAGCACCTTTTTGGAGCTGCACTCAAATCTCGTTGCGATGCAAATTACAATGACAATAAAGGCGATTCTGATTCTGACTCTGATTCTGATAATCTTCAGAGTACAATACTCCCATGAATAACGATCACAGTAAACCAAACCCTTTTGCACCCAGGACTCAGTTTTGCACCAGTATTTTGTGCCACTTAAATAGCAAAGTGCGTTTGGAGCTACCCCGCCCCCAACAAATGGACTTGCACCCTCTGCAGAATTTGGATTTGCATCAGCCATCAAAATAGGGCCCCTGAGCATCTTTTAAAGGACACTTAACGCATTACAGTTTGTACTCTCAGGAAGTGAACAATAAGTCACTACACTGAATAAGAAATACCACATCTTGATATTTTGATTTTGGACATTCCCTTTTATGGATTGATATTAAATTCAGATTTGTATCATTTTGATGCAGATTATTGCACTAGTATAGTTATAAAAATTAAACTGACAAATTTTGAAAAGCAAATTTTAAACTATACAAGCTCATGTCTTCTCCATCAAGGATTTCTTGACGTGGCTCTGTTACTCACACAGTGTTTCATCCAGTGCAGTAAATCAGCGTTTCCTCACCACAGCCCTCAGAGTGACCCAGCACTGCACACTTTCACACAGCTTCACCCTCACTAATTAGCTTAATTAAGTGAGTTCTGCCAGTCAGCAGATGGGAAACCCTGAACAAACAGGGAGGGGTGCACACATCCGGTGCACATGGACCACTTCTGGGAAGCAACACACCAAATCAATGAACCATTCATGTTCATGTTCATTCAATGATGCAACAAGTCATCT
Source organism: Thalassophryne amazonica (assembly GCF_902500255.1). Lineage (NCBI taxonomy): Eukaryota > Metazoa > Chordata > Actinopteri > Batrachoidiformes > Batrachoididae > Thalassophryne > Thalassophryne amazonica. Next base: position 114,369,514 of record NC_047111.1, on the reverse strand, counting down.
TGCTGCATCAACGAGCCACTCAACTGGTTTTTCTCTCACTGCTGTACTGAGCCGTGAAGGCTCTTTAGAGTAGGCAAGAATGATGAAGTGAACCAAGTGGAGGAAGTTGTAATAAGCAGCGAAACAAGTAACTGAACTAAATCGAAGAGCAAGAAGTTGGAATGAAAAATTAGCGATATCTTCTGGAAGTGAGTCCAACAAACCAAACTACATTTTCGTCCTTTGGGGAGCAGCTGTGAAAGAGGTCATGTGACCCAAAAGTTGTTCATTTTCCCAAATCTGCTCTTTAAAGTTAGTGTGCTTAAAACAAGCCTATTTTGTTATGACTCTGGAATCAGACAAGGAGAAGTGTGGAACAACTACATGGTTTTACATGACCTCCAAACGATTCATTCAAATAGAAATGTAATAAGCAAAATGAAGTTTTACTGGCCCCATTAAATAAAATCCAACGAACCACTGGATTCTATAACCTGCTGGATTACGAGTCTTTAAAACCCACCTTCTGTCTCAGTGATCACTGCTTGGGTTTATGAAATATAAGTCCAGCACTGGGTTGTACAGAACGTCACCCAACACCTTACCACCCAGTGGGGCTTCCTCAGAGATCCTGTTGCGTCTGTGGAATTTTAGCCTGAGGTAACAGGTAGTGGATTGTTAATTAGAACGATAAGAGATAAGGGACTGCTGGGTAGAGTGACTTGGAATGAGCCCTGAAGTGTTTTCGGGGCATGTCTCGCTGTGTACTTGTCTACTTACGAAGATCAACTGTCTTCACAGGAATGAAGACCTTTTGCCAGTTTGCACAAACAGCACACAGGGTGAAACTGACATTTTCTGAAGGGCCGTGTGGCTATCAACTGGGTAAGCGTATCATGCAAAACAAATATTTATATATTAAACAACACTCCTATCTCATATTTTTATGTGTCCTTTATAATAATAGACAGCTTCGCATCCATCTTTGTATGTACTGTTTGCCTCTTAAAGCTGCAGATTACAGAGTTTTTCTCAGCATTAATGCATTTAATCCAAATTATTGTAGTGATCCTCTATAAACTGGACTACTCCATGCGGATTGTATCAGAACCTTAAACGTTATTGGGGATCAAACCTTTTCCAACCGGACATGTAGTTTCCAGAGTCTAACTTTGCTTTTGCAAGATGTATCTTCTTGAAATCTGGCACATAGGTTTCCATCAGTGTTGGTCACTGTGCACTTAGCCTTCATTATATAACGGTTGAGTGGATCCTTGTCATTTGATTGGTGGGTTGTATGTCACGTGACATGGATTATTCATAGCATTTGGCATTGTGTTTCAGTCACCATGCAGCAGTTCTTTTATGTGTGCAATTTTGGTGCTATATGAAATGTGCTATTGCACACTCCAACCACCGCTCATGCTCACTCTACCAGGAGTGGTGTTCAGCTAAAGATGGCGGAGTTTGTGTTGCTGCCGGATGACGATTTGAAGGAGCTAACTGATGCTGCTACTTCTTCCAACACAACAACAAAAAAACAAACAAACAAACAAATCCACTACACTGTAAGCCATCTGGAGACATGAAGAGCTGTTAGCATGAAAAGCTGGACTAATTTCTGATGTGAGATTTCACTGGACTGAGGAACTACACAAAGTCTTTTTTTTTTTTTGGAAGTACGCTGCACGGCATCACAAGCTACATCTAATTGTTTTTCTAACTTGACCAAGAACAATTTTGGACTCCCCTTTAAAGTTCGTGTTGGACTGTTGACGTCAAAGCATGTCGTTTATATGAGGTCTATTAGAAAAGTATCCGACCTTATTATTTTTTTCAAAAACCATATGGATTTGAATCACGTGTGATTGCGTCAGACAAGATTGAACCCTCGTGCGCATGCGTGAGTTTTTTCATGCCTGTCGATTGCGTCATTCGCCTGTGAGCAGGGTTGGAGTGAGGTGTGGTCCACCCCTCTCGTTTATTTTTTATTGCGAATAAATGTCTGAACGATTTGGAGCTTTGCTGCATCAATTTTTTTCCAGAAACTGTGAGAGACCTCCAGGTGGACACCGTTCGAAAAATTAATATGGCTTTCAGTGACAATTTTATGGGGATTAAACAGATTACGGGGTGTTACTGCTGCTTTAAGGATGGCCCACAACTGCTGAGAGCGCGGCGCGCTCCCAGCCCCCATCGACAGGCTCACACCCCGCTGGAACAACCAGATCATTTCCAATGTGAAGGCTTTGTTGATCCGGGACCTCGTCTGACTTTCACAAAAAGGCAGAAGATGTGGACATCAGCACTTTTTCTGGCACATTCCACTGTTACAGGAGTTTTTTTCATGGAAAAAGAAGCGGAGGGACGCGCCAGGGAGCTGTTCATTACGCGGCACAAAACCACCTCGGTGTTGGTCTCACAGGACGGCTTTCAGGTGGATTTCAGACGGATTCAGGTTGCTTTCCAGTCGTGTGAATATCCGATTGTGATTGTGCATGAGCTGGACAGGCCCCAACATGTCGTGTGAGGCTTCATCACAGCGTTTCTTTGCGCCGAGCGGCTGCACCATGACGCACGGTGCAGCCGCTTCTCTTTCCATGACAAAAACTCCTGTAACAGTGAAATGTGCCGTTCATTTTTAAACTGGACGCTGTCTTGATCCGGTATGACTTCTGACTAGCACAGGAATTGTGAAAACACGTGGACATCAGAACTTTTTCGGCACATTAAGACAGACGTGCGGAGGAGTTCCACGCATGGCGCAAAGCAACACCGTGATGAAACCTCACACGACCTGTTTGGGGCATGTCCAGTTCATGCACAATCACAATCGGATATTCACATGACTGGAAAGCAACCGGAATCCGTCTGAAATCCACCTGAAAGCCGTCCTGTGAGACCAACACCGAGGTGGTTTTGTGCCGCGTAATGAACGGCTCCGTGGTGCGTCCCTCAGCTTCTTTATCCATGAAAAAAAAACTCCTGTAACAGTGGAATGTGCCGAAAAAGTGTTGATGTCCACATCTTCTGCCTTTTTGTGAAAGTCAGACGAGGTCCCGGACCAACAAAGCTTTCACGTTGGAAATGATCTGGTTGTTCCAGCGGGGTGTCAACCTGTCGATGGGGGCTGGGAGCGCGCCGCGCTCTCAGCAGTTGTGGGCCGTCCTTAAAGCGGCAGTAACACCCCGTAATCTGTTTAACCCCCATAAAATCGTCCATGAAAGCCATATTAATTTTTCGAACGGTGTCCACCTGGAGGTCTCTCACAGTTTCTGGAAAAAAATTGATGCAGCAAAGCTCCAAATCGTTCAGACATTTATTCGCAATAAAAAATAGACGGGAGGGGTGGACCACACCTCACTCCAAGCCTGCTCACAGGCGAATGACGCAACCAACAGGCGTGAAAAAACTCACGCATGTGCACGAAGGTTCAAGCTTGGCTGATGCAATCACACGTGATTCAAATCCATATGGTTTTTGAAAAAAATGATAAGGTCGGATACGTTTCTAATAGACCTCATAAATTAATAAAATATCAAATGACAAGGATCTATTTTAGCCATTATATAAAAGAAATAATGTTTTTTATTCTTTCAATGGAATGAATATTTAATTCAGTGAAAGCTGGAACAAACCATTTAACTCGGCTTCGCCTCATTGAATGGTATGTTCCAGCTTTCACCTCATGAAATATTCATACCATTGAACTCATAAACATTTTTTTATTTGTATATTATATAACAGCTGAGTGGATCCCTGTCATTTGATTGGTGCTTTGTATGTCACATGACATGGATTATTCATCCCATTTGTGTTGCATTGCATTTAGAGTGCAATTTGGTTCCAAAAGTTTCATCGTTTATAATAGAAACCATCGGCGGAATCAGCCAGAGGAGAAAATAAAATACAGGTGAGTGCGGACAGAGGAAAACATGAACACACTAAAGAAGGATTTACAGGAGCAAAACTGGGAAAAGGTATACAGTGAAAGTGATGTTGATAGTGCATATGAAATATGCAAACACAAATATTTAACAAAACAAATATTTACATCATTATATGATAAAAATTGTCCAATTAAACAAGACTACAGAAAACAAAAAATCCAAGATCGACCATGGATGACGAAAGGGTTACGAAATGCATGCAATAAGAAAAATACACTGTATAGAGAATTCATAAAACTAAAGACTAAAGAGGCAGAAAATAGATATAAGAAATACAAAAATAGATTAATATTATACGGGTATGTAGGAAGGAATATTATAGTAACATATTATATAATAACAAAAACAATATTAAAGGAATATGGGATATATTAAATAGCATTATCAAAAATGGTAATAAAAAACAGAGTTACCCTCAGTATTTCATTGATAATAATGTCAAGAAGGAAATTAAGGATGAGGTAGTCAACGGTTTTAATAATGTTTTTGTAAATATTGGACCAAGCTTGGCAGAAAAAATTCCCGATTCCCAACCTGAGGATTGGGATAATAATCTCATAGAAAGAAATCCCTGTTCAATGTTCCTCACAGCAGTGGATGGAAAAGAAATTATAGACATTGTGAATAATTGTAAATATAAAACATCTACCGATTTAAATGAAATTGAGATGGTGGTGTAAAACAGGTCATTGAATGGATTGTATACACCATTAACATACATCTGTAACTTATCATTTCAAACCGGTAAATTTCCCAATCAAATGAAAATAGCTAAGGTTGTGCCGCTGTATAAGACTGGGGATAGACACCACTTCACAAATTATAGACCTGTTTCTTTGCTTCCACAATTTTCCAAATTATTAGAAAAGTTATTCAATAATAGATTAGACAAATTCATAAATAAACATAAATTACTTACTGATAGTCAATATGGATTCAGAGCACATAGTTCAACATCACTTGCATTAATAGAATCAGTTGAGGAGATTACAAACGCCATAGACCACAAATTACATTCAGTTGGAATATTTATAGACCTTAAAAAGGGTTTTGATACAATCAATCATGACATATTAATCAATAAACTTGAACAGTATGGGATTAGGGGGTTGGTGTTGCACTGGGTGAGAAGCTACTTAAGTAACAGAAAACAGTTTGTGAAGTTGGGGGAATATACATCATCATGCTTGGACAATGCTTGTGGCGTCCCACAGGGGTCAGTATTGGGTCCAAAACCGTTTCTAATTTATATAAATGATATTGTCAATGTTTCCAAAATATTAAAATTAGTATTATTTGCAGATGACACAAGCATTTTTTGTTCAGGGGGGGATTTGCAGGAGTTACTGAGGAGGATCAGTATAGAAATAGGAAAATTGAAAATATGGTTTGACAGAAACAAATTATCATTAAACTTAAGTAAAACAAAATACATGTTATTTGGCTATTGTAATACAGACATACAGGTTCAGTTACAAGTCGAGGGGGTAGATATTGAAAGGGTACATGAAAATAAGTTTCTGGGGGTGATAATAGATGATAAGATAAACTGGAAGACTCATATAAAACATATACAAAATAAACTGTCAAGAAGCATTTCAGTTCTAAACAAAGCGAAACATATTCTGGACCACAACTCACTCTGCATTCTTTACTGCTCACTGGTTTTACCATATTTACAGTACTGTGCAGAGGTATGGGGTAATACTTATAAAGGTACAACACAATCACTATCAGTAATGCAGAAAAAAGCTATAAGAATTATTCATAATACTGGCTATAGAGATCATACAAATCCACTATTTTTACAATCCAAATTCTTAAAATTCACAGACTTGGTTCATTTTCAAACAGTACAAATTGTGTATAAAGCAATAAACAATTTACTTCCAGCAAATATTAAAAATATGTTTTTTAACAGATCAGGGGATTGCAGTCTGAGGGGGAAATTTAATTTAAAGCATCAGTGGGCACGAACAACATTAAAAGGTTTCTGTATTTCTGTCTGTGGGGTGAGGATGTGGAACAGATTGGGAGTGGGGCTCAAGCAATGTCCAAGCATGAACCAGTTCAAACAGCGGTACAAAAATATGGTTTTTTCTGGGTATAGGGAGGAGGAAGGGTAATGAGGGTTAGGGTGTTTTTGTTTTTTGCTTCGGCTTGTAAATATATAGTATTTTGTATGTAAGTAGGTATGTGTAGGTGTGTGTGTGTGTATATATATATATATATATATATTGATATCGGTTTAGGTGTGTAGGAATCTATGTGTATATGTGGCAAAGGGTATTACTGGTTGTGGGGAAGAAGGGGTAGAGATAAATAAGCTGCTGCTTCACCCTACCCCTTTTCGGACATGTTGGGTACACGGTAGGAACTTTTTTGTTGTTGTCTTCACTGATCTATCTTGTATTTGTTGTTGTAACAAATGTTCGAAATAAACAGTTTTCATTCATTCATTCATTCATACGTTTGGTACCATTGCACTCTGCGCATACATGCACACACACACATTTGTGCCCACACACACAACGAGCATGTGTGTGTACATAACACACGTGCGCAGTGCACACACACAAAACAAATCCACTGCACTGTAAGCCATTTGGAGGCTGTTAGCAGGAAGTTAGAATTAAAAGCTGGACAAATTTCTCTGTTTTTTTTCCACTGCACTAAAGAAATACACAGTCCCTTTTTTGGTAGTACACGCGCGCACAACAGCACAAGCGATGACGATTTAATTGAGCTAACTGATGGTGCTAGTTCCTCAGTCCAGCCAAAAATCACTTCAGCTTTTCATCTGAACAGCTCTTCATGCACCCAGATGGCTTACACACACATGTGTCATTGTGTGTGTTACAAGAAGTCTTTTTTTTGTTGTTTTTGTAAGTACAAAGTCAGTGCACAGCATCACCAGACTACACGTCACAATTTGGACTCCTATTTAAAGTTCGTATTGGACTTTAGCAGCAGTGTAACACCAACATTTTCTGTTGTTTATAAATTAATAAAATATGAAATGACAAGGATCTATTTTAATTAATTATTGGGTATGAATGGTCTTTATCATGATTTTGAAGTTGTCCCACAGTTTTTTCTTTTTCCCATTTACACCATCTTCGCATCTTCTTTGTCTATTTGTATGTTGGAAATGAGGTCTAACAGATGTGAATATATTTTCTACCTTCCTCTTCTATTGTCTTCTATTTGATCCATATTTATCTTGCAATTGTCCAAACGCACACAACAACAGCTGAAGAAGACACCTGTGAAGGGCATGTTTTTGGACAGTGTATATAAGTTATGACAGGAGCCTCTGATGCAAACACCAAACACGGGGCAATTAACACAGAAACATGAATAAGTCTCAACTGTCACTTGAAGTTACTGAGACTAAAAGTTTCCAGTCCAAAGGATCTACCTTGTCTGTTGTGGCTGGGGTGCCTGGCGTGCCTGGCTGGCTTTTGTTTGTCTTCTGTTTTCTGTCTTTTTTTTTTCCTTCCAGGTGGCATGCGTTCAGGACTGAGTGGCTGTGTGGCTGAGTTATCAGGACCTCACCCTGATCACCTGAAGCTTGTCATGTGCAGCTTGTCAGGACTCACAGCTGTGGTGCATCTTTATGGATTGGGGCATGGTTGCATTTAAGTCTGGAGTACACAGTGTGTATTTGCCAGAGACTCGACCTTGTGACCAGACGGGTGAGATCGTCGTCTAGAGAGCCATCTCATCATCATGGATGCAGAGACCATACCAGGTTTGATGCCATGGTCTGTGAAAGAGGAGGGGGTGAGGTCTCACGCTCGTCAGCACACTTCCTGAGGTACTTTAGGTTTTGTGACTAACATGAGTACAGTCAGTAAATGTGGTGTCCCTCACACCTTATTATATTGAGCTGTTATGTTAGTCGTTTAATCAGCTTCCACTGCAGTGGAGAATTGAACTGGGTGTTCCATGCCTGCAGGGTGGGAAGCTGATTGGTGATTAAGCCAGGAAGTGTTTGCTGTTTATGTACACCTTTGAGTGGTCTCTCTGTGTGTGGAGTGGTGGACTCACATGATGGTTTTTTCTTTCACAGACTCGGTTGGCCGCGGCCACCTGGGGGGTGTCGGCAGGGTCCTTGGGTCCGAACTGTTCTGGCTCTGGACCGTTTGTGCTGCTGGGAGCGCACCGTTATTCCACCTCGCCAGACCGTGCACTCATTTGTTATTATTTAGCACTCACTGTTATGTTATTAAATTCTGTTATCCTTTGTACCGTGCTCTGCTTATTTTATACTGGGTCCTGTCAAACGCTGGTCGGTTCTTCACCCGCGTCCGACACATAACAGTAGTCGCCGGGAAGGCGGCAGCAGACGTCAGAAGTTATCCAGATCAGTTGCGGGTGCTCTCCGCCCGGATGGTGCGTGTCGGAGAACCCATTATTGAATAGTGATTTGAGCTCTCTTGCAGCCGTGTTCCTGTGGTGTTGCCTTATCCGTGGGTTGTTGTGGAGTGTGAATAGCGACGGCTTCGCGTCACACTTCGACCGGATAAGAGGTAAAACGGGAGCTGCATGAGTGTGTCTTTAATGGGTGAACGTGCACGGCGGAGTTCTGTGGCACGGGTTGCTGTGCTTCCTGTTGTTACAGTTGTAGCCCCGTCTCCCCGGGTGAAAATAGCTACTGCGTCTGTTGTGTCAGCTCCGGCGTAATTTAGTTGAAGCACATTTTGGTTGTGTGTTACACGTAGCTGCGCACAGGGAAAGCAGCATGAGTTGTTTTCTCGGTTACCAAAGGGGTTTTTTATTTTTAGCACTTTTGCTCCCCCTGTTGGTGACTGAGTCACATTACCGTTATTGCTCTTAAGGTGGAACAGGTGTGTTCCATTTGTTTGAGCTTAACGGTATAAGTCACTTATTAGTTTTGTGTTGGTTCATTTTTTGTGGGTGTTTTTTGAGTTGGTTTTTGTGTGGGATTTTCTACACTATTAGTGTTCTGGGGTCAACTTGCAGGCTGTCTGGAGTATAGACAGGACTCAGGTAACCTTATGTTAGTCTGTTAGTCTTTCTTTTTATTTCTTTTGGGTTCACCTCCCAGGGTTTGATGGGACGGTCCTCTGGGGGGTGATGGGGGAGTAATTGGGTTGTTTTTTTCTTTTTTCTTTGTTTTTTTTTTTGTTTTTGTTGTGCCCTCTCTTCTCCTCTGGCTCCAGCCGTGTGAGCCGTAGGTTGTCGGCGTTGCTGGAGTGGTGCAGTTTGGTTATGCTGGGCGTTTCCCAGATAACCTCTGCACCCGGGAGGGGGGGGGGGGGTTCAGGGTGTTGTTTTTTTTTGTTGATTCCCTGTTCCACCTCCGGCTTCAGCGCGCCTTTGAGCCATCTGCCATTGGCGTAGCTGAGGTTTGGGGCAGTGGAATATACCCGCAGCTGGTGGCTAGTTTGGAAGTCGGAGGGGTGGCGCCGTTTTGTGCCGTCTGCCATTACCGCTGTTCCACTCCTCCCGGTTGACTTCTGGGGTATAGTCATGGTTGGTGACACTGGACGTACTTCCAGTTTCCACTGTGCCGAGGGGGTGGGGTTGTTTTGTTTGTATGTTTTTTTTTCTTTTGTTTTTCCCCCCAGTTTCCGCCCTCAGGGTGTGACTGTGGTGTCCTCTGGGGGGGAAAGGGCTGTGGGTCCATCTAGCCATAGACGGCCGGGGCTGGGTCTGTTAGTCATGAGGGGGGGCGTCTCCTGGGGTTTGATGGAACGGTCCTCTGGGAGGCGCTGGGAGTCCCCGTGGGTGACTTTGGACTTTGTGGTTATTGCTCCTGGAGCTGGCGGGATGTCCTCTGGGGGGTGTTGGTCCCTACATGTCATCCGGGGGGGGGGGGGGGGTGTTAGCGTTTTTTTGTTTGCAAGCTTAAGTTTGGGTTGTGTTTTTCTTTTCTCCTCTTCCCGGGGTTTCATGGGACGGTCCTCTGGGGGGGGTGGGGGTGGTTTGGTTGTTTGTGTTTGTCTTTTTTGTTTTATGACTAATCAGACTTTAAACATGGTCGGACAAAGGCTGACCGCACAGGTAAGATCTCCTGGCCATACCTGTGCAAATTGAATGACAGAAACAAAGGCAAAGATGCAGTCAGAGGTGAAGACGTCAACAGTTCTGTTAAATGAAGATTCAGTTAGAAGATGAATGCAGATACTGTTTCCAGCCATGGTCCCTGGAGGGGGGTGTTTTTCCTGGGCCAGGTTTGTGTGGTCGCCGGGAGGCTTCCCATGAGGGTGGGGTGCTTTTGTGGCTGGGGTGCCTGGCGTGCCTGGCTGGCTTTTGTTTGTCTTCTGTTTTCTGTCTTTTGTTTTTCCTTCCAGGTGGCATGCGTTCAGGACTGAGTGGCTGTGTGGCTGAGTTATCAGGACCTCACCCTGATCACCTGAAGCTTGTCATGTGCAGCTCGTCAGGACTCACAGCTGTGGTGCATCTTTATGGATTGGGGCATGGTTGCATTTAAGTCTGGAGTACACAGTGTGTATTTGCCAGAGACTCGACCTTGTGACCAGACGGCTGAGATCGTCGTCTAGAGAGCCATCTCATCATCATGGATGCAGAGACCGTACCAGGTTTGATGCCATGGTCTGTGAAAGAGGAGGGGGTGAGGTCTCACGCTCGTCAGCACACTTCCTGAGGTACTTTAGGTTTTGTGACTAACATGAGTACAGTCAGTAAATGTGGTGTCCCTCACACCTTATTATATTGAGCTGTTATGTTAGTCGTTTAATCAGCTTCCACTGCAGTGGAGAATTGAACTGGGTGTTCCATGCCTGCAGGGTGGGAAGCTGATTGGTGATTAAGCCAGGAAGTGTTTGCTGTTTATGTACACCTTTGAGTGGTCTCTCTGTGTGTGGAGTGGTGGAGTCACATGATGGTTTCTTCTTTACCAGACTCGGTTGGTCGTGGCCACCTGGGGGGTGTCGGCGGGGTCCTTGGGTCTGAACTGTTCTGGCTCCGGACCGTTTGTGCTGCTGGGAGTGCACCGTTATTCCACCTCGCCAGACCGCGCACACATTTGTTATTATTTAGCACTCACTGTTATGTTATTAAATTCTGTTATCCTTTGTACCGTGCTCTGCTTATTTTATACTGGGTCCTGTCAAACGCTGGTCGGTTCTCCGCCCGCGTCCGACACATAACATTGTCCTTGTTAAGAGCTTACTGAGTCATGAAATGGCTGGACAGAGCTGTTTGGTAATGGCACTATGCTTATACCTTTGCAGGGCAATGCAAGTCCAAGTCTTTAGGATCCTGATGTTTCCTGTCTTACTGAATAATTGTGAGACTTGAACACTAATCAGTGACCTAAGACCATGATCAGATGTTTTTGGACCTCAGTATATTTGGACGATTCCAGCACTGGAATAGCTTTGCACCCTAGCCACATGGGTGATTCAGTTGAGAAGTATTGCTTACACTGTGAGGGAACATCAGTTGTGACATTTTTGCTATGTGGTGCGTTTCTTTGTGCATGATCCAACATGCCGCTGCCTCAGTGTTGAGGACCCCAGCAGACAGAGAAATTAAAAGAGATGCCCATAGTTCACCTTGTTGCAGCAGGTAAATGGTTAGTCTTGAGAAGTGCAGATGGACTGGATGCCTGCTTGGGTGGTTGCCATCCAGCATTGAAGACAGTGTAGTGTGGTGAAGTTTGATGCCAGAGAAAGCTCTCCGACCTGACCTGATCTGACCATGTTTAACACTAAATGAGTCCCACATAGCACAGCAGATATAATTATGCATTTTGTGATTAAAGCATGAAATCTGGTATATATGTATAGTCAAAGGTACTCCAAATAAAACTGGATATTGGGCCATCATGAATTTAAAAAATTTCATAGCATATTTAAGTTAACAGGGTTTTAAAAAGGATTGGTTTGCACCTTCTGTCATGCTGCACCTTCTGTCACATTATGGGGTAACATATGTCACATGTCATAGAATCCAATGGACATCAACCTTGGTTGACCTTTACTTTCAAGACTAATACCCCCATCACACATCGCCAGAATCACACAGAGTGGTGTCGGACTTATAAATTGATGCACATCCGAAGTTGTTGGATTTCAGTTCCAAAACGTTCTAACAGCCATCTGCAGAAGTCCACAGAGTTGGTCAAAATCGTCCTGCGGCTCCAAGTGTGATGCACATGTTCATAATTCTCCGGGCGCCGTTGAGATGGGACACCTATCCGATGGTGGTCCATGTGTAATCTGAGGACCATCTAACTGCAATTTATATATTCCAATGGCGGCAAAACGGAATCCGAAATGATCTGAGCGCATACGAGGGAATAATGTAGTGTAGAACTGCCACTATCTGATGTTTCCAAATGTTCCAGCTGATTTGCGCCTTCTGGTGTTGAAACATATTCAAACACATATTAATATTAAATGCCTATTTAATGACATATCTGTAACTGTGCCACATTCAGTCTCACCAGGCCAACCCGCCTCTCAGCTGTCCTGCTCCCTGCTTCCCTTCTCTGAGGCTGATGTCGCCCCCTATGCCTCCATGCTGCACTTCCTCCCTCCAGGCCTCACTCTCTCCATCCTTTGATATCTGCACTCTGAAAAAGTGGGGGTTAAAACAAATTGCATGTTTCTTTTACAACTAAGCAGTCCAGGCTTGCTTTTTCTTCTTTTTTTTTTTAGTGCAGGCTGAATTTTATTTCCAGGGTGGCATTTGTTTGTTTTGTTTTATCAACAGCTGATTATTCTCTCATTGCTCCAGAGTTTCATACCAGACTTAGTATTTCAATTCAGCACACATCCAGTTTCATCCTGGAGCCAAATAAGTGTCTGCCTCCAGTGGGAGTTTCAGCCCACAAGAGTGAAACCACTTCTGAGCGTGGTGGAGGGGTGCGTGAGAAAGAGAGAAAGGAACAACGGGAGGCTTAAAGAAGGGTGGGGCTGGGCGCCATACGCTCACTTGTAAAGATGAAAAATGACAATGAGTGATCGCCGTGAGGGAAACGAGATCTTCCAGGATACATGACAGTGCAACTGCAGCCAACAAACTGTTTGAGCTTCACACAGCTGGAGAAGAAGCACAACACAGCAGTAACACAGCTACTGTCCTGAAAAAGAGGGGGGACCAGGATTGTTTGTAACAGGAAAACGCCATACCAGTACATCTTAATGACAGGTGACAAATGGGCCTCAAGTTGGACCTGGTTATTCCTCGCTCATAAATCAAGGCGGACTGCAGACAGGGGTGTACGTAAGGAGATTGGTTTACTCACCACTCCAGAACAAACCACATGACATCAATGAAGCAAGGAATCAAGATCACACATTGGCAGGAAGGGGTACGAGAAAAAAAAGGGTCTGTAAATGCTTTATCAGGACACTAATAATTCACCTTTTACAAATCAGTGTAAAACATGATGGCCACTTAAATACAGCATTGTGATGTCACTAGATGTACTAGACTGACCTGCCTGCAGTCCAGACCTGTCGTCCATTGAAAATGTGTGGTGCATTATGAAGCGTAAAATACGACAGCGGAGACCCCGGACTGTTGAACAATTAAAGTCGTACATGGGACACGTAAGAATGGGAAAGAATTCCACCTACAAAGCTTCAACAATTAGTGTCCTCAGTTCCCAAACGCTTATTGAGTGTTGTTAGAAGGAAAGGTGATGTAACACAGTGGGAAACATACCACTGTCCCAACTTTTTGGAAACGTGTTGCAGGCATCCGTTTCAAAAACAGCAAATATTTGCACAAAAACAAGAAAGTTTATCAGTTTGAACATCAAATATTTTGTCTTTGTGCTGTCGTCAATTGAATATAGGTTGAAGAGGATTTGCCAATCATTGTATTCTGTTTTTATTTATATTTTACACAATGTCGTAAATTTATTGGAATTAGGGTTGTGGTAGTAGTAAAAAAAGCATCAAAAGTGGACCTGTAATGTAGGGGTGTTGTGGGGAGGGGCATGTCTCTGTCCCGCTCCACGCCCCCTTTCTGTCTGGATTTGCCCCTGCTTTGGTGTTTGAGCAGAAGAATGGATTTAATGTTTGTTTATTCAGAAAACATGACCAGATTGACAGTTAAGAAAGATTTATCAGCGTTTTTTTTTTTTTTTTTTTTATGTCATGTCGTCCTCAGAAAGAGAGTTTAGGAGCTTTGGTGGAAAAAGTGTTGCAGGTCAGCTGTTTTCAATGAGGAGACACAGAGAGTCTCAGATTTTTAAATAAATGGGGGGAAAAACATAGAAATATGATTGTAAAGCTCAGTGCAGGTGTGCTGCTTGTAATTGCACTTTGAGAGACGAGGACAGTTTTTTCAACTTGGAGCTGCTACAGAAAACTGTGGATGAAAAGCTTGCAGTTCGCTGAAAGTGGGCAGTTCAGTCGAACCCTAACTTCCTGCCCATGGGTCAAGTTTAATGCTATGATTGACCCGCAATGCAAATGCGACCGGAGGACCTATCTTTGTGACCGGGACAGTGGTGGGATTTGAACACCAGGCTGCTCGAACTGAAGCCAAAACTCTACCAGGTCAGCTAAAGGGGAATTCAGTGCTAGCCAAGCTAGCAGGAACATCTTTTTAATCTGGACTTCACCTTGCTACACATTTCCTCACCATTTTTAACTTCGTCCCGACGTCACAGGTGCATTTAAGGTAGAGGTGGGCGATACCAGGAATTTTGGTATTGATCCGATACCAAGTAAATACAGGCCCAGTATCGCCCATATCGATACTTTTTCATATTTAAGCTTCGTAGATCCAAAGGATCCAAAAGACCTAGGATAGAATTTCGCCAAACATTGTACGTGTTATGTGCCGACGCGGGTTGAGGAGCGGACCTGCGTCTGACTGAACCCAGCGCTAAATAACCAGAAAGCGGTTCCAAAAACAAAACATTTATTTCCCTTTCTGTGCAATAATTGTGTACAACATAATATATGGTTTGTCTGGCAGAGTGAAGGACGGCGCGCTCTCCAGCACCCAAAGGGATCGAAGCCCGGCGCTTCTGGACTCAAATTCACCACCAAACACCCCCCAGGTGGACACAACAAACTGACTCTGTGAAGGATAGAAGAGGTGAGGTAAGTCAACAGCTACAACTAATATCCTTCAAAGGCACACGCTATCAGCAACACATTCAGGTCTGAATTTAAGCTTTATGTAAATGAGCAGCTTCTCACAACAGGTGGAGGATCATCAGTCTGCACGCCACGGCCGTGAGAAGCAAGCTGCACAACTCTCATCAATGTTCAAATATACTGCGTAACAAAATACCAAATTACTATTAACACTTATTCAGACAATCATCACCTCTGATGTGTGCTGACAGCATGTGTCCCTCACCCGTCCTCCTTCACAGGCACGATGTGTCAAACCCAGGCGCGGTCCTCAGCATCTCACAAACGAACGTCACAAGGTCGAGTTCCCGGCAATTCTGCTTGAATCACACATGGCTTAAATGCAGAATGCCATCTCATTATCTGCTTCAGCTGAAAGTCTTTAAGTTTGCACGTGGACATCCTCCACAAGTGCAGCCAATAATGTTGATGAGGGTGAAGGATTCTTCTGCCAGCACCGTCTCCACAGACAAAAACCAGTTTGCATACCACCTGGAGAGCAAAGAAAAGAAAACAACACAAAAACATCCAGCCAAACCCCCCAACACACAACAGTACGTGACAACAAAATACTTTATTATCACAATCAACATTTTGTTTAAAAATGTATCACTCAACACAACTTAAAACAAAATCTCCTGAGGTAGAGGGCTGACAAACCACAATACAAGGGTGTGCTGCTCCGTGTTGTATGTCACAGCGCAGCGCTGCTCTTACAGACAGAGAGTAGACGCAGTCAGTGCGTGCAGGAGAGAAAAAACGCTTGAGTATCGATCTTTTTACACAAGGATCGTTCAATATCAATACCAGCGTTTGTATCGATATTATCAATATTAGGATTGATCCGCTCACCTCTAATTTAAGCATGTTCTGTGGCTACCCACATCCTGCCGACAATGCCAGTTTGTGACCGGAGGACCTATCTTTGTGGCCAGGATGGATTGTGGGATTAGAACACCAGACTGCTCAAACTGAAGACTAAAACTCTACCAGGTCAGCCAAAGGGGAATTCTCTTTTCTATTGTATTGCATTTTGCATTGAAACTGATTTTAGATATAAAAATTAAAGCTGAAGTGGTTTTTTTATTTGTTTTTTGCATCAACATCATTTAACTGTATTATTATACTGCTATAGGCAGCTTCTGAATGAGCTGAGGACTTGTTGCTTTAATCTCAGTGTTCATCTCGGCATGTGGAGTTGTGTTTGTGCACATCTTTTACACACGCATCACTAACATGCAAAGGCCAAGCATGCAAAGAAACCCCCTCTTACTTACAATTTAATACATTCAGTTTGCTCATCTATTCTCCTGGAACCACATTTTTGCTCCCCTCTTGTCCTCTTACTGCAGGCTGTGTTGGATGAGACCGATTCTTTTTGCTGGACTTTTCATTTGCCAGTGAGCCTGGCACGGAAATAATTACCTGTCTCCATGATCAATTACCTGATTACTCACCAGAGACACACAAGCTGTCTGAAGAGCAGCAGCCCTGACTCACGCTGCAGTCGAGAATGACGCGCTGCCCCGTCGGCATGTGCACACACAAATATTAAACAGATAAATATGCATAGGGAGATAAACACGTATACCAGAATGCCTGTATGCCCCCAACATTACACATCACAGTCACACACCTGGAGGATCACGCTGTCCTTATGTTCTCCAGGCAGCTGACAAAGTTGAGATCACAGCCGCTGGTGGGTTAAGGAAAGCACAAGGAAATCATTACAGTGATGCTGACACACAACGAGGAGAAAAGCAGCCCTGTGTGGCCCAAAATAATCCCTTTAAACTGCCTTGTTAGGACGAGAAATGCTTACATGGAGAGAAATTATGCTGTAAAACAGAAGCACTGGACATACTTATATGATGTTCAGGAATTATTCCCTTGGCCTAAATAAACACTATGGCTCAGATGATCACCATATTGTGCAAAGTCCCTTTGAGTTTTGACCTCTCAGTAGCTGATCGACAGAATAATCATCCACTCCAGCTTTCAAGAACACATTATTATGCAGAAGCATGCAGGAGGAATCACCGCTTCCAGCTGACATCCGGTGCATCCATTCTACATTCACGCCACATCTGATCCCACACGTGGGCTTATCAGGCCGGGTGGTCAGAAACGTCTGGACACAAATGCACGTTTCGAACAGACAGCTCTGGTTATACAGTTAAAAGGCTTTACTCGGGTTGATAGCAATGGTCGTTATACAAGAAAGCAGTAGTACAATAATCATCATACTTGAGGTGTGGTCAAAGCAACAGCAGGATCACCAGAGGCAGGCAGGACTATGGAACGCAGGAACAGAGCTGGATAGTGGCACAAGGCACAACAATCTGGTGAGAGACTAAAGCACCCAGTGATCTTATATAACCCCAGGTGACGAGGAGCAAATCAGGAACAGGTGTGCATGGAAGACAGCAGAACAAGGGCGTGGCCGGGGAGAGAGAAACACCCACCACCAAGAACCAAGAGACAGACAAGCGAGATAGAGACAGCAAAGACCCAAGCAGAAAAACCCCCACAAGAGAATAAACACACAGAAAACCAAAAAACAGAAAATAACAAAACGGACAAGAAAATAAAACCAGATAACCAAAACAGAATTCCAACCCTGATAGGGCTTGGCTGTAAACTGTCATGATGTAGTGAGGCTTAAGGTGTGCTAACACTTGATGCACGCACGTCGTTGTGACGATCCCACCCGCTGTGTTCCCAGCTGGACACAGCACTTTGTTCCTCCGACTGCCACTCGCTGAGTGCTGGATGCTGCGTATATAATTATTTTGTAGCGCATTAATCATTTTCTCTGCAAGTTGGCTGCTGAAAATGGCTCTGATCGCTTCCTGAATCACAGACAAGCACTCCAGCCAGAGCTGTTTGTGCGTGCACTGAACGAGCTGGAGAAAGCATTTGGAGCCATCTAAAAAGGTAATTATTTATCATGTTTACATTGTCATGGCTCGATAAAACAGTTGCATGTTCTTTCCTTCTTGTGTGCAGCTGTAAAAGTATGTTTATAACAGATTTAACATCTCGTTATCATTCAGACGAGCTGCGCTCTGATGCGATCTGCTGATGCAACTACTTGCTCTGTTCACTTCTTTACTCCACTTGACGAGCTGCACGTAGTGTTGGTGAGCAGATCGCACCACGTTGCACAACATTTATGCGTGAAAGATTTTATGAACATTTCAAAATTCTCTTCGCACAATTGCACACGTACCAATAAACCAGCAAAGTTGAGGTAATTCTGCTTGGTATACTTCAGCCTCAGCTATCAGGGATTCAGTTCTTTAGTTCAGTAAAAATAAAACCTTTCCAATCAGTTTCTGTGTAGGCTCTCAGTTGTCCAGGTGGTTTCCATAGTAGAGAAGCTTGAATCTTCTCGCGTCAAGCAACCCAGTCCAGTCGAAGATTCAAGCTTCTCTACTTTCCAATCAGTTGGCTCCATTTCAGCCAGTAACCACAACTGATGGGCTCAGAAACAATAGCTGCCTTGCAGCCCCTGCTGAAAAAACAACAACAAAACACAAAACAAAACACACACAAATTCAAAGATCTACGTGGGAAGCTACCCCTCAGAAGGTGACTCATAGGAACCAGCACCGCTTTGCATGGATCCACTCCACAAAGGAAACAGAGGTGAATCACTGCTGATTATTCTTAAATGAATTCGTTGAAATGAATGAAGTATTCAAAGATCCCACAGCCATCATTCAGATGCACTGTGCTTACTTTGGGTTGGTAAGTTGCTCTGCTTGGGGGCAATCAAAGCTATGAATAGCTCTGGTTAGTGCACGCAGAGAGCAAAAACCTACAAGCTGTCTGTTTTCAAGAGATGCACACTCTGAGTGGCAGGAAAACACAAAATACTACACTGCAGCCCTTTCGTTTTTCCAGCAGATGCCACATTAACATAATATCGCCTGCTTATATTCTTTCATCTCCACACAATTATGACGCACCGTTTAGACTCTTACGCTTGTCAGTAAATCTACAGAAGCAAGTCAAAGCTGGTCTCTCTGGCTCATAGATATGCAGATGTTATGATCCAGAGGTTCTCTTATTTGTCTCTATGGGAGAAGCCATTGACCTTTTCCAATCGCCCATATATGTCACTGCAAATAACAACAAAGCTGTTTGCTGGCAGAGAGGAACTGTGGCTCAGACATCATTATTCAGGCTGCATCTAGTCCATCACTGAGGAATATATTGCACATGAACAGTGGCATACTTATGGTAATGTTAAGCATATAAAATCAATGGAGCAGAAGGTGTTATAAAATTCATATTAAAATAAAATAACTTTTGATATAAGGTGCAGACATGCATCTCAATGTGGAGAGAAAAACAGCAGCAGGTTTAGCGTTTATCCAGCAAACTGATAAAAAGGGAAAGCCTCATTAAACCGCTTGAATTAATAAGAGACAAATGTGTTTTGTCCAAATTAAATTAAGAAGTCTGTGTAACGCTTACTTGTTAAATAAATTTGGATCAACCTAATTTATTTGAGTGCTGCACTTTATTAGGTTGGTCCAACAGTTCTTTTTTTTACAGTCTAAGCTCAGTTTACATTCTCACAGTATATTAAAATGCATTAATGGTCATGCTTTGACCTGCAAATAGAATTTCAAGTTCAGATTTTAAAAAATACACCTAATTTAGCATCACTGAGCTTTTATTTATTGATTCAGGACACTCCAAATTATAGTCATATCACTTAACCCTCAAGCAACCAAGTGGGGTCATTTTCTGACATATGTACATAGATTTTTGTGTGCCATTTTTGTAATTTCATTTGGGGAAAAAAGCTTCCTACCATGAATTTTTCAATCTATTTGTACTGCATTTGTTCAAAGATTGGCTGATCTGTGCGGCAAGTACAGTATAATCCAAGCTTGTGTGGGGTCACTTATTACCCCGGGAAGATTTCTGACATTATTGTTATTGTAATTTGCCAACTCTAATTATATATATATATATATATATATATATATATATATATATATATATATATGGAGGGAAGAACAGACCTAGAACAGCAAGATTTACAGCTGCACAAGCACTGAGACTGAAACTTAATGCCCAGAGTGAGCATGAAAAGGATGATGGACAAATATATTAGAGAGTGAAATAAACATGAAGAACCTGAAAGCAATCATTTATACAGAAGTGTTCCAATATAAAGTCAGTGGGGTCATAAATCACCCCACTTGGTCATATTAGTCGCTAAAATAGCGTGGTTGCTTAAAGTGAAAGCAGTGTTACAGTGAAAAGTGCATGCATGCAAGACAATTAGTGCATGTAAGCATGATGTAAGAAAGGACGAACAGAGACACTCACTGCATGCACATGACCCTGACATGCGCATGGTGACTTACATGATTTATAGGAGCAACATAGAGGCAGCTCCCCCCTCCAGGGCTCACTGATAGTTCACTCCTTGGCCTGACATAGTTTATGTAACTTGCAGTAGGACTTGGATTAGAAAGCCAGGCTGCATAGAGGAATCCGCGCTCCCCACCGGGAGCCGCACGGCTGTCAGGAACCTGTAGAGTGGGAGTTTGCCATACACAGTAATTATAGATCTTTCATTACTAAGCCTCACTATACTGTAACTTTCTGTAAAAGGTCTACATTTCTAAACACACTGTGTGCACACACACACACACACACACACTGCTTGGGCACAGTGTGTGCATGTGGTTTGTCATTTCAGCTCCAATCCTGGCAGCTTATATTCTAACTCTAAAATGTCGCCTGCGGGTCCGAAGTGCATCTAATAATCGTCAAGGTAGGTCGCATTTTTCTAATGGATGCTCTCTGTGCGAACAGCGTGAGTCATTGCAGGCGAAGGTGGTATCAGTTAATTATGCAGGGACCCAGGAGGTGGGGGTGGATGTTGGGCGCCTCTTACACAGCACGCCACATACGCCTTCCTGGGAGCTTTCTGCCTGCTTTGATTCTTGAAACTGCAAGATGCTGTCAACAACCTGCCATCCGGAGGGGCAAAGGGGGAGGGGGGTCAAGAGAAAATAATGGAGGAGAGGGGAGTACAAAGAGGTGGGGAAAGAAAAAATAGCTCCTTATACCTCGTTGGTAACTAATCAGTGTGGCGTAATTATCACAGGATTCGATTTGGAAAAATGACAAACACATCTGGAGTAGCAGTGCCTGAAGCAAATAAAACCGGAATTTAATTACACATATGTTCCATTTTTGGTACCCCAGTGGGTACAGGCTACACGGGGAGGTACTGTAGCATGTATTCTACTTGTTAAAGCCCTGTTGGAGGAAAGAGTGTGTGTGTGTGTGTGTGTGTGTGTGTGTGTGTGTGTGTGTGTGTGTGTGTGTGTGTGTGTGCGTCAGGAGTTGGCTCGCATCAACCACTCACTGGATTTCTTCATATTTAGCATGATATTAACAGCGAACCCTGGCCAGATGACTGCCATGTCAACAATTTGAAAAGATTACACTTTTAACAATTTTGTGAATATAAGACTATGAGTTGTTTAGCTTTTTGGACATTGGCACCAATTTAGTGAATTTACTCCATATTTGGTGTGTGTCAGTTCTAATCCTGTAGCAGTGTGTCATAATTCAACTAACCATTTTGTCAGTAGTCACAGTCCTAGTTTATGGCTCTGAATCGATGTACTTTGTAAGTTCCTTCTGCGTGTCCCTTTTATTCCACTTGGGGTCACTACAGCACATCTGAGATGGATCTGCATGTTGATTTGGCACAGGTTTTACACTGGATCCCCTTTCTAAAGCAACTCCACATTACATGGAGAATGGACAGGGGGTGGTCTTAAATCAGGAACTTTCTGATCTTGACCGCTTGGCCACCACAGTGCCTGAATTGATTTGCTTTGAAACTGTAAATTTAGATAAAATCAAATCAATTTTATTTATATAGCACCAAATCACAACAAACAGTTGCCCCAAGGCGCTTTATATTGTAAGGCAAGGCCATACAATAATTATGTAAAAACCCCAACGGTCAAAACGACCCCCTGTGAGCAAGCACTTGGCTACAGTGGGAAGGAAAAACTCCCTTTTAACAGGAAGAAACCTCCAGCAGAACCAGGCTCAGGGAGGGTCAGTCTTCTGCTGGGACTGGTTGGGGCTGAGGGGGAGAACCAGGAAAAAGACATGCTGTGGAGGGGAGCAGAGATCAATCACTAATGATTAAATGCAGAGTGGTGCATACAGAGCAAAAAGAGAAAGAAACAATGCATCATGGGAACCCCCCAGCAGTCTAAGTCTATAGCAGCATAACTAAGGGATGGATCAGGGTCACCTGATCCAGCAAAAAGGAAAGTTTTAAGCTTAATCTTAAAAGTAGAGAGGGTGTCTGTCTCCCTGATCTGAATTGGGAGCTGGTTCCACAGGAGAGGAGCCTGAAAGCTGAAGGCTCTGCCTCCCATTCTACTCTTACAAACCCTAGGAACTACAAGTAAGCCTGCAGTCTGAGAGCGAAGCGCTCTATTGGGGTGATATGGTACTATGAGGTCCCTAAGATAAGATGGGACCTGATTAGTTGCCTTTGTTGGGAAAGTGTAGGAACACGGACCCACAACAGGGGGCACAAATGAACGGACAATGGAGTAAGTCAAAATAACAAGCTTTACTGTTGTGAATGTGCACAACGAATACAACCAATCACAGCAATGGACAACAGTCAATTCACAAAAGTGTCGTGTGGGCAGGCTCGAAGATAGGAGACGCCTCTCCAAGGTAAGACCGGAACCACACGGCTTCCTCCGCCACAGGACCCCGGGAATACTGGAGCCGCCAAGTCCCGAACTCCCAGGTGGCCACTGCCTCCGCGTGTCGGACCTGGTACTGCTGGCGAGGAACAAAGGACAGTTAGATGGGGGCGCGTTTGCACCCAGGACTCCGAACAGCAGGGAAGTTACCTCCACCTCTCGTTGGAACAGTAATCCACAAACTAAGCACAAATCCAAAAAGATACACTCCGTAGCTTCGATACGTTACCTCTCTGGTAGAAACGATATCTCGGCAATGAGGTGGAGGTGCCGTCCTGCTGATATACCCCACAGATGATTGCCGTCAGCTGTCTCAGGTGATGGGTGACAGCTGTCACCGTAGCTGCTCACGTGAGGCGGCGGCGCCCTCTGGTGCCTGGAGCCCGCACTCCAGGCAGGGCGCCCTCTGGTGGTGGTGGGCCAGCAGTACCTCCTCTTCAGCGGCCCACACAACAGCCTTGGGGCAACTGTTTGTTGTGATTTGGCGCTATATAAAAATAAAATTGATTGATTGATTGATTGATTGATTGATTATTCAAAACCTTATAAGTAAGAAGAATAATTTTAAATTCTATTCTAGAATTAACAGGGAGCCAATGAAGAGAGGCCAATATGGGTGAGATATGCTCTCTCCTTCTAGTCCCCGTTAGTACTCTAGCTGCAGCATTTTGAATTAACTGAAGGCTTTTCAGGGAACTTTTAGGACAACCTGATAATAATGAATTACAATAGTCCAGCCTAGAGGAAATAAATGCATGAATTAGTTTTTCAGCATCACTCTGAGACAAGACCTTTCTAATTTTAGAGATATTGCGTAAATACAAAAAAGCAGTCCTACATATTTGTTTAATATGCGCTTTGAATGACATATCCTGATCAAAAATGACTCCAAGATTTCTCACAGTATTACTAGAGGTCAGGGTAATGCCATCCAGAGTAAGGATCTGGTTAGACACCATGTTTCTAAGATTTGTGGGGCCAAGTACAATAACTTCAGTTTTATCTGAGTTTAAAAGCAGGAAATTAGAGGTCATCCATGTCTTTATGTCTGTAAGACAATCCTGCAGTTTAGCTAATTGGTGTGTGTCCTCTGGCTTAAATGTAAATGTTATTAAGAAATGATCAGACAGAAGGGAGTTTTCAGGGAATACTGTTAAGTCTTCTATTTCCATACCATAAGTCAGAACAAGATCTAAGATATGATTAAAGTGGTGGGTGGACTCATTTACATTTTGAGCAAAGCCAATTGAGTCTAATAATAGATTAAATGCAGTGTTGAGGCTGTCATTCTCAGCATCTGTGTGGATGTTAAAATCGCCCACTATAATTATCTTATCTGAGCTAAGCACTAAGTCAGACAAAAGGTCCGAAAATTCACAGAGAAACTCACAGTAACGACCAGGAGGACGATAGATAATAACAAATAAAACTGGTTTTTGGCACTTCCAATTTGGATGGACAAGACTAAGAGTCAAGCTTTCAAATGAATTAAAGCTCTGTCTGGGTTTTTGATTAATTAATAAGCTGGAATGGAAGATTGCTGCTAATCCTCCTCCTCGGCCCGTGCTACGAGCATTCTGGCAGTTAGTGTGACTCGGGGGTGTTGACTCATTTAAACTAACATATTCATCCTGCTGTAACCAGGTTTCTGTTAGGCAGAATAAATCAATATGTTGATCAATTATTATATCATTTACCAACAGGGACTTAGAAGAGAGAGACCTAATGTTTAATAGACCACATTTAACTGCTTTAGTCTGTGGTGCAGTTGAAGGTGCTATATTATTTTTTCTTTTTGAATTTTTATGCTTAAATAGATTTTTGCTGGTTATTGGTGGTCTGGGAGCAGGCACCGTCTCTACGGGGATGGGGTAATGAGGGGATGGCAGGGGGAGAGAAGCTGCAGAGAGGTGTGTAAGACTACAACTCTGCTTCCTGGTCCCAACCCTGGATAGTCACGGTTTGGAGGATTTAATAAAATTGGCCAGATTTCTAGAAATGAGAGCTGCTCCATCCAAAGTGGGATGGATGCCGTCTCTCCTAACAAGACCAGATATCCCTTCAGGACCTGTACACCTCCAGAGCCCTGAGGTGAGCACGGATGACTGTGGCCAATCCCTCGCACCCAGGACACAAACTTTTTGTCACTCTCCCCTCTGGCAGATGGCTGAGGTCCATCAGGACTAATGGCCCTGTCTCACTAGGGAGAGGATTAATTGCGCACGAATTGAGTATACAAATTACGGCGTTCGTTGTCGTCCGCAACAAAAATGGCCACAAATGACAAATATCCCAGTATGAATTACGGATATATTAATAATATATAGCGAATATATGATGAACAATCACGGTTATATAACGCATGTAGTGAGGAAACTGATCCGACACATTGAGATTATCACGGCAGTATTACGGGTGTATTATGAATGCATCGTGCACGTGTTGCGTGTGCACGGCATCTGCATTGCAGTCATAAAATAAACGCACTCAGGCTGCCGGCATCACTATTCACACCAACAATACAGCCTCTGGAGCATTTGCTGGACTTGGACAAGTTTATCACAGAGTGTTGTCATTCAAGGGTTAACTGTTCATGAGTTTGGGGTGCGGGAGGGGGGAAGCAGCTCGGGGTGTAAGACACTGTTTTTTTTTTTTTTTTGAGAGTGTCACAGAAAACAGGCTTCAGTGTGAGTTGTGGCTAAACAGCAACTCTTCCTTTTGTTGGTGTTAAATAAAAGTCCTGGATTGCAGCAGCTACGTCTTTGTGGATCTACACAGCCGGACCGGCACTGACTGGCAGGTATGTCGCTTTCTGCCACATATAGTACTTTGGGTTTACGTGACGTGTTTGTTATGCATTCACAGATTGTCCGCAAAGCAGATGTAATAAAAACACTTATTCGTGGCCAATTTGTATGCATTTGCTACAACATACGAGGTCTGTTAGAAAAGTATCCGACCTTTTTATTTTTTTCAAAAACCTGATGGATTTGAATCACGTGTGTTTGCATGAGCCAACCTTGAACCTTCGTGCACATGCGTGAATTTTTTCATGCCTGTCGATTGCGTTATTTGCTTGTAAGCAGCCTTTGTGTGGGGATGGGTGGAGTCTCTCGCCGTTTTTTCTTTGCAAGGAAAATGGCGGAACGACTGGAGCAGCGCGACTGCATCAAATTTTGCCAGAAACTGGGCAACAGCCAGGTGGAAACCATTCGGATTATTCAGACGGCTTTCAGTGACTTTTCAGTCATGTGACTATCTTAGAAACTGTGGAAGAGGTGGGCATGTCACAACATGTCCTGTGAGACTTCAATACGGAGGCGCTTTTGCTCCGCCATCAGCTTCGTGCTGAAGCTATCGGCATGAATTTTGCTGCAACTCTTTTCATGGCAAAATCTTCTGTCACAGTAGAATGTGCCGAAAAAGTGATGATGTCCACCTCTTTTCTCTCTATTTCTCGGATAGTCACATGACGGTCCCACATCACCACAGCATTCACTTTGGAAATGATCTGGTCATTTCAGCATGTTGATGGCCACCTGGAGCGCGGCTCGCTCTCCACCGTTGTGCAGACGTCTTTAAACTGGTTGTACTGCTCCTTAATCTGTGTGATGCCCAGAGGATCATCACAGAAAGCCGTCTGAATAATCCGAATGGTTTCCACCTGGCTGTCGCCCTGTTTCTGGCAAAATTTGATGCAGTCGTGTTGCTCCAGTCGTTCCGTCATTTCCTTGCAAAGAAAAAACAATGAGAGTCTCCACCCATCCTCACACAAAGGCTGCTTACAAGCAAATGACGCAACCGACAGGCGTGAAAAAAATCACGCATGCGCACGAAGGTTCAAGGTTGGCTCATGCAAGCACACGTGATTCAAATCCATCAGGTTTTTGAAAAAAATAAAAAGGTCCGATACTTTTCTAAAAGAACTCGTATTTTAGTTTGTGATGTGGACATGATGGGCACGATATATATCTGTTTTACACACTGTCCCAGTCCGCTGCCAAGCCACAAATCCCCGTCATTTGCGGCTATCAGCGGTTAAATATCTGGTTAGATATACAGCGCATAGAATGAGTATGTATTGTGTATGAATTGAGTATA
Source organism: Thalassophryne amazonica (assembly GCF_902500255.1). Classification (NCBI taxonomy): domain Eukaryota; kingdom Metazoa; phylum Chordata; class Actinopteri; order Batrachoidiformes; family Batrachoididae; genus Thalassophryne; species Thalassophryne amazonica. The sequence continues at coordinate 114,342,604 of NC_047111.1, read as the reverse complement.
TATGGAGTATGTATGGCGGATGTTATCCGCATTCAGATTTTTGAACAGCTCAAAAATCCTGGCTGCGGACATGCGTGCCTCTGCGGATGATCAAGGGCGTGTTCGGATGACGGCTGACTCATACAGGCATGTTACATGGATACTGCGGATGTTTGGCGAATATGAGCCAATTTTGTGCACAATCCATACACAAATCCTCCTAAACGCCAGTGGGACGGGCCGTAAAACCTCAAGACATAAAAACAGCTTCTTTCCGTCTGCAGCTAGACTTAAAAATAATACCAGAGACCCTCATTTACCCCCCCCAACAGATTGGTCATCCCAGTACTGTTTATTTGCATGCCACATTCCACCATGTCTATTTGGACAGTAAACTTAGTTTTGCCCATTTCTCTATTTGACTCCTTTACTTCTTACAAAATTATTTTTTCCCTTTTCTTTTTATTGTTGTTTTTGCACCAATGACACCAGATCAAATTCCCTGTATGTGGGAATTTACTTGGCAATAAATTTGATTCTGAAACTCACCAAGCTCCACTACTTAAGCTCGACCTGGACTGTCTTGCCCTCCCTACCTTCCACCCAACCTACTTGACAACCCCACAAAGCTAATGTTAGCAACATCATGACCCTCTGACTCTTCATATCTCCTTGTGGTATCTTGACCAACCATTTTCCACAACATTCAACCTTGATTAGACAGATGGGTCTGGTAAGTGTGCATGTGTTTGGGGAGGTGAGTGGGAAGATAGGAGGGTAACTTGAGGAGTGTTTGTAGAAGACACTGATCCAGGCAGATGTAGAGGCAGATTCCCCCCGGCACTGTTGGTTCTGCCTGAGCAACTGGATGTGGTTGACATGGTTTCATGGGTTTTGTGCCGTGCACACTCCTCAATTATGGATGGGGAAAAGTGACACTGTGACAGCTGTAGCTCTCAGGGGGTCGGAAAGCGAGAGAGAGAGAGAGAGAGAGAGAGAGAGAGAGAGAGAGAGAGAGAGAGAGAGAGAGAGAGAGAGAGAGAGAGTAAGGAGTAATTCTTTCCCCCTTGAGCTGGAAGATAGGAGACAGTCTTCAGCAGATATGTGACATATATGCAAAGATGCAAATACACACATGCACAAGCGCACACACTAACGCTCGCCCCCTTCAAGTTAAATTAAATATGCTCTGAAAATGACAGGATGGGTGGGGGTAATGAGGAAATTATTCACAATCCTTGACATGCTTTAAATCAGATTATAGTCTCCGCCTGCCTCACCGGGCCTAAAGTCAAAAGACAGACCAATCCATTTCTTCCTCACTCCCTCCTACGCATGCACACATAATCAGAGGTATAGAAAAGCTCATCTACATCCATCTGAGTGGGTCGGGGACTGAGGAAGGCTGGATTATCCACAGGCTTCTCTGTTAGCTGGATGCAGAGGGGAAAGTGGGTTTGGACCTACTGTCATACCAGAGAATCACTTCACCTGAGCCAAAGGATCAACCTTTCCAGACAGCAGACCATCTAATAAAATGCATATTAAGCTGACGAGAAGAAGGAACAGAAAAAGAGGAAGACAGTCGACATCATCGTCATCCAGCCCACGCAGTCTTTCACCAGCTCACATGCCGTCACATTCCTCCACGTGCGGAACAGAGGCTCCTTTGTTTAGCGTTAATTACTTCTTGTTACAATACATTGTAAAAATGAAAGAGCTTCTCATTTCAAGCCAAGACCTTAAGTTTCCATTTCATGTAAGAATGTCTACTGAAAAATGTTTTGACGTGTCAAAAAAGGTGACAATGAACCCCAGTCTCCCCCAATAACTATAAGTGCATCTCAAAAAAAATTTACAATATCATGAAAAAGTTTAAAAGTTCAGAAAGTGAAAATTTTTTATATATATATTTTAGACTTCTGGTATGTGAACTCTAAAAGTGTCAATCATTCTTATAATTTTAATTTTGATAATCATGGCCTGCAGCAGCGGAGGCTGCAAAGAAAACCTGCACCCCCTTGGTCCATTCTGGAATACTTTAGGCACCACTGGCCTACAGTTAAAAAACAGAGAACATCATATCTCCAAATATTACATTATATCATTTTAAGCTTGAGTAACTCCCTGTTTCTGCAGTATAAATACCATGAATCTCTCAGTCTGGCTCATAAACACAAGCTGACTACACAGTTGTCCAGAATTGACTCACTGACACCCTCCACAATGACACTAAGCCACAGAAGGTCATTGGTGAAAGGGCTGTCTGCTCCATCAAAGCATAGTCATCAAAAATTGACTGGAAGGGAAACGTGGTAGGAAACGATGCACAACCAACAGGGATGAACTGCAGACTTGAGGCGACTCACAAGCAAAGCTGATTCAAGAACTTGGGGGAGGTTCAGGAGTGGACTGAGGCTGGAGTCAGTGCATCAAGAGCCAGCACACGCAGACTTGCCCAGGAAATGGACTTCAGGTGTTCCATTCATAGTGTCAAGCCACTCCTGAAGCAGACAAGAGGTCAGAAGTGTCTTACACGGGCTAAGGAGAAAAAGAATCAGACCGATGGTCAGTGATCCAACGTCCTGTTTTCAGATGAAACTAAATTGTCCATTTCATTTAGAAATCCAGGTCCCAGAATCTGGAGGAAGAGTGGAGAGGCACAAAATCCAAGTTGCTTGAAGTCTAGTGAGAAGTTTCTACAGTCAGTGATGGTTTTGGGTGCTGTGTCATCTGCTGGTGTTGGTCCACTCTGTTTTATCAAATCCAAGGTCAAGGCAGCTGTCTGTCAAGAGATTTTAGAGCACTTCATGTCCACCTGCTGACACCTGCTGTGTGATGAAGATGCTGATTTTCTTTTCCAGCAGGACATGGCCCCTGTGCCAAAAATAGTAGTAAGTAGTTCACTGACCATGGTATTACTGTACTTGACTGGACCCACTGACAATACCCTATACAGAGGAAGAGGAAAGACACCAGACCCAGTAATACAGACGAGCAGAAGGCCGCTATCAAAGCAACTTGGGCAGCAAAAGCCCTCAGCAGTGCCACAGGGTGATTGTGTCCATGCCACATACATTGGCGGCATGTTGGCTTAGTAGTTAGCACTGTTGCCTCACAGTAAGAAGGACGTGGGATCGCTTCCCACATGGGGCATTTCTGTGTGGAGTTTGCATATTATTCCCACGCTCATGTGGGTTTCCTCCTTACGTTCTCCCACAGATGTGCATGTTAGGTGAGTTAGAAACTTTAAACTGACCGTGCATGTACGTGTGAATGTCTGTCTATACGCAACAGACTGGTGTCCTGTCCAGGGTGACCCAGCCTCATTGTCCTATGACTGCTGGGATAGGCTCCACCCCCACACACCCCCAGTGACCCTTAATTGGAGTAAGTGGGTATTGAGGGATGGAATGAACCTAAAATATATAAAATGTTCACTTCCTGAAATGCCAGACGAAAAAAATGTTGAACTTTATGCGTGCATGTGTGCATGCAGGGCAACAGAGCGGAGCCGTGAGATCCTGCTGAGAAACTGCATCCATCCACGCGTCATATTTTCATGAAACAAGTGTCACACTCGTTACACTGTGATGCACATGATGATAGCTGCAGCGGCTGTAATGAAAAGCAACATTTAAATCCCATAACTATTGACAGTAAACTGAATAAAGATTACTTTATGAACCACAGGTAAAATAAGCATTGAACACTCAGTAAATATATACAGTTGAGATGAAATTCTCACCAGATGTCTATAACAACCCAGGAAATCCACACATATAAAAAAAAAAAAAAAAACAAGTACAGAAATTAAGTTATGTTCAATAAAACAGAATGACACAGGGGAGAAAAAATTGAACACTTACTGAAATTTATTTAGTACTTTGTACAAAAGCTTTTGTTGGTAATGAAGTTTCAAGGTGCCTCCTGTGTGGAGTAACTAGTCTCATGCATTGTTCAGGTGTGATTTTGGCACGTTGTACCACAAAAACAGTCTACAAATCTTGAAGAATTCATAGACCTCTTCCATGAACTCTGATCTTTAATTCTTTCCATAGATTTTCTATTACATTCAAGTCAGCTGATTGGCTGAGTCATTCTAGCAGCTTTATTTTCATTCTCTGAAACCAGTTGAGTTTCCTTGGTTGTGTGTTTGGGATCATTGTCTTGCTGAAATGTCCTCCCTTGTTTCATTTTCATCATCCTGGGAGAGTTTTATCAAAAATGTCTCCATACATTTTTCCATTCATCCTTCCTTACATTTATATGGGCAGGGGTGGTGGCCAAGTGGTTAGTGTGCTTGGTTTCAGTGCAGAAGGTTCCTGGTAATGTGGAGTTGTGTCAAGAAGGGTATCCACTGTAAAACCTGTGCCAAATGAATATGCAGATCCACCTCGGATCTGCTGTGGCAAATCAATGGAGCAGCCGAAGGGACTAACTTTACTTACAGTGGGGCCAAAAAGTATTTAGTCAGTCCCCGATTGTGCAAGTTCTCCTACTTAGAAAGATGAGAGAGGTCTGCAATTTTCATCATAGGTGCACTTCAACTGTGACAGACAAAATGAGAAAAAAAATCCAGGAAATCACATTGTAGGATTTTTACAGAATTTATTTGTAAATTATGGTGGAAAATAAGTATTTGGTCACCTACAAACAAGCAAGATTTCTGGCTCTCACAGACCTGTTGTTATGTGTTGACGCGGGTTGAGGAGCGGACCTGCGTCTGACGGAACCCAGCGCTAAAATAACCAGAAAGCGGTTCCAATAACAAAACAATTTATTTCTTTCACCCTCTGGTGCATAACAAAGTGTATAAACAAAAGATGCGTCAGTCTGGTGGAGTGAAGGCTGGCATGCTCTCCAGCGCCTAAAAGGATCGAAGCCCGGCGCTTCTGGACTCACTTTACCGCCAAACACCCCCCAGGTGGACACGACAAACTGACTCTCTGCGAAGGATAGAAGAGGTGAGGTAAGTCAGCAGTTACAAGCAATATCCTTCAAAAGGCACACACTATCAGCAACACATTCAGGTCTGTATTTAAGCTTTATGTAAATGAGCAGCTTCTCACAACAGGTGGAAGATCACCAGTCCGCACGCCACGGCAGTGAGAAGCGAGCTGCACAATTCTCATCACAATTCAAATCTACTGCGTAACAAAATACCAAATTACTATCAACAATTAGTCAAACAATTATTCACCTCTGATGTGTGCTGACAGCATGTGTCCCTCACCCTTCCTCCCTCACAGGCATGATGTGTCAAACCCAGGCGCGGTCCTCAGCGTCTCACAAACGAACATCACAAGGTCGAGTTCCCGGCAATTCTGCTTGAATCACACATGACTTAAATGCAGAACGCCATCTCATTATCTGCTTCAGCTGAAAGTCTTTAAGGCTGCATGTGAGCACCATCCACAGGTGCTGCACATAACGTTGATGAGGGTGAAGGACTCTTCAGCCAGCACCTTCTCCACAGACAAATCAGTCTTCATACCACCTGGAGAGCAAAGAAAAGAAAAGAACACCAAAATATCCAGCCACACACCCCCAACACACAACACCTGTAACGTCTTCTTAAAGAAGCTCTTCTGTCGTCCACCTGTTACCTGTATTAATGGCACCTGTTTGAACTCGTTATCTGTATAAAAGTCACCTGTCCACAGCATCAAACAATCAGACTCCAAACTCAACCATGGCCAAGACCAAAAAGCTGTTGAAGGACACCAGGAAGAAAATTGTATATGTGCACCAGGCTGGGAAGAGTGAGTCTAGTCAAGCAGGTTGGTGTGAATAAATCAACTATGGGAGCAATTGTAAGAAAATGGAAGACATACAAGACCATTGATAATCTCCCTCGATCTGGGGCTCCACGCAAGATCTCATCCTGTGGGGTCAAAATGATCATGAGAACAGTGAACAAAAATCCCAGAACTACATGGAGGGACCTGATGAATGACCTGCAGAGAGCTGGGACCAAAGTAACAAAGGCTACACACTACGCAGAGAGGGACTCAAATCCTGCAGTGCCAGGCGTGTCCCCCTGCTTAAGCCAGTACGTGTCCAGGCCCGTCTGAAGTTTGCCAGAGAGCATATGGATGATCCAGAAGAGGATTGGGAGAATATCATGTGGTCAGATGAAACCAAAATAGAACATTTTGATAAAAACTCAACTCCTTGTGTTTGGAGGAAGAAGAATGCTGAGTTGCATTCCAAGAACACCATACCTACTGTAAAGCATGGGGGTGGAAACATCATGCTTTGGGGCTGTTTTTCTGCAAAGGGGACAGGACAACTGATCCGTGTTAAGGGAAGAATGAACATGGCCATGTATCATGGGATTTTAAGCTAAAACCTCCTTCCATCACTGAGAGCACTGAAGATGCAACGTGGCTGGGTTTTCCAGCATGACAACGATCCCAAACACACCGCTCAGGCAATGAAGGAGTGGCTCCGTAAAAAGCATTTCAAGGTCCTGGAGTGGCCTAGCCAGTCTCCAGACCTCAACCCCATAGAAAATTTCTTGAGGGAGTTGAAAGTCAGTGTTGCCCAGCGACAGCCCCAAAACATCACTGTTCTGGAGGAGATCTGCATGGAGGAATGGACCAAAATACCAGCTACAGTGTGTGAAGACTTACAGGAAACGTTTGACCTCTGTCATTGCCAACAAAGATTATGTTACAAAGTATTGAGTTGAACTTTTGTTATTGACCAAATACTTATTTTCCACCATAATTTACAAATAAATTCTTTAAAAATCCTACAATGTGATTTCCTGGATTTTTTTTTCTCATTTTGTCTCTCACAGTTGAAGTGTACCTATGATGAAAATTACAGATCTCTCTCATCTTTCTATAAGTAGACTGACTAAATACTTTTTTACCCCACTGTATATGACGTTTGCCAGTGCTGTATGCTGAAAAACAGCTCCACACCATGATGTTGCCACCTCCCAATTTCACCGTTGGTGTCGTGTTTTTGGGGTGATGTGCAGTGACATTTATGGTGTGTATTATGGCATCCAAAGAGTTCAGTTTTGGTCTTATCTGACCAGACTAGTTTCTCCCAGTATTTTACAGGCTTGTCTAAATGTTGTGCAGCAAACTTTAAATGAGTTTCAACATTCTTTAGCATTAGAGTCTTGCATGGTGAGTGTGCATACAGGCCATGGTGGTTGAATGCATGACTTATTGGTTTCTTTGAAACAATTGTTCAGTTGCTCTTCACAAGTGGTCCTTGGCTCTTGGACAGCTGTTCTGATAATTCTTTTCACTACTCTGTCAGAAATCTTGTGAGGAGCACCTGATCATGGCTGGTTTATGGTTAAATGATGTTCTTTAGGGGAAGTGATGGTCTAACGGTTAAGCGTTGGGCTTCAGATCAGAGGATCCCTAGTTCAAATCCCGGGCTGATCAGAAAATCACTAAGGGCCCTTGGGCAAGGTCCTTAATTCCATAGTTGCTCCCAGTGTGTAGTGAGTGCCTTGCATGGCAGGACCTTCACATCAGGGTGAATGTGAGTCATTATTGTAAAGCACTTTGAGAGCCTGATGCAGATGGAAAAGTGCTATATAAATGCAGTCCATTTATTTACCATTTCTTTTTACTTTCAGATTATGGCCCCAACAATACTCACTAGAACATTCAGAAGTTTAGAAATCCTTCCGTAACCAACACCATTAGTGTGTTTTGCAACAAAAAGGTTGTGAAGACCTTGAGTTCTGTGCTTTAACCCATCATGAGATGCATGTGTGACACCTTGGTAACTAGACACCTTTTTATAGGCCATCAGTTGGGACTGAACTAGCTGATATTAATTTGTACTGACAAGGGGCAGGACTTTTCTAATTTCTGATAGTTTTCAGCTGGTGTCTTGGCTGTCCATAGCTTTTAGCATCCCCCTGTCTTTTTTCCTCTGTCATTTCACATTATTACACCTAATTTTATTTATGGACATCTATGGCTTGATTTCTTTGTATGTGTGAATTACTTGGGTTGTTGCCAACATGTGGCGAAACTTTCATGTCAATGGCACCTTTATAAATATATTTACAGAGAAAAATGATGATGTGTTCAATACTTATTTTTCCTACTTTATAGTTGAACCAGAAAATACTCTCAGTTGATTTTTCAGTCAGGACTCTCCATTATAGCCCAATATGCTGCCTGTCATGGTTCTATGCTGCATTAGATGGATGAGAAACCAGCTGGCATAGACATTCTACTAAACTTTGAACACCACTTTTGTTTACATTACATCTGAGTTCATTTCTTTTGCTCCAGTCACATCCTCCTTCTGTTTCCAAGGATCCTCGAGTGTACAGTCCCTCAAGTATGTTCTTGGTCTCAAGCAGGGTTTCCTTCATGAAACACCTCATTCAGTGTAAAGGAGCAGCAGCTTGTCAAAGCACTTCAACCTCACTCTAAAACTATGCTTAGTACCTCCCCAGAGGAACCTACTGCCAACTGGTTTTATCCAAACTATAATTATCATTTTACTACCCAGAGTTGATGGCTACAGTGGCCAAGAGAGGTCAGGGTACTTCAAAGTGAAGATAACTCCAAAAAAAAAAAAAAAAAAAAAAAGGCGTAATCATATTGATAATAAAGAGATTATGGATTTGTTGACAACAAGCAGACGCTGCAGACTTTGCAAGAGCTCAAGCTCTTGCAAAGTCTGCAGCAATAAACAGAGGGTTTGCTGTTAGAGCCATGGTGTCATGCACAAGCTGAAACAAAACTCAATGTTTCAGCAGTGACCTTGCAAGCAGCAAATTCATGTTTGATCTATGGTAATGCATGCAAACTGAGGGCAGTGAGTGCATTAATTAGAGCTTAAGATGTGTGTTCAGACGTGTTTGCATGTGTGCATTTGATGTGGTCGGTTGCGCGGCACTGCAGCAGCCCACAGCTGGAGGCAGTGGATGGGGCCAGGTCTCAGAGGAAACAATATTTAGCTTATCCAAACACAGCTCAGGCACAAGGAGCCAGTCACGTGCAGGCACCCAGGTGCACAGAAGAGTGCATGTGCACTGTTCACACACATGCCTGTTTAAATCTCTCTCTTTTTTTTTTTTTTTTTTTTGCTGTGTGGGCTCATTTGTAAACACACCCTCTGAGTTATTTATATGTCAGTGTGGTTGTGCCGTATAGATATATACTGTAGCTGCATTCCTTTAAATCCGGAGACAAACAGCTTGATCGCAGCACAACCGGTTTTCCTGCAAGGGTGTTAAAATTGGAATTAAATGGCTGGGATGCATTCCAAATCCTTTCCAGTTAGTGTGATTCATTTTACATTATGTCGACTAAGTAGCTTCTATCCTTTAAAGGGGAAAGCCACACTTACACCATCCTGCTCGTCAGTGGTTTCCGAGGCTACGAGCATCAGTCTGTTTGTGCCTAAGAGAGCAGGAGGAGTGAACCATCACCGATATCTACTGCTGAGGCTGAGCACTGGCACAACACTTTAAATACATAAAAAATGAATAAATAGAGGGACTGAAGCAGTGGATGAAACAATCAAGAGACACAGAATGAGTGGGAAATTTGGCAGTGGGAGTCTTGAAATGACTTCAGATGCACTTTTTTAAAACGACACGCTGAACACTTTCTACACGACAATCACTCTGTCATTTTTGTGGATTATGACAAACAACACGGCAAACTGAAAAGAATGTGAAGAGAAGTGTACTTGAATTTTTTAAAAAAAGGTCTTTTTACATCTGAGGAGGTTTTGAAGTGCAATTTACTACTGATAAGTAACTTTTACAAACAAAAACAAGAGAATATAGTACCCTATCAGAATTGCTATGAAGGTTCCCCTGCCCACTAAATTTCACTACACGTTGTTTTTGGTGCATGAGAGCTTCATATTTCAGAACTCTACAGCCCCATTCCCACTTTCATAGAAAAGCATCCTGGAAAGTCACAGTTTATACTGAACTCCAGCAAAGAACAGTGTTAAGTGTTATTACGCCCACCAAAGATGTAATAAAATCATTGTAATTTATTTATGCATTTATTTTTCTGTCTGTCAACAGGATTACGTCAAAACTACAGATTTTGACAAAATTTTCACCACAGATAGACATTAGGCCATGGACGACTCCACTGAATTTTGGAGGTGATCTAGATTCTAGATTAGGATTTCAATTTGTATGCTTCACTTTGTCAGATTTTGAAGATTACGTCAAACCTACGTAACAGATTCTCACCAAATTTTCACCACACATTGGTTTTAGGCCTTGGAAGACTATTAAATTTTGGAGGTGATCTGGATCTGGATCTGGATCAAGATTTCAATGCGAATCACATATCTTATTTTCAGTCCTCGTCAACACTTGGCAGATGTCAGAAATTTCTGATTGCTCTTGTTTAAAGTGTAGGTGACACAATATGTAATGTTTTTAAGATGAAAATTAAACAAGAGTTTGAAATTCATCCTTTCCTGGTGTGCAGTTACTGAAGTATGAAATATTGGGATTTTGAACTGCGCGCCATTAAAATCCAGGAACTTCCTGGCGAGTTCCCACATTGGAGAAGAAGGAGGAAGATATATCAGCGCCGGAACCATTATCTTAATCGTCCCATTAATTCATGGATTTTTACAGGCTGACAGCCCCGTTTCCACCGAGTGGTTTGGGTCAGTGATACATGTTTTTTATACGTGTCAGAATGGTTAATTCTCGCTGGCAGAATCCTTTTGATTGGTAGGTGGAATGCTTATATTGACAAGCGCGCATGTATTTATCTACAGCTTCTCCACTTGACACGGAGGCAAAACTAAGTATTTTCACATTTTATTGTTTTGTGGCTCATGGGATAATTTTGTCGTGTGCAGACTGAGACGTTATGAGCAAATGAGGGACTGGGAGTCTTTCAACATGTGGCTCGGTTCCATTCACAGCAGAGACTCGATTATGCCGGTCCCGTATTGGTACAGCAAAGACCTGACCCATCATGGACTTTTTTTTTCAGCCAGGACAACAAATTAAATTATTTTCTAGACGTTTTCATCGGACTGAAGATGATCTCACTGAAACGGACAGGTAAGATGATATTATTTACTTCTTGTGTGAATGGTTTTAATATTTAACAATAACGTGTTATGCTACTAACATGCAGTCCATTAACTGTATTCAAGAAGGAAACAATATTTATTTTAAAAAGAACTGATATTTTCAGTTCCTCATTTTAAATGTATGTACCTGTTTTTCAATAAATAAATAAATAAAATCCACACTTCCTCATCACTTTTTTTCTGATGTCACAGACAGTAAAACTATTTTTTTTAATTAGTTGATTATGGCCAAAGAGCTGGCAAAAAAGTTTATCATCTCCAGATGCATACCAAAACTGCCTGTGTTATTTATTTATTTATTTTATAATCACCATTCTGTATTCTTAACTCTGTCAATATCATCACTGTTGTCAGACTGAAGGTTTTCCACCAAGGTTTAGTCTCCCTCATTGTGGTCAAAATAAAGTTCAAAACCACAACACCCCATCACACATAGCCAGAATCACGCAGAATGGCGAATCGGTGCAGATCCGAGAAGTGTCTGGTTTCAGCTCCAAAACGTTCTGACAGCCTTCTGCGAGGTCCACACAGTTGGTCAAAATCGGTCGGCAGCCCCGAGTGTGATGCAGATGGTCAAAGCCCCCCAGGCGCCGTCGAGATGGGACACCTATCCGACGGCAGTCCATGTGCAATCTGAGGACCATCTGACCGCAATTTACATTTCTGATGGTGGCAAAACAGGATCCGAAATGATTTGTGCACACACGAGGGAACCTCGAGATGGATCTGGCATGGCAAAGCCTGCTGGTATGACATGCACGTCCCACGTATAATAATGTCCACCCCGCCCGGAGTGCAAAGGAACTGTTGAAATGTATGTGGCACGCTTCATCACGATAGCGTTGGGACCAGGAGGCAGAGCTGTGGTCTTATACACCTCTCTGCAGCTTCTCTCCCCCTGCCATCCCCTCATTACCCCATCCCCGTAGAGACGGTGCCTGCTCCCAGACCACCAATAACCAGCAAAAATCTATTTAAGCAAAAAAATTCAAAAAGAAAAAATAATATAGCACCTTCAACTGCACCACAGACTAAAACAGTTAAATGTGGTCTATTAAACATTAGGTCTCTCTCTTCTAAGTCCCTGTTGGTAAATGATATAATAATTGATCAACGTATAGATTTATTCTGCCTAACAGAAACCTGGTTACAGCAGGATGAATATGTTAGTTTAAATGAGTCAACACCCCCGAGTCACACTAACTGTCAGAATGCTCGTAGCACGGGCCGGGGCGGAGGATTAGCAGCAATCTTCCATTCCAGCTTATTAATTAATCAAAAACCTAGACAGAGCTTTAATTCATTTGAAAGCTTGTCTCTTAGTCTTGTCCATCCAAATTGGAAGTCCCAAAAACCAGTTTTATTTGTTATTATCTATCGTCCACCTGGTCGTTACTGTGAGTTTCTCTGTGAATTTTCAGACCTTCTGTCTGACTTAGTGCTTAGCTCAGATAAGATACTTATAGTGGGCGATTTTAACATCCACACAGATGCTGAGAATGACAGCCTCAACACTGCGTTTAATCTATTATTAGACTCTATTGGCTTTGCTCAAAAAGTAAATGAGTCCACCCACCACTTTAATCATATCTTAGATCTTGTTTTGACTTATGGTATGGAAATAGAAGACTTAACAGTATTCCCTGAAAACTCCCTTCTGTCTGATCATTTTTTAATAACATTTACATTTACCCTGATGGACTACCCTGCAGTGGGGAATAAGTTTCATTACACTAGAAGTCTTTCAGAAAGCGCTGTAACTAGGTTTAAGGATATGATTCCTTCTTTATGTTCTCTAATGTCATATACCAACACAGTGCAGAGTAGCTACCTAAACTCTGTAAGGGAGTTAGAGTATCTCGTCAATAGTTTTACATCCTCATTGAAGACAACTTTGGATGCTGTAGCTCCTCTGAAAAAGAGAGCTTTAAATCAGAAGTGTCTGACTCCGTGGTATAACTCACAAACTCGTAGCTTAAAGCAGATAACCCGTAAGTTGGAGAGGAAATGGCATCTCACTAATTTAGAAGATCTTCACTTAGCCTGGAAAAAGAGTCTGTTGCTCTATAAAAAAGCCCTCCGTAAAGCTAGGACATCTTTCTACTCATCACTAATTGAAGAAAATAAGAACAACCCCAGGTTTCTTTTCAGCACTGTAGCCAGGCTGACAAAGAGTCAGAGCTCTATTGAGCTGAGTATTCCATTAACTTTAACTAGTAATGACTTCATGACTTTCTTTGCTAACAAAATTTTGACTATTAGAGAAAAAATTACTCATAATCATCCCAAAGATGTATCGTTATCTTTGGCTGCTTTCAGTGATGCCGGTATTTGGTTAGACTCTTTCTCTCCGATTGTTCTGTCTGAGTTATTTTCATTAGTTACTTCATCCAAACCATCAACATGTTTATTAGACCCCATTCCTGCCAGGCTGCTCAAGGAAGTCCTACCATTATTTAATGCTTCAATCTTAAATATGATCAACTTATCTTTGTTAGTTGGCTATGTACCACAGGCTTTTAAGGTGGCAGTAATTAAACCATTACTTAAAAAGCCATCACTTGACCCAGCTATCTTAGCTAATTATAGGCCAATCTCCAACCTTCCTTTTCTCTCAAAGATTCTTGAGAGGGTAGTTGTAAAACAGCTAACTGATCACCTGCAGAGGAATGGTCTATTTGAAGAGTTTCAGTCAGGTTTTAGAATTCATCATAGTACAGAAACAGCATTAGTGAAGGTTACAAATGATCTTCTTATGGCTTCGGACAGTGGATTTATCTCTGTGCTTGTTCTGTTGGACCTCAGTGCTGCTTTTGATACTGTTGACCATAAAATTTTATTACAGAGATTAGAGCATGCCATAGGTATTAAAGGCACTGCGCTGCGGTGGTTTGAATCATATTTGTCTAATAGATTACAGTTTGTTCATGTAAATGGAGAATCTTCTTCACAGACTAAAGTTAATTATGGAGTTCCACAAGGTTCTGTGCTAGGACCAATTTTATTCACTTTATACATGCTTCCCTTAGGCAGTATTATTAGACGGTATTGCTTAAATTTTCATTGTTACGCAGATGATACCCAGCTTTATCTATCCTTGAAGCCAGAGGACACACACCAATTAGCTAAACTGCAGGATTGTCTTACAGACATAAAGACATGGATGACCTCTAATTTCCTGCTTTTAAACTCAGATAAAACTGAAGTTATTGTACTTGGCCCCACAAATCTTAGAAGCATGGTCTTTAACCAGATCTTTACTCTGGATGGCATTTCCCTGACCTCTAGTAATACTGTGAGAAATCTTGGAGTCATTTTTGATCAGGATATGTCATTCAAAGCGCATATTAAACAAATATGTAGGACTGCCTTTTTGCATTTACGCAATATCTCTAAAATCAGAAAGGTCTTGTCTCAGAGTGATGCTGAAAAACTAATTCATGCATTTATTTCCTCTAGGCTGGACTACTGTAATTCATTATTATCAGGTTGTCCTAAAAGTTCCCTAAAAAGCCTTCAGTTAATTCAAAATGCTGCAGCTAGAGTACTGACGGGGACTAGCAGGAGAGAGCATATCTCACCCATATTGGCCTCTCTTCATTGGCTTCCTGTTAATTCTAGAATAGAATTTAAAATTCTTCTTCTTACTTATAAGGTTTTGAATAATCAGGTCCCATCTTATCTTAGGGACCTCGTAGTACCATATTACCCCATTAGAGTGCTTCGCTCTCAGACTGCAGGCTTACTTGTAGTTCCTAGGGTTTGTAAGAGTAGAATGGGAGGCAGAGCCTTCAGCTTTCAGGCTCCTCTCCTGTGGAACCAGCTCCCAATTCAGATCAGGGAGACAGACACCCTCTCTACTTTTAAGATTAGGCTTAAAACTTTCCTTTTCGCTAAGGCTTATAGTTAGGGCTGGATCAGGTGACCCTGGACTGTCCCTTGGTTATGCTGCTTTAGACGTAGACTGTGGGGGGTTCCCATGATGCACTGTTTCTTTCTCTTTTTGCTCTGTATGCATCACTCTGCATTTAATCATTAGTGATCGATCTCTGCTCCCCTCCACAGCATGTCTTTTTCCTGGTTCTTTCCCTCAGCCCCAACCAGTCTCAGCTGAAGACTGCCCCTCCCTGAGCCTGGTTCTGCTGGAGGTTTCTTCCTGTTAAAAGGGAGTTTTTCCTTCCCACTGTAGCCAAGTGCTTGCTCACAGGGGGTCGTTTTGACCGTTGGGGTTTTTCATAATTGTTGTATGGCCTTGCCTTACAATATAAAGCGCCTTGGGGCAACTGTTTGTTGTGATTTGGCGCTATATAAAAAAAAAGTTGATTGATTGATTGATTGATAATAACTATGAATTATTATCATTTACAGTGAATGTGAACAGTGGCTATCAAACTGAAAGCACTGTGCGCACGTCGCCGCAAATCTCAGGCTGTTATAGCCACAATAGTCCTTACAGTACAGATACTGTATTTGTCCATTCCTTCCTATGGGCGACGTAAATAATGTGAACTATTGTCTTCATCATATCTGTATATAAGACGAGCAGCTGTGCCTCTCTGTGGTGCGCAATAACACATCATTGTACGCATCAGGTTTAGAGCTGAACAGATCTCACCGCTGAAATGTAGTTGTATGCAAAAGTTTTGGCACCACTGATGATTTCCATGATTTTCCTTTATAAATCATTGGTTGATTAGATCAGCAATTTCAGTTAAATATATCATATAACAGACAAACACACTGATATTTGAGAAGTGAAATTAAGTTTATAGGATTTACAGAAAGTGTGCAATAATTCTTTAAACAAAATTAGGCAGGTGCATGAATTTGGGCACCCCAACAGAAACAATACATCAATATTTAGTAGATCCTCCTTTTGCAAAAATAACAGCCTCTAAATGCTTCCAATGAGAGTCTGGATCCTGGTTGAAGGTATTTTGGACCATTCTTCTTTACAAAACATCTCAGGTTTGTTGGTTTCCGAGCATGAACAGCCCGCTTAAAATCACATCACAGATTTTCAATAATATTCAGGTCTGGGGACTGAGATGGCCATTCCAGAACATTGAACATTCCAGCCCCAACGCAACTTCAACTTTGTCACTGATTCATTAACATTGTTCTCGAGAATCTGCTGATATTGATATTTGCTAATATTTCCCGATATCTGATTTGACTGGTATTTGTTGATATTGATCCATGCGACCCTCAACTTTAACAAGATTCCCAGTACCTGCACTGGCCACACAGCCCCACAGCATGATGGAACCACCTCCAAATTTTACTGTAGGTAGCAAGTGTTTTTCTTGGAATGCTGTGTTCTTTTTCAGCCATGCATACTGCCCCTTGTTATGTCCAAATAACTCAATTTTAGTTTCATCAGTCCACGACAACTTATTCCAAAATGAAGCTGGCTTGTCCAAATGTGCTTCAGCATACCTCAAGCAACTCTGTTTGTGGCGTGTACACAGAAAAGGCTTCCTCTGCATTACAGCGTCTGTTTGTGCAAAGTGTGCTGTATAGTTGAATGATACACAGAGACACTATCTGCAGCAAGATCATGTTGTAGGTCTTTGGAGCAGGTCTCTGGGTTGACTATGACTGTTCTCACCATCTTTTGCTTCAGTTAATCTGAGATTTTTCTTGGCCTGCCACTTCGGGCCTTAACTAGTACTGTGCCTGCAGTCTTCCATTTCCTCACTGTGTTCCTCACAGTGGAAATTGACAGCTGAAATCTCTGAAATAGCTTTTTGTATTATTCCCCTAAACCATCATGTTGAACAGTCTTTGCTTTCAGGTCATTTTAGAGTTGTTTAGAGGCTCCCATGTTGCCACTCATTAGAAGAGATGCAAAGAGGGGAAACATTTGCAAATGGCCACCTTAAATACCCTTTCTCATGATTGAATTCACCTGTGTAAAGAGGTCATGGGTCAGTGAGCTTACCAAACCAATTTTGTATTCCAATAATCAGTGCTACATGTACTCAAATCAATAAAATAACAAGGGTGCCCAAATTTTATTTGTTGTTCTTAAAAACATCACATTTTAATAACTTGACTATTTTAAGTTGAAGTAATTGAAAATACCTGAGTTCATTTAACCAATATTTTTAATTTAGCTTGAGTAGTAATAGATTCAGTTGCCTCCACCAGCTAATCAGGAGCTCATTTAACCTTTTAAACCTACTTTTTATTTATTTTTTGGTGCTGTCTGTTCAGAGGACTGATGCGTTTTTAATCTCAGAATAAACCGTTTTGGCATTTCAAAATTAACAGGAGTTGCGGAGGTAAATGGGTTTGCATCTGTCATCTACTCTCCTCACATTTTATTACACGACACCCAGTGGTCATAACGGGTAATAACACTGTGTACTTAAATGTAGAACAGATTCCACAATCAAAATCCATGGGGTGGTTCTGGTTGTGGTGGGCTCAAGACCAGTGGATTCTCAGTTCAATTCCCAATCAGACCATATGATCACTTCGGTCCCTTGAGCAAAGTCCTGAATTCCTAAGTTGCTTCCAGTGTGCAGCTGAACACCTTTCATGGAAGTACACTGGTATCGGGTTGTGTGTGAATGAGTGAATGTGAGTCATCATTTTAAAGCACTTTTGAGAAAACTGCTCCATAATTGCATACACATGCATCTAAAAAAATGTATAAGGATGGAAACTGTTAGTTAGTCTTTCTCTTTTTGTCTGGAAAGAGAGATGCTGATGGAGATTATAAAGAAAATACAGATGTTCTACTGAGACCTCCTTATCTTTGTGTGTGATACGCTGCACAGCAACTCCAGTCGCAGCTATTTCAGTTAGCTTTTGGCAATCACCATACAGTTATTTGCTTACTGTGCACACGCTCCAGAGTGGTCCAGTTAACATGAAACAGCTCACAGATAATCAAGACGAGCTACAGGTTAGGTCTGCTGGAGATTTGTGAACAAATCGTCATGCTGTCTGTTTAATAAGGCACAAAGCTCGAAATGTCTCAGTGTGCTTGTAAGATGGGCAGTTCACGCTTGATAGGGTCTGCCTTCCACTAAGAGCATTATTTAAGGAGGATCTGACTCCCTGAGGAGGACATGCCACTTTTTGGACATGTAATGTGAAAATGTAAAATCACTTAGAGGCACGTAATGATGCAAATGATTCGTAATGCTTCAAATGATTTGTGGAAGAATTTCAGCTCATAGCATAAGCAGCTGTGGGTTAAAATTGCTCTTGGTCATTTACTCCAGAGGCATTAAAAAAAACCCATTTCTACTGCCATTCTATTCCTAGGTTTCTGTTTTCCATATTTGCCATTTGCCGAGGTGGCTTTCAGACCGCTTTCCAAAGCGTTGTTATTTTACCAGCACTATGTGGTAAAACTCATGTTCATGTAGACTAAACCCTACAGCAATCTGACTTTTGACCCAAATTGCCTTGAATTTCACCAAAATGACTGACCTCTGGCTCACCTTACCAGAAGAATTCTGGCATCTGCCCAAGTGTGTGCCACATTTGGTCCAAATCGGGTTGAAAATAAAATTCCTTGACATTGACCATAGCCAAAATGAATTATTTTAGAGCAATGTCAGGGTCAAATTTCAATTACATACCAAGTTTACAACAAAAGGACCTGACAAGAGCAGGCCAACAAAAACACACAGATCAAAACTTAAATTCTGATTGTTGACCCCAGTGACCTTAACTTTATTAACTGACCTTTAGGTGAATCTGATCTCATCTGGGCAGGTCCAGGCCCCACTTTTTTATATCTGTGCCAAGTCTGGTGCAAATCTGAGGGGAAAAACTAAAATTTTCACCTTTGAACCAAGTGATCCTGATCTCAGTGATTGACATCTGGTGAAGTTGACATCACCTTGGTAACTTCAGAATCCACCTCCATATGTGTGCCAAGTTTGGTTGAGGTCTGCATTGGGGGGGATCTAAATTTCGACCATTGACACTAATGCATTGGTGGTTCGGTGGTAAAAGGCCTGGGTCTGATTACCTGCCAATCCATGGTGGCTGGGCAGCATGGTTGCTTAGTGGTTAGCACTGTTGCCTCACAGCAAGAACGTCATGGGATTGAATCCCACCTGTGGCCTTTGTGTGTGGAGTTTGCATGTTCTCCCTGTGTTTGCATGGGCTTCCTCCCACATTTAAAGACGTGCTGGTTAGGTGAATTGGAAACTTTATAACTGTCCAGGTCTCCCTTGTAAAAGAGATCTTTATCACAATGGGACTAACCTAATTAAATTAAAATGACTTTTTTGGACACTAACCCTTTAAGAGCAAATCCAGGGTTGATCTGCACCCACGTTTGGTGAAAATCTTACAAAGTACCCAGGAGGCATAAGAGGAGCAAACAGGCAGACACATGTTGCTTAAATGGTACAAAGTCATTTGCGTGGCACCGCTCAGCGGCACTCTATTACCAGGATCATGGATCTTGTGCAGTCTTGCTTTTTTCCAGGCTGTTCTGCATCACCTGCATGCTTTAGAACAGGTATCTGACACCAGGTACCTGCATGCTTATGGAGTAATAAAGCTGCTACTTTGTGTGTGTGTGATAGGTGAGCACTAGCTGCACCTTGTTATTGTGATTTAAACAAAGGTGGAAGCTGGCGTGCACCCTGAGGACCCTGAGATAGATGGGACGACAGACAGTGAGATCGATCGAGCGGATGCCTGTGAGAGTATATCTGAGGGAAGAGAGCCTCATTTACATGCAGCACAGACTGACAGCATTCGCACGCCGAACCAACCCCGCTGCGGTGCCCCCGAGGGAACTGCTGCTCTCACCCAGGAAGGAGAGGCGCCTGGTCTCTTCTGCTGATGAGCAAGCATGATTTTATTCAACAAAAAACACACAGATAGGCAGACAAACAAGAGGCAGAGGAGGGTGACTAGAGGTGAATTTTGTTTTTGTTACACTGAGGACATGAACTCTTTCATTGCGCATCATATGAATGTCTGGATACAGGTCAAATAACGGAGGCAGTGTTTGGTGTAGACTGGAAACTTTTCTACAAATTCACACCCTTGTTTCCTTACAGCTACTTAGATCCATCCATCAGTCTGTCTGTCAGGGACTGAGTGAAGTTTCGTTCTCACTTTCACAGATGTGCATCCCGGTGTTGCAGACTGAATGGTCCCCCCTAGCTGGGAGGGAACCTGTAAAAATTGCGCACTTTGTTTTTATAATTTGGCATGGTGATAGATGTGACTCATTACATTTCAAAAACCACCGCATACAAAGTGGCACTGCCCCCTGGTGTCCTGTATGCGCACAATCCAAGATGGCCACCTCAAAATAGGAAAAACGTTATATCTCGGTAACTAGTTAATACAATTCAAAGTGTAATGCCTCTTTTTCAACATTTTTGGGGATGACAAGTACATTTCTGGTGTTTATATAATGCTAAACTGAACATTTCAGCCAGATTTCTTATTTTTATTGCCTTGGCAGAGTCAAATATGAGTGAGAGATCATGTCTTGGTTTTTTTGTTCCAAATTAATTTGTAATACACAGTATTAAGCATTTTGGAATGAGAGCAATGTCTTTTCAACATTCGTTGGCTATATATGTGACTTTTGGAATCTTAGCCAAGTTTGACTGACAGCAGCTGCACGGTGTAAACTAGAAGTTCCATCGTCATTGTGATGAGGCAAGGTCACTTTTCAACTTCTCTTGGATAAATATTTAAATAAAGAACTTCTTAAACTACAGTCAATGAAAACTTATATACATGTACATGTCCCAGGTTAGTTTGGACAAATCAGACTTATTGACTATTATCAACAAACAATACCAAAAGAACAACAGGTACGGGTAACATACTACTACTAGAACATATCTTCAACCTTCTGAGCAGATAATTAGCATAATCATTACACAGTGTGATTTGTGTATCTGCTTATTGACTAGTAGTACAATCAAACTATACCAACAGAACAACAGGTTATGGTAACCTTACTTCTAGAACAAAACTTCAACCTTCTGAGCAGACAATAGGCATCATCATTAGAAATTTGTGTATCAGCTTATTTGTAGCAAATACATGAAGTACACAAAAAACATTTCCCATCTGAGATTCCAATCCTGATGCATACATGAGTACTGGAATTACTTGTGTCCCTTTGGGTGTTCGACCAGTAAACCTACTTTGTGGAAAATATAAAATCAATGTCAACAGAGAACTCAGCAGCAAATTCCTAAAAATAGATACTAGATTTGAGTTTCAGAGCTTCCATTCATTCTATGTAATGTATGTTTCCACTGAACTGGTGACAAGCTTTGGTAACATGGAATCTGGACTTATGGCTTGCTGTTTGTGCAGCCTCCCTGACATTTGCACAATGAAGTGCAGCAAAGGCCAGCTTTACTGCACTTGCAGTTGCCTCTGCAAGCGACTGCATGCACAGTGTAGTAAGAGAGCGCGTGCTTGGCTCACCTCTGGCAGGTCCGTCCAGTGCAGCACCCACTCCTTCGTTCTAACATTCCATGTCCAGTCCCAGTGGACAGGAGATGGAAGCTGAGGAGTCTGACAGAGAGAATGCTTCCAGATGAGAACTACACAGAGCAGTGCCCGCTTTGCATGTTGGAAAAATGCATTCTTGGTAGGATGGATGGAATCAAGATCTTTCAGTCCACTTGTAAACATCTGCTTCCTTGCTGCATTCAGGGAAACTGCTTCACTGTCTTTGCAGTACACGCATACAACCCAGTGCTCTAGTGTCTGCATGTGAGGGGAACTGATGCTGAGGCATGCAGGGTCTTGCATCAGAGCCACAAAGGTCTCAGTGACCTGTGGAAGGCCTTTCCAGGCATTCCAAGCAGTCTTCTTGCCAATGCCATACAGAGCCGATGTGACATCGCAGCCTGTCATGGCATGAAACAGTGGAAGAGCTGTAGCCTGCCGAGGACCCAGAATACCTGCCACTGAATGGACTGGGATAACTTTGTAGGCTTTGCCAAGCCCAAAGCCAATCCACAGCTCAGTCAGACCAAGCTCACTGAGAGGCTAATGGCCAGCACCACGACATCACTGTCTACTGTCCTCAGGAAGGCTTTGGTGTGGCCTTGCTGGGTAGCATGGTGAAGATGCAGCATCATGCAGGTATCTGCCTCCTCCTGCTGGCATGGAGACAAGCTGCTGAGGTCAGCCTGCTTGTTTGTCAGTACCAGCTCACCCTTTGTCGTGATCAGGTGGAATGCTGGATCAGGTGTGGATGTGCATTTGTGAAGTTCTTCGTTCACAAAGTGGAAGAATTCCTCCTTGTTGTGGCTGTCCTGGAGGAATTTCTGCCACTGGGCACCCTTCGGTAATGGAATGTTTGGAGAGACTCTAGTTCTCTGTAGAGGTGGGTGATACCGGTAATTTTGGTACTGATCTGATACCAAGTAAATACAGGCCCAGTATCGCCGATATTGATACCGATACCGAAACTTTTTCATATTTAAGCTTCATAGATCCAAAGGATCCAAAAGGCCTAGGACAGAATTTCGCCAAACATTGTACGTGACAACAAAATACTTTATTATCACAATCAACATTTTTGTTTAAAAAAAATCACTCAACACAACTTAAAACAAAATCTCCTGAGGTAGAGGGCTGACTCAAGGAGAGTGCTGAGTGGGCGGGCCAGGCTGCGCCTACCTGCATGGCTGTTGGCTGGCGCCGCTGAGCCACAAAAGACCAGAGGGGGGAGGGCACCCAAAAGACAGATATTCGCCCTTGTCTAACTCAGGCAAATATCTGTCATTTTGGGTGACTGGGCGTGAACATCGGGCCTCTGAAAATGCATACCGCCCTCCAAAAGCATGTTATTTTTGTATTACTAATTTACACCAAACAGTAACTGAGATATGACATTTTCATTTTTTCAAGGTAGCCATCTTGGATTTTACACAGACTGAACACCAGGGGGCAGTGTCACTTTGTATGCAGTGGTTTTTGAAATGTACTGACTCATATCTACCACCACTTGTCACCAAGTGCACAATATTGGGAAATCCTGACAGGTTCCCTCCCCGCTACCCCTAAAAATTGGTCCGCCTGCCTCCACATGCATCATTTCGGAGCTCAGCAGCTTGTCTGAGTCTGACTCTCTTCACCCAAAGCAATCAAAGGGAATAATGTGACTATTAACCATCAGATGACAAGGTAAAACCCCTTAAATCATTCTAAAGTCAGTTTTAAACAGAAATGAGGTGATAATCGGTGACGAATTGAAATGACGGAGGCGCAGTGAATGCAGCAGGAGCAGCTCGTCATGGCTGCTGCACTCTGATCACTTCCTCCATCTTTTATTATGAAATGATGCTGAATTTATGTGGAAATGATTGTTTTACAAAAGCTTCAGACATGTGTCACTGAGACAGATGATGCCTGGAGCGCAGTTTTAAGCAGAAATGAGGAGATAATCGGTGAAATACCGTCGATGCTCCAAAATGACGCATGTGCAGTGAAGCCAGGATGGACAGATTTTTAGGGGGGACCATTTGGTCTGCGACACCGGAAAGTCATGATTTGAAGACATACAGGCTCCGGGTGTGTCCTGATTAATGGGGCAGTGTCCACTTCCAGGGACAGCCTGCACAAACTTCTAACAGAAAGATGGTGTACTGCTTTGTTTTTGGCTGCAACACAAAAGGAGTCGCTAAAAGTGCTGGGTGTTTCTCGGTTCCCAGTGGAGAAGGGAAGACGAGGCAAATGTGAGCAGTCGTGTCTGTAAGTGGTAGCCTACACAGCTTGACAGAGTAGCTCCATTCTCTTGCCTGCACAGCCGCCTCAACATGTTTGAGCTCCGGGTCATAAACAAACTACAAAACATACTCGCTTTCCACTGCATCATCACTTTTTCTTTGCATTTTCACTTTGTTTGTGTGTAATTTGCCCAAAAACTTAGAATAAGTGCCATGGTTCTGAGGGATGTAGGATTACTGCATCATATGAGCCATTTTTTTAACCCTTTAGTGCCAACCCCCCCCCCCCCCAAATGAAACTACTTGTCCAATTGGGATATTTGGCCTTTTTTTATTATTTTTTTTTTTTTACTGTGGTGGGATTTTCAAGATGTTCAAAAATGTATTTTTTCTGTTGCAAACTTTGGTATCTCATAGGGACTATGTCACTTTCTTTCTTTTTGTTTTTTTACTTGTTTGGCTGGTCCCGCAAGTTGTTTTGAAACGACTTATACATTTAAAAAATACTGCATTATCAACTATGGCTAGAGGATGGCACTGTCTACATGCGTGACAAGCTGCTCCTGTGTACTGATCTGAATGAAGATCCATAGTCCGGAACAGAAAGTGGTGGTAGTATAAAAAAAAAAAAAAAAAATCAAAAATATTACAATACATATTCTTCAGCCAAATTCTTCCATGTCTGTCCATCACCAAAGCTCCCAGAGTGGAATCATGAAGCAGCAAGGCAAAGTTTTATATTTTTCCATTCGTGTTTACTTTTATTTTGTTCTATTGGTGTTTTCATTTGCGTTTTTTTCTTTATTGAAACATTATGTATGTGTGTCATGAATCTGAAGGTGCCCTGACACTTGCATGACTGATCCGCGCACATCGTCATGGCAATCCCACCTGCTGTGTTCCCATCTGTACACCATGTTTTATTCCACTGGCTGGCAGGCCTTGTGCGCTGGACGCTGCGTATATAAAATAATTATTTTGTAGCAGATTAATCATTTTCTGTCAGAGTTGGCTGTTGAAAACACCCCTAATTGCTTCTGGAATCACAGAGGACTATTCTAGCTGCTTAAGCGGCTTAATGAGGTGGAGAACGTATTTGGGGCCATCTAAAAAGGTAATTATTTGTAATGTTTATATTGTAATAGCTTAGTAAAACAGTAGCATGTTCATCCCTTCTGGTGAGCATCTGTAAAGGTATGTTTATGATAGATTTAACATCTCATTATTCGTTCAGATGATCTGCGCTTTGATGCAGTGCGCTGACGCAATCGCTCGCAGTGTTTTTGAATTGTTTGCATAATGTTCACATCATTAATGCGTGATGGAGATTTTGAACATTTCGAAATTTTCTTTGCATACGTGCACAAAGCCGAACACAGTTTAAAACGAGTTTGAGACAAGTTTACTCTTGTGCACGGCAGAGTGTGTATGAGTAAAAAGTAAGTCCCTTCGGCTATTCCCTTGTTTTCACTCGGGGTCGCCACAGCAAATCCAAGGTGGATCTGCATGTTGAATTGGCACAGGTTTTATGCTGGATGCCCTTCCTGATGCAATTCCACATTACATGGAGAAATGTGGCAGGGGTGGGATTTGAACCCAGAACCTTCTGCACTGAAACCAAGGGCATTAACCACTTGGCCACCACCCCTACTAGCGTGCGTACACGTGCGCGGATCAAAGTTGTGCAATTGTCAAGGCACCTTTACTGCACCTCATTTTAAGACCAACACGGGTGCACAGATGAACACAAACTACACTCTAAAGAATGTGACTGTTGGATGTGAAAGCGACAACTGCGTCTTCTAAAAATTATCAGTGACATTTGACAGGGCAGATAGGGCCCTTTGCAATGTAAATTCAATATTAGGAGGACTTAAATTAGTAAGATGTGATATTTATTAAATGAGCCTATCTGTTTGTGATGACATAAAGCGATAAGGCTAAACAATGAAATAAAAGACAAATCCATCGTATGTGAAGAAAACAAAGGTAAAATTATGAGGTGGATTTGCTCAACTTTTCCGTGTTCCAGGAAGCACGGTCTATCAGAGCTGAGTTAATCTCACCAAACTTTCTGCCAAAGTATGAGGCTGAGTCGGGGCCCTGATGCATTGTGTGATGTGTTCTCAGGAGCTGCCGTGCACGGCTGTGGATCCTTCCATTCCTGCAGGCTGCTGTCAGGCACCACAGCATTCACCCACTGCAATAATTAAACACGGCCCCCGTGCGCACACGTGCACACTCAGTAATTGTAGGCAGGAGGCATCCGACTCATTATCGGCCAAATTAAAGCAATCAATTGAAACCATAGAGACCAGCAGAGAGGGATACATTCACAGCGATCTGATCCCTGCTACGAAGACCACACAGCTACATAAGTAAATCCACGGCATTAACTGGCATCTCTTACATAATCACCCTGTTAATCGTCCACGCCAAAGGTCTCAAACATTAATTACCTGAGGGCCAGTGGTTGGTTTGGACGATTGCATGAAGGAGAAAAAAAAAAAATGCTACATACTATAAATGTACTGCATTTATATAGCACTTTTCCATCTGCATCAGATGCTCAAAACGCTTTACAATAATGCCTCACATTCACCCCGACCATCACTGTTTTGATCTCAGTGAGTGACATTTCATCTCAGTGATTAACGTTTGGTTAAGTTGGCATCTATAAGACTGATTCATCTGCAGAAAAGCACAAACCCGGTGGTGTTTTAAGCTCCTCCTCCTTTCCTCTGAGGCCAATTCAGTGTTCTGCATCTTCCTCAGGAACAGCGGTGGATTGACGCCGCTGTTCTGGTGTCAATCAGAGGGAAGGTGTTTGTTTGCATTCAACACCTTCCCTCTGATTTCATGAACACATGACACCAGGAAGGACATAACAGTGTAAATTTGAAGCTTTTACCCCGGAGTGTTTTTTTTACAAAATTATCAATCAATCAATCAATTTTTTTATATAGCGCCAAATCACAACAAACAGTTGCCCCAAGGCGCTTTATATTGTAAGGCAAGGCCATACAATAATTATGTAAAACCCCAACGGTCAAAACGACCCCCTGTGAGCAAGCACTTGGCTACAGTGGGAAGGAAAAACTCCCTTTTAACAGGAAGAAACCTCCAGCAGAACCAGGCTCAGGGAGGGGCAGTCTTCTGCTGGGACTGGTTGGGGCTGAGGGAGAGAACCAGGAAAAAGACATGCTGTGGAGGGGAGCAGAGATCAATCACTAATGATTAAATGCAGAGTGGTGCATACAGAGCAAAAAGAGAAAGAAACAGTGCATCATGGGAACCCCCCAGCAGTCTAAGTCTATAGCAGCATAACTAAGGGATGGTTCAGGGTCACCTGATCCAGCCCTAATTATAAGCTTTAGCAAAAAGGAAAGTTTTAAGCCTAATCTTAAAAGTAGAGAGGGTGTCTGTCTCCCTGATCTGAATTGGGAGCTGGTTCCACAGGAGAGGAGCCTGAAAGCTGAAGGCTCTGCCTCCCATTCTACTCTTACAAACCCTAGGAACTACAAGTAAGCCTGCAGTCTGAGAGCGAAGCACTCTATTGGGGTGATATGGTACTACGAGGTCCCTAAGATAAGATGGGACCTGATTATTCAAAACCTTATAAGTAAGAAGAAGAATTTTAAATTCTATTCTAGAATTAACAGGAAGCCAATGAAGAGAGGCCAATATGGATGAGATATGCTCTCTCCTTCTAGTCCCCGTCAGTACTCTAGCTGCAGCATTTTGAATTAACTGAAGGCTTTTTAGGGAACTTTTAGGACAACCTGATAATAATGAATTACAATAGTCCAGCCTAGAGGAAATAAATGCATGAATTAGTTTTTCAGCATCACTCTGAGACAAGACCTTTCTGATTTTAGAGATATTGCGTAAATGCAAAAAAGCAGTCCTACATATTTGTTTAAAATGCGCTTTGAATGACATATCCTGATCAAAAATGACTCCAAGATTTCTCACAGTATAAAATTTTATGGTCAACAGTATCAAAAGCAGCACTGAGGTCTAACAGAACAAGCACAGAGATGAGTCCACTGTCTGAGGCCATAAGAAGATCATTTGTAACCTTCACTAATGCTGTTTCTGTACTATGATGAATTCTAAAACCTGACTGAAACTCTTCAAATAGACCATTCCTCTGCAGATGATCAGTTAGCTGTTTTACAACTACCCTTTCAAGAATTTTTGAGAGAAAAGGAAGGTTGGAGATTGGCCTATAATTAGCTAAGATAGCTGGGTCAAGTGATGGCTTTTTAAGTAATGGTTTAATTACTGCCACCTTAAAAGCCTGTGGTACATAGCCAACTAACAAAGATAGATTGATCATATTTAAGATCGAAGCATTAAATAATGGTAGGGCTTCCTTGAGCAGCCTGGTAGGAATGGGGTCTAATAAACATGTTGATGGTTTGGATGAAGTAACTAATGAAAATAACTCAGACAGAACAATTGGAGAGAAAGAGTCTAACCAAATACCGGCATCACTGAAAGCAGCCAAAGATAACAATACGTCTTTGGGATGGTTATGAGTAATTTTTTCTCTAATAGTCAAAATTTTGTTAGCAAAGAAAGTCATGAAGTCATTACTAGTTAAAGTTAATGGAATACTCAGCTCAATAGAGCTCTGACTCTTTGTCAGCCTGGCTACAGTGCTGAAAAGAAACCTGGGGTTGTTCTTATTTTCTTCAATTAGTGATGAGTAGAAAGATGTCCTAGCTTTACGGAGGGCTTTTTTATAGAGCAACAGACTCTTTTTCCAGGCTAAGTGAAGATCTTCTAAATTAGTGAGACACCATTTCCTCTCCAACTTACGGGTTATCTGCTTTAAGCTACGAGTTTGTGAGTTATACCACGGAGTCAGACACTTCTGATTTAAAGCTCTCTTTTTCAGAGGAGCTACAGCATCCAAAGTTGTCTTCAATGAGGATGTAAAACTATTGACGAGATACTCTATCTCACTTACAGAGTTTAGGTAGCTACTCTGCACTGTGTTGGTATATGGCATTAGAGAACATAAAGAAGGAATCATATCCTTAAACCTAGTTACAGCGCTTTCTGAAAGACTTCTAGTGTAATGAAACTTATTCCCCACTGCTGGGTAGTCCATCAGAGTAAATGTAAATGTTATTAAGAAATGATCAGACAGAAGGGAGTTTTCAGGGAATACTGTTAAGTCTTCTATTTCCATACCATAAGTCAGAACAAGATCTAAGATATGATTAAAGTGGTGGGTGGACTCATTTACTTTTTGAGCAAAGCCAATAGAGTCTAATAATAGATTAAATGCAGTGTTGAGGCTATCATTCTCAGCATCTGTGTGGATGTTAAAATCGCCCACTATAATTATCTTATCTGAGCTAAGCACTAAGTCAGACAAAAGGTCTGAAAATTCACAGAGAAACTCACAGTAACGACCAGGTGGACGATAGATAATAACAAATAAAACTGGTTTTTGGGACTTCCAATTTGGATGGACAAGACTAAGAGTCAAGCTTTCAAATGAATTAAAGCTCTGTCTGGGTTTTTGATTAATTAATAAGCTGGAATGGAAGATTGCTGCTAATCCTCCGCCCCGGCCCGTGCTACGAGCATTCTGACAGTTAGTGTGACTTGGGGGTGTTGACTCATTTAAACTAACATATTCATCCTGCTGTAACCAGGTTTCTGTAAGGCAGAATAAATCAATATGTTGATCAATTATTATATCATTTACCAACAGGGACTTAGAAGAGAGAGACCTAATGTTTAATAGACCACATTTAACTGTTTTAGTCTGTGGTGCAGTTGAAGGTGCTATATTATTTTTTCTTTTTGAATTTTTATGCTTAAATAGATTTTTGCTGGTTACTGGTGGTCTGGGAGCAGGCACCGTCTCTACGGGGATGGGGTAATGAGGGGATGGCAGGTGGAGAGAAGCTGCAGAGAGGTGTGTAAGACTACAACTCTGCTTCCTGGTCCCAACCCTGGATAGTCACGGTTTGGAGGATTTAAGAAAATTGGCCAGATTTCTAGAAATGAGAGCTGCTCCATCCAAAGTGGGATGGATGCCGTCTCTCCTAACAAGACCAGGTTTTCCCCAGAAGCTTTGCCAATTATCTATGAAGCCCACCTCATTTTTTTGGACACCACTCAGACAGCCAGCAATTCAAGGAGAACATGCGGCTAAACATGTCACTCCCGGTCCAATTGGGGAGGGGCCCAGAGAAAACTACAGAGTCCGACATTGTTTTTGCAAAGTTACACACCGATTTAATGTTAATTTTAGTGACCTCCGATTGGCGTAACCGGGTGTCATTACTGCCGACGTGAATTACAATCTTACCAAATTTACACTTAGCCTTAGACAGCAGTTTCAAATTTCCTTCAATGTCGCCTGCTCTGGCCCCCGGAAGACAACTGACTATGGTTGCTGGTGTCGCTAACTTCACATTTCTCAAAACAGAGTCGCCAATAACCAGAGTTTGATCCTCGGCGGGTGTGTCGTCGAGTGGGGAAAAACGGTTAGAGATGTGAACGGGTTGGCGGTGTACACGGGGCTTCTGTTTAGGGCTACGCTTCCTCCTCACAGTCACCCAGTCAGCCTGCTTTCCCGGCTGCTCGGGATCTGCCAGGGGGTAACTAACGGCGGCTAAGCTACCTTGGTCCGCACAGACTACAGGGGCCTGGCTAGCTGTAGAATTTTCCACGGTGCGGAGCCGAGTCTCCAATTCGCCTAGCCTGGCCTCCAAAGCTACGAATAAGCTACACTTATTACAAGTACCGTTACTGCTAAAGGAGGCCGAGGAATAACTAAACATTTCACACCCAGAGCAGAAAAGTGCGGGAGAGACAGGAGAAGCCGCCATGCTAAATCGGCTAAGAGCTAGTAGCTACGCTAAGCTAGCGGATTCCTAAAAACACGCAAAGTGAATAATGTGTAAATAATTTAGAGGTGATTCAGCAGAAGGAGTGCTTTAGTTAAGGCACGTGAAGATTACACTGTGAAACAAATCATTATCTAGTTAACTAGATCAATCTAACTGCGCAGATTAAACAGCTAACAGATACAGAAAAACAGCTGTGCTCCGGAACAGGAAGTGATACAATACCGCAGTGAGAGCCAACCACCAGTAGAGGCAAGCAAGAGGTAATGAGCCAAAAAGTAATTATGCAGAAAATATCTTTACAAGTACTGATATTTTTCTTTTTCGGGTTCATCAGAATAACTCAGTTTTTGTTGTCAGCGTCACTGGGCTATGATGTGAACTGTGACTGGCTCAAATCATGACACACAACTCAGAAACATGTAGGCTAGTGATCTCATTTACTAAAAGAAGAGCTTCAAATGCTGAATGTTCAGTTATAGGATGAAGCATTCAAACTTATTTGTTTGAATAATCATGCAAGTTAGTATATTTATTCATTTATTTTCCTTATTGTAATGTATTAGTATCACTATAATACCTATACTGTATGTTGTAAAGCATCCATAAGTCATGATATTTAAAAAATATATATATTAGCACTGCAAAAACTGGTATCTAAGTAAAAAAAAGACTTGTTTAAAGAAAATTTTGTCTAAATAAAAAAATAATTTTGTCAAGAATTTTTACACAAGAATAGGTTTTTTTCCAGCTAATATCAAGCTGTATTTAACCACTAACAAGGAAAGCCAATGGATTTCACATCATCCAAGCAAAGGAACAAGATTTTTTTCCTTATTTTAAGATAGAGGCTTGTTATGTGCCGACGTGGGTTGAGGAGCGGACCTGCATCTGACTGAACCCAGCGCTAAATAACCAGAAAGCGGTTCCAAAAACAAAACATTTATTTCCCTTTCTGTGCAATAATTGTGTACAACATAATATATGGTTTGTCTGGCGGAGTGAAGGACGGCGCGCTCTCCAGCGCCCAAAGGGATCGAAGCCCAGCGCTTCTGGACTCAAATTCACCGCCAAACACCACCCAGGTGGACACGACAAACTGACTCTGTGAAGGATAGAAGAGGTGAGGTAAGTCAACAGCTACAACTAATATCCTTCAAAGGCACACACTATCAGCAACACATTCAGGTCTGAATTTAAGCTTTATGTAAATGAGCAGCTTCTCACAACAGGTGGAGGATCATCAGTCCGCACGCCACGGCCGTGAGAAGCGAGCTGCACAATTCTCATCAATGTTCAAATATACTGCGTAACAAAATACCAAATTACTATTAACACTTATTCAGACAATCAATCACCTCTGATGTGTGCTGACAGCATGTGTCCCTCACCCGTCCTCCTTCACAGGCACGATGTGTCAAACCCAGGCGCGGTCCTCAGCGTCTCACAAACGAACGTCACAAGGTTGAGTTCCCGGCAATTCTGCTTGAACCACTCATGGCTTAAATGCAGAACGCCATCTAATTATCTGCTTCAGCTGAAAGTCATTAGGCCTGCACGTGGACATCCTCCACAAGTGCAGCCAATAATGTTGATGAGGGTGAAGGACTCTTCTGCCAGCACCGTCTCCACAGAGAAAATCCAGTTTGCATACCACCTGGAGAGCAAAGAAAAGAAAACAACACAAAAACATCCAGCCAAACCCCCCAACACACAACAGAGGCTAATCTTAAAATAAGAATTCTGTCTACGTTTAAGGCACATTTTGATTATTCAGTGCCTAGACATTTTGCTGATTTTGAGGATTCTAACCAAGTAAATTTTTCTTACCCCATTTTGCTTAATACAAGACAATTTGGCTAGATTTTGGATTATTTGGCTTATTTTTAGAAAAACAGTTTTTGCAGTATTATGTAATCACATGCACCAAAACCCCCTAGAATTTAATCATCTCACCTGCTCCTCTGTGGGGACCTACGGTGCATCCAGAAAGTATTCACAGCCTGTTACAGCCTTATTCCAAAATGGATGCAATTTTGCCCCCCTCATAATTCTACACACAATACTGTTGTGTGGGCCGCTGAAGAGGAGGTACTGCTGGCCCACCACCACCAGAGGGCGCCCTGCCTGGAGTGCGGGCTCCAGGCACCAGAGGGCGCTACCGCATCATGGGAGTAATCTGGGTGACAGCTGTCACCCATCACCAAACACAGCTGTTTCTACTCAGCACCGAGGTATATCAGGAGGACGGCGTCTCCACCTCAGTGCCGAGATATCGCCTAAGACCAAGGTAACATTCTCTGCAGCATATTCTGTGATTGATAAACTTGTTAAACCTTTCAGGACTGGTGACTACTGAGACCCTCCTTCTTTGGATAAGTACTCACCTTCCTGCTGAACTTTGCCAAGAGGTGGAGGCGGCTTCTCCCCTCTCTGTACTGGGTGCGTTCATCCACTCCTGTGTGTTCTTGCTCTCTCCTGCCAGCAGTACCGGATCCGACGAGCGGAGGCAGTGGCCACCTGGGAATTCGGGACTTGGCGGTTCCAGTATTTCCGGGGTTCGGTGGCAGTGGAGATCTGGGTGGTTCCGGTTCGACTGAGACGGACGTCTCCTATCTTCGAGCCTGCCCACACGACACCAGCGGATTCGACCCTAAACATTGTGTTTGTTATACTACTCGTGCTTGTTTCAGTAGTAAATCTTGTTTTTTACTTCCTCCATTGTCCATTCATTGCGCCCCCTGTTGTGGGTCCGTGTTCCTACACTTTCACAACAGGATATCTCGGCCAGCGTCATGGATCCCGAGGGGCGTCAACCGGCTGTTGAACGGCCAATGGAAGACCAAGGCGCAGCGGAGGCTTCGGGAGGGGTAATCGGTGAGTTGCAGCGGATCCTCACCGCTTTCACCTCTCGGATCGATTTAATGACCGAGCAGCACGTTCTCCTAAACCGCAGGGTGGAGGCTCTCGCCGCACAAGTGGAGGCACGCCCTTCGGGCGCCGCTGCGGCTCTCCCTCCCGAGGACCCTGCGCGTGAAAGTGACGTTCCACTGGTCGTTCAACGGTCCCTTCCTCCATCCCCAGAAGCTTACATAAGCCCTCCAGAACCGTACGGAGGCTGTGTGGAGACGTGCGCGGACTTTCTTATGCAGTGTTCGCTCGTCTTCGCTCAGCGTCCCGTGATGTACGCGACTGATGCTAGCAGAGTAGCTTATGTGATAAATCTGCTTCGTGGGGAGGCACGCGCTTGGGCTACAGCGCTCTGGGAGCAGAACTCACGGCTCCTTCATACTTACGATGGGTTTGTACGGGAGCTCCGAACGGTGTTCGATCATCCCAACAGAGGGGAGTCCGCTTCAACCGCACTACTGTCCATTCGACAGGGACGCCGGAGCGCAGCTGCCTATGCAGTCGCCTTCCGCATCGCGGTGGCGAGATCCGGCTGGAATAGCACTGCCCTCCGCGCTGCCTTTATAAACGGACTGTCACTGGTCCTAAAAGAGCACCTGGTGGCTAAGGACGAACCGCGGGATTTAGATGGGCTTATCGATCTAGTCATACGACTCGACAACCGGTTAGAAGAACGCCGTCGGGAACGAGGCGAAGGGCGTGGCCAGGCACGCATCATCCCTCTCCCTTCCGGGTCCGATCGAGCTCCGCCCTCCCCACGCTCCTCTGTTCCTGCGCTCCGTGCGCCTATGGCTCCCCCTGCTGACGAAGCTATGGACACGAGCAGGGCAACATTTAGGGCACCTGGAGCACAAAGGAGGCGGGCCCACGGAGCTTGTTATGCTTGTGGCTCGAGTGAGCATATGGCAAACGACTGCCCCGAGCGGTTAAACTCCAACGCCCGCCCCTAGAGACTGGGCCAGGGGTGGGCCAAAACATTCACGTGGGACACACCCACATTGCTACACGACTCCCAGTCACGATCCTGTTCGAGGACTCAACCCTGAAGGCCCCAGCACTGGTGGACACGGGCTCTGAGGGGAATCTGCTTGACAGTAGATGGGCCAGGGAGATAGGGCTCCCTCTGGTGGCTCTTACCTCGCCTGTGCAGGTTCGGGCACTAGATGGCTCCCTACTCCCACCAATCACGCACAAGACACCTCCAGTAACTCTGGTGGTGTCAGGTAACCACCGGGAGGTGATCGAGTTCTTTGTGACTCAGGCCACCTCCCGTGTGGTTTTAGGGTTTCCATGGATGCTTAAGCACAATCCCCGGATTGATTGGCCGTCCGGGGTAGTGGTTCAGTGGAGCGAAACCTGCCATCGGGAGTGTCTCGGTTCCTCGGTTCCTCCCGGCTCCCAAGCTAAGGAGGAGGTCCGAGTCCCGCCCAATCTGAAGGCGGTGCCAGCGGAGTATCATGACCTCGCTGACGTGTTCAGCAAGGATCTGGCTCTCACGCTTCCTCCCCACCGTCCGTACGATTGTGCCATTGATTTGGTTCCAGGCAGTGAGTTCCCGTCCAGTAGGCTGTACAACCTCTCACGGCCGGAACGCGAATCAATGGAGACCTATATCCGGGACTCATTAGCTGCCGGATTGATCCGGAATTCCACCTCACCGATGGGCGCAGGTTTCTTTTTTGTGGGTAAAAAAGATGGCGGGCTTCGTCCATGCATTGATTACAGGGGGTTGAACGAGATCACGGTTCGCAACCAATACCCATTGCCCTTGTTGGATTCAGTGTTCACTCCCTTGCATGGAGCCAAAATCTTCACCAAGCTGGATCTTAGAAATGCGTATCATTTGGTTCGGATTCGGAAGGGAGACGAATGGAAGACGGCATTTAACACCCCCTTAGGTCATTTTGAGTACCTGGTCATGCCGTTCGGTCTCACTAATGCTCCCGCGACTTTTCAAGCGTTGGTAAACGATGTCTTGCGGGACGTCCTGCACCGGTTCGTCTTCGTATATCTAGACGATATACTCATCTTTTCCCCGGATCCTGAGACTCATGTCCGGCATGTCCGTCAGGTTCTGCAGCGGTTGTTGGAGAACCGTCTGTTTGTGAAGGGCGAGAAGTGTGAGTTCCACCGCACTTCTTTGTCCTTCCTGGGGTTTATCATCTCCTCCAACTCCGTCGCCCCGGACCCGGCCAAGGTTGCGGCGGTGAGAGATTGGCCCCAACCAACAAGCCGTAGGAAGCTGCAACAGTTCCTCGGTTTTGCTAATTTCTATAGGAGGTTCATCAAGGGCTACAGTCAGGTAGTTAGCCCCCT
This sequence comes from Thalassophryne amazonica, assembly GCF_902500255.1. Classification (NCBI taxonomy): domain Eukaryota; kingdom Metazoa; phylum Chordata; class Actinopteri; order Batrachoidiformes; family Batrachoididae; genus Thalassophryne; species Thalassophryne amazonica. Next base: position 114,306,741 of record NC_047111.1, on the reverse strand, counting down.
GACAGCCCTGACCTCTCCAAAAGTTCCCTTCACCTGGTCGGACCGGTGCGAGGCCGCGTTCAAGGAGTTGAAACGGCGCTTCTCGTCTGCACCAGTTCTGGTGCAGCCCGATCCTAGCCGCCAGTTAGTGGTTGAAGTGGATGCCTCGGACTCAGGGATAGGAGCGGTGCTCTCCCAGAGCGGGAAGACCGATAAGGTCCTTCACCCGTGTGCCTATTTTTCTCGCAGGTTGACCCCCGCTGAACGGAATTATGACGTCGGCAATCGGGAACTCCTTGCTGTGAAAGAGGCCCTCGAAGAGTGGAGACATCTGTTGGAGGGAACATCCGTGCCATTCACGGTTTTCACTGACCATCGGAACCTGGAGTACATCAGAACCGCCAAGCGTCTGAACCCCAGGCAAGCCCGCTGGTCACTGTTCTTTGGCCGTTTTGACTTCCGGATTACCTACCGCCCCGGGACCAAGAATCAGAGATCGGATGCATTGTCCCGGGTGCACGAAGATGAGGTCAAAACGGAACCGTCGGATCCCCCGGATCCCATCATCCCGGAGTCCGCTATCGTGGCCGCCCTCACCTGGGACGTGGAGAAGACCGTCCGGGAGGCCCTGACCCATGTCCCGGACCCCGGAAACGGACCAAAGAACAGACTGTACGTCCCACCAGAAGCTAGGGCCGCAGTCCTGGACTTCTGTCACGGTTCTAAGCTCTCCTGTCACCCAGGGGTGCGACGGACCGTGGCAGTCGTCCGGCAACGCTTCTGGTGGGCATCCCTGGAGACCGACGTCCGGGACTACGTCCAGGCCTGTACCACCTGCGCCAGGGGCAAGGCCGATCATAGAAAGACCTCAGGGCAACTACAGCCATTGCCTGTGCCTCATCGCCCCTGGTCCCACATCGGCCTGGATTTCGTCACGGGTCTCCCGCCGTCCCAGGGAAACACTGTTATCTTCACGATAGTGGACCGTTTCTCCAAGGCGGCCCACTTCGTGGCCCTCCCGAAGCTCCCTACGGCCCAGGAGACAGCGGACCTCCTGGTCCACCACGTCGTCCGTCTGCATGGCATACCATCAGACATCGTCTCCGATCGCGGTCCCCAGTTCACCTCGCATGTCTGGAGGAGTTTCTGCCGGGAACTGGGGGCCACGGTCAGCCTCTCGTCTGGGTACCATCCCCAGACCAACGGGCAGGCAGAGCGGGCGAATCAAGAACTGGAGCAGACACTTCGCTGTGTGACAGCCACGCACCCGACGGCCTGGAGTACCCACCTGGCCTGGATCGAGTACGCCCACAACAGTCAAGTGTCATCAGCCACCGGCCTCTCCCCGTTTGAGGTGTGCTTGGGGTATCAGCCCCCCTTGTTTCCGGTGGTTGAGGGAGAGGTCGGTGTGCCCTCGGTCCAGGCCCACCTACGGAAGTGCCGTCGGGTGTGGCGGGCCGCCCGCTCTGCCTTGTTGCAGGCCCGGACGAGGGCGAAGAAACATGCAGACCGGCGACGAGCCCCGGCCCCCAAGTATCGTCCTGGGCAGGAGGTCTGGTTATCCACCAAGGACATTCCCCTACAGGTTGACTCACCTAAACTGCAAGAACGATACATCGGACCGTATAAAATCCTCAAGGTCATCAACCCCGCCGCAGTGAGGCTCCAGCTTCCGGCCTCACTGCGGATCCATCCAGTGTTCCATGTTTCCCGGATCAAGCCTCTTCACACCTCACCCCTCTGCACCCCGGGTCCGGCACCGCCTCCTGCCCGGATCATCGACGGAGCACCGGCTTGGACTGTCCGCCGGCTCCTTGACGTCCGTCGGATGGGCCGGGGTTTTCAGTATCTGGTGGACTGGGAGGGGTACGGCCCCGAGGAGCGCTCCTGGGTGAAGAAGGGCTTCATCCTGGACCCGGCCCTCCTGGCCGACTTCTACCGACGCCATCCGGACAAGCCCGGTCGCGCGCCAGGAGGCGCCCGTTGAGGGGGGGGTCCTGTTGTGTGGGCCGCTGAAGAGGAGGTACTGCTGGCCCACCACCACCAGAGGGCGCCCTGCCTGGAGTGCGGGCTCCAGGCACCAGAGGGCGCTACCGCATCATGGGAGTAATCTGGGTGACAGCTGTCACCCATCACCAAACACAGCTGTTTCTACTCAGCACCGAGGTATATCAGGAGGACGGCGTCTCCACCTCAGTGCCGAGATATCGCCTAAGACCAAGGTAACATTCTCTGCAGCATATTCTGTGATTGATAAACTTGTTAAACCTTTCAGGACTGGTGACTACTGAGACCCTCCTTCTTTGGATAAGTACTCACCTTCCTGCTGAACTTTGCCAAGAGGTGGAGGCGGCTTCTCCCCTCTCTGTACTGGGTGCGTTCATCCACTCCTGTGTGTTCTTGCTCTCTCCTGCCAGCAGTACCGGATCCGACGAGCGGAGGCAGTGGCCACCTGGGAATTCGGGACTTGGCGGTTCCAGTATTTCCGGGGTTCGGTGGCAGTGGAGATCTGGGTGGTTCTGGTTTGACTGAGACGGACGTCTCCTATCTTCGAGCCTGCCCACACGACACCAGCGGATTCGACCCTAAACATTGTGTTTGTTATACTACTCGTGCTTGTTTCAGTAGTAAATCTTGTTTTTTACTTCCTCCATTGTCCATTCATTGCGCCCCCTGTTGTGGGTCCGTGTTCCTACACTTTCACAACACAATACCCCATAATTGCAAAAAGGTTTTTTTTTTAAGATTTTTGCTAATTTATTTTAAAAAATAACTAAGAAATCACGCATGCATAAGTATTCACAGCCTTTGCCATAAAGCTTAAAATTGAGCTCAGGTGCATCCTGTTTCCACTGATCATTCATTGAGATGTTTCTACAGCTTAACTGGAGTCCACCTGAGGTAAAATCAGTTGATTGGACATGATTTGGAAAGACACACACCTGTCTACATATAAGGTCCCACAGTTGACAGTGCATGGCAGAGCACAAACCAAGCATGAAATCAAAAGAATTGTCTGTAGACCTCTGAGACAGGATTGTCTTGAGGCATAAATCTGGGGAAGGGAACAGAAACATTTCTGTTGATTTGAAGGTCCAAATGAGCATAGTAGCCCTCATCATCTCTAACAAGGAGAAGAGCCTGAGTCAGGGAGGTGACCAAGAACCTGATGGTCACTCTGTCAGAGCTCCAGCATTCCTCTGTGGAAAGAGGAGAACCTTCCAGAAGGACATCCATCTCTGCAGCAATCCACCAATCAGGCCTGTATGGTAGAGTGGCCAGATGGAAGCCACTTCTTAGTAAAAGGCACATGGCAGCCCACCTGGAGTTTGCCAAAAGGCACCTGAAGGACTCTCGAGAAACAAAATTTGCTGGTCTGATGAGACAAAGATCGAACACTGTGGCGTGAATACCAAGCGTCATGTTTGGAGGAAACCAGGCACCATCGCTACAGTGAAGAATGGTGGTGGCAGCATCATGCTGTGGAGATGTTTTTCAGCAGCAGGAAAACTAGTCAGGATTGAGGGAAAGATGAATGCAGCAATGTACAGAGACATCCTGGATGAAAACCTGCTCCAGAGCGCTCTTGACCTCAGACTGGAGCAAAGGTTCATCTTTCAGCAGGAGAATGACCCTAAACACACAGCCAAGATATCAAAGGAGTGGCTTCAGGACAACTCTGTGAATGTCCTTGAGTGGTTCAGCCAGAGCCCAGACCTGAATCTGACTGAACATCTCTGGAGAGATCTGAAAATGTCTGTGCACCGACGCTCCACATCCAACCTGATGGAGCTTGAGAGGTGCTGCAAAGAGGAATGAATAAAACTGCCCAAAGATACGTGCACCAAGCTTGTGGCATCATATTCAAGAAGACTTGAGGCTGTAATAGCTGCCAAAGGTGCATCAAAAAAGTATGAGCAAAGAGTGTGAATACTTATGTACGTGCGATTATTTTATTTTTTAATAAAATTGCAAACTTTTTTCATGTTGTCATTGTGGGGTGTTGGAGGTACAATTTTGAGGGAAAAAAATAATAATTTACTCCATTTTGGAATAAAGCTGCAACATAAAATGTGGAAAAAGTGAAGCGCTGTGAATACTTTCTGGATGCACTCACTGCTGTAAGGACGCTATATATTGTTTATGAGCTGTCATATTCACAAGACAAGTCAATTTGGCCACAATAACATGCAAATATGTCGCTCAAACAACTTTATGTTCTACCCAGCTCATCTACTCCTCAGAGACTACCTCTTCTATCAGACCTACACCAGTGCTACTCAGCAGATGACAGTCCATGAACATGATGTGCAGGCTGTTGGTGGGAGAATGAGTGCAATCACAGAACCCAGAGCACAGAACCAAATGGATGCAGAACTTAAACAGTTTTTAATTCCACGCTGTTTTCACAGATTTTATAATACAGCAAAGGACAAGTTCTGTCAGCAAATGCCTTGAGATGGAAGCAACTCTTGAAACAGGATGCACCAAGAAATCAGTCCACGAGGCAGCTATAGCTGGGCTTCCATTGCAGATTTGTGCAAACGTTTAGTGATATTTTCAGAATATCGATTTTTTTTTTTTTTTTTTTTTTTTTTTTGCAAATGACAACTTTTCCATTGAGCTATTGATTGCTGCTGCTGGGTTTGGACTTCTTTTGAGAACTCTCCTTCTAACAAGGCTCTCAAGAGACCTGTGACTGCAACAGTAATGGTGATAGAAGGATTAGTCCCACTGAATATTGCTATTTTGTTGTGTGTCTGTGTTTTTTTTTAAAATCCAATATTGCCATAAGCCACTGGTGGTTGGCTCTCACTGCGGTATTGTATCACTTCCTGTTCCGGAGCACAGCGGTGTTTTTCTGTATCTGTTAGCTGTTTAATCTGTGCAGTTAGATTGATCTAGATAACTAGATAACGATTTGTTCCACAGTGTAATCTTCACGTGCCTTAACTAAAGCACTCCCTCTGCTGAATCATCTCTAAATTATTTACACATTATTCACTTCGTGTGTTTTTAGGAATCCGCTAGCTTAGCGCAGCTACTAGCTCTTAGCCGATTTAGCATGGCGGCTTCTCCTGTCTCTCCCACACTTTTCTGCTCTGGGTCTGAAATGTTTAGTTATTCCTCGGCCTCCTTTAGCAGTAATGGTACTTGTAATAAGTGTAGCTTATTCATAGCTTTGGAGGCCAGGCTGGGCGAATTGGAGACTCGGCTCCGCACCGTGGAAAATTCTACAGCTAGCCAGGCCCCTGTAGTCGGTGCGGACCAAGGTAGCTTAGCCGCTGTTAGTTCCCCTCCGGCAGATCCCGAGCAGCCGGGAAAGCAGGCAGACTGGGTGACTGTGAGGAGGAAGCATAGTCCTAAACAGAAGCCCCGTGTACACCGCCAACCCGTTCACATTTCTAACCGTTTTTCCCCACTCGGCGACACACCCGCCGAGGATCAAACTCTGGTTATTGGCGACTCTGTTTTGAGAAATGTGAAGTTAGCGACACCAGCAACCATAGTCAATTATCTTCCGGGGGCCAGAGCAGGCGACAGTGAAGGAAATTTGAAACTGCTGGCTAAGGCTAAGTGTAAATTTGGTAAGATTGTAATTCACGTCGGCAGCAATGACACCCGGTTACGCCAATCGGAGGTCACTAAAATTAACATTGAATCGGTGTGTAACTTTGCAAAAACAATGTCGGACTCTGTAGTTTTCTCTGGGCCCCTCCCCAATCGGACCGGGAGTGACATGTTTAGCCGCATGTTCTCCTTGAATTGCTGGCTGTCTGAGTGGTGTCCAAAAAATGAGGTGGGCTTCATAGATAATTGGCAAAGCTTCTGGGGAAAACCTGGTCTTGTTAGGAGAGACGGCATCCATCCCACTTTGGATGGAGCAGCTCTCATTTCTAGAAATCTGGCCAATTTTCTTAAAAATAATATAGCACCTTCAACTGCACCACAGACTAAAACAGTTAAATGTGGTCTATTAAACATTAGGTCTCTCTCTTCTAAGTCCCTGTTAGTAAATGATATAATAATTGATCAACATATTGATTTATTCTGCCTTACAGAAACCTGGTTACAGCAGGATGAATATGTTAGTTTAAATGAGTCAACACCCCTGAGTCACACTAACTGCCAGAATGCTCGTAGCACGGGCCGAGACGGAGGATTAGCAGCATTCTTCCATTCCAGCTTATTAATTAATCAAAAACCCAGACAGAGCTTTAATTCATTTGAAAGCTTGACTCTTAGTCTTGTCCATCCAAATTGGAAGTCCCAAAAACCAGTTTTATTTGTTATTATCTATCGTCCTCCTGGTCGTTACTGTGAGTTTCCCTGTGAATTTTCAGACCTTTTGTCTGACTTAGTGCTTAGCTCAGATAAGATAATTATAGTGGGCAATTTTAACATCCACACAGATGCTGAGAATGACAGCCTCAACACTGCATTTAATCTATTATTAGACTCAATTGGCTTTGCTCAAAATGTAAATGAGTCCACCCACCACTTTAATCATATCTTAGATCTTGTTCTGACTTATGGTATGGAAAAAGAGAGCCTTAAATCAGAAGTGCCTGACTCAGTGGTATAACTCACAAACTCGCAGCTTAAAGCAGATAACCCGTACGTTGGAGAGGAAATGGCATCTCACTAATTTAGAAGATCTTCACTTAGCCTGGAAAAAGAGTCTGTTGCTCTATAAAAAAGCCCTCCGTAAAGCTAGGACATCTTACTACTCATCACTAATTGAAGAAAATAAGAACAACCCCAGGTTTCTTTTCAGCACTGTAGCCAGGCTGACAAAGAGTCAGAGCTCTATTGAGATGAGTATTCCTTTAACTTTAACTAGTAATGACTTCATGACTTTCTTTGCTAATAAAATTTTAACTATTAGAGAAGAAATTACTCATAACCATCCCAAAGACGTATCGTTATCTTTGGCTGCTTTCAGTGATGCCGGTATTTGGTTAGACTCTTTCTCTCCGATTGTTCTGTCTGAGTTATTTTCATTAGTTACTTCCTCCAAACCATCAACATGTCTAGTAGACCCCATTCCTACCAGGCTGCTCAAGGAAGCCCTACCATTAATTAATGCTTCGATCTTAAATATGATCAATCTATCTTTATTAGTTGGCTATGTACCACAGGCTTTTAAGGTGGCAGTAATTAAACCATTACTTAAAAAGCCATCACTTGAGCCAGCTATCTTAGCTACTTATAGGCCAATCTCCAACCTTCCTTTTCTCTCAAAAATTCTTGAAAGGGTAGTTGTAAAACAGCTAACTGATCATCTGCAGAGGAATGGTCTATTTGAAGAGTTTCAGTCAGGTTTTAGAATTCATCATAGTACAGAAACAGCATTAGTGAAGGTTACAAATGATCTTCTTATGGCCTCAGACAGTGGACTCATCTCTGTGCTTGTTCTGTTAGACCTCAGTGCTGCTTTTGATACTGTTGACCATAAAATTTTATTACAGAGATTAGAGCATGCCATAGGTATTAAAGACACTGCGCTGCGTTGGTTGTTTGAATCATATTTATCTAATAGATTACAATTTGTTCATGTAAATGGGGAATCTTCTTCACAGACTAAGGTTAATTATGGAGTTCCACAAGGTTCTGTGCTAGGACCAATTTTATTCACTTTATACTTGTTTCCCTTAGGCAGTATTATTAGACGGCATTGCTTAAATTTTCATTGTTATGCAGATGATACTCAGCTTTATCTATCCATGAAGCCAGAGGACACACACCAATTAGCTAAACTGCAGGATTGTCTTACAGACATAAAGACATGGATGACGTCTAATTTACTGCTTTTAAACTCAGATAAAACTGAAGTTATTGTACTTGGCCCCACAAATCTTAGAAACATGGTGTCTAACCAGATCCTTACTCTGGATGGCATTACCCTGACCTCTAGTAATACTGTGAGAACTCCTGGAGTCATTTTTGATCAGGATATGTCATTCAATGCGCATATTAAACAAATATGTAGGACTGCTTTTTTGCATTTATGCAATATCTCTAAAATCAGAAAGGTCTTGTCTCAGAGTGATCCTGAAAAGCCTTCAGTTAATTCAAAATGCTGCAGCTAGAGTACTAACGGGGACTAGAAGGAGAGAGCATATCTCACCCATATTGGCCTCTCTTCATTGGCTTCCTGTTAATTCTAGAATAGAATTTAAAATTCTTCTTCTTACTTATAAGGTTTTGAATAATCGGGTCCCATCTTTTCTTAGGGACCTCATAGTACCATATCACCCCAATAGAGTGCTTCGCTCTCAGACTGCAGGCTTACTTGTAGTTCCTAGGGTTTGTAAGAGTAGAATGGGAGGCAGAGCCTTCAGCTTTCAGGCTCCTCTCCTGTGGAACCAGCTCCCAATTCAGATCAGGGAGACAGACACCCTCTCTACTTTTAAGATTAGGCTTAAAACTTTCCTTTTTGCTAAAGCTTATAGTTAGGGCTGGATCAGGTGACCCTGAACCATCCCTTAGTTATGGTGCTATAGACTTAGACTGCTGGGGGGTTCCCATGATGCACTGAGTGTTTCTTTCTCTTTTTGCTCTGTATGCACCACTCTGCATTTAATCATTAGTGATTGATCTCTGCTCCCCTCCACAGCATGTCTTTTTCCTGGTTCTCTCCCTCAGCCCCAACCAGTCCCAGCAGAAGACTGCCCCTCCATGAGCCTGGTTCTGCTGGAGGTTTCTTCCTGTTAAAAGGGAGTTTTTCCTTCCCACTGTTGCCAAGTGCTTGCTCACAGGGGGTCGTTTTGACCGTTGGGGTTTTTCTGTAATCATTGTATGGCCTTGCCTTACAATATAAAGCACCTTGGGGCAACTGTTTGTTGTGATTTGGCGCTATATAAAAAAATTGATTTGATTTATAACATTTAACAAGCTCTCTGCCTCTTATTTCATCCACAGGTACCATGTCATATTTTAGATGGTCATGTGATGCTTTTTGTAATCATGGATAAAACTGTTTCCATTCAACTTTTTGAAATAAGGCTTTTTCAAATTACCTGAAAAACCACTTCATGCAAAAAATTTATAGCAATATTTGAGAGCCCCCCCCCCCCCCCCCCCCCCCCCCCGAAATACATGTGTTTCCATTGTGTGTTTCCAATTTGTCACTTCAATTTGTGCAAGTTGGCTGGTAATAGAAACTCACCTAGAGTCTGTGATGGAATGAGCAAACAGGTTAATCAGTGAATCAAGCAGAGGGTCAAAACACAGAGCAGTCATAGCACATAAGAAGTCCAACAAACATCAGGCTAAACACTGAGAACACAGGAAAGCAGTGTGGGTAAGGAACATGAGCTCAAACACCAGCAACAAATGCAAGATGTGAGACAATCTGGCACTCGTGTGAACAGGAAGGTAAGCCAGTCTAATTCACAAGGAGCAACCTACCAGAATAAAAGTGTGAGAAGAAGTAACAGCAGAGGAGAATTCATTAAAGCCCCTTTCACAGTGGCATATTCGTAGAGCTGCTCATTGCAGCATTGTTTTATTTAAATACGCCCAAAATACGCACATACTCAGCCTTTTTCAGTCTTCGTTTCATACTTGCAGCTGCGTGTGTTCATGTTTTAATGTGTGCACACAGTCGCGTGTATCATGCCGCTATTAAACCAGTTCAGTGCTATTTTCTGCCTCTGTGGAAATGCGCTCTGTTCTCTACTGCAGGTGTGGTGTGTGTGGCTCAAAAACAGAGTCATTTAACATTATTATTATTAATATTATTATTAATTATTTATTTTTTTTGTCTTGGGGGATCACTTTGTTTGTGTACAGATGCTGCTAAGTGTGGCTGTGGTAAAGGCTGCCCTGAACTAAATGCTGTGAGTCGTTAAACTTTTAAACCTCCGGTTGCTCCGACCAGGTCCGCTGATTTGATCAGACCTGATCGATCAGGTCGTCTGATGATCGTACCGACATGCAGTGAGTGCGCTTTTATTTTAAAGAGTCACAGGTCTTATTAGGCACACACACACACAGAGAGCGCGGCGTGAGAGAGAGCGCTTTTATTTTAAAGTCACAGTGACAGGTCTGATCAGACAGAGAAAGAGAGAGTGAGAGTGTGAGAGAGAGCACTTTTATTTTAAAGTCACAAATCTGATCAGACACAGAGAGAGAGAGTGAGGGAGAGCACGCGTGAGAGAGCGCTTTTATGAAACAACAGTAAGCTTTGCGACACGGTGAACAGTCCTCATACAGTAGTGTTCAGAATAATAGTAGTGCTATGTGACTAAAAAGATTAATTCAGGTTTTGAGTATATTTCTTATTGTTACATGGGAAACAAGGTACCAGTAGATTCAGTAGATTCTCACAAATATGTCATTCAAAGCGCATATTAAACAAATATGTAGGACTGCTTTTTTGCATTTACGCAATATCTCTAAAATCAGAAAGGTCTTGTCTCAGAGTGATGCTGAAAAACTAATTCATGCATTTATTTCCTCTAGGCTGGACTATTGTAATTCATTATTATCAGGTTGTCCTAAAAGTTCCCTAAAAAGCCTTCAGTTAATTCAAAATGCTGCAGCTAGAGTACTGACGGGGACTAGAAGGAGAGAGCATATCTCACCCATATTGGCCTCTCTTCATTGGCTTCCTGTTAATTCTAGAATAGAATTTAAAATTCTTCTTCTTACTTATAAGGTTTTGAATAATCAGGTCCCATCTTATCTTAGGGACCTCGTAGTACCATATCACCCCAATAGAGCGCTTCGCTCTCAGACTGCAGGCTTACTTGTAGTTCCTAGGGTTTGTAAGAGTAGAATGGGAGGCAGAGCCTTCAGCTTTCAGGCTCCTCTCCTGTGGAACCAGCTCCCAATTCAGATCAGGGAGACAGACACCCTCTCTACTTTTAAGATTAGGCTTAAAACTTTCCTTTTTGCTAAAGCTTATAGTTAGGGCTGGATCAGGTGACCCTGAACCATCCCTTAGTTATGCTGCTATAGACTTAGACTGCTGGGGGGTTCCCATGATGCACTGTTTCTTTCTCTTTTTGCTCTGTATGCACCACTCTGCATTTAATCATTAGTGATCGATCTCTGCTCCCCTCCACAGCATGTCTTTTTCCTGGTTCTCTCCCTCAGCCCCAACCAGTCCCAGCAGAAGACTGCCCCTCCCTGAGCCTGGTTCTGCTGGAGGTTTCTTCCTGTTAAAAGGGAGTTTTTCCTTCCCACTGTAGCCAAGTGCTTGCTCACAGGGGGTCGTTTTGACCGTTGGGGTTTTACATAATTATTGTATGGCCTTGCCTTACAATATAAAGTGCCTTGGGGCAACTGTTTGTTGTGATTTGGCGCTATATAAAAAAAATTGATTGATTGATTGAAATACAACAAGACCAAGCATTCATGATATTCACACTCTTAAGGCTATGAAATTGGGCTATTAGTAAAAAAAGTAGAAAAGGGGGTGTTCACAATAATAGTAGCATCTGCTGTTGATGCTACAAACTCAAAACTGTTATGTTCAAACTGCTTTTTTATCAATCCTGTGAATCACTAAACTAGTATTTAGTTGTATAACCACAGTTTTTCATGATTTCTTCACATCTGCGAGGCATTAATTTTGTTGGTTTGGAACCAAGATTTTGCTGGTTTACTAGTGTGCTTGGGGTCATTGTCTTGTTGAAACACCCATTTCAAGGGCATGTCCTCTTCAGCATAAGGCAACATGACCTCTTCAAGTATTTTGACATATCCAAACTGATCCATGATACCTGGTATGTGATATATAGGTCCAACACCATAGTAGGAGAAACATGCCCATATCATGATGCTTGCACCACCATGCTTCACTGTCTTCACTGTGAACTGTGGCTTGAATTCAGAGTTTGGGGGTCGTCTCACAAACTGTCTGCGGCCCTTGGACCCAAAAAGAACAATTTTACTGTCATCAGTCCACAAAATATTCCTCCATTTCTCTTTAGGCCAGTTGATGTGTTCTTTGGCAAATTGTAACCTCTTCTGCACATGTCTTTTATTTAACAGAGGGACTTTGTGGGGGATTCTTGCAAATAAATTAGCTTCACACAGGCGTCTTCTAAATGTCACAGCACTTACAGGTAACTCCAGACTGTCTTTGATCATCCTGGAGCTGATCAATGGGTGAGCCTTTGCCATTCTGGTTATTCTTCTATCCATTTTGATGGTTATTTTTTGTTTTCTTCCACGCATCTCTGGTTTTTTTGTCCATTTTAAAGCATTGGAGATCATTGTAGATGAACAGCCTATAATTTTTTGCACCTGCGTATAAGTTTTCCCCTCTCCAATCAACTTTTTAATCAAACTACACTGTTCTTCTGAACAATGTCTTGAACGTCCCATTTTCCTCAGGCTTTCAAAGAGAAAAGCATGTTCAACAGGTGCTGGCTTCATCCTTAAATAGGGGACACCTGATTCACACCTGTTTGTTCCACAAAACTGACAAACTCACTGACTGAATGCCACACTACTATCAGGGGCGGTCCTGGAGACGGGCCGACCGGGCAGCCGCCCGGGGCGGCATCGCGTGGGGTGGGGGGTGTCCTGACGGGGGGGGTTCGTGGTTACGTTACGATGGAGCAGCGCCCCCATCCTCCCCCTCTCCCCCGTCCCATGGTGGGAGGAGCGCATCTGGCGCCTGTACAATCCACTGTCCTCAGATAACGTTGGGCTCTGTGTTAGCCAACGGAATGGTAGCCTCATAATACACTCCGTTGCCGTTCCACCAGTGGAATGCTGTAATAGTCACTGAAATGTTGACTACCAAGAACTACACTACGACAGAGGCAATTACGCGGCTTTCCTCTCACTCAAACCTGCAGCTTCACAGTGCTTTAATGTGGACGCTGAGCGTCCACAGACTTCAATAGCGAAGCAAAGAGTGCAGCGAAACGAGACGAGTCATTGGATAAATGCTAGGCTTTGTCCCGCCCATCGAACGCTCAGTATGTCTGGGGGTCTATGGGGCAGTGGGCGGGCCTCGGCTGGCCTGGACGCTCAGCTTCTGCATGATGATTGGATGATCTGTCTGAGGCTGAATCCCTTTTTGATTGACAGCGAAATGAGCGAATCAGCGATCTTTTGGTGTAAACATCCGTGGGAGCATTTTTTAATTTTCATTCTGTTCTGAGTTGAACCGGAGATTTTCTTAATCCTCTTAGCGGCATTTTCTTTGTTAAAAACGACTAGCAACAAATCAAGCTTCTATTTCTGGTGTGTTTTTTTTGTAGCTGCTTGTGTTTGGAGACTGACTTCTATCTCAGTTTCTGTCCCTACCGAGCAGCGGGTGCTGCTGAGCTCCTTCACCGTCACAAAGCGCTCACAGGCGGACAAACTTAACACGAGCCTCGCGCCAGTCCCAGGTAGCGAGCTAGCTAGGTAGGTAGCAAGCTGCACATAATGACAGACCGGATGTGGACTGGATTTTGGTGAAGCCATTTGATAGTCTTCCTTATGAAGAAGCCGTGGCTGCTGTCATGGCTTCAGCTCTCAGTGGTTTGCAGGCCAAAGTTAAAGCAACAGTCCCCAGGTCAATGTTTGTGCATTGCTATGCTCACAGACTGAATCTGGTTCTGTCTCAGGGGGCTAAATGCTTATCTGAGTGCAGAGTATTTTTTGCATCACTCTCTGGGTTTGCCACATTTTTCTCAAAATCCACAAAGAGGATGTCTTTTCTTGAGTCTGCAGGCTGCTCAAGGTTGCCCAGAAATGCTCCTAGTCGATGGACTTTCACATCACGGATAGTGAGCACTTATTTATATGGTGGGACTTTAATGGAGGTTTAAGTCTTGTTCATTATGGTGAATGATACTCTATGATAATGCAAAGTGCACTCTGTTGGTAAAACTGAATGACTTGTGCAATATTTTGACCATCGGGTGGTGCTGTAGTGCAGTTGTGCTTTCTTAAATACCTGTACTGTACATAGTTGTAATGTCAAGTCACTGACTCGTTTGTTTTTTATGTTCAAAATCTTTATTGAGGTAATTATTGTTTATGTTTGTGTTTGTTATTGCAGTAGTCATTAAAACCGGAAATTTGTTCTTGAAAATAGCTGTTGTGAGTTAATTTGTGGGATTGTGGGTGTTCTGGACGAAGTTAGTGTTTTCATGGGTGGTAGGGCGGAGGTGGTGGCCACATTAGTGTGCACGGGGGGGGGGGGGGGGGCGCACGCAGGGGGTTTCGCCCAGGGAGTGAATCACTCTAGGACCGCCACTGTCTACTATTATTGTGAACACCCCCTTTTCTACTTTTTTTTACTAATAGCCCAGTTTCATAGCCTTAAGAGTGTGCATATCATGAATGCTTGGTCTTGTTGGATTTGTGAGAATCTACTGAATCTACTGGTACCTTGTTTCCCATGTAACAATAAGAAATATACTCAAAACCTGGATTCATCTTTTTAGACACATAGCACTACTATTATTCTGAACACTACTGTATAATGAGTCCAGTATGATAAAGTGAAGCAACGATCTTGCAGTATTTATAGCTCCAGAAGAACAATGGAGCCTGGCGGGAGGTGTGAAATGGCGTACAGTACGGTGTTGCAGCGTGGGCGGGCTCACAGTAGCGGACAGTAGCACGGTGCTTTGTGTACCTGCGTGAAGGCTCCATGCTGTGCTGTACGCTGAAGAAAATTAAACATGTTTAATTTCTTCCGTCCTACGCGTGTAGCCCTCAACATACTGCTGCGTATTGAGAAAAAAACTCCACGTAAAGTGGGCAGAGAGCTGCTCATTGCAGCGTAGACAATACGCTGCAATGAGCAGCTCTATGAATACACCAATGTGAAAGGGGCTATAGTACAAATGTGTTTGAATTGCGCATGAAGCAGGAATCATATGCAATATGTGTAAAATCGAAGCTGCCTCCAACGCCTCATACACCTGTTGCTACAACTATTTGCACACACCAGCAGCTGAATGACAGAGTGTGCGCTGTGTGAGCCCATTGAACTCTCTCGTGGTGGGTGGTGGCCAAATTCCAGCTGACATGGACGAACGTCTAACACCGCTCCATTCACACTATCATCACGAAAACAATCAGCAATCACTGTCGAGCTGGATATGAACTTTGTCTAAGTGCCCCATGACTGTGAAGTTGCAAAGCAACACACATGTGGTGCATGTGTCTCGCACCTGTGCACGTGTCGTGCCCCCTCCCCTGCTGTCCCCCAACACATATGGTGTGCCGTGGGGGGGGGGAGCACACTTGCATAAAATGCTGATATGTTTGTACATATCTGATCATATGGGCGCCGGACAACCTGGTCTGATCGCACACAGCATGGGGAGGGGCCTGTCAGCTGATCGCAGCACACTGATAGTTGGATGATGGCTCAGAGCACACATTAAAAATACAGAAACCACCACCAGGACAGGTAAATAAATAATTACGACAATACCTACATAAGCAATTACATAACAAATAACGAAAATGAATGAACACATAACACAGAGACACGTTGGTCTGGGCGCCTAACAGATGGGGGGGGGGGGGTGTCTGCTCACAGATCTGTGATCTGTGCTCCTGGATGTCCCTGCTGGAGAACAATGACATGAACTTACAACATTTCTCCGTGAGGCGGAGTCTCTGCCTGCTGTCCTCAAGTGGAAATACATAAAAACATATTGTTTTGTGATGTGCTGGAGAGTACGCACAGTGTGCACACTGACAGGCTGTCCCAGCTGGAACGGACCACCAGCTCATGTAGACACACAACAGGCGATCTGAATGTCACATCTGTCTGACAGGACACGTGTGTCCTGTGAGCGCCGCGCCACAAGACCATATGACAAGCCAACGATGCGACAAATATCAATCAATCAATCAATCAATCAATTTTTTTATATAGCGCCAAATCACAAGAAACAGTTGCCCCAAGGCGCTTTATATTGTAAGGCAAGGCCATGCAATAATTATGTAAAACCCCAACGGTCAAAACGACCCCCTGTGAGCAAGCACTTGGCTACAGTGGGAAGGAAAAACTCCCTTTTAACAGGAAGAAACCTCCAGCAGAACCAGGCTCAGGGAGGGGCAGTCTTCTGCTGGGACTGGTTGGGGCTGAGGGAGAGAACCAGGAAAAAGACATGCTGTGGAGGGGAGCAGAGATCGATCACTAATGATTAAATGCAGAGTGGTGCATACAGAGCAAAAAGAGAAAGAAACAGTGCATCATGGGAACCCCCCAGCAGTCTACGTCTATAGCAGCATAACTAAGGGATGGTTTAGGGTCACCTGATCCAGCCCTAACTATAAGCGTTAGCAAAAAGGAAAGTTTTGAGCCTAATCTTAAAAGTAGAGAGGGTGTCTGTCTCCCTGATCTGAATTGGGAGCTGGTTCCACAGGAGAGGAGCCTGAAAGCTGAAGGCTCTGCCTCCCATTCTACTCTTACAAACCCTAGGAACTACAAGTAAGCCTGCAGTCTGAGAGCGAAGCGCTCTATTGGGGTGATATGGTACTACGAGGTCCCTAAGATAAGATGGGACCTGATTATTCAAAACCTTATAAGTAAGAAGAAGAATTTTAAATTCTATTCTAGAATTAACAGGAAGCCAATGAAGAGAGGCCAATATGGGTGAGATATGCTCTCTCCTTCTAGTCCCCGTCAGTACTCTAGCTGCAGCATTTTGAATTAACTGAAGGCTTTTTAGGGAACTTTTAGGACAACCTGATAATAATGAATTACAATAGTCCAGCCTAGAGGAAATAAATGCATGAATTAGTTTTTCAGCATCACTCTGAGACAAGACCTTTCTGATTTTAGAGATATTGCGTAAATGCAAAAAAGCAGTCCTACATATTTGTTTAATATGCGCTTTGAATGACATATCCTGATCAAAAATGACTCCAAGATTTCTCACAGTATTACTAGAGGTCAGGGTAATGCCATCCAGAGTAAGGATCTGGTTAGACACACCATGTTTCTAAGATTTGTGGGGCCAAGTACAATAACTTCAGATTTATCTGAGTTTAAAAGCAGGAAATTAGAGGTCATCCATGTCTTTATGTCTGTAAGACAATCCTGCAGTTTAGCTAATTGGTGTGTGTCCTCTGGCTTCATGGATAGATAAAGCTGGGTATCATCTGCGTAACAATGAAAATTTAAGCAATACCGTCTAATAATACTGCCTAAGGGAAGCATGTATAAAGTGAATAAAATTGGTCCTAGCACAGAACCTTGTGGAACTCCATAATTAACTTTAGTCTGTGAAGAAGATTCCCCATTTACATGAACAAATTGTAATCTATTAGACAAATATGATTCAAACCACCGCAGCGCAGTGCCTTTAATACCTATGGCATGCTCTAATCTCTGTAATAAAATTTTATGGTCAACAGTATCAAAAGCAGCACTGAGGTCTAACAGAACAAGCACAGAGATGAGTCCACTGTCCGAGGCCATAAGAAGATCATTTGTAACCTTCACTAATGCTGTTTCTGTACTATGATGAATTCTAAAACCTGACTGAAACTCTTCAAATAGACCATTCCTCTGCAGATGATCAGTTAGCTGTTTTACAACTACCCTTTCAAGAATTTTTGAGAGAAAAGGAAGGTTGGAGATTGGCCTATAATTAGCTAAGATAGCTGGGTCAAGTGATGGCTTTTTAAGTAATGGTTTAATTACTGCCACCTTAAAAGCCTGTGGTACATAGCCAACTAACAAAGATAGATTGATCATATTTAAGATTGAAGCATTAAATAATGGTAGGGCTTCCTTGAGCAGCCTGGTAGGAATGGGGTCTAATAAACATGTTGATGGTTTGGATGAAGTAACTAATGAAAATAACTCAGACAGAACAATCGGAGAGAAAGAGTCTAACCAAATACCGGCATCACTGAAAGCAGCCAAAGATAACGATACGTCTTTGGGATGGTTATGAGTAATTTTTTCTCTAATAGTTAAAATTTTGTTAGCAAAGAAAGTCATGAAGTCATTACTAGTTAAAGTTAAAGGAATACTCGGCTCAATAGAGCTCTGACTCTTTGTCAGCCTGGCTACAGTGCTGAAAAGAAACCTGGGGTTGTTCTTATTTTCTTCAATTAGTGATGAGTAGAAAGATGTCCTAGCTTTACGGAGGGCTTTTTTATAGAGCAACAGACTCTTTTTCCAGGCTAAGTGAAGATCTTCTAAATTAGTGAGACGCCATTTCCTCTCCAACTTACGGGTTATCTGCTTTAAGCTACGAGTTTGTGAGTTATACCACGGAGTCAGACACTTCTGATTTAAAGCTCTCTTTTTCAGAGGAGCTACAGCATCCAAAGTTGTCTTCAATGAGGATGTAAAACTATTGACGAGATACTCTATCTCCCTTACAGAGTTTAAGTAGCTACTCTGCACTGTGTTGGTATATGGCATTAGAGAACATAAAGAAGGAATCATATCCTTAAACCTAGTTACAGCGCTTTCTGAAAGACTTCTAGTGTAATGAAACTTATTCCCCACTGCTGGGTAGTCCATCAGAGTAAATGTAAATGTTATTAAGAAATGATCAGACAGAAGGGAGTTTTCAGGGAATACTGTTAAGTCTTCTATTTCCATACCATAAGTCAGAACAAGATCTAAGATATGATTAAAGTGGTGGGTGGACTCATTTACTTTTTGAGCAAAGCCAATAGAGTCTAATAATAGATTAAATGCAGTGTTGAGGCTATCATTCTCAGCATCTGTGTGGATGTTAAAATCGCCCATTATAATTACAAGCTTTCAAATGAATTAAAGCTCTGTCTGGGTTTTTGATTAATTAATAAGCTGGAATGGAAGATTGCTGCTAATCCTCCGCCCCGGCCCGTGCTACGAGCATTCTGACAGTTAGTGTGACTCGGGGGTGTTGACTCATTTAAACTAACATATTCATCCTGCTGTAACCAGGTTTCTGTTAGGCAGAATAAATCAATATGTTGATCAATTATTATATCATTTACCAACAGGGACTTAGAAGAGAGAGACCTAATGTTTAATAGACCACATTTAACTGTTTTAGTCTGTGGTGCAGTTGAAGGTGCTATATTATTTTTTCTTTTTGAATTTTTATGCTTAAATAGATTTTTGCTGGTTATTGGTGGTCTGGGAGCAGGCACCGTCTCTACGGGGATGGGGTAATGAGGGGATGGCAGGGGGAGAGAAGCTGCAGAGAGGTGTGTAAGACTACAACTCTGCTTCCTGGTCCCAACCCTGGATAGTCACGGTTTGGAGGATTTAAGAAAATTGGCCAGATTTCTAGAAATGAGAGCTGCTCCATCCAAAGTGGGATGGATGCCGTCTCTCCTAACAAGACCAGGTTTTCCCCAGAAGCTTTGCCAATTATCTATGAAGCCCACCTCATTTTTTGGACACCACTCAGACAGCCAGCAATTCAAGGAGAACATGCAGCTAAACATGTCACTCCCGGTCTGATTGGGGAGGGGCCCAGAGAAAACTACAGAGTCCGACATTGTTTTTGCAAAGTTACACACCGATTTAATGTTAATTTAAGTGACCTCCGATTGGCGTAACCGAGTGTCATTACTGCCGACGTGAATTACAATCTTACCAAATTTACGCTTAGCCTTAGCCAGCAGTTTCAAATTTCCTTCAATGTCGCCTGCTCTGGCCCCCGGAAGACAATTGACTATGGTTGCTGGTGTCGCTAACTTCACATTTCTCAAAACAGAGTCGCCAATAACCAGAGTTTGATCCTCGGCGGGTGTGTCGTCGAGTGGGGAAAAACGGTTAGAGATGTGAACGGGTTGGCGGTGTACACGGGGCTTCTGTTTAGGGCTACGCTTCCTCCTCACAGTCACCCAGTCAGCCTGCTTTCCCGGCTGCTCGGGATCTGCCAGGGGGTAACTAACGGCGGCTAAGCTACCTTGGTCCGCACCGACTACAGGGGCCTGGCTAGATGTAGAATTTTCCACGGTGTGGAGCCGAGTCTCCAATTCGCCCAGCCTGGCCTCCAAAGCTACGAATAAGCTACACTTATTACAAGTACCGTTACTGCTAAAGGAGGCCGAGGAATAACTAAACATTTCACACCCAGAGCAGAAAAGTGCGGGAGAGACAGGAGAAGCCGCCATGCTAAATCGGCTAAGAGCTAGTAGCTACGCTAACCTAGCGGATTCCTAAAAACACGCAAAGTGAATAATGTGTAAATAATTTAGAGGTGATTCAGCAGAAGGAGTGCTTTAGTTAAGGCACGTAAAGATTACACTGGGAAACAAATCGTAATCTAGATAACTAGATCAATCTAACTGAGCAGATTAAACAGCTAACAGATACAGAAAAATACCGCTGTGCTCCGGAACAGGAAGTGATACAATACCGCAGTGAGAGCCAACCACCAGTAGAGGCAAGAAATCAAAGCACATCAACCTCCAAACTAATGGTAAATATGCCACTTTCAGTCACATATCGGCAGAAATACACGGTAACACACACCTTTTGGTCAGTTATCATGGCGTGCCTTTCTCTTTTTTAAAAAAAATATGTTTATCTGCTTGTTGATTTTAGCCATTTCACACTTCTGTTATAAAACAATTTTGTATTGCAGTGGTAAAGTTTCTGTCTGGTAATCAGAGCTTGCAGGTTTGAATCCTGTGAGTGGCATTTACAACCCCAATTCCAATGAATTTGGGACTTTGTGTAAAATGTAAATTAAAAACAGAATACTATCATTTGCAAATCTTCTTGAACCTATATTCATTTGAATACACCACAAAGACAAGATATTTAATGTTCAAACTGATAAACTTTATTTTGTGCAAATATTTGACCGTGTTGAAATGGATGCCTGCAACACGTTTCAGAAAAGTTGAGTCAGTGGTATGTTTACCACTGTGTTACATCACCTTTCCTTCTAGTGATCAATCTCTGCTCCCCTCCACAGCATGTCTTTTTCCTGGTTCTCTCCCTCAGCCCCAACCAGTCCCAGCAGAAGACTGCCCCTCCCTGAGCCTGGTTCTGCTGGAGGTTTCTTCCTGTTAAAAGGGAGTTTTTTCTTCCCACTGTAGCCAAGTGCTTGCTCACAGGGAGTCGTTTTGACCGTTGGGGTTTTACATAATTATTGTATGGCCTTGCCTTACAATATAAAGCGCCTTGGGGCAACTGTTTGTTGTGATTTGGCGCTATATAAAAAAAATTGATTGATTGATTGAATAAGCATTTGGGACCTGAGGACACTAATTGTTGAAGCTTTGTAGGTGGAATTCTTTCCCATTCTTGCTTGATGTACAACTTCAGTTGTTCAACAGTCCATGGTCTCCGTTGTCGTATTTTGCGCTTCATAATGCGCCACACATTTTCAATGGGCGACAGGTCTGGACTGCAGGCAGGCCAGTCTAGTACCTGCACTCTTTTACTACGAAGCCACGCTGTTGAACACGTGCAGAATGTGGCTTGGCATTGTCTTGCTGAAATAAGCAGGGACGTCCCTGAAAATTACGTTGCTTGGATGGCAGCATGTGTTGCTCCAAAACCTGGATGTACCTTTCAGCATTGATGGTGCCATCACAGATGTGTAAGTTGCCCATGTCATGGGCACTAACACACCCCCATACCATCACAGATGCTGGCAACAATCTGGATGGTCTTTTTCCTCTTTTGTCCAGAGGACAAAACGTCCATGATTTCCAAGAACAATTTGAAATGTGGACTCATCAGATCACCGCACACTTTTCCACTTTGCGTCTGTCCATTTCAAATGAGCTCGGGCCCAGAGAAGGCGGCTGCACTTCTGGATGTTGTTGATATATAGCTTTCGCTTTGCATGGGAGAGTTTTAACTTGCACTTGTAGATGTAGTGACAAACTGTGTTAACTGACAATGGTTTTCTGAAGTGTTCCTGAGCCCACGCGGTAAGATCCTTTACACAATGATGTTGGTTTTTAATGCAGTGTGTTGTGTGGGCCGCTGAAGAGGAGGTACTGCTGGCCCATCACCACCAGAGGGCGCCCTGCCTGGAGTGCGGGCTCCAGACATCGGAGGGCGCTGCCACCTCACAGGAGTAGCCAGGGTGACAGCTGTCACCCATCACCTGAGACAGCTGATATCAATCACCAGGGAGGTATATCAGCAGGACGGCATCTCCACCTCATTGCCGAGATATCGCTCTACTAACGAGGTAACGAACTCAGCCAGTTGTGTTATTCAGAGAAGTAATACTTTGTTGCTTGTGCTTAGGTCAGCTGAAGACCGTATTGGACGTGGTTGGATAAGTACTCACATTCCAGTCCTACAGTGCTGTTTTTGAGTAGAGGTGGAGGTGGTGTTTCCACCCTGTGTGTTGCTGGGTGCGGCCGCACCCACACCTGACTGTTTCTGTTCCTTGCCAGCAGTACCGGATCCGACGAGCGGAGGCAGTGGCCACCTGGGAGTTCGGGACTTGGCGGCTCCAGTATTCCCGGGGTTCGGTGGCAGAGGAGATTGGATGGTTCCGGTTCGACTCGGACAGACGTCTCCTATCGTCGAGCCTGCCCACACGACACCATTGGAATTCGGCTTACTGCTATAATTGTAATCTGTTGTGTTTGTTGTGCGTGTTCACAACAGTAAAGCTTTGTGATTTGACTTCCTCCATTGTCCGTTCATTTGCGCCCCCTGTTGTGGGTCCGTGTACCTACACTTTCACAACACAGTGCCGCCTGAGGGATCGAAGCTCACGGACATTCAGTGTTCCTTTTCGGCCTTACTGTTTATGTGTTGAAAGTTCTCCAGATTCTCTGAATCTTCTGATTATATTATAGACTGTAGATGATAGAATCCCTAAATTCCTTGCAATTGAACATTGAGAAACATTGTTCTTCAACTGTTTTTTCACGCAGTTGTTCACAAAGTGGTGATCCTCACCACATCTTTGCTTGTGAACGGTTGAGCCTTTTGGGGATGCTCCTTTTATACCCAATCGTGACGCTCACCTGTTTCCAATTAACCTGTTCACCTGTGGAATGTTCCAAACAGGTGTTCTTTGAGCATCCATCAGCTTTCTCAGTCTTTTGTTGCCCCTGTCCCAGCATTTTTGAAATGTGTTGCAGGCATCCATTTCAAAATGAGCAAATATTTGCACAAAAACAATAAAGTGTATAAAATATAAAAGTATAAAATAAAAAAGTAATAAAATGTGTCAGTTTGAACATTAAATGTTTTGTCTTTGTGGTGTATTCAATTGAATATAGGTTGAAGAGGATTTGCAAATCATTGTATTCTGTTTTTATTTACATTTTACACAACGTCCCAACTTCATTGGAATTGGAGTTGCATTTTTTTATTTAACCAGGGTTATTTAACCTCGGGGTTCTGTATTGTGTTCCCTTTTATTTATTATTTCAACCCAGTGATATTCGCTAGTTATACAGCTGGTTGTTATTTTATTTTTCTCCACATCAGCGGCACGATGTGATGCACCATGTCCCAGCTGCTTGCACTCACAGCGGGATCGCGTACGCCTGCCCGTCGGCTCAGTGTTTCTGTGGTTCACTCATACGAGTTGTTCCTCCATGATTCTCCCTTATTTGTACTTATTCATACTATGTGTGAATGGGCCCTAAAGCAGACGCACTGTTGATCTCTGTTGCAATGCATTATGGGAGTTTGGGGTTTGTTTGTTTTTTAATTATTATTGTTTTACATGTTGGTTTAGCAGTATTGTTAGTGTTATAGATTTGTTGTGTTTTGATAGTTCAAGTAGTGTGGTTAGTTTGGCAAAGAGTTATGTTGTGACCATGAATGAAAAGTGCCTTGCCTTTTATCTGTTCTGCCACTCTGTGTTGTTGTGTGTGAAGTATAAATGATACTTTTTGGCAGTTGCTGGCAGTTGCCCCGCCCTGTCCTGCCCCCATTCTGCTGGGGGGGGGGGGGCTGGCCTCCTCACAGCGGCCTGACTGTTGCAAAACACACAACAGACAGGAACTAACATGTATGATTTTAGGGTTTATAGATGTTTTTGACCATTAAGCTTTACCCACTATGCCAACAAAAAAATGTTAGCGGACTGAAAGTTAACGGAACTAAATTTAGCGGAAGATAATTGGTCCCCTGATGGTTTTCAAAGTTAGCTGAAAAGATTATCTGCTAACCAAAAAGTTAGCTTTGCGAATTAGCAGTTAGCTGATTATGGGAACTGTGCCCACAACTGAATTACATCAATAACACCTTATTTAATGATTACTTCACAGCAGTTACATTCAACAGCACAACATGTCTTTTATTGATTGATTTATTGATTTTAACATCCACACAGATGCTGAGAATGACAGCCTCAACACTGCATTTAATCTATTATTAGACTCTATCGGCTTTGCTCAAAAAGTAAATGAGTCCACCCACCACTTTAATCATATTTTAGATCTTGTTCTGACTTATGGTATGGAAATAGAAGACTTAACAGTATTCCCTGAAAACTCCCTTCTGTCTGATCATTTTTTAATAACATTTACATTTACCCTGATGGACTACCCTGCAGTGGGGAATAAGTTTCATTACACTAGAAGTCTTTCAGAAAGCGCTGTAACTAGGTTTAAGGATATGATTCCTTCTTTATGTTCTCTAATGTCATATACCAACACAGAGCAGAGTAGCTACCTAAACTCTGTAAGGGAGATAGAGTATCTCGTCAGCAGTTTAACATCCTCATTGAAGACAACTTTGGATGCTGTAGCTCCTCTGAAAAAGAGAGCTTTAAATCAGAAGTGTCTGACTCCGTGGTATAACTCACAAACTCGTAGCTTAAAGCAGATAACCCGTAAGTTGGAGAGGAAATGGTGTCTCACTAATTTAGAAGATCTTCACTTAGCCTGGAAAAAGAGTTTGTTGCTCTATAAGAAAGCCCTCCGTGAAGCTAGGACATCTTTCTACTCATCACTAATTGAAGAAAATAAGAACCCCAGGTTTCTTTTCAGCACTGTAGCCAGGCTGACAAAGAGTCAGAGCTCTATTGAGCTGAGTATTCCATTAACTTTAACTAGTGATGACTTCATGACTTTCTTTGCTAACAAAATTTTGACTATTAGAGAAAAAATTACTCATAACCATCCCAAAGATGTATCGTTATCTTTGGCTGCTTTCAGTGATGCCGGTATTTGGTTAGACTCTTTCTCTCCGATTGTTCTGCCTGAGTTATTTTCATTAGTTACTTCATCCAAACCATCAACATGCTTATTAGACCCCATTCCTGCCAGGCTGCTCAAGGAAGTCCTACCATTATTTAATGCTTCAATCTTAAATATGATCAATCTATCTTTGTTAGTTGGTTATGTACCACAGGCCTTTAAGGTGGCAGTAATTAAACCATTACTTAAAAAGCCATCACTTGACCCAGCTATCTTAGCTAATTATAGGCCAATCTCCAACCTTCCTTTTCTCTCAAAGATTCTTGAGAGGGTAGTTGTAAAACAGCTAACTGATCACCTGCAGAGGAATGGTCTATTTGAAGAGTTTCAGTCAGGTTTTAGAATTCATCATAGTACAGAAACAGCATTAGTGAAGGTTACAAATGATCTTCTTATGGCTTCGGACAGTGGACTTATCTCTGTGCTTGTTCTGTTGGACCTCAGTGCTGCTTTTGATACTGTTGACCATAAAATTTTATTACAGAGATTAGAGCATGTCATAGGTATTAAAGGCACTGCGCTGCGGTGGTTTGAATCATATTTGTCTAATAGATTACAGTTTGTTCATGTAAATGGGGAATCCTCTTCACAGACTAAAGTTAATTATGGAGTTCCACAAGGTTCTGTGCTAGGACCAATTTTATTCACTTTATACATGCTTCCCCTGGGCAGTATTATTAGACGGTATTGCTTAAATTTTCATTGTTACGCAGATGATACCCAGCTTTATCTATCCATGAAGCCAGAGGATACACACCAATTAGCTAAACTGCAGGATTGTCTTACAGACATAAAGACATGGATGACCTCTAATTTCCTGCTTTTAAACTCAGAT
Organism: Thalassophryne amazonica; assembly: GCF_902500255.1. Taxonomy (NCBI): domain Eukaryota; kingdom Metazoa; phylum Chordata; class Actinopteri; order Batrachoidiformes; family Batrachoididae; genus Thalassophryne; species Thalassophryne amazonica. The sequence goes on along the minus strand of NC_047111.1, from coordinate 114,280,841 downwards.
AAAACTGAAGTTATTGTACTTGGCCCCACAAATCTTAGAAGCATGGTGTCTAACCAGATCGTTACTCTGGATGGCATTTCCCTGATCTCTAGTAATACTGTGAGAAATCTTGGAGTTATTTTTGATCAGGATATGTCATTCAAAGCGCATATTAAACAAATATGTAGGACTGCTTTTTGCATTTACGCAATATCTCTAAAATCAGAAAGGTCTTGTCTCAGAGTGATGCTGAAAAACTAATTCATGCATTTATTTCCTCTAGGCTGGACTATTGTAATTCATTATTATCAGGTTGTCCTAAAAGTTTCCTAAAAAGCCTTCAGTTGGTTCAAAATGCTGCAGCTAGAGTACTGACGGGGACTAGCAGGAGAGAGCATATCTCACCCGTGTTGGCCTCTCTTCATTGGCTTCCTGTTAATTCTAGAATAGAATTTAAAATTCTTCTTCTTACTTATAAGGTTTTGAATAATCAGGTCCCATCTTATCTTAGGGACCTCGTAGTACCATATTACCCCATTAGAGCGCTTCGCTCTCAGACTGCGGGCTTACTTGTGGTTCCTAGGGTTTGTAAGAGTAGAATGGGAGGCAGAGCCTTCAGCTTTCAGGCTCCTCTCCTGTGGAACCAGCTCCCAATTCAGATCAGGGAGACAGACACCCTCTCTACTTTTAAGATTAGGCTTAAAACTTTCCTTTTCGCTAAGGCTTATAGTTAGGGCTGGATCGGGTGACCCTGGACCATCCCTTGGTTATGTTGCTTTAGACGTAGACTGTGGGGGGTTCCCATGATGCACTGTTTCTTTCTTTTTTTGCTCCGTATGCATCACTCTGCATTTAATCATTAGTGATCGATCTCTGCCCCCCTTCTCGGCATGTCTTTTTCCTGGTTCTTTCCCTCAGCCCCAACCAGTCTCAGCAGAAGACTGCCCCTCCGTGAGCCTGGTTCTGCTGGAGGTTTCTTCCTGTTAAAAGGGAGTTTTTCCTTCCCACTGTGGCCAAGTGCTTGCTCATAGGGGGTCGTTTTGACCGTTGGGGTTTTTCATGGTTATTGTATGGCCTTGCCTTGCAATATGGAGCGCCTTGGGGCAACTGTTTGTTGTGATTTGGCGCTATATAAGAAAAAAGTTGATTGATTGATTGATTGATAAGTAAAGACAGTTAGTTATTTGAAGAAAGCTGATCTAGAAGGATATGTTTAGTTTAATAAATCCACTAGATAACTTTATTAATCCCTTGGGAAGACTCCCTCAGTGAAACTGAGGTTCCAGCAGTATTGTATAGCAGCACACAGGGTAAGAAGCACACAGGGTATCAAACGTGAAAATAAAAAAAAAAAATCAGTTTGCAAATATGAATATAAATACACAATATAAATACCAGACATACTGATCAGTACTGGTTTACTGGTTACTACTGTTCCTCTCCTTCCCGTCCTCTGTCTTCCTGTTCCTCCTCCTCCCCCTGAGTGAGGAGTTGTACACTCTGATGGCCTGAGGGACAAAGGAGTTTTTCAGTCTGTTGGTCCTGCACTTGGGAAGGAGCCGTCTGTGGCTGAAGATGCTCCTCTGGTTGCTGATGACGGTGCAAAAAAGAGGCTGGCATTGTCCATAATGTCCATCATTTGTCGGCCCGGAAGGACTTTTCTTTTTAAACTAAATCTATTCATGGGGCTCATGTGTCAAACAGGGCACCACTTTGTGTTTGTCCCTGTGCTTAATGTTCAGCAATCACACATATCTATCAGAATCAGCCCTTTGCATCTCCACACCAGTCTGCTTAAGACAGACTCAGAGCATTTCCAACTGCAACATTCCCTGTGTTTTTACAAGCACATCTCACTCCTGTCACCAGGGGCCCCTCCGCTCCTCTCTGCCAACTGTTGCTCCATCTCCAGGACAGATTAGAGGAAGCGCTGGCTGCTGAAGAATGTGAGCCTGCTGCTGCCGCTGCAGCTCTCAGTTGGGATTTATTAGGACTGGCACACAGGCTCAGGCTTTTGGCCTCGAGCTGCAGGGGAGAGACGAGTGTGCTGCAAAAGGAAGACCTCTGCTGAGATGTTACATGATGTCAAAAGAAACATCACTGTGCCTCGAAAGGGCTGCAGCAGCTTTTAAAGCCAAATTATTTATCAAGCAGAGGTCTCACAGTAGTGGCCCAGGGGCCAATGGAAGAGTCAGACATTAATATTCAGTTATTTATTTAGATTTAGTGTTTTGACCATAAAAAGACAATGACATATTTTATGAAGCAATTGTTGCATTTTTTTTCTCAAGCATATTGTGACAGTGACTCATTTTCAACATCTGTTTCATTTAGTGTTTGGGGCAATTTGAAACAGTGAATATTATTTGAAGCAATTGTTTATTTCCTCCTTCATTCATTTTGGGGAAGTGAATAATTTTGTGAAGCAGCTGTATCACTGAGTGTTTTGAAATCTGTCATTTTTAAAGAACAATTTTCAGTGTTTTGAAATAATAACTTTTGATGCAATTGGTTCTTTTAGTATTTTAAACATTTTCAGAAACTTGAATCTTTTCTGAAACAATTACTTACTAATTCAAGCATTTCAAGACAGTGAATAATTTTGTCAAGCAGTTGTATCATTTTGTATTTTCAGCATTTTGAAAGGTCATTTTCAGAAAACATTGTTTTGAGAGTTCTGCAATAATGAATGGTGCTCTGGTGCAATTGGTTCTTTTAGTATTTTAAACATTTTGACAGAGTGAATTTTTTTCTGAAACAATTATTTAGTGTTTCAAGCATTTCAAAGACACTGCACAATTTTCTAAAGAGACTGTTCATTTCCTGATTTATGGATTTTGAACTGTCATTTCCTGAACCTTTTTTATTATTATTATTTAGCATTTTAAGAGAATGAATAATTTTCTGAAACAACTGCTTCATTTGGTGTTTTGGGGATTCTGAAACAGTGCATCATTTTCCGAAGAATTGCCTCATTAGCTTCAAACACTCAAAAAGCCTAATTTCTGACATCACTATTTGTGAAGTGTTGAGAAATGGCCTATAATGAAAACCATTATATGATTGACTAAGGCAAATGACTTAAGGACGGACATGAAGGGAAACCATTTATTGTGTTTATCATTTAACTAGACATAGCTGCGCTAACCTTAGAATAGTTTCTTGATTGGTTGACTAAATAGTGGTAACGTAGGGGTTATTTGATGCATTTAAATAATAAATGTGTGACTCTTTAACAAAATAATATGTAGAACCAAGTATAATGGGTTGGAGCCTCTGGTCGAGTGAGACAATAGATGCCAGAAGATGATTGGTTGCACTGATGTCAATGTAAAGCCTTTACTTTGCCATGATTAAGAGGTTGCTGTAACTTGTTTTATGTGGCCATTTTAAGTGCCTTGAATTACACCAAAACTCAATGTTTGAATGTCACCTTGCGTTGATATAATCCAGCTAATTGATCACCTTGTGCCTTAGTATGTAGGTTCACCTGCACTTCAGTATATTTACCGTGTGACGTATCACTGATATTCATATCCGCACCAGAGTTATCAGTAAGTCGAGTGATGTGTTTTTCTTTTTTATTGCAATGCACAAATGAGGATGTCTTGTCAGTAAACAACCCAAGAGTATAGTTGATGTAATGGGACTCTTTTGAGTCCCAGAGGAGGGACTGTAGAAGAATTTTTAGGTCCTTATTTGAACTATGATGAACTATCAAGTGTCCTGATCCGAACTGTATGTCCTCTGGTTGAACTAGCAGGTGTTCAACCCAAAAAAAGGGCTCTATTAGTCATTCAGTCTGTCAGGGGCTTTCCAAGGCCTTTTGGGTGCTTTCCCGCAGGCCACGTGCAGGGGCCTCAGGCCAGCTGCACGTGTGGCTGAGGCCACGTGCGGAGGGGGCCTCAGGCCAGCTGCACCTGTGGCTGAAGGTCTTTTAAAAAAATCAGTTGTAAATCCTTCACGTTTTAATGGGAGCATTTGTCACATTGAAATAATGGCCTAACACCTGCTTAGGGTTCACTAGAGGACGCTTCCAATAGAAAACCATGTCTTAGGAATGAAATAAATAAAAAAAGTTGAAGGAGGAGCGATGCCCGCGGGTCTCCAATAAATAGACGAGCGCGGTTGTCATATTCAGTCTCTCTAGAGGACTCAGTTTGTCTAAGCTTTGTGTCGAAGGCTTAAATAAACTTAAAAACTCTGTGCATTTTATCTTGCTTAAGGCTGAATTATTCTAAAGTGTTGTGTCATTTTCTAGCATATCACTTGCAATTAGTTTGTGTTATCTAAAAGACGACATCCTGAGAAGACTAAAGACAAGCCGCGACAGAACTTGGCGAGCCAGCCAGGAGGGTCCAGGGGCATTCTGGCAGCCTGGGGCAGTCCAGCTCATCCCTCCAGACCGTAAATAACAGTGATCACGACTAAAAGGTAAGCAGAAACCTTTTATAACTTCTGCACGATCTGGAGGAGTGAGTCGGGATTTCCGCCCAAGTTGACAGGTGATATTTTTAATTGCCTCTTACCCAAAAGAACCTGGACTAAGAAAATTGATAAGAGACTAAAAAAAGATAAGATTGAAAATTATCAGGCCTTGTAGATAAAATGCTCAGAAGGTGTGTGTGTTCCCGGGAAAAAGAATGTCTGTGTGAGTGAAAGGTCAGGAATGTTCATGAACTCTGGTGCGGAAAGAGTGCGTGAAGAACTAACCTGGATGCTTGGGGAATAATTGGTGTTGAAATTCGTTACTAATGTGCCGGCTGATAGCATGCACTGTAGGGGTTAATTTAGGGGAGTATACTGACAAATAGATACAAGGTAATACAAGGTTATTTAAAGAGTTTAACAGAGACTGAAGTGAAATAAGTGAGAAAAAGAGTTTAACAGAGAATACGTGCAGAGGAAGCACAAGATAAGCGCCTGAGGGGGCGCAGTAGAAATACCGTACGTGATAAAGAGATTTAAAAGTGCAAAGTGGCACAGCTGACAGTAAGTAAAAGAGCTCAATAAAGGACGTCATTTTTTAAGAAAAGAGAAAAACTATAAAAAAATAAAAAATAAAAAAATAAATGAAGAGTTAGTGCAGAATACATGAGAATTAATGAAGCAGAAAATAGTGCAGTAAGGCACCAGATACACGCTTGTGGGGCGTGGGAAAAGAATAAGTAATTAAGTACACAGTAATATGAGTTTTTTTTTATAAGAAAAGAAAAAGAGAATATTTTCAGTGCAAAGGCACATTAAGCTCATGAGGAGCTCAGTAAGTGAAGAAAAAAAAGGTAGAAGAAAGTGCAGAAAGGCACAGGATACGCACGCGAGGCGCGGTAAGGCGTAGAAATAAATGAAATATTGTATGCTCAGAAAGGAGCTTGTGAAAATAATATAGTAGGCACAGGATACGCACGCGAGGCGCGGTAAGGCGTAGAAGTAAATGAAATATTGTATGCTCAGAAAGGAGCTGGTGAAAAATAATATATTAAGCACAGGATACGCACGCGAGGCGCGGTAAGGCGTAGAAGTAAATGAAATATTGTACGCTCAAAGAGGGCTTGTAAAAAAGTAATATATGAAGTTGCTGACAGCGCCGGAGAAGCTGTCTAACATGAAGAAGAGATACATGCTTAAACAGAACACATTGGTGTTAAGTGAATAAAAAGGTTGTTTAAAGCCGCGGAGTGAAAAGTGGCAGAAGTCTAGATAGAGATATATAGAAAGTTGTTTTTAATAATTTTTGTGTATAAAGCTTTTGAAAATTGTGTGTGGGAGAGTGGAGAGTAAGCGGGGAGGTGCAAGCAAAGCTGTGGGCTTGCAAGCTGGCTGACATACAAGATTAATGTGAAAGAGTACGAGGGGGAGGTATTTAGACCCAACAGGAGGACTTGGGAGGTGCATGACAGGCAGAGAGGAAAGTGTGAAGCAGAGACAGTGAAGAAAAAGACAGGAGAAGAGTGCTATGTAAATACAGAGAAGGTAGATATTATTTCAAAGAGAGAAAACTAATAAACAAACATAGCAGAAAAAGACGAGAAGCAGAAAGTTAAACAATTAGAAGGAAAATAGAAAGTCGGGAGCAAAGACATTAGGAAGTGTTAGGGTTGTAAGAGGATTAAATAAATAAAGTTGGTTATAAATCAAAAGAGTTAAAGCTTAGATTATAGTGAAAAAGCTGACAGACTGATCAATGCTTGGGACAGTCTTTGATGGGAGACTTAAGTGATGATGAAATAATACTCCCAGAACATTACTTGACTGACGGAGACATCGAAACCCAGGGAATCAGGACACATTTTTGGCTGGAAAGGACCTATTTTGACAGGGTAGGAGCAGAACATTGGCAGGACGAACAAGAGATCAATCAGAAATTATGGCAGATTACTAAGGTAATCAATCTGAAGCAAAAGAAAGAACAATTCCCTCTAATTAATTGGGAGCTGCTGATAAGACGTTTGTGGCATCAGGGTTTAACCCCGTGGCTGGAGCTGCTTTGTGCTGACCCTAATAAAGAACTTAGCATACCATTAAATCATTTAGTAACACTACCAACCGATCCAGGTGAAGAACTGTTTCCTAGGTTGACTCTGACTGTGGTCCCAAGGAAGGTTCGGTGGGAAACAGGTAAATTTTCATATTTAGTTAAAGAAAAAGAAGACGGGCATAGCAGTTGGAAATTTAATCCTTTTAAGGGTTTAAAATACAAAACAGGTGTTACAGCCAGCAAGTTATTGGTCTGGATCAGGACAGCCCCTGAGGGACTACCAGAACACCATAGAAACACCTCACATAGCGTTTGTCAGGGTTACATGGGTAACTCTCAAGGTCAAGGTCGGGAAAGTACCCCGCTAGACTTAGTACTAAGAAAATATCCAGGAAAACGCACTAAGGCCAACCAATGTATGAGAAAGTGGCACAAAAGGTCACATGGGGGCAGGCAATGGCCTTTGGTGGGATCATTTGATCCGGTGATGTGTGAAGCAGTTGCGGTAGAAATACAGAAAAAAGAAATTAAAGATCAGCAGAAGAACGTAAAAAACAACAAAAAACGCACTGAAGAAAAAGAAGTTTTGGCCTTGTTCAAGCAGGAAGCACAGAGGCTACAGCAGAAAAGAGAAAAAATGACAGAGGAAAGATCCAAAGAGACTAAAGCCAGTGCACCAAGCTGGGAATCAGAGCCACCCCCATATAAACGTCATGATATGGGAAAGACAGCTGGACAATTTGTATTAGGAACTCGTGAAGAGGACCAAGGCATGGATGTGGAGGGCAAATTCACACTGACACTAAAAGCTCGAGAGCCACAAGGAGACAGGTCCTCAGTCTGTCAAATGGATCATACAAGGTCTCCAAGTCCGAAAGTAAGTGGTCGCTCACCACGACCAGCAGGGGGGGCCACAAATAACAGTGACACGGAGGCAGACGAGGATAAAGAGAGAGACCTGAAGGCTCCGCCTGCACATCGAGGTCCACTGAAAACCGTCCCCTCCCACCATAAGTCAGCCGACTGGACCTTCACAGGCTATAGAGGCTCCGAAGAGTGGCACAAGAGCTTCTGTGACACACTGGATCTGGCCAGAAGAGATAATGAAGAACTAGCTGAGCAACTTCGGCTAGCGAAGGAAAGAATACAAAGACATAGGGACGCCGAGGAAAGAAGAATATTACAACAATCGACGCCCAATCAAGGGAATCACATTATAGAGCCACCCACCCGAAAAATTTCTGGTGAGATCATCATTGAGAGTGCAAAAGAGGCCCGACTCAGGCAAAGACAACAATGTGTAGGCAAAGACATAGCGGCTTTAGAACAGAATATAACCGACTGGATGGACTGCCTGGAACCAGTCAGTCGCACTCGATCTGGAAGACAGTATGGAGCCCCCACAGAAGAAGAGGAGGACGAAGACCTCATATGCCCATTGGTGGTTAGAAATGGTCATCATGTGTATACCCCATGGAGCTGGACAGACATGGTGGGGCTGGCCAACAGGCTGCCAGACATCACCCAAGGAGCTGGGAGATGGATAACTGCCTTAGAAGAAGGCACTGCAGGGGTAACCTTGTCTTTAGGTGACATAAAAGCCTTGCTAATGCATGTCATGGGAAAACATGACACTGAAGAATTAGCAGGAAAGGTTGGACTAACACAAATGATGGGCACTAATCAACATGATGAAGTCCCCTTTAATCGCTATAGAAACTCCATGTGGGAAGGACTGAGAAGAAAGTACCCTGAGGTCTTGGATCCCTCTAAATTGGATGATGAGGAGTGGACACCTGAAGAGTGCCCAAAGAAGTTCCTGCACCGATTCCAGAAAAGATGGGCGGAGGAAACAGGAAATGCATGGAACCATTCTCCAGCAACTGAAATCCTGTTTAAAATAACTGTAAAAAAGGCTCTACCAGATGAGGTTCAGAAAGCCCTAGATGGAGTCGTGGGACTATCGAAAATGAATTGGGCTTTATACTCTGAGCATATTTGTCACCATCTTGAAATCTACAAGAAAGAAAAACAAAAACAAGAAGATGCAGCAAAATCCCTGATGAAAAAATTGGTGCAGATGCAGTTGGGAGAGCTAACCAAAGTCAAGAAAGAAAAAACAAAGCCCCAGGCACCAATGATGATCCCTGTTCCTTCTGAGCCGGCAAGCACAGGCCCTACGGCAAACACTGCTGCCACCATACAGGCACCTGTGGTAACAGCCACACAGAGCCCCCAAGGAGCAGCAGGAAGCACTCCTACAGGAGAAGTCTCAGCACCAGTGGAGCATCACTATCACTACCATAGCACTGGCACACCCGGAAATGGACCCACCTACAGTCATGGGTGGAGAGGAGAGTCACGGAACTTTCAAGGTCAAAGAGGAGGGTGGCGAAGAGGATCTCGCCAACCTTCATTTGGAAACAGATTCCAAAACTCAGCTCCCAGGAACAGTCAAGCGGGACCGCCTATGGGACCAACACCCCCAATAGGGGATCAACCCTCTAATGAGTGTTGGAGCTGTGGACAACCTGGACATCGAATGAGAAATTGTCCGGCCCGACCTTGGGTTGGACCCTCTGCCTATTGGCAATAGGGAGGCCTAGAGAAGACAGAGGGGGAAACGGTGGCATTGGCTATTTCGATGATACCTAAGGAAGAGCCAACCGTCACTGTTAATATACAAAACAGAGATTTCCCTTTCATGGTGGATACAGGGGCAACATACTCTTGCATAGGGAAAATGGGCGCTCATCTCCCCCTCTCTGGGTCTGTAATTAAGACCATCGGCTTCTCTGGGAAGACTCAAATAATACCGTTTACACGCCCACTTCCTGTAACGATTGTAGGAAAAACAATTGAAGCACCCCTGTTATACTCACAAAATACACCTGTGAATTTGCTGGGAAGAGACATTTTATGTAAGCTACAAACCCAGATAGTGTGTACCCATCAAGGACTGCAAATACACTTTCCTGACGAAGCACTCGCCAACATTATGGTGCTTATGGACATGGAAAACAAGGTCCGACCTGTGCAACCCATGGTATACTGGCTGAAGTTACAACCAGAAAATTCAAATCTTCAACTGGAATGGGAAAAATGGAAGCCCTGGGCAGAACAACACTATGAAGCAGTATGTACACCTAGTTTACCTTTACATGTCACCCTGATGTTCGATGCCAAACAAGAACAAACTGACTATGCATGCTGCTGGGATGTATTGATGAATCAACGGCTGTTTCACATAACCACCACAGAAATTTATTTAGGCCCCCAAGGGGCCGCAGCTTCTGTCAAGCTAACTTCAGCTGAACAACAATGGTATCAAGTGCCGAATGCCACACCTCATGTGACCCTTTTATTCTCAGAAAAGTACGAATCCCATGACCTAGGTCCAATGGTAAAGACAGCCTCAGAAGTTGAAGAATGGCAAAACATGGAAAGTCCACAAGTACATCTGTCAAAAGACCAGCAGTTTGTACGAATTAATTTAAAAGTAAATGATGAGGCTATAGCTCAAAAAGTGGAGCTCAATCCTAGACCAGAGGGACAGATGGTGTTATCGGCCCAACAAGAGAAATTGTTAGAGCAAATACCACCAGTGGTGTGGTCCAAAAGCAAAACGGATGTAGGACTAGTAAAAACAGCCTTACCAGTAAAAATAAAAGTAAAACCGGGAGCAAAACTGCCTCACCAAAGGCAGTATCCATTAAAACCTCAGGCTATTGAAGGCATAAAACCAGTAATTAAGGGACTAATGGCAGCTGGAGTTCTAATAAAAACTGCAAGCCCATGCAATACTCCTATCTATCCTATCCCTAAAAACAATACCAAAGAGTATCGGCTGGTACATGATCTGCGTCCTATCAATGCAATAATAGAAATGGATGCACCTATAGTACCTGATCCGCATACTATACTATCAAGCATCCCTGCTGGAGCAAAATGGTACACAGTAATCGATCTGTGTTCAGCCTATTTCAGTGTGCCTGTGCACCCAGACTCACAACATTTGTTTGCATTCACATTTCTGGGACAACAGCTAACGTATACACGGCTACCTCAGGGACTGAACCTGTCCCCAGCCATCTTTAACAAAGTCCTGGCTGAAGATTTACAACACCTTGACATACCCAGTACATTGGTGCAATATATGGATGATCTCCTTATTGCATCAGAGACTCAAGAACAGTGTGAAAAAGATTCATTAATTGTACTGCATGCATTGGCAGATGGAGGTCATAAAGTAAGTAAGGACAAATTGCAGTTCTGCAAACAACAAGTAGAATACTTGGGAAGACAGTTGTGTGGGACCACGCGATGTATAGCCCCAAGCCAAGTGGAGGCTATAATCAAGGCTCCCAAACCCCAAACAGTGGGACAGATGCTTTCATTCCTTGGGATGGCAGGGTACAGTCGGCCGTGGATTTGTGATTATGCTATAAAAACTGCACCTTTGCGTGCCATGATTAGAGCAGTGGGGCAAACAAGCAATGCAGCTCTCCTCGTCTGGACAGATCAGGCAACGGGAGCTTTTGAGGCCCTAAAAACAGACATGCAATCTGCTCCCGCGTTAGGTAACCCAGATTATGGGAAACCTTTCCATTTGTATGTTACTGAAAAAGCTGGTTATGCTTGTGCTGTACTAATGCAGGAAACAAATGAAGGAAAACAACCATTGGCCTATTATAGTACAAAGCTTGACAACATTGAAACAGGATTGCCACCATGCTATCAGGGTCTAGCAGCAGCTGCCTTTGCATTTCAAAAAGCATCATCCATAATCATGGGACATGCAGTAACGTTGTACACGTCGCATCAGTTACATGCCCTGCTAACCAGTCAACGTTTTGTCTTAACACAAGCTAGACGCACTGGATATGAAGTTGTGTTGTCCGCTCCAGAAATAACAATACAACGTTGTCACACGGTGAATCCCGCCACCAAATTGACCACACCGTTAGATGGTACTCCACATAACTGTGTGGCAGAGACAGAGAAATTTTTGAGAGCCAGAGAACATTTGTATAATCACGCCATAGATGCAGATCTAACCCTGTTCGTGGACGGCTCATGCTTTCGGGATGCCGCGGGATTGCATGCGGGTATGGGGATTGTTAAACTAAACACGGATGGCGAAACCTTTGAATTACTGGAGTCCCAAGGAATTGATCAGCCTTGTTCAGCCCAACTGGCAGAAATCAAAGCCTTAACTATGGCTTGCCAGATAGCTAAAGATCAACGTGTTAATATCTACACAGACTCAGCCTACGCTTATGGCGTATGTCATGTACATGCAAACATTTGGAAACAAAGGGGATTCCTGAGAGCAGATGGCACCCCTGTCACTCATGGAGAAACGATTTCCCAACTGTTACAAGCTCTCCAATTACCGTCTGAGGTAGCCATCATTAAATGTGCAGGTCATCAAAAGAATAATAACATCATAGCTCAAGGTAACAACCTAGCAGATGACGCAGCTCGCAAAGGAGCACAAGGAGAAAATATGTTTCCCCTGCTAACCATCCAAGATTGTGCCCCACTGGTTTCACTTGACGCACTGATAGTGACTCAAAGTAGGGCCAGTGGAGAAGAAAAACGAATGTGGGTTAAACGAGGCGCTATTGAGACACGCAGTCAGGGGCCAGCGGACAAGCTGTGGCGCAGTAGTCATGGACATCTTGTGTTACCCACCAATTTATTACGACATGCAATCATTTGGGCCCACGGACCCGATCATTGTTCGCGAGTCCAAATTATGAACAAACTAAAAGCTGTCTGGTGGTCACCATATATGGCAGCTACAGTGGACCGTTTGTTGAATGAGTGTGAGGTATGTGCACAGTACAATGTCCGGAAATCATTCACAGCCCCTTTAGCCCACATTCCGGTCCCTGATGGGCCATTCAGACATCTTATGATGGATTTCATAGACATGGGAGCTGAAAATCGAGTTAAACGAATGAGATATGTTTTGGTAGTGATATGCAGATTCAGCCGATGGATTGAGGCAGTAGCCTCTGCAAATCAAGACCATAAAACGGTAGCCAAATTCTTGTGCCGAGACGTCTTTCCAAGATTTGGCATTCCAGATACTATATCATCTGACAACGGTAGGGCTTTTGTAGCCAAGGTTACACAAGAAACATTCAAACAATTGGGTATCAAACAGAAGTTTGGATGTGTTTATCACCCCCAATCAAATGGGGCGGTGGAACGGGCTAATGGCATTTTAAAGAACAAACTAGCAAAAATCATAGCAGACAGCAATGGCAAACTAACCTGGCTGGATGCGTTGCCGCTTGCTTTATTGTCAATGCGCTCACAAACTAACCGACTAACCCATTTGACACCATTTGAAGCTCTTACAGGTCGGCCGATGCCTATTCCATACCTGAGAGGACCCTACGAAGGACCATCGCTGGAGCAGCTACAAGACGAATGGCATAATTATCTGAGACAGTTAACCCAAATACACAAAACTATCTTTTTGCAGGTCAAAGGTGCTACAGAAGACAGAGAAGCAGAGATTCCACTCGAAAATCAGAGCATCCAGCCTGGTGATCTGGTTTACGTCAAGGTGTTCAAAAAGAAGTGGGACAGGCCCCGCCGAGAAGGTCCTTTCAAAGTTATTCTTGCCTCACGTACAGCAGTCAAAGTAGACGGTAAGGACACTTGGTTTCATTTAAACCACTGCTGTAGGGTTGGTGGCCCAGCGCCCCTGCGGCCTCAGCAAGCTCGTCTTGGCAGAGCCGCCGGGCCAAGGGGGGAAGCAGGAGAAGCCAGAGAAAATCAAACCAAGGAAAAAGAGGACAATTAGAAGCCTAGAAACAAGCAGTCACTTAGGGAGATGGGATCCCAGTACAGACCTAGCCCGCACACAAGGGTTGAAGACCAATTTATTTTACCAATGGTTGAAATTTTCGGCTAGGCAGATCAGTGAAAAGCCTTGCATAGCCTGTCACCGGAAAGGTGTGATACCTCAGGCTAAACCCCTACCTGATATCAACAACTGTTATAGGAGTCCCCAACATAACTCAGACCAAGCAGAATGCTATACACAATGTGTTATGAAAATGGCAGTAGGTGATGAAAAATATGCTGCAGACAGTAAACTTTGTCCAGTGCCCCTAAGTACAGAAGGAACCGTTCCACCTATGATTAAAATAGAGAAAAGGATGATACACCCATTCTGTATAGCTAAAGGCTTAGTAGCACAATACATAAGCGATTGGCAGGTAGGGACGACCCAGCCAAAACACCACATACAGTGTATGCAAAAGCAGCAAGAATACAAACCGGCCAAAACAGCATGGAACATTACCGTCTGTCACACCCTGCCAGCAGCAGGCATACAGTGTGAACAAATAGTACCGGCCACAGGGGGGTCTGTAATTGGACTGAATCTCACCCATGCTTCATGGGTATCTACTCCAAATTTAGCTAAGGGAACGGTACCCTTAGCTGACATCTTTTGGATATGCGGACAAAGAAGGAAACTCCTGTCATCGCTGTCCCCTAATTGGAAGGGCCTTTGTGCTCCTGTGATGCTCACAGGAGCTATAACAGTAATTGAAATGCCAAATTCAATACAACCCATGCCACAGAAACTTCGTAAGAAAAGAGGAATAATGACGTTTAAAACAGACTACAACATCACAGTAAGAAACGGGATACCAGAAGGGATACCCCGACAGTTAGAAGCCATAGACAGTAGCAGAGTTAAAGCAGATGAAGATGCGGATAAATGGGGATGGGCATTGGCTCTGTTCGGGGTTACTCCAAAAATCCGTTCTAGGTTCCAGGAGGTGCAGTGGATTAATTACTTGTGGTATAATCAACAAAGATATTTGAATTGGACATTGGCAGCTGTAGGAGCCTTAACCGAACAACTGCACGCCACCTCGCTAATGACAATGCAAAATAGATTAGCTATGGAGATGATGATGGCTGATGAACAAGGAGTTTGTATTATGATCAAAGCCACCGAATGTTGCACAGCTATTCCCATGCGTACAGGGGAAGACGGAAATTTGACAGAGCTCTTAATCACACTTGAAGAGATGCAACAGGAACTGTTAAGTAACTCCATAGGAGGGAGAAATGAAACTGACGATTCTGGATACATTGTAGGGAATGGAATGAATATTGGCCCACTGTTTTCACTGTTTGGGACTCTAAGGAGAGGGTGGATATCATGGAAAGACTGGTTATACCAGATAGGTGTAATCTTGGCACTAACAGGGGTGGCGGTCTTGCTGGTAATATGTTGTGGTATTCCCTTGATAAAATTTCTGGTCAATAAATTGATTTCATCCACAGTAGGACAGCTCCCACTGTTAGCCATCCGAGCCCTAGAAGAAAGCACAAACGAAACAGACAGAGAACCAGAATATATGGAAATGGATGAAATACCAATTATCCTCCCCGACAGCCCCCAGCTCCCTAAAATTGTGGCGTACACCCCAGATAGGGAGGACTGGGATGGACCGTGCTTGGTGATATTGTAGACGAGGAAGAAGACATGCACGCACATTTACATTCACACACATGCACCCACAAAAATGAGGGATAGGATAGACAATATCTGAAAGAATGACATGGAGCTGTAATAATGAACTTATATGTATATTACTAGTACACAGGAGTATGGCTGAGAGACCAGACTCCTCTGATCAGGGACCTATGCCTGATCTGCCTCTATCAAGTCTGATTGGACTCTCAGAACTGTTTGGAGAAGAGGATATACAGGAGGGATGGTCGAGACATGATTGGTCGCCACAGCCGCCTTCCATCCAGCAGCTAAACCAGTTGGCAACAGAAGGATCTTCATCGTTCCAGCACCTGGCGATGACGGCTTCACAGAATCTGCCTGCAGCAAGAGTCGGCCCGAGGACTCCACCATCACCTGAAGGACCCTTTGGACTCCGGAACACACCCCTTCCGCAGATGCCATGGAGACAGTCACATGTGCCAGTGGCAACGATACCCTCCAGGGGAGGCAGCCAAGGTCGGCCATATGCAGCAACTGCCCGAGTGCATCCTAGACCCAATTCACTGCTAGGACCTGTCCCCAGCTTTCCACCCCCAAGGCAGGAGAGATATTCTGATCAGCCCAGTACCTCTGGAGGAGGATCAGCAGGGGTAGACCTTAGCCGAACTCACCCACCAGGACAGAGGGGAGCTTTGTACAGGCTACTAAATGCCCAGAGTGTCCCAACCACTTGCCTGTGCGACATCAACAATACTCCCCCCACACACGAAATGCCTTCCCCCTTGTACTTCCTGTCCCCTGGACTGCACAACCTTAATCTGGTCATGGTCACCCCACAGGACATGGCAATCTTGGTTCAAGAGCTTCGTCTTCCACAAGAGTCTGTTCCAAAAACCTTGGAGCAGCTCCT
This sequence comes from Thalassophryne amazonica, assembly GCF_902500255.1. Classification (NCBI taxonomy): domain Eukaryota; kingdom Metazoa; phylum Chordata; class Actinopteri; order Batrachoidiformes; family Batrachoididae; genus Thalassophryne; species Thalassophryne amazonica. Next base: position 114,264,977 of record NC_047111.1, on the reverse strand, counting down.
GCCCCTCACAAATCACATTCCCCATGAGCTATTTGAGGAAATCATGCCACAACTAAGTCAGACAGCTGCATACCTGTTCAGGATACACCGTGACAATGCCAACATCTCTTGTGCTCAGGAGGGCCTCCATACTCAACTGTGTGGTCTTCAGTCTAGTATGGACATGCTAGCCTGCATGATGGAGCATATGGAAAGGGAACAGCTAGGACTGGCCACCACCACCCTGAATGTGGGCAAGAATTCTCTGGGGGCCCTGTACAACCTGGCCAAGCAGCACAAGGAGCTGGAAAGATCCATCAGAGAACTGCACGACTGTCTGAAAGCCAGAATTCCTGATCCTTCCCCCACTACCCCTGAAAGGCCAACCTCCCCATGTTCCCCAACTTCTCCCAAAACTTCAGATGCTGAGTAAATGCTGAGGAGCGCGGACTGACGTAATGGCACTGAACACGGACTATGATCTTGGTTCTTGAGTTTGAATTGCGGACTGGTTTCAGAAATCTGAGTGTAAATAAAAACAAAGAAGGATATATGTTAGTAACGAAGGTTGGGTAAATGTCTGTCCTTACCATCATCTGCGTAACACAGATAAAGCTAAATGCATACACATAGATATCACATTGCAAAGTTATAAAAAGGGGACCCTTACACGGCGTGTTTGTAGATTTAGTAGTAAAGATGCACCATAGGGACCCCTTTTTCTTAAATTATAGCATGCCTCAAGAGACATGCATCGCCTAAATTTGGCGTCTGGCCAAAAAGGGCATTAGAAAACAAGCTGAAAAAGAAGAAAAACAAAGTGGAGAATGTTGAGAAATGGCCTATAATGAAAACCATTATATGATTGACTAAGGCAAATGACTTAAGGACGGACATGAAGGGAAACCATTTATTGTGTTTATCATTTAACTAGACATAGCTGCGCTAACCTTAGAATAGTTTCTTGATTGGTTGACTAAATAGTGGTGGATGCATTTAAATAATAAATGTGTGACTCTTTAACAAAATAATATGTAGAACCAAGTATAATGGGTTGGAGCCTCTGGTCGAGTGAGACAATAGATGCCAGAAGATGATTGGTTGCACTGATGTCAATGTAAAGCCTTTACTTTGCCATGATTAAGAGGTTGCTGTAACTTGTTTTATGTGGCCATTTTAAGTGCCTTGAATTACACCAAAACTCAATGTTTGAATGTCACCTTGCGTTGATATAATCCAGCTAATTGATCACCTTGTGCCTTAGTATGTAGGTTCACCTGCACTTCAATATATTTACCGTGTGACGTATCACTGATATTCATATCCGCACCAGAGTTATCAGTAAGTCCAGTGATGTGTTTTTCTTTTTTATTGCAATGCACAAATGAGGATGTCTTGTCAGTAAACAACCCAAGAGTATAGTTGATGTAATGGGACTCTTTTGAGTCCCAGAGGAGGGACTGTAGAAGAATTTTTAGGTCCTTATTTGAACTATGATGAACTATCAAGTGTCCTGATCCGAACTGTATGTCCTCTGGTTGAACTAGCAGGTGTTCAACCCAAAAAAAAGGGCTCTATTAGTCATTCAGTCTGTCAGGGGCTTTCCAAGGCCTTTTAGGTGCTTTCCCGCAGGCCACGTGCAGGGGCCTCAGGCCAGCTGCACGTGTGGCTGAGGCCACGTGCGGAGGGGGCCTCAGGCCAGCTGCACCTGTGGCTGAAGGTCTTTTAAAAAAATCAGTTGTAAATCCTTCACGTTTTAATGGGAGCGTTTGTCACATTGAAATAATGGCCTAACACCTGCTTAGGGTTCACTAGAGGACACTTCCAATAGAAAACCATGTCTTAGGAATGAAATAAATAAAAAAAGTTGAAGGAGGAGCGATGCCCGCGGGTCTCCAATAAATAGACGAGCGCGGTTGTCATATTCAGTCTCTCTAGAGGACTCAGTTTGTCTAAGCTTTGTGTCGAAGGCTTAAATAAACTTAAAAACTCTGTGCATTTTATCTTGCTTAAGGCTGAATTATTCTAAAGTGTTGTGTCATTTTCTAGCATATCACTTGCAATTAGTTTGTGTTATCTAAAAGACGACATCCTGAGAAGACTAAAGACGAGCCGCGACAGAAGACACTGAAACCCAAAAACTACACCTGTAATTCTGCCTTTACTGAGGCCTGTAGGTCTCAGGTTTGGCAAAGAGGACTTTTCAGAAAAGTGTCACAGATGTTTGGAATTTAGTGTTAAATGGGATCTGTAATTTGATGTTAAATTTATCTAAATGTATGTTTTCATTTAGCTCTGATTGAGCAGACAGATGATGTTGCTCTCAGGAAAGTTTAGATTAATTAAAAAATCATGGAAAGCAAACCTCAACCTTCATGTTCCCACATAACTTATATCTATATCACACTGTCAATCTTCTTCTTTGTCTTTCGGCTGTTCCCGTTAGGGGTCGCCACAGCAGATCAATCGTTTCCATCTCACCCTGTCCTCTGTATCTTCCTCTGTCACACCAAACACCTGCATGTCCTCTCTCATCACATCCATGAACCTCCTCTTTGGTCTCCCTCTTCTCCTCCTGCCTGGTGGCTCCATCCTCAGCATCCTTCTCCCTATATACCCTGGGTCCCTCCTCTGCACATGTCCAAACCATCTCAATCTCGCCTCTCTGACTTTGTCTCCAAACCGTCCCACCTGAGCTGTCCCTCTGATATGTTCATTCCTAATCTTGTCCATTCTTGTCACTCCCAAAGAGAATCTCAACATCTTCAGCTCTGCCTCCTGTCTTTTTGTTAGTGCCACCGTCTCTAAGCCGTCCAACATAGCTGGTCTCACTACTGTCTTGTAAACTTTCTCCTTCACTCTTGCTGATATTCTTCGGTCACAAATCACTCCTGCCACCTTTCTCCACCCACTCCACCCTGCCTGCACTCTCTTCTTCACCTCTCTACCACACTCTCCATTACTTTGAACAGTTGACCTCAAATATTTAAACTCATCTACTTTCACCACTTCTACTCCTTGTAACTGCACTATTCCACTGGGCTCCCTCTCATTCACACACATGTACTCAGTCTTGCTTCTACTGACTTTCATTCCCCTTCTCTCCAAAGCATATCTCCACTTCTCCAGACTAGACTCAACTTGCTCTCTACTCTCACTACAGATCACAATGTCATCTGCAAACATCATAGTCCATGGGGACTCCTGTCTGATCTCATCTGTCAACCTGTCCATCACCACTGCAAACAAGAAAGGACTCAGAGCTGATCCTTGGTGTAATCCCACCTCCACCTTGAATGAGTCTGTCATTCCGACTGCGCATCTCACCGCTGTCACACTATTCTTGTACATGTCCTGCACTACCCTAACATACTTCTCTGCCACTCCAGACTTCCTCATACAATCAAATCAAATCAATTTTATTTATATAGCGCCAAATCACAACAAACAGTTGCCCCAAGGCGCCTTATATTGTAAGGCAAGGCCATGCAATAATTACGGAAAAACCCCAACGGTCAAAATGAACAAATCAACGGTCAAAACAATGCCACAACTCTTCTCTTGGCACCCTATCATAAGCTTTTTCTAAGTCCACAAACACACAATGTAACTCTTTCTGTCCTTCTCTGTACTTTTCCAACAGTATTCTCAGAGCAAACATTGCATCTGTAGTGCTCTTTCTCGGCATGAAACCATATTGCTGCTCACAGATCTTCACCTGTTTTCTAAGCCTAGCTTCTACTACTCTTTCCCATAACTTCATGCTGTGGCTGATCAGCTTTATGCCTGTGTAGTTACTGCAGCTCTGCACATCACCCTTGTTCTTGAAAATAGGAACCAGCACACTTTGTCTCCACTCCTCAGGCATCCTCTCACTTTCCAAGATTTTATTAAATAATCTGGTTAGAAACTCTACTGCCATCTCTCCTAGACATTTCCATGTCTCCATTGGAATGTCATCTGGACCAACTGCCTTTCCACTCTTCATCCTCTTCATAGCAGCCCTCACTTCTTCCTTGCTAATCTCTTTTACTTCCTGATTTACTCTCGCCACATCATCCAGCCTTTTCTCTCGCTCATTTTCTTTATTCATCAGCTCTTCAAAATATTCCCTCCACCTTCTCAGCACACACTCCTCACTTGTCAGCACATTACCATGTGCATCTTTTACCACCCTAACCTGTTGCACATCCTTTCCAGCTCTGTCCCTTTGTCTGGCCAATCGGTCCTTTTCTCCTTCCTTACTATTCAACTTCTTGTAAAGCTCGCAATATGCCTTTTCCTTCACTTTTGCCACTTCTCTTTTCGCCTTACACCGCATCTCCTTATACTCCTGTCTACTTTCTTCATCTCTCCGACTATCCCAAAACCTTTTCGCCAACCTCTTTCTCCTTATGCTTTCCTGGACCTCTTCATTCCACCACCAAGTCTCCTTGTCTTCCTTCCACTGTCCAGATGTCATACCCAGTACTGTCCTAGCTGTCTCCCTCACCACATCTGCAGTACTTTTCCAGTTGTCCAAAATTGCTTCCCGTCCAACCAGTGCTTCTCTCACCTTCTCGCTAAATTTCACACAACAGTCTTCCTCCTTCAGCTTCCACCATCTGATCCTTTGTTGAGCTCTCACTCTCTTCTCCTTTTCCTCTAAAGTCATCCTACAAACAACCATCCTATGCTGTCTAGTGACACTCTCTCCTGCCACCACCTTACAGTCTCTGATTTCTTTTAGCTTGCAATTCCTATAAAGAATGTAGTCCACCTGTGTGCACCTTCCTCCACTCTTATATGTCACCCTGTGCTCCTCCCTTTTCTTAAAGTAGGTATTCCCCACAGCCATTTCCATCCTTTTTGCAAAATCAACTACCATCTGTCCTTCCCCATTCCTATCCTTGATACCATATCTACCCATTACTTCCTCATCACCTCTGTTCCCTTCACCAACATGCCCATTGAAGTCCGCTCCTATCACCACTCTTTCATGCTTGGGCACACTCTCCACCACCTCATCTAACACACTCCAGAAATCTTCTTTCTCCTTCATCTCACAACCTACCTGTGGGGCATATGCACTGATGATATTCATCATCACCTCTTCAATTTCCAACTTCACACTCATCACCCTGTCAGACACTCGCTTAACCTCCAACACACTTTTAACATACTCTTCCTTTAAAATGACCCCAACACCATTTCTCTTCCTGTCCTCACCATGGTACAACAACTTGTACCCACTGCCGATGCTCCTGCTCTTACTTCCCTTCCACTTGGTCTCTTGTACACACAATATGTCTACCTTTCTCCTCTCCATCATGTCAGCCAGCTCTCTCCCTTTACCAGTCATACTACCAACATTCAAAGTCCCCACTCTCATTTCCACCCTTCTAGTTTTCTTCTTCTCCCGCTGTACGTGGCAACGTTTTCCTCCTCTTCTTCGTTGTTGTCTTCACAGCTGTTTTCTTTTTTGGCCGGGACACACACACACACACACACACACACACACACACACACACACACACACACACACACACACACACACACACACACACACACACACACTTTGATCAATATCTAAAAGTGTTAAATCCACAAACAAATGAGAAATTGATTGCAGGCGGATGATCTATTTGTTGCAATATCACTGGTCACAGTGATATTGCAACAAATAGTGTGAATATTTAAACGTGTAATACACATAACAACAGTAAGTTGGGAGCAGTGATGCGTATCCAAGGAGAGCAGCTACAGGAGCCTCCAGGACCAGTGCAGTGGCCTAGATCCAGGCTCCACACATCCATCAGACTGACAATTGAGAGGCTGCGCTGTCGCAGATAAGACTGTTCTTTTCCTGTTTTGTTCATTTATTAAGGTGAAAGGAAAGTGGACAAACATGCACCACAAAAAACAAAAAAAATCCATGAGCAGGCTCCAAGGCCTGAAAAGGAGGAGGAGGAGAAGGAGGCACAGACATCAACGTGGAATCATTCTTTTCATCACCTTGGAAACTGTATATGATAGTGGACGATGGACAAACACTATGATTATAAATTATTTCATGTCTCTGCGTAGACCTAAAGCACAATTTGAACATTTCTGAGCTTTAAATCTGAAAAAAAAAAATTGGAAATGACAGTTTACTCTGATTGTTGGAAACCTTAGCTGTTATCACTTGTCATATGGCGCCACCTGCTGTACGTTGTTGGAAATGCACTGAGCACAATGCAAATAAGAGTACGTTCTTTTGGCTTTCCCCAGGTCCCCCATGGAATGGAGGAGGGGTGTGGCCTAAAGTGCTTTACACCCTATATCAAGGTGTCTCATTATTAGGCAAATTCTTTATCTCACCTAAAATGGGCCAAAACAGAGATTTAACAGACACTGAAACGTCAAAAATGGTCAAATTGCCTTTGAGAGGGATGAAACACTCTTGAAATAGTAAAGCTACTGAGGTGCGATCACCAAACAAATGCAAATGGGACGGCACAGTGGATTAGTGGTTAGCACTGTTACCTCACAGCAAGAAGGTCGTGGGATCGTTTCCCACCTGGGGCATTTCTGTTTGGAGTTTGCATGTTCTCTCAGTGGTGATGGGTGCTCCGGCTTCCTCTCACATCCGAAGACATGCAGCTTGAGTGAACTGGTGACTCTAAACTGACCTTGTGCATGCGTTTGTCCGTCTGTATGTGTCCCTGCCTGCCACAGACTGGTGTCCTGTCCAGGTTGAACCCTGACACGCCTCACGCCCTGTGACTGCTAGGATAGGCTCCAGACCCCCCATGACCCTTGAATGGAGTAAGTGGTATAGAAAATGAATGAATGTTGCAAATAGAAACACTACCAGGAACCCCTCATCCTCCAGTGCTACACTGAAAAAATGTGGAGTGATATTTCCTTGAAAGAACCTAGGAAAATAAATTTTACTTGCATATATTAGTTTTTCTAAAAGAAAAACTCAAGTAACATTTACTAGCAATTATCAACTGAATATTTCATTGAATTTTACTGTTTTTACTCATAAAAAGTAAAAGTTTTCAGCTGTTCCCCTTGTTTTCACTCAAGGTTGCCACAACAGATGCAATTTGCATCAGCATGTTGATTTGACACAAATTCTACACTGGATGTCCTTCCTGAGGCACCTCCACATTACATGAAGAAATGCGGCAGGGGTGGGGTTTGAACCGGGAACCTTTTGCACTGAAACCAAGTGCACTAACCACTTGGCTACACCTCTGCCTTCTATGGATTAATAAAAATACTTAAATTTGACAGACAGTGAGACATTCTGTGAGAAATTCTGTTTAGAAAAAAGATGCATCGATGGTTGTTTTATAATGAAAACATTCATGAACTAATGATCCAAGATCTGCTGTGGCGACTCTGAGTGAAAACAAGGGCAGCCAAAGGGACTCAGTGCAGAGGTGGTGGACAAGCGGTTAGTGCACTTGGTTTCAGTGTAAAAGGTTCCTGGTTCAAACCCCACACTTCTCCATGTAATGTGGAGGTGCCTCAGGAAGGGCATCCAGTGTAGAATTTGTGCCAAATTAACATGCTGATACGAATTGGATCTGTTGTGGCAACCTTGAATGAAAACAAGGGGAACAGCTGAAAAGTTTTATTTTTCATGAATAAAGACAGAGTAAAATTCAATGAAAATATTCAGTTAATAATTACTAGTAAATGTTACTGAGTTATTGTTTTAGAAAAACTAATATATGCAAGTAAAATTTACTTAAGAATTCCCTTTATAAAATTTACTTGGAATTTCTCAGTAAAAGATTTTCCTAGGTTTTTTCAAGTAAATATTACTCAAAAAATTTTTTCAGTGTACCATCTTCCAGAACAACAATCCAACTGGATGTTCAGATGGCCAAGGAAAGGAAGGCTGAAATACAACCATCACTGAGCAAGATTCACAAGGTGAAATGTCAAGACTGGGCTGAGAAATACCTGAAAACAGATTTTTCAAAAAATTTTATGGACAGAAGAAATGAGAGAAACTGTTGATGGACCAGATGGATGGGCCCATGGCTGAATCACTGGTGGACACGCAAAACAGCATGAGTCAGATGCCAGCAAGGTGGAGGAGGGAGGGGTACTGGTATGGGTTACTATTATTAAGGATGAGCTACGTAGTTGGACCTTTTCAGGTTGAAGCTGGACTTAAAATCATCTCCCAAACTTATTGCCAGTTTTTTAAAAGATACTTTCTTCAAGCAGTGGACCAGGAAAAGTCTGCATCATCTTCAGGGAGAAGTGATGGTCTTGTGGTTAAGAGTTGGGCTTGAGACCAGATGAGCCTCGGTTCAAATCCCACCCTGTCTGGAAAGTCACTAAGGGCCCTTGGGCAATGTCCTTAATCCCCTAGTTGCTCCTGGTGTGTATATGGGCACCTTGTATGGCAGCACCCTGACATCGGGGTGAATGCGAGGCATTACTGTAAAGCGCTTTGAGCATCTGATGCAGATGGAAAAGTGCTATATAAATGCAGTCCATTTACCATTCAAGAAGGTCATGGTTTTTATGCAGGACAACACTCCATCACATGCATCCAAGTACTCCCTTGCTTGGTATGATAACACACCTAAATCTGATTGAACATCGCTGGAGAGATCTGGAAATGACTGTGCACTGACGCTCCCCATCCAACCTGATGGAGCATGAGAGGTGCTGCAAAGAGGAATGAACAAAACTGCCCAAAGATAGGGGCACCAAGCTTGTGGCATCATATTCAAGAAGACTTGAGGCTGAAATTGCTGCCAAAGGTGCATCAACAAAGTATTGAGTAAAGGGTGTGAATACTTATGTACACGTGAAAACCTTTTTCATGTTGTCATTATGGGGTGCTGTGAGTAGAGTTTGGAGGGAAAAAAAATGAATTTACTCCCTTTTGGAATAAGGCTGTAACATAACAAAATGTGAAAAAAGTGAAGTGCTGTGAATACTTTCTGGATGTGCTGTACATATTCATCCACTTTCTATCTGGTCATTGGACGAGAGGCGTGGTACACCCTGGACAGGACTCCAGTCTATCGCAGGGCCACATATAGACAAACACATTGGCACTCGTGAATGTGTTTGTCTGTATGTAACCCTCGTCATGCACTCGGGCGTGGAACCAGCACTGGCTTGTGCATATCAAAATGGCTGAATTGTTTTTTTTGTGTGTGTGTGTGTGTATATATATATATATATACAGCACAACAAAATAAACAAATAAGTTTCCCATAAGGACAAAGGACACAACTGTAAGTTAATTTTAGGCTGTTATGGTCCAAGCAGAGGGTCACCCCTTTGAGTCTGGTCTGCTTGAGGTTTCTTCCTCAGAAGGAGTTTTTTCTTACTACTGTTGCTCTGGGGGTTAGTAAGGTTAGACCTTACTTGTGTGAAGCGCCTTGAGGCAGCTTTGTTGTGATTTGGCGCTATAAAAATGAAAATAAATTGAATTATCCCATCTTATTTTCTCCTAAAGTTAAATTCTCAAATGAATAAACAGCCGAGACCTTGGCGCACATTTGAGCAGCTTTTGTCACCATCTGTTGGGTAATGTGAGCATTTCAGGGCTTCTGTACCCTGCATACTTGGAACCCAAAATTCAGTTAAAAAAGCCATTTATAAATATCAGAAATGCATGATTTTTTTTTTTTTTTGCAGGCAGGTAGGCAGGTTTTGACCGCCCAGTATTAATGTCTACAAAATTTGAGAGTTTTACAGTTCTTGAGTTGTAAGACGAGGAATGTTTTGCCGCACGGATGGATGGAAGGACAGCCATTTCTCTTGACAAGCACAACTTACAGTTGTGAAAAATGTAGTTTTTGTCAGTTTTATAGTTAATTTTATTATTGGGCTATGTCATTTTAAGTTAATGCAGTGATGTCCAAAGTATTCCAGGTGCAGGAGGCTGGCTGCAAAGAAAACCTTCACCTGGAATACTTTGGACATCACTGCGTTAATGCATCTTTTCTCCAACACGAAAAACGACACGAGCGAGTCATTGACTTTTCAATTAACTTGTCCATATAAAAACTCGAGTAAACAGGTGCTGAGTAAGACAGAGTTCAGACGGACAAGCACACATGCACACAGCAGCAGCTGGCAGCATGCACACACACGTGCACACACAGAGGAAAAGGCATACAGCACAGAGAGTCTGTCAGAAAGCAAGTCAGGTCACTGCACTCCTCATCTGCTCTCTGACGAGCTCCATTTATCTTGGCAGATAGCAATTTATATGTCAGGTTAACCTCCCTCAACAGACTTGGCTGCAATGTCTTGACTCCAGCACTACAAGTCCACCCACAATTCAATAGTGCAATAACACAATTACAAGGAGCAGGAGGACACCTCTCACAGCTGCACTACTTTAACCTCCTTTCACCACAAAGCCTGACTTCAAGCTCATAAAACACCGAACGAGTCAAGGCCGACGTTCCAGGAAATAAAAGGCTTTTACAGGAACCAGTTAAAAACAAAAAACAAAAAGACAAACAAAACCCCCCAAAACCCTCATTTCTGCACTGGCAGGTTTACTTTAGATCAAGAAGCATCTTATAAAAAGCTGTATTAAGCACATTTTCAGCAAGCCAGTGTCGATCAGGGCAATAAATTCTGCAGAGTAAAATTGAGTCTCCAGTAAATGCACATGGTCTCACTCCAAAGTGTTACCGTGCATCTGGAAAGTATTCACACCGCTTCACTTTTTCCACATTTAGTTATGTTACAGCCTTATTCCAAAATAGAAGAAATTCATTTTCCCCCCTCAAAATTCTACACACAATACCCCTTAATGACAATGTGAAAAAAGGGGGATATTTTTTGCAAATTTATTAAAATAATAATTAAAACAAAAAACCCAAGAAAACACGTGTACGTAAGTATTCACAGCCTTTGCCATGAAGCTCAAACTGAACTCAGGTGCATCCTGTTTCCACTGATCATCCTTGAGATGTTTCTGCAGCTTAACTGGAGTTCACCTGGGGTAAATTCAGTTGATTGGACATGATTTGGAAAGACACACACCTGTTTACATATAAGGTCCTACTTTTGACAGTGCATGTCAGAGCACAAACCAAGCATGAAGTCAAAGGAATTCTCTGTAGACCTCTGAGACAGGATTGTCTCGAGGCACAAATATGGGGAAGGGTACAGAAACACTTCTGCTGCTTGGAAGATCTCAGTGAGCACAGTGGCCTCCATCATTTGTAAATGCAAGAAGTTCAGATCCACCAGGACTCTTCCTGGAGCTGGACGCTCCTCTAAGCTGATCGCTCAGCTTAGAGGAGCGTCCAGACCAGAACTGAAATCAGACCAGAGAGGACTTGTAACCCAGATCTATGATCTCATCCAGAACATTAACCCACACTGTACTGAAGATTAAGGAAGGCTTGGGATTCTGATCTTGGAATAGTTTTCAGAGATGATCAATGGGACTCACTCCATCTTAAATCTAATACACACATCATCTACGTCTGCTAAGCACAGTTTAATCCAACTGATGGTGGTGCATAGAGCTCACTTTACCAAGGCCAGGCTGGCAAAGATCTATCCGACTCCTAACCCATTATGCCCCCGATGTAGAGCTCAACCAGCAGACCTAATGCACATGTTCTGGCTGTGCCCGAACCTCTCCAACATTTGGTCAAGCATTTTTAAAGCCTTTAGTGAGATGTTTTGGAACCCAGTTAGATCCTGATCCAATCTGTGCCCTTCTTGGTCTAAGTCCAGAGGCATCTCAGGCTGTCTTACCCACTAAAGCACATGTAGTTGTAGCCTTTACCACACTCCTGGCGAGATGCTTAATCCTTTTCAGGTGGAAAGAACAAGCTCCTCCATCCTTCTCTCGTTGGGTTAAGGACGTTATGTATTTCTTAAAACTAGAAAAAAATTAAATATACACTTAAAGTCTCCTCTCAATTGTTTCTTAAAACATGGAGGCCTTTTCTAGACTTTTATGACTCTTTGCAGGAACCACTTGACAATCTATAGGGTGGAACCTACACATGATTGATTGTAGCAGTGACTCCTCTCCCCCCATTTAATTATTTATTGATTGATTCTCATTTTAATTTACTTATTTCTTTTTATTTTATGTTTTTCTTTACTTTATTGTATTATTTCACTTTTTATTTCTATTCTTAATCTAATTTATATGTATGTATATTGGTTTCTTGCGAGCTAAATGTACATCATATCCTATGAACCTGTGGGTGGGTAGGTGGGTGCTTGGGTGGGAGCAGATGGGAATGGTAAGCGATATGTTCTGTATCTATCACATTTGTGGGACAATAATTGTAAAAAAAAAAAAAAAAAAGCCAATATGGCCCAAACAGTTGGTTCCCTTTTCCTATCAGGACCCAAAATTTCAGAGCTGAATATGCATTTTTTAATGGAGTTAATATTTTGTGTGGTTTGTCACTTGTCCTTGTCTTGTGTCCTGACTATTAGTTCTTGTGTTTTTCCTTTATTTCACACTTTAGCCTTTCTTGACTTTCACTTTAGTTTTCAGTCATTGTTGCTTGGTTTTGCTTTCAGTCAGTTTTTGGTTCCCCTCACAAAACCATCACCCCCCCCGGTGTGTTTGGCTACAAACGTTTCCATTTGTTTTGAAGAAACCATCAGCTCCTCTTTGAAATTTTGTGAATCTACTCACTGCTTCACTGACAGTCAAGGTTTTATTACTTTTTTGAACACAGTTCTGTCTGCTGTGTCATTAAACTATGAACAACACTATGGGCTCTATTGTCCACCCAGCGCACACCGCACCACGAGTGTTATTGTTGCTTTCCACCTGATGCAGTTGTCATTTTGAGCATGTTGAGTTGAAAATGAAATGCACAGCTGGCATGTTGGTATTTTGCATCACAAGAAAGCATTTGTGCGTTACCCCACCAAAAGCCTGATGTGAAATGTAGCACTGTGTTGATCTTTATTTTATAACTATACTATACTCAGGCACACCTTACACAAGTGGGTCAGCAATATGCATACACTCTGTTTGCCTGTAGGGGAAACCAGGGCACAGTGAATCACAGGGCACAATGAATCAGTAGCTATATCTGCCATATTTTTATGCATAAAGACATCCACCTTATAAATGAGTGTTTTGTTTTTGGATACATTAAGGGTAAAACTAAGTGGCAAGTGAAGTCAGTTTTTTCCTATCAAAAGTAAATTTTGTGGATGTCGGTGTCTTTGTATTTATTTCTCACAACAGAGGAAAGGTGGCCCAAAAAATTGTTATTAGTTAGAAGACTACTCTGTCCAACTGATGAGCATGTGTTATGTCTTCTCCAGACTATCAGCTATTTGATAACATGACTCATGTGTGTCACATGCACCCGTGGCACAGTGAATCGGGCCACAGTGAATCAGTCTAGAAAGTGATTTACTAAGCCCCAGTATCAAGTGGATGACAAACATTATTTGTTGAAGCTTATACATTTATTTTTCCATTAATTATTTCTATAATTTGTGTATATAAACAACTGTTTTCACATTTGAATAGAAAGTATGACAGTTGTATTTATAATAGTTTCTAAAGGACTTATATCATTATATAAGACACTCACACATTAAATAGCTGGTTTGCATTTGAATTGGATGCATATGATGGTGCATGCAATAACATATATAAAAAAAAATGCAGTTAGAGTGCTGTATCGTATTTGACCACGAGGGGTCAGTAGTGTGATCGTTATGATGGGATTGACAAATTGTGAATCTGATGTAAATTTTCACTTAGCAAGTCTGGAGGCAAATAATTGTTCATAACTATAATATTTGCAGTATGTTATTTGATGCCATGACTTTCATAAATGGTAAGTGGACTGCATTTATGCAGACTGAGCAGACAGGTACACTCCCAATCAATGGCTGTACCCACTCAGCTGGGTGATCTTGGATGATGCAGATTGTGTGTTACCTGAGTGCCTATGTTGTACTAACAGGCTAAAATCTAGCAGCTTCTTCTTCTGTGGTTTTCCCCAACTTCTGTTGCAATTTTTGATGGATTGCATCCACGTATGAAACACTGATATGAAGTAATATCACCTTTCTGATGGTTGAATGAACTTTGATCTTGAGTGATCTTGGAAGTTTATATTACATTACATTACATTTACAGTAACTATTTTGAAGAATAAGTTAAAGATACGCAAATGTTTTGTAAAACATCAACCTGAAATTATATCGCCATTCTACTGGTCACATGACCTTTGACCATAGGGGAGCTTAAAGTCCATTTGGAATGCTATTTTCAATTTATTCATCAAAGACAGAAGCGTGGTTACTGTGTGGTTCCCTATATGAAGTCATAATTACCTTTTTCAATTGGTCACATGACCTATAATCTTGGGTGAGTTTTAAAGTTAAACTAATTTAGAATGCCTATGAAAGTGTTTACAGATACAGCTACGGTTACTATTAAAAATTAATATGAAGTCCTATGTCACCTTTCCACTGATCACATGAGCTTTGACACTGAGTAACACTGAAAGGTCAAACTCATTTAGAATAACTATTTTGAACAATTATTAAAGATACAACTATTGTGTATTAACTACGAGGTCTATTAGAAAAGTATCCGACCTTATTATTTTTTTCAAAAACCATATGGATTTGAATCACGTGTGATTACATCAGACATGCTTGAACCCTCGTGGGCATGCAAGAGTTTTTTCACGCCTGTCGGTTACGTCATTCGCCTGTGGGCAGTCTTTGAGTGAGGAGTCGCCCACCCTCTCGTCGATTTTTTCATTGTTTAGGAATGGCTCAGAGACTGCTGCTTTGTTTGATCAAAATTTTTTCAAAACTGTAAGGCACAACTGAGTGGACACCATTCGATAAATTCAGCTGGTTTTCGTTAAAAATTTTAATGGCTGATGAGAGATTTTGGTCTGGTAGTGTCGCTTTAAGGACAGCCCACGGCGCCTGACAGCGATCTGCGCTTCGAGGCGGTAGCGTCTCGCCGTTTCAAGTTGAAAACTTCCACATTTCAGGCTCTGTTGACCCAGTAAGTCGTCAGAGAACAGAGAACTTTCAGAAGAAGTCGGCATGAGGAGTGTATTCGGACATTCCATTGTTAACGGACATTTTGTAATGAAAGAACGTGCGGGCAGAGTCGCATGTCGGGCCGGACCCGACCGCGGGGGGTCGCGACAGGAAAAACACCTCCGTTGGAAACCTTAACGGGCAAGTTGGAACATGCCCAAGCTGTTAAACAATTTCTCAGTTACTCACTTGTTGAAAGCCATCAAAAGCTGCCTGAATTTTACAAATGGTTTTCAACACGGAGGTGTTTTTCCTGTCGCGGTGCACACGAATTTGCCAAGTCGTCACGGAAACGACTCAGCGAATTTGCGGGCACGTCTTTCATTACAAAATGTCCTTAAACAGTGGAATGTCCGCATAAAGTCCTCATGCCGGCCTCTTCTGAATCTTCTCTGTTCTCTCACGACGTCCTGGGTGAATTAAGCCTTAAATTAGGATGTTTTCAGGTCGAAACAGGCCGACGACGGCGCCTGGAAGCGCTGCGCGACGTCCCGCTCCGTGGGAAGTCCTTACACCAACAGAAACACCCCATAATCTCTCATCAGCCGTTAAACCTTTCACCGAAAACCAGCTTAATTTCTCGAATAGTGTCCACTCGGATATTCCTCACAGGTCCAGAAAAAATTTTGATAAAGCAACGCGCGCCGTCTCGAGCAGCGTGTGAAACAAAGGAATTCGGCCGAGAGGGCGGGACCACATCTCACTCAAGGCCTGCCCACAGGGAAATGACATCACCGACACGCGTGAAAAAACTCATGCATGCGCACGAGGGTTCAAGCATGATTGGTGTAATCGCATGTCATTCAAATCCATATAGTTAAAAAAAAAATAAAAGGGTCGGTTTATTATCTAAGAGACCTCGTATTAGAATTCACCTTCTCTCATAACAACAGAATTGCCTCCTGTTCCACTGTCAGAACTGACACCAGGTGAACTTAGTGACAGTTGCTGTTGATCTCCAAGATTTTCAGGCCAAAATGAACAGTATACGAGGTCTGTTAGAAAAGTATCCGACCTTATTATTTTTTTCAAAAACCATATGGATTTGAATCACGTGTGATTGCGTCAGACAAGCTTGAACCCTCGTGCGCATGTGTGAGTTTTTTCACGCCTGTCGATTGCGTCATTCGCCTGTGAGCAGGCTTGGAGTGAGGTGTGGTCCACCCCTCTCGTCTATTTTTTATTGCGAATAAATGTCTGAACGATTTGGAGCTTTGCTGCATCAATTTTTTTCCAGAAACTGTGAGAGACCTCCAGGTGGACACCGTTCGAAAAATTAATATGGCTTTCAGGGACGATTTTATGGGGATTAAACAGATTACGGGGTGTTACTGCTGCTTTAAGGACGGCCCACAACTGCTGAGAGCGCGGCACGCTCCCAGCCCCCATCGACAGGCTGACACCCCGCTGGAACAACCAGATCATTTCCAACGTGAAGGCTTTGTTGGTCCGGGACCTCGTCTGACTTTCACAAAAAGGCAGAAGATGTGGACATCAGCACTTTTTCTGGCACATTAAGACAGACATGCGGAGGAGTTCCGCGCGTCGCGGTGCAGCCGCTCGGCGCAAAGCAACACTGTGATGAAGCCTCACAGGACATGTTCTGGCATGTCCAGCTCATGTACAATCACAATCGGATATTCACACGACTGGAAAGCAACCGGAATCCGTCTGAAATCCACCTGAAAGCCGTCCTGTGAGACCAACACCGAGGTGGTTTTGTCCTGCGTAATGAACGGCTCCGTGGCGCGTCCCTCAGCTTTTCTTTCCATGAAAAAAACTCCTGTAACGGTGGAATGTGCCGGAAAAGTGCTGATGTCCACATCTTTTCACAATTCCTGTGCTCGTCAGATGACATACCGGATCAAGACAGCGTCCAGTTTAAAAATGAACGGCACATTTCACTGTCACAGGAGTTTTTGTCATGGAAAGAGAAGCTGCTCCACCGCGCATCGCGGTGCAGCCGCTCGGTGCAAAACAAAGCCGTGATGAAGCCTTCCAGGATATGTTGGGGCATGTCCAGCCCATGCACAATCACAATTGGATAATCACACGACTGAAAAGCAACCGACAGCCGTCTGAAATCCACCTTTAAGCTGTCCTGTGAGACCAACACTGAGGTGGTTTTGTGCCGCGCGTCCCTCCACTTCTTTTTCCATGAAAAAAACTCCTGTAACGGTGGAATGTGCCGATAAAGTGCTGATGTCCACATCTTCTGCCTTTTTGTGAAAATCAGATGAGGTCCCGGATCAACAAAGCCTTCACATTGGAAATGATCTGGTTGTTCCAGCGGGGTGTCAGCCTGTCGATGGGGGCTGGGAGCGCGCCGCGCTTTCAGCAGTTGTGGGCCGTCCTTAAAGGGGCAGTAACAATCCGTAATCTGTTTAATCCCCATAAAATCGTTTTTAAAAAAATAATAAGGTCGGATACTTTTCTAACAGACCTCGTATGTATGTATATATATATATATATATATATATATATATATATATATATATATATATATATATATATATGGACTTGGGTAAAGCACAGAAAAAAGAGGACTTCCGTGTGGTAAGACGTCCTTTTCTACGGTCCGGGATAATTAATTATTTTCTTTACATTTCAGATGGTTATCTTTTACATTTTGCCATGTCATGTACTCACTGTAACTTAAGCTAACTGCTTTGAGCACTTTCTGTGCGTTTTGGACCATAAAACGATGTTTAGAAACTTATTAATGATGCTAAACTAGCTTAAATGTTTTCCCTCGTGCCAGGTGTGTTCAGATTGTCCTGATGTTTTATTTTATTTATCAGCCTGTGTAAGCAGCTTTTATTTGTTCAGTTAAAGGGCTTGCATTTGTTCACGTAGTTCTGTAGTTAATGTTAATGAGCCACTGGTAAGATATCAGTGGCTATAAGTTCAAGATATAAGTTTTTAAAGATCTTCGGCTCTTGCTTGCCTCTACTGGTGGTTGGCTCTCACTGCGGTATTGTATCACTTCCTGTTCCGGAGCGCAGCGGTGTTTTTCTGTATCTGTTAGCTGTTTAATCTGCGCAGTTAGATTGATCTAGTTACCTAGATAACGATTTGTTTCACAGTGTAATCTTCACGTGCCTTAACTAAAGCACTCCCTCTGCTGAATCACCTCTAAATTATTTACACATTATTCACTTTGTGTATTTTTAGGAATCCGGTTTAGCATGGCGGCTTCTCCTGTCTCTCCCGCACTTTTCTGCTCTGGGTGTGAAATGTTTAGTTATTCCTCGGCCTCCTTTAGCAGTAATGGTACTTGTAATAAGTGTAGCTTATTCGTAGCTTTGGAGGCCAGGCTGGGCGAATTGGAGACTCGGCTCCGCACCGTGGAAAATTCTACAGCTAGCCAGGCCCCTGTAGTCGGTGCAGACCAAGGTAGCTTAGCCGCTGTTATTACAGAGATTAGAGCATGCCATAGGTATTAAAGGCACTGCGCTGCGTTGGTTTGAATCATATTTATCTAATAGATTACAATTTGTTCATGTAAATGGGGAATCTTCTTCACAGACTAAGGTTAATTATGGAGTTCCACAAGGTTCTGTGCTAGGACCAATTTTATTCACTTTATACATGCTTCCCTTAGGTAGTATTATTAGACGGTATTGCTTAAATTTTCATTGTTACGCAGATGATACCCAGCTTTATCTATCCATGAAGCCAGAGGACACACACCAATTAGCTAAACTGCAGGATTGTCTTACAGACATAAAGACATGGATGACCTCTAATTTCCTGCTTTTAAAGTCAGATAAAACTGAAGTTATTGTACTTGGCCCCACAAATCTTAGAAACATGGTGTCTAACCAGATCCTTACTCTGGATGGCATTACCCTGACCTCTAGTAATACTGTGAGAAATCTTGGAGTCATTTTTGATCAGGATATGTCATTCAAAGCGCATATTAAACAAATATGTAGGACTGCTTTTTTGCATTTACGCAATATCTCTAAAATTAGAAAGGTCTTGTCTCAGAGTGATGCTGAAAAACTAATTCATGCATTTATTTCCTCTAGGCTGGACTATTGTAATTCATTATTATCAGGTTGTCCTAAAAGTTCCCTAAAAAGCCTTCAGTTAATTCAAAATGCTGCAGCTAGAGTGCTGACGGGGACTAGAAGGAGAGAGCATATCTCACCCATATTGGCCTCTCTTCATTGGCTTCCTGTTAATTCTAGAATAGAATTTAAAATTCTTCTTCTTACTTATAAGGTTTTGAATAATCAGGTCCCATCTTATCTTAGGGACCTCGTAGTACCATATCACCCCAATAGAGCGCTTCGCTCTCAGACTGCAGGCTTACTTGTAGTTCCTAGGGTTTGTAAGAGTAGAATGGGAGGCAGAGCCTTCAGCTTTCAGGCTCCTCTCCTGTGGAACCAGCTTCCAATTCAGATCAGGGAGACAGACACCCTCTCTACTTTTAAGATTAGGCTTAAAACTTTCCTTTTTGCTAAAGCTTATAGTTAGGGCTGGATCAGGTGACCCTAAACCATCCCTTAGTTATGCTGCTATAGACGTAGACTGCTGGGGGGTTCCCATGATGCACTGTTTCTTTCTCTTTTTGCTCTGTATGCACCACTCTGCATTTAATCATTAGTGATCGATCTCTGCTCCCCTCCACAGCATGTCTTTTTCCTGGTTCTCTCCCTCAGCCCCAACCAGTCCCAGCAGAAGACTGCCCCTCCCTGAGCCTGGTTCTGCTGGAGGTTTCTTCCTGTTATAAGGGAGTTTTTCCTTCCCACTGTAGCCAAGTGCTTGCTCACAGGGGGTCGTTTTGACCGTTGGGGTTTTACATAATTATTGTATGGCCTTGCCTTACAATATAAAGCGCCTTGGGGCAACTGTTTGTTGTGATTTGGCGCTATATAAAAAAAATTGATTGATTGATTGATTGATTGATTGATTGACTCTGTTTTGAGAAATGTGAAGTTAGCGACACCAGCAACCATAGTCAATTGTCTTCCGGGGGCCAGAGCAGGCGACATTGAAGGAAATTTGAAACTGCTGGCTAAGGCTAAGCGTAAATTTGGTAAGATTGTAATTCACGTCGGCAGTAATGACACCCGGTTACGCCAATCGGAGGTCACTAAAATTAACATTGAATCGGTGTGTAACTTTGCAAAAACAATGTCGGACTCTGTAGTTTTCTCTGGGCCCCTCCCCAATCGGACCGGGAGTGACATGTTTAGCCGCATGTTCTCCTTGAATTGCTGGCTGTCTGAGTGGTGTCCAAAAAATGAGGTGGGCTTCATAGATAATTGGCAAAGCTTCTGGGGAAAACCTGGTCTTGTTAGGAGAGACGGCATCCATCCCACTTTGGATGGACCAGCTCTCATTTCTAGAAATCTGGCCAATTTTCTTAAATCCTCCAAACCGTGTCTATCCAGGGTTGGGACCAGGAAGCAGAGTTGTAGTCTTACACACCTCTCTGCAGCTTCTCTCCCCCTGCCATCCCCTCATTACCCCATCCCTGTAGAGACGGTGCCTGGTCCCAGACCACCAATAACCAGTAAAAATCTATTTAAGCATAAAAATTCAAAAAGAAAAAATAATATAGCACCTTCAACTGCACCACAGACTAAAACAGTTAAATGTGGTCTATTAAACATTAGGTCTCTCTCTTCTAAGTCCCTGTTAGTAAATGCTATAATAATTGATCAACATATTGATTTATTCTGCCTTACAGAAACCTGGTTACAGCAGGATGAATATGTTAGTTTAAATGAGTCAACACCCCCGAGTCACACTAACTGCCAGAATGCTCGTAGCACGGGCCGAGGCGGAGGATTAGCAGCAATCTTCCATTCCAGCTTATTAATTAATCAAAAACCCAGACAGAGCTTTCATTCATTTGAAAGCTTGACTCTTAGTCTTGTCCATCCAAATTGGAAGTCCCAAAAACCAGTTTTATTTGTTATTATCTATCGTCCACCTGGTCGTTACTGTGAGTTTCTCTGTGAATTTTCAGACCTTTTGTCTGACTTAGTGCTTAGCTCAGATAAGATAATTATAGTGGGCGATTTTAACATCCACACAGATGCTGAGAATGACAGCCTCAACACTGCATTTAATCTATTATTAGACTCAATTGGCTTTGCTCAAAAAGTAAATGAGTCCACCCACCACTTTAATCATATCTTAGATCTTGTTCTGACTTATGGTATGGAAATTGAAGACTTAACAGTATTCCCTGAAAACTCCCTTCTGTCTGATCATTTCTTAATAACATTTACATTTACTCTGATGGACTACCCAGCAGTGGGGAATAAGTTTCATTACACTAGAAGTCTTTCAGAAAGCGCTGTAACTAGGTTTAAGGATATGATTCCTTCTTTATGTTCTCCAATGCCATATACCAACACAGGGCAGAGTAGCTACCTAAACTCTGTAAGTGAGATAGAGTATCTCGTCAATAGTGTTGTGAAGGTGTCGTAGCACGGACCCACAACAGGGGGCGCAAATGAACGGACAATGACTAAACCAAAAGGTACCAATTTAATGTTGTGAAGCTACACAACGAAAACACACAGAAAATATGCACAGTCAATTAGCACCAGGTGACGTGTGGCAGGCTCGAAGATAGGAGACCCCCCCGACGAGAGAGAAGCCGTACTCCACACGGCTTCCACCACCAACGGTCTGAAGAACACCGGAGCCGCCAAGTCCCGAGTCCCCAGGTGGCCTCTGTTCCCGGCTGTCGACCCTGGCACTGCTGGCAGAAAGCAAAAACAGGATGTGTGAGTGTGAGTCTGCACACTCAGTAATACACAGCCCAACACTGATGGGAGGGAGCACCTCCACCTCCAATCATACACTCAAGCAGCTCCTGTCAGTCACTTATCTGGAGGGAGTGGGAGGCGAAGACATCGCGGTTCCCACAACACGCCACTCCGACAAAACTGTCCCACAGGAATAAACGGCTGCAAACAGAGATCAAAACGTGGATTAATCCAAATACTGCAGAGAAGGATTACCTCAGGAATGGTAGTCGATTTCTCGGCGAGGAGGTGGAGTTGCAGTCCGGCTTTTATGGTGGTGATGATGATGAACGAGTGACAGCTGGGGCAGGGGATGAATGACAGCTGTCACTTCTTCTAGGTCTGGCGCCCTCTCGTGCTTGGATCCCGCACTCCAAGCAGGGCGCCCTCTGGTGGTGGTGGGCCAGCAGTACCTCCTCTTCAGCGGCCCACACAACAAATAGTTTTACATCCTCATTGAAGACAACTTTGGATGCTGTAGCTCCTCTGAAAAAGAGAGCTTTAAATCAGAAGTGCCTGACTCCGTGGTATAACTCACAAACTCGCAGCTTAAAGCAGATAACCCGTAAGTTGGAGAGGAAATGGCGTCTCACTAATTTAGAAGATCTTCACTTAGCCTGGAAAAAGAGTCTGTTGCTCTATAAAAAAGCCCTCCGTAAGGCTAGGACATCTTACTACTCATCACTAATTGAAGAAAATAAGAACAACCCCAGGTTTCTTTTCAGCACTGTAGCCAGGCTGACAAAGAGTCAGAGCTCTATTGAGCCGAGTATTCCTTTAACTTTAACTAGTAATGACTTCATGACTTTCTTTGCTAATAAAATTTTAACTATTAGAGAAAAAATTACTCATAACCATCCCAAAGACGTATCGTTATCTTTGGCTGCTTTCAGTGATGCCGGTATTTGGTTAGACTCTTTCTCTCAGATTGTTCTGTCTGAGTTATTTTCATTAGTTACTTCATCCAGGCCATCAACATGTCTATTAGACCCCATTCCTACCAGGCTGCTCAAGGAAGCCCTACCATTAGTTAATGCTTCGATCTTAAATATGATCAATCTATCTTTATTAGTTGGCTATGTACCACAGGCTTTTAAGGTGGCAGTAATTAAACCATTACTTAAAAAGCCATCACTTGACCCAGCTATCTTAGCTAATTATAGGCCAATCTCCAACCTTCCTTTTCTCTCAAAAATTCTTGAAAGGGTAGTTGTAAAACAGCTAACTGATCATCTGCAGAGGAATGGTCTATTTGAAGAGTTTCAGTCAGGTTTTAGAATTCATCATAGTACAGAAACAGCATTAGTGAAGGTTACAAATGATCTTCTTATGGCCTCAGACAGTGGACTCATCTCTGTGCTTGTTCTGTTAGACCTCAGTGCTGCTTTTGATACTGTTGACCATAACATTTTATTACAGAGATTAGAGCATGCCATAGGTATTAAAGGCACTGCGCTGCAGTGGTTTGAATCATATTTATCTAATAGATTACAATTTGTTCATGTAAATGGGGAATCTTCTTCACAGACTAAGGTTAATTATGGAGTTCCACAAGGTTCTGTGCTGGGACCAATTTTATTCACTTTATACATGCTTCCCTTAGGCAGTATTATTAGATGGCGTTGCTTAAATTTTCATTGTTACGCAGATGATACCCAGCTTTATCTATCCATGAAGCCAGAGGACACACACCAATTAGCTAAACTGCAGGATTGTCTTACAGACATAAAGACATGGATGACCTCTAATTTCCTGCTTTTAAACTCAGATAAAACTGAAGGTATTGTACTTGGCCCCACAAATCTTAGAAACATGGTGTCTAACCAGATCCTTACTCTGGATGGCATTACCCTGACCTCTAGTAATACTGTGAGAAATCTTGGAGTCATTTTTGATCAGGATATGTCATTCAAAGTGCATATTAAACAAATATGTAGGACTGCTTTTTTGCATTTACGCAATATCTCTAAAATTAGAAAGGTCTTGTCTCAGAGTGATGCTGAAAAACTAATTCATGCATTTATTTCCTCTAGGCTGGACTATTGTAATTCATTATTATCAGGTTGTCCTAAAAGTTCCCTGAAAAGCCTTCAGTTAATTCAAAATGCTGCAGCTAGAGTACTGACAGGGACTAGAAGGAGAGAGCATATCTCACCCATATTGGCCTCTCTTCATTGGCTTCCTGTTAATTCTAGAATAGAATTTAAAATTCTTCTTCTTACTTATAAGGTTTTGAATAATCAGGTCCCATCTTATCTTAGGGACCTCATAGTACCATATCACCCCAATAGAGCGCTTCACTCTCAGACTGCAGGCTTACTTGTAGTTCCTAGGGTTTGTAAGAGTAGAATGGGAGGCAGAGCCTTCAGCTTTCAGGCTCCTCTCCTGTGGAACCAGCTCCCAATTCAGATCAGGGAGACAGACACCCTCTCTACTTTTAAGATTAGGCTTAAAACTTTCCTTTTTGCTAAAGCTTATAGTTAGGGCTGGATCAGGTGACCCTGAACCATCCCTTAGTTATACTGCTATAGACTTAGACTGCTGGGGGGTTCCCATGATGCACTGAGTGTTTCTTTCTCTTTTTGCTCTGTATGCACCACTCTGCATTTAATCATTAGTGATTGATCTCTGCTCCCCTCCACAGCATGTCTTTTTCCTGGTTCTCTCCCTCAGCCCCAACCAGTCCCAGCAGAAGACTGCCCCTCCCTGAGCCTGGTTCTGCTGGAGGTTTCTTCCTGTTAAAAGGGAGTTTTTCCTTCCCACTGTCGCCAAGTGCTTGCTCACAGGGGGTCGTTTTGACCGTTGGGGTTTTTCCATAATTATTGTATGGCTTTTGCCTTACAATATAAAGTGCCTTGGGGCAACTGTTTGTTGTGATTTGGCGCTATCTAAATAAAATTGATTTGATTTGATATCTCATGGTAGATGTTTATTGTGTTCTTCAAAGATGCTTCTTGTCACATAATGATTATGATGGGATTGTTAATTTATGATGTTAGAATAACAAAATAATGCTCTATACGATCACACTACAATGTATTTTTCTTTTGTTTTATTTTATATGAACAGATTTCTGTATTTAATTGCAATGATTGATTTAATTACTGTCCAACACAGAAAAAAGAGGACTTCACTGTGGTGTGTTCAGATTGTCCCGACACTGATGCAATCTTTCCCACACCACTGCGGTGCTATATGCTGTGTTGCAGGAGGTGTTATAATAAAGTACCCTCATAATCCAGCTGGTCGTCGTTGTCTATGGAAGCAACAGCAGTGTGGTAGCCTGCGACCCGCCTTGGGGCAACTGTTTGTTGTGATTTGGCGCTATATAAATAAAATTGATTGATTGATTGATTCTTTCTGTTTTCTATTTCTTCTGTTTTTAAGAGATTCTTGTATAATCTATAAAAACCTGTAACTGTTAGAATGGCCTAAGTAGTGGGTCACCCCTCTGAGTCTGGTCTGCTTGAGGTTTCTTCCTCATTATCGCCACTGTCACTTGTGTGCTTGCTCAGTTTTGTTCATATGATATTCATACTTTGATTTTTGTTTAAAATTTGTATAGTGAAAACAAAAACACTGAGGAGCAAAACCTCCAGTAACTTAGACATTCAGCCTGTTCTGAGGACTCTCTTAATATCATTTATAGTTTCAAAAGTGGAAAATATCTTAATTTTAAAGATTAGTTTGAAAAAAAAATCAATAAGGTGACAGTGAACACGCTCGGCCACAGTGGGGGTTCTGCACTGAATTACTCCCCGGCAAGACCCCCTCCGAGCACACGTTTACATGTTTTGTGTGCCCAAATCTGGCAGCCACTTCCAAAAGTGTGCTGTGCATTTATGGAATTGGAACAAGACTTTAACGTGATGTCTCAGCGAGCTTGCGAATGACTTTTTCATATTGTGGTTTAATTTCTCAGGAATGTTCAAAAATCCTGGAAATTTGAAAAGTCCATCCAACATGATCAAAGTTCCAGAATTCATGTGGCAACTTTGAGAACCACACAATGGCTTTGCCAAATTTGGAAGCTGTGTGCAGTGTCAATTTTTTCATAATGATCTGGATACATTTCAGAATTGGATCAATTTTAATATTGTGTGTCGCAAAATAATTTGCTGCCTAAAGTCCTTCTGACAGACTGAGCCTCAAACAATCAAGCAGGATGACATATTATATTATGATTAGGATGACAAAATATTTCAGTTTGTATAATCTGTCAATCAATTAAAGTTTTGGTGAATTGTATGATTAGTTACACTGATTTATCTTCAATCTAAGGCACTTCTTCATATTTGTAATCATTACTGACTTTTAAAGCAACTATTCAAACAGGGTTTTGTCTCATGAAGTCCATTTGTGCAGAGTTGTAGTCGTAAAACACTGAATCAGACAAACTGAATGTTTTTTTTTTTAAAGTGGTTAAAAATATATTAATTGTCATTGTAAAGATGTCTTTAATATGTGTGTGTAATTACCTGCATCACTCTCTGTGACTGGCTCTAGAATCACCCGGTCCATCATAGGAGCCTTGAGACGAGCAAATAGAGTGTCCTCAGGAGTGATGAGCCCTTTAGCAAAACGTCAAATCACCCTGAAACAAAACGACACATCAACATGAAACAAAACGACACATCAACATGAAACAAAACGACACATCAACATGAAACAAAACGACACATCAACATGAAACAAAAGGTCACATCGCCCTGATTGATCTTCATCTAGATTTGGATGGAGCTTCTGAATCATGCTGCACTGGTTGTGGCCCTTGTGGTATCTCATAATGCCGCGTTCACACCGCATGACACGCGACGCTACAAATTCGCGTGCCTCGCCTGCCAATGGACACTCCACCATCGCCGGTGTGTCGTTCTGCTTTCGCTGCGAAAATTCGACCCAGTGCGTCATCAAATGGGAAGAGCTTCCATTCCGCTCGCCGGCTCCAGTTGTCAGTCAAGTCAACTCGGCGGACCATGATCACACAGAACGAGTTGTTGTGCTCTATTTATTGTGGAAAGCTGACATCGTTGCCAGCAGCGCCATCCCTGGGTTCACAACATCCTCATGAGATGTTCCCAATTCGGGGAGTTTCATCATTTGCTGCAGGAGCTGCGTCTGGATGACGGCCGCTTTCAGCTTCTGCCTCTCCAGGACCCAGTTTGAGGACCTCCTGTCCCGTTCGCATGTGCATATGTAAACAATTACAACTCTGTCATAATTGTATTATAAACCAGTCACCATTTGTTTTAATATACATCTGTGTAGTTAATAAAATTATCTCACGGACGATTCATTCACACGCACACGTGAAAAAACAAAACTGGCTGCTGCCGCTGCTGCAGTACTGCTGCTCTCTCTCCCCTCAAACTCTGTCATAATTGTGTTATAAACCAGTCACCATTTGTTTTATTATACATCTGTGTAGTTAATAAATAAAATAATCTTCAAGGACGATTCGTTCGCGCACACGTGAAAAACAAAAACCAGCTGCTGCCGCTGCTGCGGTGGTGCCGCTCGCTCTCCCCTCAAACTCATAATTGTCATAATTGTGAAATAAAGGACAAAAGGGACATAAGTCCTTCTCACAGGCTGGCTGCCAGAGACAGGACATGTCCACATATAAACTCCAGACATCTCCACGTCACTACCTATCCAGTCCCTGATTGGTCATCACGGAACGACAAGACGAAAAAGTTCAGATTTTTCAACTTGGGGAGGAGGGCAACGCGACGTGATATCGCGCCACAAATGCGCCAGTCGCTTAAAATCGCTTCATTCGCATCCATCGCATCGCATTGCGTGGCTTGAACTTTTGTGGCACCACAACGTGTCCTTCCATAGCGATTACATGGCAACCTGTCACCGCCTTCGCTCGCGTGTCATCTGGTGTGAACGCAGCATAAGGGAATGCAAAGGTTTTGGTAAAATGTTTGTGCAAAGTTGGTCTTTATTCGTGAAGAGTTGAGTCATGTTTTTTTAGTGAACCAGATGTGCC
The DNA here is from genome assembly GCF_902500255.1 of Thalassophryne amazonica. Classification (NCBI taxonomy): domain Eukaryota; kingdom Metazoa; phylum Chordata; class Actinopteri; order Batrachoidiformes; family Batrachoididae; genus Thalassophryne; species Thalassophryne amazonica. The sequence continues at coordinate 114,237,182 of NC_047111.1, read as the reverse complement.
TCAGAGTTTTATCCTTTTATCTGTCTTTTGTGTCCTCACTTTATAACATCACAAAGGTCAGACGGGATGAAGACTGAATTCTCTGAGTGCCCTTCTAGTTTCAAAATAAATAGCAGTGAAAAGACACTTCTGCATCCTTCCGTTCATCTCCTCTCAGACCTTACCTCCAGGAGAACCTCCCCTTGTCTTCCAAGACCTCTTCCAGACAGTTGAGCTCCACTCTGTCTCCTACAGTCACAGTGAAGGTCTTGAGTCCACACCACCACATCTGCAGACAATTGACCTTACGGACCCGACACTTTGTTCCAGATATTTCCACAGCAGAATTCATCATGAGGAGAAACAGAAACAAGGTTTTCTATTTATTAGAGTCATTAAAGTCAATAATAATTATTATTGTCATGAATTATGACCAAATGTAAAAATGAAAAGTGGGCAGATCTTTGTGTCAGACCTCAGGTTCACTTTGACCTCCCGGTGCTTCTTCCAGGACTTTCTCTCCACCTCTGAGGAAACACAGCGTCTCGGTTTTAAGCCCCACCCCACAGGTGGCGCTACAGGGTGTCCTGCTGACCACGACCTCCACGTCCATGTGCTCTGTCTCCTCCAGGTCAGCTGAGGTCAGACGTTGAAAGAGGAGGAAGAGAAGGAGACCAAAGTTCACAAGGACACGATGCATTTTCACGTATGATGGATCTGTGGGGACAAAAGGTTGTCATTAATAAACATTTACATTTGAATGATTATTCGCTGCACCTGCGCTGCCTGACCAGCAGGGGAACAATTTAACCAGCTTTATGGTTGCTATGGCAACAACATCACACACTGGAACAAAAGGCTCGAGATTTCTTAGGATCCTTCTGCCGTTCAGCCAATCAGAATGCAGGACAACCACGCGTAGTTGTTGACATTCTGTTTGCCCCTTGAATGAATTATAAATGTAAATCAGACACGTGCGATTGTTTTGTAGCACTTAGTATTTTTTTGCTGTTAGCAGAGTTCAACATCGTATCCATCTCTCAATGCAGTCGATCAGTGGAATCTGTCAAAGTGTCTACGTGGTCACGGAGCGAGTTCGACTACAGGGTGGCCCCGAAAAGGACTCTCTGAAATCATAAGACTTCAGATTATTGTTCAATAAAGGTACCTTCCCCTTTTCTGGACCACCTTTTTGACTATGCAGTGACTGACAGACACAAACAAAAGGTTCTTAAAACACTTAATGACATCTTTGGGAAGTTGAGGAGCAACTGGGGATGAAGACAACCTTAACATTAGTGTCCAATCTTTGGAGAAGTCCAGTAAAGGACCATCACAAAATAAAAGTGAAGCCCAAAAGACACGTCCTGATCCTGTGCAACCAGTGCACATATTGAAATCATGAAAATCCACCAGACTTACTTTCTCAGTTAATGCTGGTTCCCATTTACAGCTGGTGGACTCAGACAACACATTAAGTGTCTTGTCCAAGGACAAAGACAGATACCATGAGCAGGATTCAAACCCCGTCAGTTCCTTATCCACTGAACTACCTCCTCCACAGTGGTAATCAATAAATAAATCAATTCCAGCTTGATTTTTTGATAAAAAAAAAAAAAGCAAACTTTGCCTGGATTACTGCTGGATATCGCGTCAGGTGTAACAGCTGATTCAAAGTTTAAAAAATGAATTATAAACAGCAAAACATATTAAAAAGAACATGTGTCTCTATGATGTGAAAACCTTTTAAAAACATGTTTTACTCAAGAAAAAAAGCATTTTAATTGTTGAATCCTCTTACCTTTTGGAGTGAGCAGGAGAAAGTTGTCAGTTTAAATCAAATCAAATCAATTTTATTTATATAGCGCCAAATCACAACAAACAGTTGCCCCAAGGCGCTTTATATTGTAAGGCAAAAGCCAAACAATAATCACAAAACGACCCCCTGTGAGCAAGCACTTGGCGACAGTGGGAAGGAAAAACTCCCTTTTAACAGGAAGAAACCTCCAGCAGAACCAGGCTCAGGGAGGGGCAGTCTTCTGCTGGGACTGATTGGGGCTGAGGGAGAGAACCAGGAAAAAGACATGCTGTGGAGGGAGCAGAGATCGATCACTAATGATTAAATGCAGAGTGGTGCATACAGAGCAAAAAGAGAAAGAAACACTCAGTGCATCATGGGAACCCCCCAGCAGTCTACGTCTATAGCAGCATAACTAAGGGATGGTTCAGGGTCACCTGATCCAGCCCTAACTATAAGCTTTAGCAAAAAGGAAAGTTTTAAGCCTAATCTTAAAAGTAGAGAGGGTGTCTGTCTCCCTGATCTGAATTGGGAGCTGGTTCCACAGGAGAGGAGGCTGAAAGCTGAAGACTCTGCCTCCCATTCTACTCTTACAAACCCTAGGAACGACAAGTAAGCCTGCAGTCTGAGAGCGAAGCGCTCTATTGGGGAGATATGGTACTATGAGGTCCCTAAGATAAGATGGGACCTGATTATTCAAAACCTTATAAGTAAGAAGAAGAATTTTAAATTCTATTCTAGAATTAACAGGAAGCCAATGAAGAGAGGCCAATATGGGTGAGATATGCTCTCTCCTTCTAGTCCCTGTCAGTACTCTAGCTGCAGCATTTTGAATTAACTGAAGGCTTTTCAGGGAACTTTTAGTTAGTTTAGTTTAGTTGTTTAAGTGCTGTCTGTGAGCTGATGCTGCCGTTCAAACTTTAAAACTTACAGAAAAAGTCAAGAAAAATGTTTTAATCATTAAATTGTCTGCTTTTTATGAGCAAACAGGAGAAATTTCTGGCCCTGTTGTTGAGCTGCTGGCTGCTGTGAGCTAACACAACGTCTCAAACGTCATCAACAGCTGTCACCATAGCACCACCACAGCGGTAGGATGGGAGGGGAAGGTTCCGCCCCTTTCGCCTCTGATTGGCTAGAAGTTGAGCAGCAGAAGAAGTCTGTTTTGAAACGTTATCTGCTGCTCGAGCAGGACAGACTGACTGACAGCTGAGCAGAGAGAAATGTTTTAAAAGTGGTAAATGTTTTAAGCTAAGTGGTAAATACGAGGTCTATTAGAAAAGTATCCGACCTTATTATTTTTTTCAAAAACCATATGGATTTGAATCACGTGTGATTACATCAGACATGCTTGAACCCTCGTGGGCATGCGAGAGTTTTTTCACGCCTGTCGGTTACGTCATTCGCCTGTGGGCAGTCTTTGAGTGAGGAGTCGTCCACCCGCTCGTCGATTTTTTTCATTGTTTAGGAATGGCTCAGAGACTGTTGCTTTGTTTGATCAAAATTTTTTCAAAACTGTAAGGCACAACTGAGTGGACACCATTCGATAAATTCAGCTGGTTTTCGGTAAAAATTTTAACGGCTGATGAGAGATTTTGGTCTGGTAGTGTCGCTTTAAGGACGGTCCACGGCGCCTGACGGCGATCTGCGCTTCGAGGCGGCAGCGTCTCGCCGTTTCAAGTTGAAAACTTCCACATTTCAGGCTCTGTTGACGCAGTAAGTCGTCAGAGAACAGAGAACTTTCAGAAGAAGTCGGCATGAGGAGTTTATTCGGACATTCCATTGTTAACGGTCATTTTGTAATGAAAGAACGTGCGGGCAGAGTCGCATGTCGGGCTGGACCCGACCGCGGGGGGTCGCGGCAGGAAAAACACCTCTGTTGGAAATCTTAACGGGCAAGTTGGAACATGCCCAAGCTGTTAAACAATTTCTCAGTTACTCACTTGTTGAAAGCCATTAAAAGCCGCCTGAATTCTACAAATGGTTTTCAACACGGAGGTGTTTTTCCTGTCGCGGCGCACACAGATTTGCCGAGTCGTCACGGAAACGACTCGGCGAATTTGCGCGTACGTCTTTCATTAAAAAAATGTCCTTAAACAGTGGAATGTCCGCATAAATTCCTCATGCCGGCCTCTTCTGAATCTTCTCTGTTCTCTCACGATGTCCTGGGTGAATTAAGCCTTAAATTAGGATGTTTTCAGCTCGAAACAGGCCGACGCCGGCGCCTGGAAGCGCTGCAGGACGTCCCGCTCCGTGGGAAGTCCTTACACCGACAGAAACACCCCATAATCTCTCATCAGCCGTTAAACTTTTCACCGAAAACCAACTTAATTTCTCGAATAGTGTCCACTCAGATATTCCTCACAGGTCCAGAAAAATGTTGATAAAGCAACACGTGTCGTCTCGAGCAGCGTGTGAAACAAAGGAATTCAGCCGAGAGGGCGGGACCACATCTCACTCAAGGCCTGCCCACAGGGAAATGACGTCACCGACACGCGTGAAAAAACTCACGCATGCGCACGAGGGTTCAAGCATGATTGGTGTAATCACATGTCATTCAAATCCATATAGTTAAAAAAAAAAATAAAAGGGTCGGTTTATTATCTAAGAGACCTCGTATATCTGCAAAATAACTAGAAGGCTGTAATTGGTTATCACAGGTAAATAGTTTATCAATGTGTGCCCACCATCACATCTTCAGTAAAGTTACTATCCTAGTAGTGAACAAACTAACATTAACTTTATCTACGCTGCCCTTTCTGCTAGATCCCCACATGGCTGCTTGCAGCTATATTTGTTATGTTTTTATATTTGTTTTTGACTGCTCCTGCACCTTAATTTGAATATTTGCACAATCTCACATTAAATGAGATATAGGTTTATCAGTATAAACAGAAAAACAGTATAAACAGTAATTTCTATATTGCAGTTATTACACTTCATGTCAACACATAAATGCAAGCGTCTGTTTTTCTTTGTTTCTTTTTGATATTGGAATTCTACAATCTAGTAATAAACTGTTACAAACTGGTTACATTATACATGTTCATACCTTATTTCCCTTATAGACTGTTGGTTTCTTCCTGAGTGATACCTTGAAAAAGTTTCTGGTGACCCAGTGTATCTTACTACGACGGAGTTTTAGGGCCACATTGAATTTCTTTTTTTTTTTTTTTTTTTTTTTTTTTTTTTTTTTTTGGACTTTGAGAATGAAGTTGTAATATTACAAGGAAAAAGTCATAATATTACGAGAATAAAGTCGTAAATTACAAGAAAAAAATATTATTAAAATATTATATTATGACTTTATTCTCATAAATGTACGAATTTATTCTCATAATTTACGACTTTATTCTCGTAAAATTGCGACTTTATTCTCGAACTCGTAAAATTACGACTTTATTCTCATAATATTATGACTTTCTTCTCGTAATATTAGGACTTCATTCTCGAAGTCTAAAAAAAAAAAAATTATATGTGGCCCTAAAACGCTGTCGTAATCTTACTACCAGTCACCTCGTTATTACTTCAAATCATTAACTCATTTCTCCCAGACAAGAAAATATGTAAATCATGTGCCATTAATACCCCTTTGAAATGATCAATTGTTATTTTTTTTTTTTAATTTTCATGGAAAAGCAGGTGAAAAGGTTTTTTTTTTATGGTTGGTCACAGTAGTGAACGGTGGGATAATGTATTATTAGGGTTTTCCATGGGCAAGTGATACATTTCTTTGTGTAGTCCTCAGTATTTTAACATATTTGGCCAGATATGTTTTGAATAGTTTGTCTTTGATCAGTTCTACATATTTACTTCAAAATTTTACATTTATTATTATATAATTAAGGTTTTGTTTGAGAGCACTGGTGTAACAATTTGATTCTGTCTGTGCCACTATAATGCAAACAGCTGTGGTCATGTGACAAATTGCACTACGTACTTGATATTGCACACATTTCATTCAAACCCTTCCATGTCTCCATTTTTGCACTACATGTACTTTTAAAGTCTTGAAAATGTAAAAAAAAAATTTTCCAGTCACAGTTGTGGCCGATGGGTTGAAATCGGTTAAGATTGGAGAAGATATTTTACTGCACAGGCCTACATTTGGACCCAGGCATTGCACAAGTCTGCATATGCTTTAATAGGATACTGTTCAATGAGAGCCAATTAACAGAGTAAATGACAATCCAACATTGTGATGACATTGTAAGTTCACATTTTCATCACAAAACTACTCCAAAAAGCTAAGACTAATCTAACCACGCTCTAAATAGGTTATGAAAACGTGAGCTTGGAATATAATTTATCAAACTGCTACGATCGAGACAAGACAACGACAGTTCCTCAAAGGCTATAAAAACATTATCAGCATAGAAACACTGTATGAACCGTACCTAAGACCTAAACCTTGTCATTTTATTGTATTTTATTTTATTTATTTTTATTATTGTTACTCCCTGGCAAATTTTTGTTCAGTTGTGTTGTGCAACTTCTCAATCAAAAAAAAAAAAAAAAAAAAAAATTACAAATGTAAAGAAGGTGTGAAGCGAAAACGAACAATTTTGTTGAACACACACACACAAAAAATTCTGACGCCTTCTCTATAAGGAACTTTTTTATTATTTTTCTTGTATATCTCTTTGAATTTTTAATGGTGATACTGTGACTTTTTGTGGCCTTGTGTTTTGTTTGTTGTTGTTTTTTTTCAAAAATATTTATTTACAACACTGTATGATACACAACAATTGAAGCAGTAATAAATGTCTCAATAACATTACCAAAGCAGGCCGCACAAATAAAAGAGTGCAATGCAACAAAAGAAAAGAAAAAAAAACCCAAAACAATATTCCAATTGATATACAAGGGGTTATGCATTTGTAGAAAGGTTGCTCAATATATCATAAATTGCTTCATATCTATTTGGTTTAACATATTTTAGGGATTTTAGATACATTTCAAATTCTATTAAAAAAACTTTGAAGCGGTGGAGGGGATGATTTGAGTAGTCTTTGTTTGTGTATAAAGAATTTGGTTAAACAGAGGACCAGGTTGTAACACAGTTCAATGTCCTTATTTTGAAGAAGGGTTCCAAAGGTTACAGAAATGGGGCTTGGGGTTGTAATTTCACTTTGTAGCCAGTCCTCAAGTTTTTCCAAAACATTTGCGTTTTGATGCATTCAAAAAATATATATATGGTTTGTTGTTTCTTTATTCATTTCACAAAAAGTACATTTATTGTCATCTATATTAAATCGTCTTCTTAATAAATCTTTAGAAGGGTAAATAGCATTCATAATTTTAAAGTGAGCCTCCTTGATCAAATAGCCAATCATGGTAGACATCTAGCCAATCAGAGGCGAAAAGGGCGGAACCTTCCCCTACCATCCTACATTTAGCAAATTCGCCAGCGGTCGCATACACATTTATTGATCCATATATTTCCCCCAGAATGCATTGCACTGACGCAACTTGAAATGGTGGCCAGTGTTTACCTCTTTGGCACGTGCACGTTGATGTACGTAATGCCAGAGGTATCCCACAACAAAAACAAATCTCACAGTCCACTGGAAACTGAAGCCAATGTGGAAGTGCAGGACCTTGACTGGCCACAAAACAGAGTACTTTTTCATAGAGCTCCATGTTAAAATGTCCAACTTTAGAGCAGAAATTAACATGTTTACAACGTGGTACAAAAAACGGTTTGGTCTCTTTCAACAGTTTCTGTCTCCATGACAACTACGGGTTAGGGTTTTTTTTTCTTCTAACATCTTACATTCAGATTCTAGAATCACCAAAGCTGATAACCACTGGAGAGAGTGTCTGTAACCTGGTGTTGCAGACCAAATGGTCCCCCCCTAAAAATTGGTCCACCCAACCTTCACTGCGTCATGTGGGACCACAGCAGCTCGTCTGAGTCTGACTCTCTCCACCGAAAGCAGTCAAATGGAATAATGTGATTATTAACCATCAGATGACAATGTGAAACCTTTTAAATCAGGGATGGGCAACTGGCGGCCCGCGGACTGCATCCGGCCCTCAGTATCACTTGCAGCCCACGAATTAATTTCTAAATAATAATTAATTTTTAAATTGCTGGCTTCACTACTTTTGAACACAGGTGTAATTTTGCCTCCAACCGCTAGAGGCACAAGAGGCCTTTATCTAAGCAAGTAGCTGCTCTCTTCTTCATTGAACACAGATGCCTGCGCCAAAACGGAAACTTGACCAGGAAAACCGCATCTTTCAGGCAAGATGGGATACAGATTACCTTTTCACAGACTTCAAAGGCAAACCAATGTGTTTAGTCACCACTACAACATCACGCACAAAGAGAAATACGAAAAATACACCGGAGCCGCTAGAGTCGCTGACCTCAAAGGGAAAATTCACCGACAGCAGAACCTTTTCACCAAAACCACCACTGTACAGGAGTCAGCTCTCAAGGCATCTTATGCTGTTAACCTTGAGCTCGCTAAAGCAAAGAAACCCCTGACCAATGGTGAGATGGTGAAGCGCTGTGCAATAGCGATGGCTAAACCTTTGGGAGATGACAACATGGCTAAAAACTTTGAAACAGTGTCTCGGTCTCGTCGCACAGTGACACAAAGAATTTTCAATATTCAAAGACATGTTAAGGAAAAGCTAAACGACGTCATGAATGACTGCAAATATTTCTCCCTGGTACTAGATGAGAGTACAGCTGTGAGCCACCTCCTTGTTTTCACAAGAACCATTGACAGTTCATTTGAAGTGCATGAGGAATTACTGAAGCTGGTGTCTTTGCATGATACACAAAGTGCACAGATAGTGTATATTCAACGCAGTAAAAACTGCAGTAAATGAGCATGAGGGGCTTCAGCAAACTTTCAGCCATTGTGACCAACGGCGCACCATCCATGCAGGGAAGACGCACTGGATTTGCAGGGCTCCTCCATCAGAGCGGAGTTGACTTTGTTTTTTGTAAATGTAAAAATGTGTTTATATGAAGCAGCATATATATATGATGATAATTCATAGTTATAGTGTGGCTCCCGGTGGTGTTGGGAGGAAAAAAATGTGGCCCTCTCTGTCATTAAAGTTGCCCATCCAAGTCTTAAATCAGTTTTAAGCAGAAAAAAGACCGTTTTTAGCCAAAACGAGGCGAGATAGTCGCTAGTCACGTTTTGAAATGACAGACTGACGCACTGAACACAGCACCAGCAGCTCGTGCTGCGCTGTGATCGCTTCCTCCATCTTTTATTATGACGCTGGTTATGAAATAATGATTGTGTTACGGTTGGGAGCAGGTGAACCAAGGGATGAAGAGAACCCCTAGATGGAGGACATTAGAGGCAATGAGAGTGGTGTTAAGCAGTTTTATTTGTGATAATTAAACTAGGCAAAGACAAAACGTGGCAACAAAACTTGGCGTTGGGAGTCCTCTTCCAAATCCTGGTGAAGGCCACGGAGGAATACTACTCCACAGCTGGTGGGAGCTCCAGAGGGATGCTCATCAGAACTGGGGACTCCTTCCTACGCCACAGATGAAAGTCAACAGAGACTGGGTGAAATGAGGAATGTCCATTCTTCCTAGAAGGCGAGTCAAAAAACACAAACAGGTGGTGGAGAAAAACTGAAGATTATCTTCTGAAAACGTGATATCAGTAGAAGACTCCTTCCTCTAGAGAGTGCACTGAAACATCTCTTCATAAAAGGGTGAGTACCAAACAAACTAGACAGAGCCAAGGAATGTCTTTGCTTCTTGGAGTGTATTTCCCAAATGAAACATCAAATTCAACCAATAGTATTTCTTGTTATACAAAATAAGGTTCAAACAGACATCAGTCTTCTTATTCAAAACAGGGTTCCAACAAAGTCTTTCTTGTTAAAGAGTGAATTAAACTCCAAAGTACAAAACCAACTTTCACTCACAATTCAAATGCAGTGGGATGAAGGTCCTGGGTCCTGATTGAAAAGACGTTCCCGCTAGCTTGGCTAACGGGGATGTCCCCTTTGGCTGACCTGGTAGAGGAATGGTCTTTAGTGCGAGCCGTCTGGGTTCGATCCCACCACCATCCTGGCCACAAAGGTCCTGCAGTCACACAAACATGATCCCAAGAGACAGAGGACAGGAGACACTCAGGCTGCAAAGTGCAAACCGACCATGCATAAACAGACAACCAAACAGAGACAATGGACCTACACTGAAGATAAGCCAGAGTCACTTTAAATAGTCTCTCTCATCAGATACAGGTGCAGACCAACCAAGGTGTAAGTGATAATATCAAATTATGTGTAGGAAAAAAAAAAACGAGCACTAGATGGAGGTAAAGCAAAGACAGAGACTAAGACCTGTGAGGACATAAAGGATCACCAGAAGGAGGCAGAGAGTGCAAAATGCTGACAAAGACAAAGGACGACTGGGGCAGATAGAAAATAGAGGAATGAGAGAAAAGAGAAAAGAAATGACTCAGTCAAAAACTGGGATGAAGTGTGAAAAATAGGAACAGAAGACAAAAGCAACAAGACAGAACCCTAACTGGACAGGACCACAACAGATTGTTGTACAAAAGCTTCATATACGAGGTCTGTCCATAAAGTATAGGTCCTTTTTATTTTTTTCAAAAACTATATGGATTTCATTCATATGTTTTTACGTCAGACATGCTTGAACCCTCATGCGCATGCGTGAGTTTTTCCACGCCTGTCGGTGACGTCATTCGCCTGTGAGCACTCCTTGTGGGAGGAGTCGTCCAGCCGCGCCGCGTCGGCTGCGTCCCGACGCGCGGACCCGTCCGCACGTCTTTCATTAAAAAAATCTCCTTTAACAGTGGAATATCCGGATAAAATGCTGAAACCGACTTCTTCTGAAACTTCTCTGTTCTCTCACTACGTCCTGGATCAATAGAGCCTGAAATGTGGAGGTTTTCAGCTTGAAACAGGCTGATGACGCCGCCTGAGAGCGCTGTGCGACGTCTCGCACCGTGAAAAGTCCTTAAAGCGACAGTATCACCTCAAAATCTCTCATCAGCTGTTAAAATTTTCACTGAAGACCAGCTTAATTTTTCGAACCATGTCCACTTCGATGTGTCTCACAGGTTTAGAAAAAATTTTGATCAAACAAAGCGCCAGTCTCTCAGCAACTTCTCAGACAAAGGAATTCCGACGAGGGGCTGGATGACTCCTCCCACAAGGAGTGCTCACAGGCGAATGACGTCACCGACAGGCGTGGAAAAACTCACGCATGCGCACGAGGGTTCAAGCATGTCTGACGTAAAAACATATGAATGAAATCCATATAGTTTTTGAAAAAAATAAAAAGGACCGTTACTTTACGGACAGCCCTCGTATATCTGTCGCTGACATAGATGATGACTGGAGTGCAGTTTGAAGCAGAAACGAGGTGATAATCTGAACTGCGGCTGATGCACAGAAAGTGAAGGTAGAACAGGCCGATTTTTAGGGGGGACCGTTCGGTCGGCAACACCGGTTAACCCCAGCCAACCCTCTGCAAGAGCTCATCAAACATCCTTGGCTCCATGCTCATGTAATTTAAGAAAGTGCCGTCGTCTTACAGCCTCAGCTCACACATCAGTTGGTTGTCATCATCATGCTGGAGCCTTCTGTCTTGTGTCAGTCAGAGCTGGACCACCAGGTTCTTGGTCTCCATATTCTGCACATCTGAATTCTTCTCTGGAGCACTGCAACAGCCATCTGATTCATCAGCAGTCCATGACGTAGTGTAGGATGGAGACATGCAGCAATACTTCATTGTCCATGATCAAAAGGGGATGTTTCTTCAGCAGCTACACAAAGTGATGGAAACGCACCCGATTCCTCATATAGCCTCATGAATACATCTGCAATGTCCACACCAGGATTCAGAACCCCCAACACCAAAAACATTAGTCATTTGTTTCTTGTTTTGCTCCATAATTTTACATGTGACAGTCAATGAACTTCATCTCCACTAAAAAGTACCACCACGTTTTACAGATGAGATGGAAAAGCCTTCAAAATTAAACAGCATCACATTCCTGTCGTCCACAAATTCTTCTCCCTTTAGGGCCGTCCACGTGTGCCCACAGCCATCTTCAGGGCAGTTTCAAGGCATCTGGGGGCCCCAAGCAAAATAGACTTGGAGGCCCCCCTACGCCTCACCACCACACCCCGTCTGCCCAAAGCCAACACGAACCATAGCAGAGACACACTGCTTAAGATCACACTTTATATCAGTCAAATATTTCTTTGACAGTACATTTGAACATTTGCAAAAACTCCAACACCATCCCATAATAATATCTATCTATCTATCTATCTATCTATCTATCTATATATATACGAGATCTATTAGAAAAGTATCCAACCTTATTATTTTTTTCAAAAACCATATGGATTTGAATCACGTGTGATTACATCAGACATGCTTGAACCCTCGTGGGCATGTGAGAGTTTTTTTTAAGGCACAACTGAGTGGACACCATTCGATAAATTCAGCTGATTTTCGGTAAAAATTTTAACGGCTGATGAGAGATTTTGGTCTGGTAGTGTCGCTTTAAGGACGGTCCACGGCGCCTGACGGCGATCTGCGCTTTGAGGCGGCAGCGTCTCGCCGTTTCAAGTTGAAAACTTCCACATTTCAGGCTCTGTTGACCCAGTAAGTCGTCAGAGAACAGAGAACTTTCAGAAGAAGTCGGCATGAGGAGTTTATTCGGACATTCCATTGTTAACGGACATTTTGTAATGAAAGAACGTGCGGGCAGAGTCGCATGTCGGGCCGGACCCGACCGCGGGGGGTCGCGACAGGAAAAACACCTCCGTTGGAAACCTTAACGGGCAAGTTGGAACATGCCCAAGCTGTTAAACAATTTCTCAGTTACTCACTTGTTGAAAGCCATCAAAAGCCGCCTGAATTTTACAAATGGTTTTCAACACGGAGGTGTTTTTCCTGTCGCGGCGCACACAGATTTGCCGAGTCGTCACGGAAATGACTCGGCGAATTTGCGCGCACGTCTTTTATTAAAAAATGTCCTTAAACAGTGGAATGTCCGCATAAAGTCCTCATGCCGGCCTCTTCTGAATCTTCTCTGTTCTCTCACGATGTCCTGGGTGAATTAAGCCTTAAATTAGGATGTTTTCAGCTCGAAACAGGCCGACGACGGCGCCTGGGAGCGCTGCAGGACGTCAGCCGAGAGGGCTGAACCACATCTCACTCAAGGCCTGCCCACAGGGAAATGACGTCACCGACACGCGTGAAAAAACTCATGCATGTGCACGAGGGTTCAAGCATGATTGGTGTAATCGCACGTCATTCAAATCCATATAGTTAAAAAAAATAAAGTGTCGGTTTCTTATCTAATAGACCTCGTATATATATATATATATAGAGAGAGAGAGAGAGAGAGAGAGAGAGAGAGAGAGAGAGAGAGAGAGAGAGAGAGAGAGAGAGATCGATGGAATCAATCGATCTACAGGTGTGTAAAAAAATCTATTTCATGAACAAGTTCAATATTATTTGTTAGGTGTTTCAGAGAGTGAAAATTCTACGCATTCTGGTTTCAATATACTCGTATAGAAACTAAAATGTTTCAGTCATTTTTTTATTTTAATTTTGATAATTACAGCGTGCGCCTCCAAAAAATGGAGAATGCATGTCTCAAAATACTAGAATGTTTCATTTCAAATGAATGAATAAATGAATGAATTAATTTATTCAGCACACAATTCAACAATAACAAAACAACTTTACAGTGATCCTGTGTGGCCGAAAGGGTGAAGACAAAGCAAGGCCTATAAATATATATATACACACACACACACACACACACACATATATATATATATATATATATATATATATATATATATATATATATATATATATATATATATATATATATATATATATATATATATATATATATATATATATATATATGTGTGTGTGTGTATATATATGTATACACACACACACACATATATATATATATATATATATATATATATACAAGGTTGGGTAGGATTACTTTGAAATGTAATCCAAAACTAATCAGATTACACGTAGCTCTCCACAATTTCTCTTATACTCACTCGACTGGTAAGCACTGAAAGCCGAGATAGGCATGTCCCAACTTGTCCTTTAACACTCCAAAACGGAGGTGTTCCTTTGTCTCGCTTCATCAGCGAATCGGTCGTGACACGGGAAGCCTCCGCGCGGCTTTCCATGACAAAATCTGCCGGAAAATGTCTGATGTCCAGCTCTTGTGATAACCAGAGAAATTGCTCACGACGGTCCCGGCTCCACACAGCCATCCGTTTAGAAATGATGTGGTGTTTTCTGCCTCTCGATGGCGGCTCGGTGCGCGCCGCGCCGTGCGCCATTGTGGGCTGTCCTTAAAGCTGTAGTAACACTCCTTATTCCCTGTGAAGCCCGTAAAATATTCACCGAAAGCCAGATAAATTTTTCGAATGGTTTCCAGCTGCCAGTCTCTAACAGTTTCTGAAAAAATTCTGATGGAAAAAAAGCCCAAATCATTCCGCCATTTCCTCGCAATGAAACAACGACGAGAGGGGTGGAGCAGTGTTCACTCAAAGCCTGCCCACAGGCGAATGACGCAACCAACAGACGTGGAAAAACTCACGTATGTGCACGAAGGTTCAAGCTTGGCTGACGTAAAAACATATGAATCAAATCCATATATTTTTTGCATAAAATAAAAAGGTTGGATTCTTTTCTCACAGACCTCGTATTCTATTTTCTATTCTGGGGGGGGACTGTAGGCCGTAATTATCAAAATTACAGTAAAAAATGACTGAGACACTTTAGTTTCTATGTATTGAAGCTGGAATATGTAAAATTTTCGCTCTCTGAAATACCTGACAAAAAAACTTGTCAACATATTTTTTTCAGCTGCACGTATACTATATTTAGTATTTTCCAGAAGGTGGCAGTCACCCCAAGTTTTACATCGAATACAACATAAAATCTACCAGAACAAGAGCTTTCACGTGACTCTAATCATAATCATAATCCATGTTGCCATGTTTGTTTATTATAAGCGACCTCTTTTTCATAAAGTCGGTCATGAGCACTAAACTTATTATTATTATTAAAACATTGTCTTTGTTTTCATTTTGACTTTTTGATTGATTTACGTAATTTTGTCAATATCCTAAAATTAATCTCAGTATTATTTCACATAGTTTTGAATTGTAAATTGTTTGTATGCCTTTTCGGTTATTTTATTTCAGGTCGTGTGTGTGTGTGTGTGTGTGTGTGTGTGTGTGTGTGTGTGTGTGTGTGTGTGTGTGTGTGTGTGTGTGTGTGTGTGTGTGTGTGTTTAACCCCATACGTTTTATTCCTTCTTTTGTTATCCTCGGAGATTTTTGTTTTTTGTATACTTTATGTATATTTTTATTGAATAAAATAAACGAAATCAAATCAAGTTTTGACTTGTGATTATTCATACGCGTAACACTGACGAGAGTTGGATAATGTTTGATTTAAATTAAATTAATTCTTATAAATTATCTTCAGCGAATGCGTTATTTCACAGACTTGTCAATGTTATCTTGTAGTGTTTTTACAACATCAAAAATGAAATAATACAGTCATAAATTCACTGAATCGTGTCGGACGACGTTTGTTTTGACGGCTTCTTTTCACAGACGTTTCTGCTTGTTTTTTTGCTTGAGATCCGGCAACACTGAGAAGTCAACATGTCTAAAGCATAAATCGTTAGCTTTCAGGCTAGCTGTTTAGTTTACTTTTTTTTTATTGGTTTTCTTTTAATTTTATTTAATTTGACCGCGGGGTCTTTGTGTTTAATGGGGGCGGAGAGTTTACCATGAAACTCCGGTTGCAGAATGACGGGTGAGTTGAAGCTTTAAGCCGCTTTAGCTATTATGCTAAACAGATCAGTTAGCATGTTAGCAGCCGCTGCTAATTTAATGTTGGTTGTGCTTCGAAAACACTGGCGTAAACTTCTGAAATAGCTTGTCAATTAAGTGAGAGTCAGAAAAAAAAAAAATCCTCCTGACTATCCTGACAACTGAAATATCGCTTGTCTGACCACGGTAGGATTCAACAAGGAAAAAAGTGATTTTTCTTTCTTCTTTTCTTTTTTTTTAATTAAATGTTAATTTTAAACATTTAGGGCTAACTATCACCCAATGATAATGCACCTCCATTTATAATAGAGGTGCTTCGCAACCTTTCCTACACACACATTGATGTGAGAAGAGAATTTATTGGCCTCCATGAAAGGCTGCCGGTTCTGACAGTCTCAGCCCCAGAGTGCTGAAGGGATGTGCGATCCAGCTGTGTGGGATTTTCCAGCACGTCTTCAACTTGAATCTGAGCCAGACTGTTGTTCCTGAGCGGTGGTCCCTGTGCCCAAGAAACAGAACCCCAACACACTTATTGACTACAGACCTGTGGCCCTTACATCACATGTTATGAAGTCACTTGAGGGGCTTGTCCTGAGTAGGGTTGGGTATCAAATACTGGTTCCTTTTAAGTACAGACAGTTGCCCAGTTCTGGATCACCTTTTTTAACGTCCTGCTATACGGAGCCATAATGCAACTGAATGTCCTTTAAGGTTATTGTTGTATTGGGCATTTGGATGTTATCTAGCTGAAGAAGTCTGGATGTGTAGCCCTTCTACTTAAAGTGTGAAGCCACATTATGTGTGGTGCAAATATTTGCTGGAAATGGATCACTTTGCCCGGTTCTGGATCACGACACTCTGTGTCACTTTGGGGTCATTCCTGGCATCTGGCTGGAGCCCTTCTAATGCAGAATGATACACACTGTGCCTGAGAAACTCTTTTGAACACAAAATGATATAAATTATACTTATTAAATGAGAGTTTACTTAGGGCCCTGTCCCACTGGCGTTTAGAAGGATTTGCATATGGATTGAGCACAGAATTGGCCCATATTCTCCAAACATCCGCAATATCCGTGTAACATGGCTGTATGAGTCGGCCGTCATCCGAACACACCTGTGATCATCCGCAGAGGCACGCATGTCCGCAGCCAGGATTTTTGAGCTGTTCAAAAATCTGGATGCGGATGACATCTGCCTTACATACTCCATATATACTCAATTCATACACAATACATACTCACTCTATGCGCTGTATATCTGCCGTTAACTGCTGATATCCGCAGCTGACAGGGATTTGCGGCTTGGCAGCGGACCGGGACAGTGTGTAAAACAGATATACTGCGTGCCCATCATGTCCACATCACAAACTAAAATATGTTGTAGCGAATGCATACAAATTGGCCATGAATAAAGTGTTTTAATTACATCTGCTTTGCAGCTGATTTGCGGACAATCTGTGAATGCATAACAAACACGTCACGTAAATCAATCAATTCAATCAATCAGTTTTATTTATATAGCGCCAAATCACAACAAACAGTTGCCCCAAGGCAAAAAGCAGTCCTACATATTTGTTTAATATGCGCTTTGAATGACATATCCTGATCAAAAATGACTCCAAGATTTCTCACAGTATTACTAGAGGTCAGGGTAATGCCATCCAGAGTAAAGATCTGGTTAGACACCATGTTTCTAAGATTTGTGGGGCCAAGTACAATAACTTCAGTTTTATCTGAGTTTAAAAGCAGGAAATGAGAGGTCATCCATGTCTTTATGTCTGTAAGACAATCCTGCAGTTTAGCTAATTGGTGTGTGTCCTCTGGCTTCATGGATAGATAAAGCTGGGTATCATCTGCGTAACAATGAAAATTTAAGCAATGCCGTCTAATAATACTGCCTAAGGGAAGCATGTATAAAGTGAATAAAATTGGTCCTAGCACAGAACCTTGTGGAACTCCATAATTAACCTTAGTCTGTGAAGAAGATTCCCCTTTTACAGGAACAAATTGTAATCTATTAGATAAATATGATTCAAACCACCGCAGCGCAGTGCCTTTAATACCTATGGCATGCTCTAATCTCTGTAATAAAATTTTATGGTCAACAATATCAAAAGCAGCACTGAGGTCTAACAGAACAAGCACAGAGATGAGTCTACTGTCTGAGGCCATAAGAAGATCATTTGTAACCTTCACTAATGCTGTTTCTGTACTATGATGAATTCTAAAACCTGACTGAAACTCTTCAAATAGACCATTCCTCTGCAGATGATCACTTAGCTGTTTTACAACTACCCTTTCAAGAATTTTTGAGAGAAAAGGAAGGTTAGAGATTGGCCTATAATTAGCTAAGATAGCTGGGTCAAGTGATGGCTTTTTAAGTAATGGTTTAATTACTGCCACCTTAAAAGCCTGTGGTACATAGCCAACTAATAAAGATAGATTGATCATATTTAATCAATCAATCAATTTTTTTATATAGCGCCAAATCACAACAAACAGTTGCCCCAAGGCGCTTTATATTGTAAGGCAAGGCCATACAATAATTATGTTATTAAGATTATTAAGATCGAAGCATTAAATAATGGTAGGGCTTCCTTGAGCAGCCTGGTAGGAATGGGGTCTAATAGACATGTTGATGGTTTGGAGGAAGTAACTAATGAAAATAACTCCGACAGAACAATCGGAGAGAAAGAGTCTAACCAAATACCGGCATCACTGAAAGCAGCCAAAGATAACGATACGTCTTTGGGATGGTTATGAGTAATTTTTTCTCTAATAGTTAAAATTTTATTATCAATCAATCAATTTTTTTTATATAGCACCAAATCACAACAAACAGTTGCCCCAAGGCACTTTATATTGTAAGGCAAGGCCATACAATAATTATGTAAAACCCCAACGGTCAAAACGACCCCCTGTGAGCAAGCACTTGGCTACAGTGGGAAGGAAAAACTCCCTTTTAACAGGAAGAAACCTCCAGCAGAACCAGGCTCAGGGAGGGGCAGTCTTCTGCTGGGACTGGTTGGGGCTGAGGGAGAGAACCAGGAAAAAGACATGCTGTGGAGGGGAGTAGAGATCGATCACTAATGATTAAATGCAGAGTGCATACAGAGCAAAAAGAGAAAGAAACAGTGCATCATGGGAACCCCCCAGCAGTCTACATCTATAGCAGCATAACTAAGGGATGGTTCAGGGTCACCTGATCCAGCCCTAACTATAAGCTTTAGCAAAAAGGAAAGTTTTAAGCCTAATCTTAAAAGTAGAGAGGGTGTCTGTCTCCCTGATCTGAATTGGGAGCTGGTTCCACAGGAGAGGAGCCTGAAAGCTGAAGGCTCTGCCTCCCATTCTACTCTTACAAACCCTAGGAACTACAAGTAAGCCTGCAGTCTGAGAGCGAAGTGCTCTATTGGGGTGATATGGTACTACGAGGTCCCTAAGATAAGATGGGACCTGATTATTCAAACCTTATAAGTAAGAAGAAGAATTTTAAATTCTATTCTAGAATTAACAGGAAGCCAATGAAGAGAGGCCAATATGGGTGAGATATGCTCTCTCCTTCTAGTCCCCGTCAGTACTCTAGCTGCAGCATTTTGAATTAACTGAAGGCTTTTTAGGGAACTTTTAGGACAACCTGATAATAATGAATTACAGTAGTCCAGCCTAGAGGAAATAAATGCATGAATTAGTTTTTCAGCATCACTCTGAGACAAGACCTTTCTGATTTTAGAGATATTGCGTAAATGCAAAAAAGCAGTCCTACATATTTGTTTAATATGCGCTTTGAATGACATATCCTGATCAAAAATGACTCCAAGATTTCTCACAGTATTACTAGAGGTCAGGGTAATGCCATCCAGAGTAAGGATCTGGTTAGACACCATGTTTCTAAGATTTGTGGGGCCAAGTACAATAACTTCAGTTTTATCTGAGTTTAAAAGCAGGAAATTAGAGGTCATCCATGTCTTTATGTCTGTAAGACAAAGAAAAGCAAATTAGCAAAGACTGAAAGACTTCTAGTGTAATGAAACTTATTCCCCACTGCTGGGTAGTCCATCAGAGTAAATGTAAATGGTATTAAGAAATGATCAGACAGAAGGGAGTTTTCAGGGAATACTGTTAAGTCTTCAATTTCCATACCATAAGTCAGAACAAGATCTAAGATATGATTAAAGTGGTGGGTGGACTCATTTACATTTTGAGCAAAGCCAGTTGAGTCTAATAATAGATTAAATGCAGTGTTGAGGCTGTCATTCTCAGCATCTGTGTGGATGTTAAAATCGCCCACTATAATTATCTTATCTGAGCTAAGCACTAAGTCAGACAAAAGGTCTGAAAATTCACAGAGAAACTCACAGTAACGACCAGGTGGACGATAGATAATAACAAATAAAACTGGTTTTTGGGACTTCCAATTTGGATGGACAAGACTAAGAGTCAAGCTTTCAAATGAATTAAAGCTCTGTCTGGGTTTTTGATTAATTAATAAGCTGGAATGGAAGATTGCTGCTAATCCTCCGCCTCGGCCCGTGCTACGAGCGTTCTGGCAGTTAGTGTGACTTGGGGGTGTTGACTCATTTAAACTAACATATTCATCCTGCTGTAACCAGGTTTCTGTAAGGCAGAATAAATCAATATTTTGATCAATTATTATATCATTTACTAACAGGGACTTAGAAGAGAGAGACCTAATGTTTAATAGACCACATTTAACTGTTTTAGTCTGTGGTGCAGTTGAAGGTGCTATATTATTTTTTCTTTTTGAATTTTTATGCTTAAATAGATTTTTGCTGGTTATTGGTGGTTTGGGAGCAGGCATCGTCTCTACGGGGATGGGGTAATGAGTGGTTGGCAGGGGGAGAGAAGCTGCAGAGAGGTGTGTAAGACTACAACTCTGCTTCCTGGTCCCAACCCTGGATAGTCACGGTTTGGAGGATTTAATGAAATTGGCCAGATTTCTAGAAATGAGAGCTGCTCCATCCAAAGTGGGATGGATGCCGTCTCTCCTAACAAGACCAGGTTTTCCCCAGAAGCTTTGCCAATTATCTATGAAGCCCACCTCATTTTTTGGACACCACTCAGACAGCCAGCAATTCTGGGAGAACATGCGGCTAAACATGTCACTCCCGGTCCGATTGGGGAGGGGCCCAGAGAAAACTACAGAGTCCGACATTGTTTTTGCAAAGTTACACACCGATTCAATGTTAATTTTAGTGACCTCCGATCCAAAGTACTATATGTGGCAGAAAGCGACATACCTGCCAGTCAGTGCCGGTCCGGCTGTGTAGATCCTAAAAGACGTAGCTGCTGCAATCCAGGACTTGATTTAACACCAACAAAAGGAAGAGTTGCTGTTTAGCCACAACTCACTCAAAAAAAAAAAAAAAATACCGTCTCACACCCCAAGCGGCTTCCCCCCTCCAGCTCCTCAAATTCATGAACAGTTAACCCTCGCATGACAACACTCTGTGATCAACTTGTCCAAGTCCTGCACTTGCTCCAGAGGCTGTATTGTTCGTGTGAATAGTGATGCCGAAAGGAGCGAGTGAGCTTATTTTATGACCGCAATGCAGATGCCACGCACGTGCAACATGTGCGCTATGCATTCATAATACACCCGTAATACTGCCGTGATAATCTCAAAGTGTCGGATCCATTTCCTCACTACATGCGTTATAGAACCGTGATTGTTCATATATTCGTTATATATTATTAATATATCCGTAATTCATACTGGGACATTTGTCATTTTTGGCCATTTTTGTTGCGGACGACAACAAATACCCGCAATTTGTATACTCAGTTCACGCGCAATTAATCCTCTCCCCAGTGGGACAAGGCACTTAGTTTTGAAAGGCACTGTTATATTTTTTTACGTGCAAAAAATGAAGTGTGGAGGTGAGATTTCTCCTGAATTCAAAAGTAAAAGCCCCCATGCCCATTTGTGATGTTGAGATGACCCCCAAAGTCCACACGGATCACAAGTACTGACACGAGGCTGCTGCTTCAGTGATCATATCTTAGATCTTGTTCTGACTTATGGTATGGAAATAGAAGACTTAACAGTATTCCTTGAAAACTCCCTTCTGTCTGATCATTTTTTAATAACATTTACATTTACTCTGATGGACTACCCAGCGGTAGGGAATAAGTTTCATTACACTAGAAGTCTTTCAGAAAGCGCTGTAACTAGGTTTAAGGATATGATTCCTTCTTTATGTTCTCTAATGCCATATAACAACACAGTGCAGAGTAGCTACCTAAACTCTGTAAGGGAGATAGAGTATCTCGTCAATAGTTTTACATCCTCATTGAAGACAACTTTGGATGCTGTAGCTCCTCTGAAAAAGAGAGCTTTAAATCAGAAGTGTCTGACTCCATGGTATAACTCTCAAACTCGTAGCTTAAAGCAGATAACCCGTAAGTTGGAGAGGAAATGGCGTCTCACTAATTTAGAAGATCTTCACTTAGCCTGGAAAAAGAGTCTGTTGCTCTATAAAAAAGCCCTCCGTAAAGCTAGGACATCTTTCTACTCATCACTAATTGAAGAAAATAAGAACAACCCCAGGTTTCTTTTCAGCACTGTAGCCAGGCTGACAAAGAGTCAGAGCTCTATTGAGCTGAGTATTCCATTATCTTTAACTAGTAATGAGTTCATGACTTTCTTTGCTAACAAAATTTTAACTATTAGAGAAAAAATTACTCATAACCATCCCAAAGACGTATCGTTATCTTTGGCTGCTTTCAGTGATGCCGGTATTTGGTTAGACTCTTTCTCTCCGATTGTTCTGTCTGAGTTATTTTCATTAGTTACTTCATCCAAACCATCAACATGTTTATTAGACCCCATTCCTACCAGGCTGCTCAAGGAAGCCCTACCATTATTTAATGCTTCGATCTTAAATATGATCAATCTATCTTTGTTAGTTGGCTATGTACCACAGGCTTTTAAGGTGGCAGTAATTAAACCATTACTTAAAAAGCCATCACTTGACCCAGCTATCTTAGCTAATTATAGGCCAATCTCCAACCTTCCTTTTCTCTCAAAAATTCTTGAAAGGGTAGTTGTAAAACAGCTAACTGATCATCTGCAGAGGAATGGTCTATTTGAAGAGTTTCAGTCAGGTTTTAGAATTCATCATAGTACAGAAACAGCATTAGTGAAGGTTACAAATGATCTTCTTATGGCCTCGGACAGTGGACTCATCTCTGTGCTTGTTCTGTTAGACCTCAGTGCTGCTTTTGATACTGTTGACCATAAAATTTTATTACAGAGATTAGAGCATGCCATAGGTATTAAAGGCACTGCGCTGCGGTGGTTTGAATCATATTTGTCTAATAGATTACAATTTGTTCATGTAAATGGGGAATCTTCTTCACAGACTAAAGTTAATTATGGAGTTCCACAAGGTTCTGTGCTAGGACCAATTTTATTCACTTTATATATGCTTCCCTTAGGCAGTATTATTAGACGGTATTGCTTAAATTTTCATTGTTACGCAGATGATACCCAGCTTTATCTATCCATGAAGCCAGAGGACACACACCAATTAGCTAAACTGCAGGATTGTCTTACAGACATAAAGACATGGATGACCTCTAATTTCCTGCTTTTAAACTCAGATAAAACTGAAGTTATTGTTCTTGGCCCCACAAATCTTAGAAACATGGTGTCTAACCAGATCCTTACTCTGGATGGCATTACCCTGACCTCTAGTAATACTGTGAGAAATCTTGGAGTCATTTTTGATCAGGATATGTCATTCAAAGCGCATATTAAACAAATATGTAGGACTGCTTTTTTGCATTTACGCAATATCTCTAAAATCAGAAAGGTCTTGTCTCAGAGTGATGCTGAAAAACTAATTCATGCATTTATTTCCTCTAGGCTGGACTATTGTAATTCATTATTATCAGGTTGTCCTAAAAGTTCCCTAAAAAGCCTTCAGTTAATTCAAAATGCTGCAGCTAGAGTGCTGACGGGGACTAGAAGGAGAGAGCATATCTCACCCATATTGGCCTCTCTTCATTGGCTTCCTGTTAATTCTAGAATAGAATTTAAAATTCTTCTTCTTACTTATAAGGTTTTGAATAATCAGGTCCCATCTTATCTTAGGGACCTCATAGTACCATATCACCCCAATAGAGCGCTTCGCTCTCAGACTGCAGGCTTACTTGTAGTTCCTAGGGTTTGTAAGAGTAGAATGGGAGGCAGAGCCTTCAGCTTTCAGGCTCCTCTCCTGTGGAACCAGCTCCCAATTCAGATCAGGGAGACAGACACCCTCTCTACTTTTAAGATTAGGCTTAAAACTTTCCTTTTTGCTAAAGCTTATAGTTAGGGCTGGATCAGGTGACCCTGAACCATCCCTTAGTTATGCTGCTATAGACGTAGACTGCTGGGGGGTTCCCATGATGCACTGTTTCTTTCTCTTTTTGCTCTGTATGCACCACTCTGCATTTAATCATTAGTGATCGATCTCTGCTCCCCTCCACAGCATGTCTTTTTCCTGGTTCTCTCCCTCAGCCCCAACCAGTCCCAGCAGAAGACTGCCCCTCCCTGAGCCTGGTTCTGCTGGAGGTTTCTTCCTGTTAAAAGGGAGTTTTTCCTTCCCACTGTAGCCAAGTGCTTGCTCACAGGGGGTCGTTTTGACCGTTGGGGTTTTACATCATTATTGTATGGCCTTGCCTTACAATATAAAGCGCCTTGGGGCAACTGTTTGTTGTGATTTGGCGCTATATAAAAAAAAAATTGATTGATTGATTGATTGATTGATTGATCCACAACCGGCAAATTTTCGCGTCGGAGATAAATGCGTGCAGGAATTAAACAGCAAGACATAACGCACTGACATTTTCTGCCCAAGTAAGTAAGTATTTTCCCACTCTAAAACCAAAAACACAGAATGGCTAACTCACCTTTGCTACGTCTTAAAGATCGTTACTTTCAAACTTGCAGGAATGAGTGAGTCAGAAAAGGCGGGCACACCACAGACACCGGGATGTTTTGATTCCTCTGCTGATCACAAGGATGGCTGGATCCGGTCAAGCTTGTGGTCGTTTGTAGACAAAACATCAGTCTTTCCATTGTTACCAAGTATTAGCTTATTCGTGCTGATTACGAGAAACAGAGGTGGAAATACTGCAGCAGTGATCCGGAACCGGCAATGATCCGGAACTGGGCAAGTGACTGTATCGTTAAGAAATGATTCGCTCAACCGACATCAATAGCCTTTTTGCTTAACATTTCCCTTATCGGTCCTTCATTTCGGGAAAATGGTCATTTCTCTACATTGACTGAAGACTGCAGTGGGTCTGCTTGAAGCTTGAAGCATTGAAGTAGCGCTTCGACTTGCTGTGGCTGGTTCTCTGCTTTGCTGGTTTTCAGAAGCAGCAGATCCGCAATGTTTTCATTAACCCCTCTCAAAGCCATTTAAATATGTCAGTGGTGAGTCCTTATGACATGACATGACAGCTTTATTTCAGACTCAGATCCATAAATAACACAAAACAAGTACAGTACAAAAATATTATGTGCAAACATTTCAGCCAGTGCTCACTCCGGCTAGAGGTATAGCGAGAGAAGCTCAGGGTGGGATTTACAAGGGCCAAAATAACGCTATTCCCAGATTCCTCCAGTCTATTCATAAATTTGAACATTAAATGTCTTGATATAGAAATCATTATACAGGGAGAAGGGGTGGGATTAGATAAATTTCAACTTCTTCTCAATCTGTTTTGAACTAACCTTAATTTTATATTGTCTGTTTTATTTTTTCTTTTATGTTCAGAA
Source organism: Thalassophryne amazonica (assembly GCF_902500255.1). Classification (NCBI taxonomy): domain Eukaryota; kingdom Metazoa; phylum Chordata; class Actinopteri; order Batrachoidiformes; family Batrachoididae; genus Thalassophryne; species Thalassophryne amazonica. Next base: position 114,211,744 of record NC_047111.1, on the reverse strand, counting down.
TAAATCTTTTTAAAATCAGTCAATTCAATTTCAATCAATTTTTTTTTTTTTTTATATAGCGCCAAATCACAACAAACAGTTGCCCCAAGGCGCTTTATATTGTAAGGCAAGGCCATACAATAATTATGTAAAACCCCAACGGTCAAAACGACCCCCTGTGAGCAAGCACTTGGCTACAGTGGGAAGGAAAAACTCCCTTTTAACAGGAAGAAACCTCCAGCAGAACCAGGCTCAGGGAGGGGCAGTCTTCTGCTGGGACTGGTTGGGGCTGAGGGAGAGAACCAGGAAAAAGACATGCTGTGGAGGGGAGCAGAGATCGATCACTAATGATTAAATGCAGAGTGGTGCATACAGAGCAAAAAGAGAAAGAAACAGTGCATCATGGGAACCCCCCAGCAGTCTACGTCTATAGCAGCATAACTAAGGGATGGTTCAGGGTCACCTGATCCAGCCCTAACTATAAGCTTTAGCAAAAAGGAAAGTTTTAAGCCTAATCTTAAAAGTAGAGAGGGTGTCTGTCTCCCTGATCTGAATTGGGAGCTGGTTCCACAGGAGAGGAGCCTGAAAGCTGAAGGCTCTGCCTCCCATTCTACTCTTACAAACCCTAGAAACTACAAGTAAGCCTGCAGTCTGAGAGCGAAGTGCTCTATTGGGGTGATATGGTACTACGAGGTCCCTAAGATAAGATGGGACCTGATTATTCAAAACCTTATAAGTAAGAAGAAGAATTTTAAATTCTATTCTAGAATTAACAGGAAGCCAATGAAGAGAGGCCAATATGGGTGAGATATGCTCTCTCCTTCTAGTCCCCGTTAGTACTCTAGCTGCAGCATTTTGAATTAACTGAAGGCTTTTTAGGGAACTTTTAGGACAACCTGATAATAATGAATTACAATAGTCCAGCCTAGAGGAAATAAATGCATGAATTAGTTTTTCAGCATCACTCTGAGACAAGACCTTTCTAATTTTAGAGATATTGCGTAAATGCAAAAAAGCAGTCCTACATATTTGTTTAATATGCGCTTTGAATGACATATCCTGATCAAAAATGACTCCAAGATTTCTCACAGTATTACTAGAGGTCAGGGTAATGCCATCCAGAGTAAGGATCTGGTTAGACACCATGTTTCTAAGATTTGTGGGGCCAAGTACAATAACTTCAGTTTTATCTGAGTTTAAAAGCAGGAAATTAGAGGTCATCCATGTCTTTATGTCTGTAAGACAATCCTGCAGTTTAGCTAATTGGTGTGTGTCCTCTGGCTTCATGGATAGATAAAGCTGGGTATCATCTGCGTAACAATGAAAATTTAAGCAATACCGTCTAATAATACTGCCTAAGGGAAGCATGTATAAAGTGAATAAAATTGGTCCTAGCACAGAACCTTGTGGAACTCCATAATTAACTTTAGTCTGTGAAGAAGATTCCCAATTTACATGAACACATTGTAATCTATTAGACAAATATGATTCAAACCACTGCAGCGCAGTGCCTTTAATACCTATGGCATGCTCTAATCTCTGTAATAAAATTTTATGGTCAACAGTATCAAAAGCAGCACTGAGGTCTAACAGAACAAGCACAGAGATGAGTCCACTGTCCGAGGCCATAAGAAGATCATTTGTAACCTTCACTAATGCTGTTTCTGTACTATAATGAATTCTAAAACCTGACTGAAACTCTTCAAATAGACCATTCCTCTGCAGATGATCAGTTAGCTGTTTTACAACTACCCTTTCAAGAATCCCTGTGCATGGGACGTACTCACTCCTGCAGTGACAAACATCTGGCTGGCACTGCCCCCTCTGGGTATTTTTAAAAGGATGTGCATAGATAGCATCATTATATGCAACTTGCAGCCTCTGAATGCTAGATTTCTTGTAGCTTGACCATAAATGGGCACAGTAGAGTGGTGTACAGTATGCTTTAAACAGGGCTAATTTCACCTGTTAGCAAACTGTTAGTAACAATGTGGTGAGCTTTGTCTCCTGCACTCATGCCCAAGCACATGCCATGACAGTTATAAGAAAGGACCCGAATGGACATACTCATAGTGTTGAATTGACACCGATGGACACATTTACTTCTCCTACAGGAGGCACATTATTTGACTCAACAGCACTGGCCTTGCGTGGTTCATAATAATGCTGTACTAGGACCCCCTCAGGCCATAACTACGGAGTGTACATTTCACTGACATCATTACATTCAACAGTCACTTTGAAAGATCCAAATCTACTACGTACATTGTGAATTTTCTGGCACATGACCGCTTTAAGTTTGCTTTTAAGATATTCAGAAAGCGTCTCCGGCTCCAGGTCTGGGGAGAATTTGGTAGCAAACACACTGATTAATTTTGTTTTTACCGTCTGTATAGTACTCACAGCACCAATGCCAACGATAGATACAGGTCCAGACCTCTTTCTTCCACTGGCAATAGCTTGCCAGTGGAAGAAGAAGCTTGCCACCTTCATCGACGTCCCGCAAAGGTTTCTGACGAGGTTGCCCATCTTTAACAACTTTACTCCATTACGGGGAGCCAGTCGTAGACACTGACCCTGCAGGATATTTTCCCGTTGCAGCAGTTCCCACGTTGAGGCCAACGGTTGTGACCGCCGTCTCATCACAGCACACCCCTGTGCTCAGGACTGGCTCAGCCATAGATCCCAGGCTAGTTCTAGCGACTCCATGCATGACCAGACAGCACGGTGCACTTCCCCTGCACCTCCAGGTGGTCATGCTGGGCAAGGTGATCAGCAGCTCCTGGTTCCAGGGTATACAGAGAAGCATCCCCTGCTGGCGCAACAGACCACCGGCACTCCAGTACAGTCACCCGGCGTTTAATTTCCTCAGCTCCGGCCCGAACTTGCTCACATACGCTTGTCTGGAGCTGTTATGTGCTTCACAGCACCCACCTCAGCGTGCAGCCGCTCCATTCTCTATAGCAAACAGGATACATCCAACCTGGAGAACGTCACTGGTGGCAGTTCATCCAGTTCATCCAGGTAATGGGATGCAAATCTAGGGATATTCTCCTCACATTCATTCAGTACATTAAGGCAGAGTTTTATATTGTTTGAATCTTTGAGCTGTCCTTTATGAACAACGCAATGCTGCGTAGTAGCGGAGCAGAGCTCAAACAAAACTCTTGGGGGCTTCAATAGCCTCAAAGTCAAACATGTTTGTTGCCAATAACACGATCTCATCCTGGCTTAAAGTCTTAATCTTGACAGCTAGGAAATTAAGTAGATCATCCTCCACAATTACCCTACCATCAGTCATCTTGTATATCTCTGATTTTGATCGAGACCGTTTAAATGCCAGAGCAACACCGGCCGCACCTGCAGTGCTCAGCATGATGGCTCAACTGTTTGTGGGGATTAAAGTCATGAACTGGGACTCTTATCTTGTTGCGGGCAGGAAAGGAGAATTGTCCTGGCTGTTCCACTGCGGAATTTTACTCGATGGTTCTCTGCTGTGAGCACCAGCCAGTGCGTAAACTGAAGTTGTCCATCAGGTAAAGGAAATAATAATAATAATAATAATAATAATAATAATAATAATAGTATCCTTTGTTTTATGGGACTAAGTGCACAGCTCCAAAGAGCCGCACAGATTTTGGTCAGAATTCATAGCTTCAGAGCGAATCTCTGTTTTAAATCCAAACATTATAATTAGGGTTGGGAATCGAGAACCGGTTCTTTTTGAGAATCGTTAAGAAATTATTTGATCCACCGACATCAGTAGCCTTTTTGTTTGATGATTCCCTTTTTGGTCCTTCAGAGCGGCCATTGTTTTTGAAGGTGTTTTATTGGGAAAACTGTCAGTTCTCTACAATTTTATGTCTAGAGATCAAGGATCCAGTGACGTTCAGCGCAGCTGGCAGCAGCTGGTCTGCTCTGTGTCAGCCTGATCCTGACAGATCTTGGAAGCTAAGCAGTGCAGCATCTGGTTAGTACTTGGATGGGAGATCTCTTTGGAACACCAGCAGCTGTGTGTGTTTCTCCAGGTAAAACTGTCTGGAGTTGCGTCAGGAAGGGCATCCAGTGTAAAACTTGTCACATACCAATGCGGATCTGGCTGTGTCCGCTGGAGCGACCCCAAACAAAACTGGAGCAGCTGAATGGACAACAAGTTCAGCGCAGCCAGCTGCAAGAGCTCAGCTCAGAGTCTATGGAGTTACATTTGTGTCATTAATATCTGAAAGTTAAATGCTTTTGACAAAAACTACAGATTTTGTTTATTTCTGTCCAGAGAACAAGGATCCATCATGTACAGATTTTATTTATGTCCAGAGATCAAGGATCCATCATCTACATCAAGGATCCAGTGACCATGTACAGATTTTATTGATTTTTATTTATGTCCAGAGATCCAGGATCCAGTGACCAGTTTCCTATTTATTTACTTTAAGTCTCAATAATATGTTGTTGACATAGAAAACCTGTAAAGCCTGCTTTTAGTTCACAGAAAATTCACAAGAGGGAATTTGATAAGGAAATCGATAAAGAATCTGATCGATAAGTGGAATCGATAATGTTAAAATATTGTTAAAATATTATCAATACCTCTCCCTATCCCTGAGGCATCTCTGTACAGTTGTGGAATCATTGCTGGACTCCCTGCAGTTTGCGTATCAGCCCAACAGGGGAGTGGAAGATGCCATCATCTTCATGCTGAACAGAGCTTATTCTCACCTGGAAGATGCAAGCAGCACTGTGAGAGTCATGTTCTTTGACTTCTCCAGTGCCTTCAACGCCATCTGGCCTGACTTACTTAGCGATAAGCTACATGAAGGTGGAGGCTCCACTAGTAGCCTGGATTACTAACTACCTACAGGCTGCCCACAGTATGTGAGGCTTTGGGACATAGCATCTGATACCATCTAGATCACGTGGAAATCACAGGGGGCGGTCTTGTCTCCCTTCCTGTTCACACTCTACCGTGCAGACTTAAGATTCTGGTCACAGTCCTGCCATCTGCAGAGGTTTTCGGACCAGGAGGCTGAGTACAGGAGTTTGGTGGACAGGTTTGTGGAGTGTTGTGGACTCAACCACCTGCAGCTCAGTGTGTCTAAGACAAAGGAGCTGGTGATGGACTTCAGAAGACCCATCTGAACCCAGTACTGGGTTCAGAGCAACGTCTCTACGAGGTCTGTCCAAAAAGTATCAGACCTTTTTATTTTTTTCAAAAACCATATGGATTTGAATCGTGTGCTTGCATGAGCCAACCTTGAACCTTCATGCGCATGCGTGATTTTTTTCACGCCATCGGTTGCATCATTCCCCTGTGAGCAGGCTTTGTGTGAGCACTGGTCCTCCCCCCTCGTTGGATTTTCATTGCGAGGAAAATGTCTGAACGATTTGGAGCTTTGCTGCATCAAATTTTTCCAGAAACTATGAGAGACAGCCAGGTGGAAACCATTCAGAAGATTCAGACGGCTTTCGGTGACGATCCTATGGGCATCACACAGATTAAGGAGTGTTACAACCGGTTTAAAGCACCCTCCGCCATTGTGCGCCGCGCTCCGAGCGGCCATCGACAGGCTGAAACGACCAGATCATTTCCAAAGTGAACGCTGTGTTGATCCGGGACGTCGTCTGACTACCAGAGAAATTGCAAAAGAGGTGGACATAGCACTTTTTCGGCACATTCCACTGTTACAGGAGATTTTGTAATGAAAGACTTGCGGAAGTTGGAAGTCTCACAGGAGATGTTGTGATATGTCCAGCTCTTACACAATTCCTCGGATACTCACTCGACTGAAAAGCCACACAAAGCCATCTGAATCTTCCGAATGGTTTCCACCTGGCTGTCTCTCACAGTTTCTGGAAAAATTTGATTCAGCGCTGCTCCAATCGTTCAGACATTTTCCTCGCAATGAAAATCCAACGAGGGGGGAGGACCAGTGCTCACTCAAAGCCTACTCTCAGGCGAATGACGCAACCGACAGGCGTGAAAAAAATCACGCATGCGCACGAAGGTTCAAGGTTGGCTCATGCAAGCACATGTGATTCAAATCCATAAGGTTTTTGAAAAAAATAAAAAGGTCTGATACTTTCTGGACAGACCTCGTATTTGCCAAAGATCTCTAGTTTTGTCTCACCTGACAAAAGGACATGCTTCCTGTATGCATTATCTTTCTTCAGATTGCCCTTAGCATACTTCAGGCTGGCTTGAAGGTGTCTCTTCTGCAGAAGTAGAGGTTTTTTTTGTTTTTTTTTTTTTTCTTCTTGTTCTGCAACCTCGCAGTCCATTTCTTGTATGATTGTCTTTGACACTATAATTCCCGACTTGGCTAAGTCATTTACTAGTGTTTTGACGGTTGTTCTGGGGTCTTTAGACACATCTTTCATTTTTTTTTTTTTTTTTTAGGCTCTGAAATTTTTCACTTCCTACCTCTGCCAGGCTTGTTCTGTACTGTGTGGCTCTCTTTAAGTTTCTTCATGATACTTCTCACTCCAGTTCTTGACACTTGGAAATGCTGTGATAACTCTTCCTGGTTTGAGCATCAACAATTATTTTTCTCAAGTCTAAACTGATTTCTTTAGTTTTTGGCGTGATTCTTTCTCAAGTGACAGCTCAAACCCTTCCTATAACGTTTTTATACTGTGTGTACGTTTGAAGATACCCTCATTTTAATTTTACAAGCTTTGAGTATTACAAAGTTAAAGCACATCATTGCACAACATTGGTTTGGGCTATGGTTCAATAAACAGGTCAGTTCTTAAGGGGGTTAATAGTTTTGACTTTGGCAGTTTTTGTTTTTTGTGAAATAATTTTGTTTCTGTGTGTAAAATAAGATATTGTAAACATCCAAAATTAAACTAAGATGTTTACAAATGTTAAATTCCTTGCTGTATTTAAAAAAGACACTTGGGAAAATTTTGAAGAAAATGTACACACTTTGAAATCGAGGGCCTCGGGGCCTCATTTACTAAGGTTGTGTATGCACAAAAACATTGCGTAGGCCATCTTTCACGCTTGCATTTCGATTTACTAAAAGTGAAATGAACCAGAGAATGTCTGTTTCCCCACACCAGTTTCATTTAAGGCATACATATGTTTCTGGTGCATTTTTGTAATTTTGCAGCACTTAGAGGCAAAGCATTGAAATTGCAAGTATCAAGTATTAAGAATTGTATTTTTAGAGGTATCTCAGAGGCATTGAAATTTTGCTATTTTCATGCTATATGAGGCTATACTAACTAAAGCTTGAAAATCACCTGTGGAGGGTATCTTGAATTTCTAAGTGAGTGCCAGGAGGATTCATCAGGACTTTTGATATGCTGTTTAGGATGGGTTGGGGCACCAATAAGCTTTAGTTTAATGGTGTTTTAAAGTTTTATATAGCGTTGTATAGCAGAAAATAGCAAAATTTCAATGATTTTTAGCTACCTCTAAAAATTAATTTATACAAACAATTTTACACAGCATGTTTTTTTCATCAAAAGACTGTACAACAAAAAGGTTCAAACAATAAACTCACGCACATTTTGAACAATATATACAAAATGGTCTATGTGTTTTTTGTCTTCATGGTAAAAGCAACAGAGTTATCCAGTAACATTTACATGCAAACTAGTGGAGCAATCCTGATAGTTACACACTCTGTTTGAGCATGTGATGATTGTCATCAGAGGCTCTCTGTCTGCTCCGTCTGCTTTCAGTGATCGCTATGTGTAATGGCGCTTGGAGCACCCAGGGGGCTATTCAAACGGGCCAACTAGTAACATATCGCTCCTGAAAACGATCTTTGGCTTTTCATGTGAGGTGAATTTATCCTACAATTGGATTTTGGTGAACATTGTACACTCACATTGAGCATGTCATCACACAGCTTCTATGAGGAGTACAAAGATGGCCGATGGCTGGCTCGAAAGTCCGCGGAGTTAACTTTTCAGCAAAAAAAAAAAAAAAAAAAAAAAAAGAGTAAGTTTCTATCTCATATCATTAAAAAGTTATTTATAATTTAGTAAGGCTTGGTCTTAGCCATCGTATACGACGGCGTCGGCCCCAGACACGACCATTATTACTACACAGTTTTTATTTTGCTTGAACATGACCAACAATATTGCTTGGCTTTTGTAACAAACAGCTTCTGAGTTATTTGCTTGTATCAAGTACATCAGGGCCTGCACAAGTTCAGCACTTGGAAGAAATTATTTTAAATTTTGAGAACATTTATTTTGTGGATCTCAAAACTAGAGCTACAATTTTGCCAGAAGGTACACCCAAGATGCAAGCCTAGATTTGATGTTTTGATACACTTGTTGTTGGGTCAGTGACTGAACTTTCTTCTCTTGAACACTAGATGGCACACCCACTCTGAATGCATGAACTGTTTTCAGGACAGAGGCATTTCCTCATTTCCAAAATGCATCAAGAACCCCCACCCCACAAAGTACTTAATTTACTCATATTTGAAGTCAGTCTGGGTAAGTTGTCATTCCCTGATGTGTTATTTAACACAGCAGCTTTTTTATGAGCTATACGGGTTTACGCCTCTAAAATGTTATTGGCAAAAATGTTAAATTAATTGAAAGCAAGAATAATTCACAAAAAAGTACTTATGTTATAATATTTAATATCAAACGTTTCTGCATGTTTCTGTCAAAGTCTAAGATAATAAAATAAATGATCTCGAAAAGGTTATAAATAATGCTGAAAAGATTAAAAACACAAAATATTTCATCATGGATATATAGCATTTGCTCTCAACTTCAAAAATGCCACAACCACACAGTACCTTTTAATCCAGTGAGGAAGAGGCCTGTGTTTCCCAATTTAACACTGTGACACTGACTGAATGTAAATTTAAACATGGTAGCTTAGTTTTTCTGTCATAATGACAGTTTTGCTTTTCCAACATTTTTAAATGGGATTGCATAACTTTTCTTTGACAGAAGAAATGAAATCTAAATATAAAAAAAACAATGTTTTAACAAAAGCTGCCTGAACCGGAACTGACTTGTCAAACCTGCTCTTTTAAAATGAAATCTGAATAAATAAATAAATACTTTCTGGATTGATGATAACCATAAACATTTTCAATACTGGCGCTGATAATCAGTGGACCCCTAGTTTTTACAAGTAGTTAAGGTTGATTCTGGACATACAGTGCAGCTGATGCTACATGGTTTTGTTTTTTTTTTTATGTCAAAACAGTGAATCCCAAAGAGTGGTGAAACTGAGGGAGTCTCCTGCTACGATGCAGCCGAATTCAAGTGAGCATGGAGCTCATTCAGGGAATGATTTATCCCTAAATCCAGAGCTTCTCACCAGAACACCAGTCACCGGTCCTACTGGTGGCCTCGACCGTAATGATGTACGGATACCCATCACCAGCAGGTCCGGGGAGTCCAGCGGAGGTCCATCCTCCAGGAGGTCCAGAGTCAACTCCCACGGCCACTCCCACTCACATGCACATGGACATAACAGAGCTCAGCTCCACTCGCATTCAGAGCCAGGGCTTAACCCGCCTGACTCTGAGGTGGACTCGGGGGAGCCAACCACCTCCTTTTCAGAGCTTCGTTGTCTCTTCCGCTGGCTGCAGAAGAGTCTTCCTTTCCTCGTCATACTGTGTGCTAAACTAGTTATTCAGCATACACTTGGTAAGTCAATTAATTCTAATGATATGTATATGTTTTTTTTTATACATTAATCATTTGATGAGCTCATGTCTCTCTCTGTTTTCACTTTTAGGCCTAGCAGTTGGAGTTGGCCTCTTCACAACTTTTCTATATGTGAATAAAAGTATTCAAACTCAAGTATTTCTTCAGGTAAGCCAAAAAAAGGTCAACATCTTTATTTAATTTTTTTATGACAGTTCTTTTACTTAAAACAGTTTTTTTTTTTTTTTTTGTCCTCAGGATCGTCACTCAAAGCTGCGGTGCATGTGGTTGCTTTTATTCCTGATCTTTTCCACTCTTCTGCTTTACTACACCTTTGTCACTGAGACACTTTACTGCTGGTACGTCTGAGTTACATTTGTGTCTGTGACTCCATTATGTTCCATGTACGAATATTTCTAATTTGATATTTCTGTTATTATCAAAATGCTGGGGTGTCTAAAGTTTTATGCAGTAATGCATGTTTGTAGGAATAAAGCTGGCCCTCAAATAAAAAGTGCTACAGTGACAAACCAGATATCTTGAGCGGTGTGCTAACATGGACGTTTGCCTTCTCTCAGCCTCGTTCTCCTCCGCCCGACCATTGACCCGCTGACCTTCTGGGAGGTTCTGTGGGCTGTTGGCATCACAAACTTCATAATAAAGTTCCTCTGTATGGGGATTAAGTGCCTTATTCTGCTGCTGCCCTCTTCATTGGTGACCTACAGAACCCAGGTAAGAACACTGGAATTGTTTGGGAGAGATTTTTTTATTTTTTTGGGGACTTTATGTCCATTTATGTTGAGATTTTTTTTATTTGTTAAAAATAAATAGCTATTAAGAGAAAATGTTTGGGGGGGATTGAAAGTTATAGGTAGATGTTAGTTATTATTTATTGACAACTTAACCAAATGATTTATTGAATAATTAGAAAATAATCAATAGATGACTGGATCACACAACTAGTTGTTAGTTGCAACCTTAAATCAGATGTAGGGTTGGGTATCGAGAACTGGTTCTTTGCGGGTATTGTTAAGAAATGATTCGATCCACTGATCTCAATAGTCTTTATGCTTAAAGATTCCCTTATTGGTCCTTCAGAGCAGCCGTTGTTTTTGAGGGTGTTTGTCGGGAAAATAATCATTCCTCTACGTTGATTGCAGACCCTGCATCGGGTCTGTAATCAACCGTTTCTGCAGCACGACTCCAGTTTGAAGCGTGAACCAATGAAGCAATGCTTCGAGCCGCTGGCTCGTTGGTTCTTTGATTCACTTTTGATTTTTGATTCATGCCTTTCAGAAGTGGCAAGTCCACTTCTTAACTCCTCTCATAGCCATTAAAATATGTCAATCGTGAGTCACATTTGTGTGGATTAAAGTCACTAACTGGGACTCTTGTTGCAGTCAAGAAATGAGAATAGTCCTCCGTTTCGTTGTTACAGCTCCAAACGCTGCACAGCTCTCTGCCGAGACAGTCCGGTCGGAATTAATAACTTCAAAATGAATTGCCGCTTTAAATCAAATGACACCTCTTTCTAAACGCCGTAATACAGACAATAAACTACAATCCACTAAAACGTTTTTTCCTCCCAAAATGAGATGTCCTGCATTCTTTATGAATTACATCCTGATGTGCAGCACAGCCAGCTGTATGAGCTCAGCTTGGATGTATGGAAAGACATTCATGCCAGTAATGTCTGAAAGGAAATGCTTTTAACAAAAACTACAGATTTTATTTCTATTTATGTCCAGAGATCAAGAATCCACCATGTAGAGTTTATTATGTCCAGAGTTTAAGGATCCAGTGACCAATTTCACATTTATTTACTTTAAGACTCAATAAAATGTTGTTGACATAGAAAACCTGTAAAGCCTTGTAGTACACAGAAAATTCACAAGAGGTATCGATAAGGAATCGGATCGATACGCAGAATCGATAATGGTATCTATCGATAAAATCTTACCAATACCCATCCTTAATCAGATGAAGATCATTAATATGTTGAACCTGCTGAAGGGTCATCACCAAAACGAAGTAATCTGGCAAAGGGCAAAAATGCAGGTCGGCAGCTCTTTAAAGAAAAGCTGATTTTCAGAATGACCTTTGTGTCCCTGCAGGGTCGGTGGCTGATGCTGACTGAGGAGCTGGCTCAGGTCCATCAGGCCGTGGCTCCTTTCCCGCTGTGGTTCCGGTACCTGGTCACCTACCAGGAGGATGACGGCACTCCTGGATTCACTCTGGGCATCCTGCTGGCGTTGCTCTACCTCATACTGAAGGTGTTGGCACGCAGCAGCAGCAGCTCTTTGGTGTATCTGAGCCAACTTCAACATTCTTTAATGCTTTGTTTTTGTTTTTTAACTCTTCATTGCAGCTGCTGGAACTGTATAAACAGTGGACGTCTTTACTGAAAACTGTGAAGATATTTCTCCAAGGCGAGGTTGGTGCTGAGCGTTGGTATGCTAGATGTGTCCTCTGAAATAGTTATGCTGAGTTGTTTTTGTTGATGGTTGTTGTTCAGCATACGGGGACAGCAGCCACTCGGAGTCAGTGCAGCGAGGCTGGAGACGTCTGCCCCATCTGTCAGGGAGAGTACAGGGAGCCCCGGGTCCTGCTGTGTCAGGTAGAACCACAGTCATGTGCTCTTCCACCTTGGAACCCCTTACAGCACTAAGAATCCTCACTGCAACGTCTCCTGTTTTTATTTATGTGCCAGAACAGTCCGACTGTTTGTTGGTTTTCTCTTCACTACGGGTCCAACTGCAGTTAACATCTGATGCCATTCTGCATTTTTTGTGTTATTATTACAATTACCATAATTTCTGGACTATAAGCTGCTATTTTTTTTTCACACGCGTTGAACACTGCAGCTTTTACAATGATGCGGCTAATTTATGTTTTTTTTTGTTTTTTTTTACAGGAAATATGTTAATTGACGCTGTCAGTTGATTTCCAGGTCAATAGGTATTAAAGGGACTGCGCTGCGGTGGTTTGAATCATATTTGTCTAATAGATTACAGTTTGTTCATGTAAATGGGGAATCTTCTTCACAGACTAAAGTTAATTATGGAGTTCCACAAGGTTCTGTGCTAGGACCAATTTTATTCACTTTATACATGCTTCCCTTAGGCAGTATTATTAGACGGTATTGCTTAAATTTTCATTGTTACGCAGATGATACCCAGCTTTATCTATCCATGAAGCCAGAGGATACACACCAATTAGCTAAACTGCAGGATTGTCTTACAGACATAAAGACATGGATGACCTCTAATTTCCTGCTTTTAAACTCAGATAAAACTGAAGTTATTTTACTTGGCCCCACAAATCTTAGAAGCATGGTGTCTAACCAGATCGTTACTCTGGATGGCATTTCCCTGATCTCTAGTAATACTGTGAGAAATCTTGGAGTCATTTTTGATCAGGATATGTCATTCAAAGCGCATATTAAACAAATATGTAGGACTGCCTTTTTGCATTTACGCAATATCTCTAAAATCAGAAAGGTCTTGTCTCAGAGTGATGCTGAAAAACTAATTCATACATTTATTTCCTCTAGGCTGGACTATTGTAATTCATTATTATCAGGTTGTCCTAAAAGTTCCCTAAAAAGCCTTCAGTTGGTTCAGAATGCTGCAGCTAGAGTACTGACGGGGACTAGCAGGAGAGAGCATATCTCACCCGTGTTGGCCTCTCTTCATTGGCTTCCTGTTAATTCTAGAATAGAATTTAAAATTCTTCTTCTTACTTATAAGGTTTTGAATAATCAGGTCCCATCTTATCTCAGGGACCTCGTAGTACCATATCACCCCAATAGAGCGCTTCGCTCTCAGACTGCAGGCTTACTTGTAGTTCCTAGGGTTTGTAAGAGTAGAATGGGAGGCAGAGCCTTCAGCTTTCAGGCTCCTCTCCTGTGGAACCAGCTCCCAATTCAGATCAGGGAGACAGATACCCTCTCTACTTTTAAGATTAGGCTTAAAACTTTCCTTTTCGCTAAGGCTTATAGTTAGGGCTGGATCGGGTGACCCTGGACCATCCCTTGGTTATGCTGCTTTAGACGTAGATTGTGGGGGGGTTCCCATGATGCACTGTTTCTTTCTCTTTTTGCTCCGTATGCATCACTCTGCATTTAATCATTAGTGATCGATCTCTGCCCCCCTTCACGGCATGTCTTTTTCCTGGTTTTTTCCCTCAGCCCCAACCAGTCTCAGCAGAAGACTGCCCCTCCCTGAGCCTGGTTCTGCTGGAGGTTTCTTCCTGTTAAAAGGGAGTTTTTCCTTCCCACTGTTGCCAAGTGCTTGCTCATAGGGGGTCGTTTTGACCGTTGGGGTTTTTCATAATTATTGTATGGCCTTGCCTTACAATATGGAGCGCCTTGGGGCAACTGTTTGTTGTGATTTGGCGCTATATAAGAAAAAAGTTGATTGATTGATTGATTGATTTCCTGAAAGCTACGCTCCTCGTGTGGTGTAAATTCACACATGGTGTAAATATAAGGTCTTACCCGTTTGTTTTAGTGAAGAAAAGTCCCTCTCGGGCACTTTGCACCCGAGTTGCACCATCAGATCAGTTAGTGGATCAGTTTGCCTTCTCCCCCCACCCTTCCAAACTGGTTCTGTCTTGGCGCAACAAGTCAAAAAAGTCACAGCACCTCATTAATGTCTCATTTACCACAGACTTCATACGATCCTGGCTGCACGCGATGAAAGTTAGAAAAAGAAAAAGTTAAAATTACTCAGTTCTCCGTGTGGAGCAGACACACCGTATGCGCGCGCTGGATGACGTGTGCATCGATATTTATGTGTAACACTTCAGGGAAAAAGCATTTAGCATTTATGGTACATACTTAATTAAAAGTTAAAAAAATCACAGCTTATAGACAAGTGCGGCTTATTTATGTACAATTTCTTTTTTCTTTTTAAAATTGGTGGGTGCGGCTAATATTCAGGTGTGCTCTATAGTCTGGAAATTACAGTTTTATTAATTTATTTTTTAGCCTACTTTGCTATTCAGTAGTTTTCACTTTTCATGAAGCAGCAGCTTTCATGGCTGTGAGAGGGTAAGAAAAGGGGACCAGCACATGACTTTCTAACACTTATTACCTCCGCCAAGGAGGTTATGTTTTCAGTCGCGTTTATTTGTTTGTTTGTCTGTTTGTCAGCAGGATAACTCAAAACGTTTTGAACGGATTTTGATAAAATTTTGTGGAGTGGTTGGAAATGACAAGAGGAACAAGAGGATCCGGATCCTGATGCTAACACGTTAGCATGTCTATGGCATTTTCAATGTTAAAAGTTAGCATTAAGCCCTTGCAGCTGTCATCACGTTCGGGTGCATTTGTTTTCAAATTGTAATATTTCTTAAGTTTATTTTGTTTATATATTAATAATCTAATGATTATTATATACAATTTTAGAGAAAGACACAAAAGAAATAGATCACTGTGCCAAGGAGGGAATCTCTTTAGGGTCAGTGACCCTATGGCCTTGTTTATAGACGTGTTTCATAAATGTTAAAAAATTCATATATTTGCTGTTTAGTTGAATAATAACTTGAATTTTGTCTCTTATTTGTTTTTGTCTATAAGCACATGCAATATCAATATCAGTGCTCAGATGACAGTAGCTTCTGGGAAAGGTGCAAGTTGCAATAAACTGTGATGCCAACGCTAAGGATACATGCTATCCAGTCACAGCAGATGAAACTTTTTTTATTACTGAGCAAACATCATTGTTAGACTTTTTTAGGTTCAGTGATTCCACGGCGTGTAGATGTTATGGCGTCAGTGACCCCATGGCCTTGGCGGAGGTTTGCACTCTCTGAGTGCTTATAGTTAAACATTCTGTTGTCATCAGCTGCATCCAGTTGACTGCCTCTTCGATCCGCTGGGACTGCGCTTATGAAGCAGTGCAGTGCGCCTGCTCACCAATTTGGTGACTCTGTTTTAAATTTCAGCAATACCGATCAGTCAAAAAAAATGCCTTGATCGGGCCTGATTCTGGGAATTTTAATTGAGATAAGTAAATCAGTTCTCAGCAGCAGATCTGAGCTGGATCTGCATCTTGATTTGGTTTTTATGCCAGATATTCTTTCTGATGCAACTCCACCTGATGTGGAGAATGGGCAGGGACGTGAACTGGGAACATCTCTGGAAACAAGTGCTCGAACAGGGTTCAAGTCCAAATATTACAGAGGTATAATGTATTCTTTTATGGGGTCTTTTTTTCCTGAATTTCTGTTCTGATGAATTATTGGTAATTCAAAGTCCTGGAAAAGGCTGAAATTAGGCTTCTTGAAATGTAATGGATGAAATAAATGTGTTGCACCTCTAGTTTAGGCCAGTTTTATTTGGGTTTTTAGTTGAGGCCGTGGGAATTACTCATGTCTTTATGTCTTCGTGTCTCATTCACACACATGTACTCAGTCTTGCTTCTACTGACTTTCATTCCCCTTCTCTCCAAAGCATATCTCCACTTCTCCAGACTAGACTCAGCTTGCTCTCTACTCTCACTACAGATCACAATATCATCTGCAAACATCATAGTCCATGGGGACTCCTGTCTGATCTCATCTGTCAACCTGTCCATCACCACTGCAAACAAGAAAGGACTCAGAGCTGATCCTTGGTGTAATCCCACCTCCACCTTGAATGAGTCTGTCATTCCGACTGCGCATCTCACCGCTGTCACACTATTCTTGTACATGTCCTGCACTACCCTAACATACTTCTCTGCCACTCCAGACTTCCTCATACAATACCACAACTCTTCTCTTGGCACCCTATCATAAGCTTTTTCTAAGTCCACAAACACACAATGTAACTCTTTCTGTCCTTCTCTGTACTTTTCCAACAGTATTCTCAGAGCAAACATTGCATCTGTAGTGCTCTTTCTCGGCATGAAACCATATTGCTGCTCACAAGCCTAGCTTCTACTACTCTTTCCCATACCTTCATGCTGTGGCTGATCAGCTTTATGTCTCTGTAGTTACTGCAGCTCTGCATATCACCCTTGTTCTTGAAAATAGGAACCAGCACACTTCGTCTCCACTCCTCAGGCATCCTCTCACTTTCCAAGATTTTATTAAACAATCTGGTTAGAAAATCTATCCATCTCTCCTAGACATTTCCATGCCTCCATTGGAATGTCATCTGGACCAACTGCCTTTCCACTCTTCATCCTCTTCATAGCAGCCCTCACTTCTTCCTTGCTAATCTCTTTTACTTCCTGATTTACTCTCGCCACATCATCCAGCCTTTTCTCTCGCTCATTTTCTTCATTCATCAACTCTTCAAAATATTCCCTCCACCTTCTCAGCACACACTCCTCACTTGTCAGCACATTACCATGTGCATCTTTTACCACCCTAACCTGCTGCACATCCTTTCCAGCTCTGTCCCTTTGTCTGGCCAATCTGTACAAGTCCTTTTCTCCTTCCTTACTGTTCAACTTCTTGTACAGCTCGCAATATGCCTTTTCCTTTGCTTTTGCCACTTCTCGTGTTACGCCGCATCTCCTTGTACTCCTGTCTACTTTCTTCATCTCTCCGACTATCCTCTTCATTCCAGCACCAAGTCTCCTTGTCTTCCTTCCACTGTCCAGATGTCATACCCAGTACTGTCCTAGCTGTCTCCCTCACCACATCTGCAGTACTTTTCCAGTTGTCCAAAATTGCTTCCCCTCCAACTAGTGCTTCTCTCACCTGCATGCTAAATTTCACACAACAGTCTTCCTCCTTCAGCTTCCACCATCTGATCCTTTGTTGAGCTCTCACTCTCTTCTTCTTCTTTACCTCTAAAGTCATCCTACAAACGACCATCCTATGCTGTCTAGTGACACTCTCTCCTGCTACCACCTTACAGTCTGTGATTTCTTTTAGCTTGCATCTCCTATAAAGAATGTAGTTCCCTTGTGTGCACCTTCCTCCACTCTTATATGTTACCCTGTGCTCCTCCCTTTTCTTAAAGTAGGTATTCACCACAGCCATTTCCATCCTTTTTGCAAAATCAACTACCATCTGTCCTTCCCCATTCCTATCCTTGATACCATATCTACCCATTGCTTCCTCATCACCTCTGTTCCATTCACCAACATTCCCATTGAAGTCTGCTCCTATCACCACTCTTTCATGCTTGGGCACACTCTCCACCACCTCATCTAACACACTCCAGAAATCTTCTTTCTCCTTCATCTCACAACCTACCTGTGGGGCATATGCACTGATGATATTCATCATCACCCCTTCAATTTCCAACTTCACACTCATCACCCTGTCGGACACTCGCTTAACCTCCAACACACTTTTAACATACTCTTCCTTTAAAATGACCCCAACACCATTTCTCTTCCTGTCCTCACCATGGTACAACAACTTGTACCCACCGCTGATGCTCCTGCTCTTACTTCCCTTCCACTTGGTCTCTTGCACACACAATATGTCTACCTTTCTCCTCTCCATCATATCAGCCAGCTCTCTCCCTTTACCAGTCATACTACCAACATTCAAAATCCCAACTCTCATTTCCACCCTTCTAGTTTTCTTCTTCTCCCGCTGTTCGTGGCAACGTTTTCCTCCTCTTCTTCGTCGTCTTCGCCCAGCAGTAGCCCAATTTCCATCGGCACCCTGTTGGGCAATAGCACCGGTGGCGGACGTTGTTAACCCGGGCCACGACCCATCCGGTATGGGAATTTGATTCTGAGTCTGCATAGTTGGGTTGGCTTGTTTTACGCCGGATGCCCTTCCTGACGCAACCCTCCTCATTTATCCGGGCTTGGGACCGGCACTCAGAATGTACTGGCTGCACACCCCATGTGGCTGAGTTGGTACATTTCAATCAATCAATCAATCAACTTTTTTTCTTATATAGCGCCAAATCACAACAAACAGTTGCCCCAAGGCGCTCCATATTGCAAGGCAAGGCCATACAATAACCATGAAAAACCCCAACGGTCAAAACGACCCCCTATGAGCAAGCACTTGGCCACAGTGGGAAGGAAAAACTCCCTTTTAACAGGAAGAAACCTCCAGCAGAACCAGGCTCAGGGAGGGGAAGTCTTCTGCTGAGACTGGTTGGGGCTGAGGGAAAGAACCAGGAGAAAGACATGCCAAGAAGGGGGGCAGAGATCGATCACTAATGATTAAATGCAGAGTGATGCACACGGAGCAAAAAAAGAAAGAAACAGTGCATCATGGGAACCCCCCCACAGTCTACGTCTAAAGCAACATAACCAAGGGATGGTCCAGGGTCACCCGATCCAGCCCTAACTATAAGCCTTAGCGAAAAGGAAAGTTTTAAGCCTAATCTTAAAAGTAGAGAGGGTATCTGTCTCCCTGATCTGAATTGGGAGCTGGTTCCACAGGAGAGGAGCCTGAAAGCTGAAGGCTCTGCCTCCCATTCTACTCTTACAAACCCTAGGAACTACAAGTAAGCCCGCAGTCTGAGAGCGAAGCGCTCTAATGGGGTAATATGGTACTACGAGGTCCCTAAGATAAGATCAATCAACTCAATCAACCTTTTTCTTATATAGCGCCAAATCACAACAAACAGTTGCCCCAAGGCGCTCCATATTGCAAGGCAAGGCCATACAATAACCATGAAAAACCCCAACGGTCAAAACGACCCCCTATGAGCAAGCACTTGGCCACAGTGGGAAGGAAAAACTCCCTTTTAACAGGAAGAAACCTCCAGCAGAACCAGGCTCAGGGAGGGGCAGTCTTCTGCTGAGACTGGTTGGGGCTGAGGGAAAGAACCAGGAAAAAGACATGCCGAGAAGGGGGGCAGAGATCGATCACTAATGATTAAATGCAGAGTGATGCATACGGAGCAAAAAAAGAAAGAAACAGTGCATCATGGGAACCCCCCACAGTCTACGTCTAAAGCAACATAACCAAGGGATGCTCCAGGGTCACCCGATCCAGCCCTAACTATAAGCCTTAGCGAAAAGGAAAGTTTTAAGCCTAATCTTAAAAGTAGAGAGGGTATCTGTCTCCCTGATCTGAATTGGGAGCTGGTTCCACAGGAGAGGAGCCTGAAAGCTGAAGGCTCTGCCTCCCATTCTACTCTTACAAACCCTAGGAACCACAAGTAAGCCCGCAGTCTGAGAGCGAAGCGCTCTAATGGGGTAATATGGTACTACGAGGTCCCTAAGATAAGATGGGACCTGATTATTCAAAACCTTATAAGTAAGAAGAAGAATTTTAAATTCTATTCTAGAATTAACAGGAAGCCAATGAAGAGAGGCCAACACGGGTGAGATATGCTCTCTCCTGCTAGTCCCCGTCAGTACTCTAGCTGCAGCATTCTGAACCAACTGAAGGCTTTTTAGGGAACTTTTAGGACAACCTGATAATAATGAATTACAATAGTCCAGCCTAGAGGAAATAAATGCATGAATTAGTTTTTCAGCATCACTCTGAGACAAGACCTTTCTGATTTTAGAAATATTGCGTAAATGCAAAAAGGCAGTCCTACATATTTGTTTAATATGCGCTTTGAATGACATATCCTGATCAAAAATAACTCCAAGATTTCTCACAGTATTACTAGAGATCAGGGAAATGCCATCCAGAGTAACGATCTGGTTAGACACCATGCTTCTAAGATTTGTGGGGCCAAGTACAATAACTTCAGTTTTATCTGAGTTTAAAAGCAGGAAATTAGAGGTCATCCATGTCTTTATGTCTGTAAGACAATCCTGCAGTTTAGCTAATTGGTGTGTATCCTCTGGCTTC
The DNA here is from genome assembly GCF_902500255.1 of Thalassophryne amazonica. Lineage (NCBI taxonomy): Eukaryota > Metazoa > Chordata > Actinopteri > Batrachoidiformes > Batrachoididae > Thalassophryne > Thalassophryne amazonica. The sequence goes on along the minus strand of NC_047111.1, from coordinate 114,191,407 downwards.
ATGGATAGATAAAGCTGGGTATCATCTGCGTAACAATGAAAATTTAAGCAATACCGTCTAATAATACTGCCCAAGGGAAGCATGTATAAAGTGAATAAAATTGGTCCTAGCACAGAACCTTGTGGAACTCCATAATTAACTTTAGTCTGTGAAGAAGATTCCCCATTTACATGAACAAACTGTAATCTATTAGACAAATATGATTCAAACCACCGCAGCGCAATGCCTTTAATACCTATGACATGCTCTAATCTCTGTAATAAAATTTTATGGTCAACAGTATCAAAAGCAGCACTGAGGTCCAACAGAACAAGCACAGAGATAAGTCCACTGTCCGAAGCCATAAGAAGATCATTTGTAACCTTCACTAATGCTGTTTCTGTACTATGATGAATTCTAAAACCTGACTGAAACTCTTCAAATAGACCATTCCTCTGCAGGTGATCAGTTAGCTGTTTTACAACTACCCTCTCAAGAATCTTTGAGAGAAAAGGAAGGTTGGAGATTGGCCTATAATTAGCTAAGATAGCTGGGTCAAGTGATGGCTTTTTAAGTAATGGTTTAATTACTGCCACCTTAAAGGCCTGTGGTACATAACCAACTAACAAAGATAGATTGATCATATTTAAGATTGAAGCATTAAATAATGGTAGGACTTCCTTGAGCAGCCTGGCAGGAATGGGGTCTAATAAGCATGTTGATGGTTTGGATGAAGTAACTAATGAAAATAACTCAGGCAGAACAATCGGAGAGAAAGAGTCTAACCAAATACCGGCATCACTGAAAGCAGCCAAAGATAACGATACATCTTTGGGATGGTTATGAGTAATTTTTTCTCTAATAGTCAAAATTTTGTTAGCAAAGAAAGTCATGAAGTCATCACTAGTTAAAGTTAATGGAATACTCAGCTCAATAGAGCTCTGACTCTTTGTCAGCCTGGCTACAGTGCTGAAAAGAAACCTGGGGTTGTTCTTATTTTCTTCAATTAGTGATGAGTAGAAAGATGTCCTAGCTTCACGGAGGGCTTTCTTATAGAGCAACAAACTCTTTTTCCAGGCTAAGTGAAGATCTTCTAAATTAGTGAGACGCCATTTCCTCTCCAACTTACGGGTTATCTGCTTTAAGCTACGAGTTTGTGAGTTATACCACGGAGTCAGACACTTCTGATTTAAAGCTCTCTTTTTCAGAGGAGCTACAGCATCCAAAGTTGTCTTCAATGAGGATGTAAAACTATTGACGAGATACTCTAGCTCCCTTACAGAGTTTAGGTAGCTACTCTGCTCTGTGTTGGTATATGACATTAGAGAACATAAAGAAGGAATCATATCCTTAAACCTAGTTACAGCGCTTTCTGAAAGACTTCTAGTGTAATGAAACTTATTCCCCACTGCAGGGTAGTCCATCAGGGTAAATGTAAATGTTATTAAAAAATGATCAGACAGAAGGGAGTTTTCAGGGAATACTGTTAAGTCTTCTATTTCCATACCATAAGTCAGAACAAGATCTAAAATATGATTAAAGTGGTGGGTGGACTCATTTACTTTTTGAGCAAAGCCGATAGAGTCTAATAATAGATTAAATGCAGTGTTGAGGCTGTCATTCTCAGCATCTGTGTGGATGTTAAAATCGCCCACTATAATTATTTTATCTGAGCTAAGCACTAAGTCAGACAAAAGGTCTGAAAATTCACAGAGAAACTCACAGTAACGACCAGGTGGACGATAGATAATAACAAATAAAACTGGTTTTTGGGACTTCCAATTTGGATGGACGAGACTAAGAGACAAGCTTTCAAATGAATTAAAGCTCTGTCTAGGTTTTTGATTAATTAATAAGCTGGAATGGAAGATTGCTGCTAATCCTCCGCCCCGGCCCGTGCTACGAGCATTCTGACAGTTAGTGTGACTCGGGGGTGTTGACTCATTTAAACTAACATATTCATCCTGCTGTAACTAAGTTTCTGTTAGGCAGAATAAATCAATACGTTGATCAATTATTATATCATTTACCAACAGGGACTTAGAAGAAAGAGACCTAATGTTTAATAGACCACATTTAACTGTTTTAGTCTGTGGTGCAATTGAAGGTGCTATATTATTTTTTCTTTTTGAATTTTTATGCTTAAATAGATTTAAGATGGGATAAGATGGTACCTGATTATTCAAAACCTTATAAGTAAGAAGAAGAATTTTAAATTCTATTCTAGAATTAACAGGAAGCCAATGAAGAGAGGCCAACACGGGTGAGATATGCTCTCTCCTGCTAGTCCCCGTCAGTACTCTAGCTGCAGCATTCTGAACCAACTGAAGGCTTTTTAGGGAACTTTTAGGACAACCTGATAATAATGAATTACAATAGTCCAGCCTAGAGGAAATAAATGCATGAATTAGTTTTTCAGCATCACTCTGAGACAAGACCTTTCTGATTTTAGAGATATTGCGTAAATGCAAAAAGGCAGTCCTACATATTTGTTTAATATGCGCTTTGAATGACATATCCTGATCAAAAATAACTCCAAGATTTCTCACAGTATTACCAGAGATCAGGGAAATGCCATCCAGAGTAACGATCTGGTTAGACACCATGCTTCTAAGATTTGTGGGGCCAAGTACAATAACTTCAGTTTTATGAGTTTAAAAGCAGGAAATTAGAGGTCATCCATGTCTTTATGTCTGTAAGACAATCCTGCAGTTTAGCTAATTGGTGTGTATCCTCTGGCTTCATGGATAGATAAAGCTGGGTATCATCTGCGTAACAATGAAAATTTAAGCAATACCGTCTAATAATACTGCCCAAGGGAAGCATGTATAAAGTGAATAAAATTGGTCCTAGCACAGAACCTTGTGGAACTCCATAATTAACTTTAGTCTGTGAAGAAGATTCCCCATTTACATGAACAAACTGTAATCTATTAGACAAATATGATTCAAACCACCGCAGCGCAGTGCCTTTAATACCTATGACATGCTCTAATCTCTGTAATAAAATTTTATGGTCAACAGTATCAAAAGCAGCACTGAGGTCCAACAGAACAAGCACAGAGATAAGTCCACTGTCCGAAGCCATAAGAAGATCATTTGTAACCTTCACTAATGCTGTTTCTGTACTATGATGAATTCTAAAACCTGACTGAAACTCTTCAAATAGACCATTCCTCTGCAGGTGATCAGTTAGCTGTTTTACAACTACCCTCTCAAGAATCTTTGAGAGAAAAGGAAGGTTGGAGATTGGCCTATAATTAGCTAAAAAAGCTGGGTCAAGTGATGGCTTTTTAAGTAATGGTTTAATTACTGCCACCTTAAAGGCCTGTGGTACATAACCAACTAACAAAGATAGATTGATCATATTTAAGATTGAAGCATTAAATAATGGTAGGACATTTGCAACTACTAATAAATTGTATTTGAGTTTTAACACCAGAATCGCTTCTGGCAGCATCAAAAGCTACAACAGACCCAAACAATGAGCCCACACTTCTGTCTTTGAACATCTTGCCCCCTGCGGGAAGCTCTTGTTTACTACACGGTTCCAGCACAGAAGCAAGGTGAAAGCAGCCATAAAGCCCAGCTCTCTGCCAATCACAATGCTCTGGTCAGGCGGAGGTCTTGGAAAATAAAGCCATGCTGACTTATGGTTTTGATTTATAAATAACATTAATTCCGATAGAATAACTCCATTAATGTCAATTCTGTCATTTGTACAAAGTTAAAATATATATCTTTTAATGTTGAATAATGCACTAATTCTGAGGTTTTGTAACAAACACAGACAGATCGCAAAGGATTCTGGGTAAAATGTGCCTCTGCTAAACACTGATTGGTTCAGTCATTCATTATGTAAACCAACATGTTAATGTGACGCGTGTCGTGTGTTGGTGTTTACAGATAAATGTGCTTTTGTAAAATATTCCATTTTTTTTATTTGTAAAAACAGGCATTTTTACGGAGCCCTGGAAGTGTCATCGCAAAATGTTTTGCATGTGGAGAGAATTTTATGATGTTTTATCTTATCATCTTTAGGACCTATTTCTCACACAATATTGTCATGTGCGCTCATGAATTTGATGATGATTTATGATGTTGTGTGCATGTTTTATTATATTGTGCAATGTGCACACGTTTTATTATATTATAAAACGTGCACTCAATATTGTCTTGACACATAAATGTTGGCTATTCCCCCTATTGACGTTTCAAATCCCGCAAAACCTTGGAGAGGTCACCGCGCTGTGAGATCTCAGTAACATTGAGAACTGCATTGAGACGCTCTGATGACGCTGCACTTAAACTGCACACAGACACCATTAACATCGTAACATAAAACTATTTTTATATTGTGCCTAAAACTCTCGTGAATATATTCTCTGTGTTTATAGACGTTATTACGTTTGTTTTATGTAAACATGAGAGAATCACAGGCTGTCTCCCCGTTAATTTCAGTGGGAGCTGCTGGGAGCTTCAATCGCTTCCTGATCATGTCCTTCTGGGAGAAAGTGAAGTTTGCTCTTTAACGTCTTATTGTTCTTTACCACACTGTTTGTCCTCTTTGTTCCAGAGTAATATATATAATATGTCTGAAAGTCGGTTTGCGTTTATTAAATTCCACGCAGATTAAACGTAACAGACACGGATTATTTGTTATAATTGTTTTAGCAAGTTTTCAGGGTATCATGCAGCAGTCTCTTATTAACGTGACAAAAAGCATAAAAAATACATTTTTGTAAGTATAATATTAATTTACAACTGTCATCGTGTTGATTCTCTATATGTTATTTGACTGCAGCGACTCTGGCACGCACGGGATTATGGGATACGTCAGTAGGGCCAATGAACACTACTGGCCAGTAGATGGCAGTTGTTGGCAGTTTCCTCGCTTGCGAGGATAGTGGGAAGGCCTTTTTTTTTTTTTTTTTTTTTTTTTTTTTTTTTTTTTTTAGTTTATTTTCTACAAGCCCTCTGATGGCTGAAAAGTCCGATGCGGGATGCACAAGACCTGTTACACTTGGGGCAAATGAACACTTGAGTAGGCTGGGCTTGTGCTGCTGCCCACTCTTTCTGTCTTTGACGCTTCTGGCGTGAGGCCTCACTTCTTTCTGCCTCAATCTTCAGGCTGGCGGATTTGATGCTGGAACGCCAGCTGAGTCTATCTGTAGCTAGATGCTGCCATGACTGATGCTGAATGCCTGCAAGGGAGAGCTGTTTCTTCAGCTGGTCCTTATAGCGCTTTTTGGGGGCCCCTTGGTTTCGTCTCCCTTCCTTGAGCTCGCCAAAGAGAATTAATTTCGGCATGCGTGTATCATTCATCCTGGCTACGCGACCTGCCCAACGAAGCTATTGTTTGAGTATAATAGACTCCATGCTGGGCAATTTGGCTCTGGTAAGGATGTCCTCATTTGAGACGTAGTCCTGGCACTTGATCCCGAAGATGTTTCGGAGACAACGCTGATGAACGCGTTCCAGTAATCTGATCTGCTGGCGATACAGAACCCAGGTTTCAGCTACATACAGGAGGGTAGGGACCACAATGGCTCTGTAGACCTGCACTTTTGTGGAAAGGCGCAGTGCATGATTCTGCCAGACTTTCTTAGAGAGTCGACCAAAAGAACTGCTGGCCTTGGCAAGGCGACTGTCCTTGGCAACAGATGCGTCGTTTGAGATAACACTACCGAGATACGTGAAGTGCTCTACTGCATTCAGGCTGGTACCCTCAATGTTGATTTGGGGTGGGGTATATGCTGTATGGGGGACCGGTTGATATAGCACTTCTGTCTTTCTCAGGCTGATGGTGAGGCCGAAGGCTCTTGCTGCTTCAGCAAAACAATTGACAATGTGCTGCAAGGCTTGCTCCGTATGGGCGACGAGGGCGCAGTCATCTGCGAAGAGCAGCTCCATGATTAGCTGTTCTGTGATCTTAGTGTGGGACAGAAGGCGCCGCAAGTTAAACAGACTTCCGTCAGTTCTGAAGAGGATATAGATGCCGTCTGTCAAGTCTTTGGCCTCACGAAGCATCATGCTGAAGAAGATGAAGAACAGAGTGGGCGCGAGGATGCAACCTTGTTTGACGCCATTTGAGATGTGGAAGCTGCCGGACAGAGTCCCGTTGTACTTCACTTGTCCCATCTGGCCTTCATGCAGCTGGCAGATGATGGTGAGGAGCTTTGGAGGGCAGCCAAGGCGTGCAAGAATCTTCCACAAACCCTCACGACTGACCGTGTCAAAAGCCTTGATTAGGTCTATGAAGGCTGCATAAAGGGCCATGTTCTGTTCTCTGCACTTCTCCTGGATCTGTCTCAGGACGAAGATCATGTCGGTGGTTCCCCTGTTGGCCTGAAATCCGCACTGACTCTCGGGAGTATTTTCATGCGCTATGGTAGGGGTAAGCCTGTTGAGCAGCACTCCAGCCAAAATCTTACCTGCTATTGAGAGGAGAGTGATGCCCCGGTAATTAGAACAGTCGGACTTGTCGCCCTTGTTCTTATACAGGGAGACAATGACCGCATCCCGAAGGTCATGTGGAACCATTCCCTTTTCCCAGTAACTGGAGAAGAGAATCTGAAGCTTGTCGAGGACTGCCTCACCTCCATTTTGGTACACCTCTGCTGGGACGCCATCTATGCCAGGAGACTTCCCTGGATTCAGCTGCGTGGTGGCCTTTCGGATCTCTTCAAGTGTTAGGGGGTCATCAAGTTCCCATTTCACCTTCACCTGGGGAATCTTCTCGATTGATGACTCTTGCACAGTGCGCTTATCACTGAAGAGGTTTTCAAAGTGTTCTGACCAACGCTGCCTAATGGTTTCCTTGTCCTTCAGAAGGGTGGAGCCGTCTGAGGAGCGCAGGGGTGCTTGCATTTGATGTGCTGGCCCATGGATGGTCTTAAGGGCTTCATAAAAGGAGCGCATGTCTCCGGCATCGGCATGTTGTTGTGTCTTCTCCACAAAAGCTAGCCACCAGTCGTTCTGCAATATGCGGAGCTTGCTTTGCAGTGTGGAGCAGCAGATGGCAGTAGAGACCTTGAAAACGTGCCAAAACAAAATTCCAGATAATCCGTGTCTGCTACATTTAAGATGTGTGGAATTTAATAAATGCAGACACAATAACAATCCAGGTTTTGAGTATATTTCTTACTGTTACATGGGAAACAAGGTACCAGTAGATTCACTAGATTCTCACAAATCCAACAAGACCAAGCATTCATGATATGCACACTCTTAAGGCTATGAAATTGGGCTATTAGTAAAAAAAAAAGTAGAAAAGGGGGTGTTCACAATAATAGTAGCATCTGCTGTTGACGCTACAAACTCAAAACTTTTGTGTTCAAACTGCTTTTTTAGCAATCCTGTGAATCACTAAACTAGTATTTAGTTGTATAACCACAGTTTTTCATGATTTCTTCACATCTGTGAGGCATTAATTTTGTTGGTTTGGAACCAAGATTTTGCTTGTATACTAGTGTGCTTGGGGTCATTGTCTTGTTGAAACACCCGTTTCAAGGGCATGTCCTCTTCAGCATAAGGCAACATGACCTTTTCAAGTATTTTGACATATCCAAACTGATCCATGATACCTGGTATGTGATATATAGGCCCAACACCATAGTAGGAGAAACATGCCCATATCATGATGCTTGCACCACCATGCTTCACTGTCTTCACTGTGAACTGTGGCTTGAATTCAGAGTTTGGGGGTCGTCTCACAAACTGTCTGCAGCCCTTGGACCCAAAAAGAACAATTTTACTCTCATCAGTCCACAAAATATTCCTCCATTTCTCTTTAGGCCAGTTGATGTGTTCTTTGGCAAATTATAACCTCTTCTGCACATGTCTTTTATTTAACAGAGGGACTTTGCGGGGGATTCTTGCAAATAAATTAGCTTCACACAGGCGTCTTCTAACTGTCACAGCACTTACAGGTAACTCCAGACTGTCTTTGATCATCCTGGAGCTGATCAGTGGGTGAGCCTTTACCATTCTGGTTATTCTTCTATCCATTTTGATGGTTGTTTTCTGTTTTCTTCCACACGTCTCTGGTTTTTTGTCCATTTTAAAGCATTGTAGATCATTGTAGATGAACAGCCTATAATTTTTTGCACCTGCGTATAAGTTTTCCCCTCTCCAATCAACTTTTTAATCAAACTACACTGTTCTTCTGAACAATGTCTTGAACGTCCCATTTTCCTCAGGCTTTCGAAGAGAAAAGCATGTTCAACAGGTGCTGGCTTCATCCTTAAATAGGAGACACCTGATTCACACCTGTTTGTTCCACAAAACTGACGAACTCACTGACTGAATGCCACACTGCTATTATTGTGAACACCCCCTTTTCTACTTTTTTTTTTTACTAATAGCCCAATTTCATAGCCTTAAGAGTGTGCATATCATGAATGCTTGGTCTTGTTGGATTTGTGAGAATCTACTGAATCTACTGGTACCTTGTTTCACATGTAACAATAAGAAATATACTCAAAATCTGGATTAATCTTTTTATTCACATAGCACTACTATTATTCTGAACACTACTGTAGGTGCTCAACTGATTTTAAGTTTTAGAAATATTTGTAGCTGTTCAGCTTTATTTACCATGTTATCGGTCTAAAAATTATCGGACAACAAAAATGTATCGCAAGATAATTAGTCTGATAATGGTTTTTAAAGTTATCTAAAAAGATAATCCGATAATGAAAACATTATCTTCGATAATTATCGGTTATCGGATTATTGGAACTGTGCCTACCACTGTATATATATAATATACACACACACTAGCTCATTGCCCGTGGGGATCCATGGGATCTAGATTGGGTAGTGTTTATAAAATAGCTGATATTTTTCAAGGGTGGTAATAAATTGTGCAAAGTTTCTATAATGATTTGGAATGGCATGTGCGTCCAGAATGCTTTTAGAACCTAAGACCTCAACAGTTAGAAGAGGAACTTGACCCTTTCATTTCCTGTTAATTATGTAAAATTTTTCATGTTAATTTTACTGTCTTAATGTATTTATATATTTTTAAGTTCTTTTTGTCATGTGCACACTATATAATTATTATCATCATCAGTATTATTATTATTTTATTTGTGCTTCAATTTTGTCATTTGATTTTTAAATGGACCACAATGGAAATGTGTTTTCACTTTCTTGTGTTATCCATGTATTTTTAACGTATTTACAATTATATTATGTACTTACATTGAACTTACTAAGCAAAAGTACGCACACACTCATGGTTTTTTAGTTAAAGTATCATATAGCAGACAAACACAATAATATTTGACAAATGAAATGAAGTTTGTAGGATTTACAGAAAGTATGCAATAATTTTTTTAAACAAAATTAGACAGGTGCATAAATTTGGGCACCCCAACAGAAAAAAAAAATGCATCAATATTTAGTAGATCCTCCTTTTGCAGAAATAACAGCCTCTAAACACTTCCTATAGCTTCCAGTGAGAGTCTGGATCTTGGTTGAAGGTATTTTGGACCATTCTTCTTTACTAAACATCTCAGGTTTGTTGGTTTCTGAGCACGGACAGCCTGCTTAAAATCACACCACAGATATTCAATAATATTCAGGTCTGGGGACTGAGATGGCCATTCCAGAACGTTGTACGTGTGTCATCTGCATGAATGCGTTAGTAGATTTTGAGCAGTGTTTAGGGTCGTTGTCTTGTTGAAAGATCCAGCCCCTGCGCAACTTCAACTTTGATACTGATTCATGAACATTGTTCTCAAGAATCTGCTGATATTGACTGGAATCCATTAGGCCCTCAACTTTAACAAGATTCCCAGTACCTGCACTGGCCACACAGCCCCACAACATGATGGAACCACCTCCAAATTTTACTGTAGGTAGCAAGCATTTTTCTTGGAATGCTATGTCCATTTTCAGCCATGCATACCGCCCCTTGTTATGTCCAAATAAGTCAATTTTAGTTTCATCAGTCCACAGCACCTTATTCCAAAATGAAGCTGGCTTGTCCAAATGTGCTTTAGCATACCTCAAGCAACTCTGTTTATGGCATGTACAGGGAAAAGGCTTCCTCTACATTACAGCATCTCGTTGTGCAAAGTGCACTGTATAGTTGAACGACGCACAGAGACACTATCTGCAGCAAGATCATGTTGTAGGTCTTTGGAGCAGGTCTGTGGGTTGACTATGACGGTTCTGACCATCCTTTGCTTTAGCTTATCTGAGATTTTTCTTGGCCTGCCACTTTGGGCCTTAACTAGTACTGTGCCTGTGGTTTTCCATTTCCTCACTATGTTCCTCAAAGTGGAAACTGACAGCTGAAATCTCTACAATAGCTTTTTCTATCCTTCCCCTAAACCATGATGTTGAACAATCTTTGTTTTCAAGTCATTTGAGACTTGTTTAGAGGCTCCCATGTTGCCACTCATTAGAAGATATGCAAAGAAGAGAAACATTTGCAAATGGCCACCTTAAATATTTTTCATGATTGGATTCACCTGTGTAAGGAGGTCAAGGGTCAATGAGCTTACCAAACCAGTTTTGTGTTCCAATAATTAGTGATAAATGTATTCAATAAAATGACATGGGTGCCCAAATTTATGCACCTGCCTAATTTTGTTTAAATAATGTGTACACACTTTATATTCTTTAGCTCCAAACCACAATGCCACTATTCTGTCCTGTGCAGCACATCTTCTGTGACGAGTGCATCGCTCTTTGGTTTAATCGAGAGAAAAGCTGCCCTCTCTGTCGGACGGTGATCACAGAAAAAGTCTACAAATGGAGAGACGGAGCCACGTCGCCACATCTGCAGGTTTACTGACCCACAGCACGGATGACGACCGTTTGGTTTAGTCTGTATTTGAGTAAGTTTGTAATCCTGTCAGAGCACGTTGACATGTATGTTGTCCACACCTGTTAGTCACTAGGTCAAGGCTGTGCCGCCTAGTGTTGAAAGTTGGTATGGACACATCATTGTCGTTTGAGGCTGGTGTGCCAGAGGTCAGCTAAGGGTTCACTCATTGCTGGATGTGTTTCACTTTTATCATTTTACTCATCATTCGCCTTTTTTTTTTTTTTTTTTTTGAAAGATGGATGCAAACCTTCCTCCCAGAATATCGCTCTTTTTCCAGTTTTCAAATTCTGAATGTGGAAGAGAAGCATTAAATGTATTAAGACTTTTTCTTTTGTCACATCTCGATGGCATGCAGCCGCTCAACCGGGTCTTCATCAGTGTTTCGTAACTTTGATCCTACTGATCTGAGGTCAGACTACAATGCTGAAAAATGCACTGAAGGATTTTTAGAAGCTTTTTGAAACATCCAATAAGAACATGTTCCAAAAGTCAGATTTCCAGCCTGCATCCAAGCTAAAGGATACAACAACTTATTTAACATCTTGGCTTGATTTTCTGCTTTTGTGATTTTTTTTTTTTTTTTTTTTTTTGTGACAAAGATGCATTGGAATTTGAGATTATTTTTGTAAAAAACCAACCAAAGAATGGGAGAAATGTCTATTTTAATATGTACTGAAATCATTTCACTGTTATTTTTATGCACACTGAATAAAGATCTGCACTCAGCAGTTTGTGGCGGTTCAGATTTATCAGCAATCTCACGTTATTGCAACCATTCCCAAAACTAAGTGTGCTGGGGCCTTCTGTGGAATCTGAAAATCATGTGGGGCCCACCCAAAACCTTTACTCACAATTCGGATTGACACATACCATGAAGAAAAAACCATTTCCGTAGACATAAATCCATCTATAGATGTGTGTATGTATATGTGTTAAACTAGATCAGATAAATCAACAATTTAAATCCTCAGGCATTGTTAATATTTTTAGGTAATTTTATACTTGAACTTAAATCTGAGAATCAGATTATTTGTAATCATTTAAATATATAATCCATGGTCCATCTGCAGTACCTTCATGGCCCATACATTAAGAATCATCTTCAAGCCTCTTTATCAGCATTTCATTCAGAAGTGTTCAGGCTCCAAACATCTCTTTAACCTGCGCACTGATTTCCACCATTAATTCTTTTGTTGTCTGTGTGGGGCTGATTGATAAATGGGCTACGAGGTGAAGTAGTTGAAGTGTTTGTCTTGTTCAATGTTGACGCTCAGCTGAAGACTCACTAAACAGCTTGTGGACAACCTACTTTAACATCTGCGCTGCAGTTGCAATTATTGTGAATAATTAAAATGTTTAAATCTATGAAACATTAATTGCTACAGCCACGTTTTATCAGAGCACAATAATGTCTTTAAACTTAGAACAGTGGAAAACCAGACAAATTGGAAAGGAAAATGCATCAAAGTTCAGCGGTGAGTACTTGGTTTCTACTGAAAAGTTTAAATCACAGTCCAAGTCTGAATAAATCCTTTCAGCTCCATGGTTTTTTTATTCATTATGTACTGAATACATATTTACACTCAGGCTGTTGAGCAGATGCAGGACTGAGTTATTCAGTATGCCCACCAGTAAGCGAGCAAACCACCTTGATGGCATTTTCCTGCCCGTGAGTGATTTGCTGGAGGCACCTGAAGTAAACCTGTGAATAAGTAGTTTTTCCCCAACTGAGATTTGAATCAATGAGCTACAATAGTTGGGTGAAGATAAGTACGGTGCAGAATTATGCATGAATTCTACTCTCATACAAATGATATACCATAATGCTTTATGAAAAGCCTCTTAAATATATAAATACTGTAACTCAAAATGACTCCTGTAGAAAAAAACTAACTGTACATCTGACAAAATAAGTTTGACGGTGTCAAACAATTACACATTCTTCTGTCTACTTAATACATCCACATAAATACATTTGCATAGTGTGAGAACAATGCAGTGGAAACATAATGGTACATGAAATAAATAAGAAAACAGAAGGCAATATAGAATAAAAAGTGGAGCGACATCTTCAATGTGATTGTAAACGGGGGGCTGGAATACTTTGCTTGACATTAGAAATTAGAAACCTCTTACATTTTAAAATATCACATTGTGAAATCGGAACATAAAAAAACCCCTGCAAACATCTGACAAAAACTAAATGATCAAACATTTTCAAGAAATTTTTTTCAATACCAGTAGAAATGAAGAAAATAAAATGCCACATTCTGTTAGTTTTAAACGTTTAAGAAAATATTTGTTTCAATGAAAGTGCTTTTGTTCAGCTCATTTAATACAAAGTATTTGGATAATTAAAAACTAATTGGCAAGTTTTCAGTTAAGGAACTTGAGCTAAAAACAAAATACCCAAACAGGATTTATCCATGTCTGACGTCAATGCACAAAGCACGTAAAGAAGCACAATGGCGTTATTGACACCATCTAGTGGTAATATTATAGCTTACATGCCATTCTAAACTGTGTAAATTTATCACTGAATCACACAGGAACATCCATGTTTATTGAGGCTGCATGCTTGCGTCCTATCCCAAGAGCCTTTTGGTATATAGTGGACCAGAGGTGGGACAAAGTCACCAGCAAGTCACTCTCAAGTCATGAATTTGGAAGTCTCAAGTCATAATGACCATCAATTATTTGAAAGCTGACTTGACACTTGACTTGAGCCTTGCAGTTTGATGACTTGAGAATGACTTGACAGTGACTTTGCCCCACCTCTGCAGTGGACTCAATGTTTGTGCAGTGACCAGCATGGACTCTGATGTTCTTCCATCCCCCTTCAACATATTGTTTATACTGGAGCGCTTGACAAAATTTGTGGCATTGCATTAAAAGTATCCACCAGGTGGAGATATTGCTCCATTTCAACAACTGTGAGTACACCGGGTGTTCATTATCATTTAATGTCAGGTCTGCAGACACTGCTGAAACTCTCTGCAATGATTGCAAAACCAGCAAGCTTGCTAACCCTATCAATCAATTTTTTTTATATAGCGCCAAATCACAACAAACAGTTGCCCCAAGGCGCTTTATATTGTAAGGCAAGGCCATACAATAATTATGTAAAAACCCCAATGGTCAAAACGACCCCCTGTGAGCAAGCACTTCGCGACAGTGGGAAGGAAAAACTCCCTTTTAACAGGAAGAAACCTCCAGCAGAACCAGGCTCAGGGAGGGGCAGTCTTCTGCTGGGACTGGTTGGGGCTGAGGGAGAGAACCAGGAAAAAGACATGCTGTGGAGGGGAGCAGAGATCAATCACTAATGATTAAATGCAGAGTGGTGCATACAGAGCAAAAAGAGAAACACTCAGTGCATCATGGGAACCCCCCAGCAGTCTAAGTCTATAGCAGCATAACTAAGGGATGGTTCAGGGTCACCTGATCCAACCCTAACTATAAGCTTTAGCAAAAAGGAAAGTTTTAAGCCTAATCTTAAAAGTAGAGAGGGTGTCTATCTCCCTGATCCGAATTGGGAGCTGGTTCCACAGGAGAGGAGCCTGAAAGCTGAAGGCTCTGCCTCCCATTCTACTCTTACAAACCCTAGGAACTACAAGTAAGCCTGCAGTCTGAGAGTGAAGCGCTCTATTGGGGTGATATGGTACTATGAGGTCCCTAAGATAAGATGGGACCTGATTATTCAAAACCTTATACGTAAGAAGAAGAATTTTAAATTCTATTCTAGAATTAACAGGAAGCCAATGAAGAGAAGCCAATATGGGTAAAAAGACACCCTACAGTGTCTCATCTGTATTCATGATACTGAGCTGGAGGGCTGACCCTCCTTTCAGTTTTGCATTAGCACAGGTTTGGAAAGGGAGGTGCAAGGATCAGCTAATGGAGTTTGTTTGCCAATTTTGCTTGCTCACAGGGGGTCGTTTTGACCGTTGGGGTTTTACATAATTATTGTATGGCCTTGCCTTACAATATAAAGCGCCTTGGGGCAACTGTTTGTTGTGATTTGGCGCTATATATAAAAAAAAAAATTGAATTGAATTTTGAGTCCACATTAGATGGCATTAATCAACATCAGACGCCTCAAGTCCTCGAGACACAAATGGAGCCTAAACTGACTAAAAGTCGTGTTGGTTTCACATCACCTGACCCTGACACACTTATTGGTCTTCTCGTACAATGGCAGCAATGTGGGGGGAAAAAAAAAAAAAAAAAAAAAAATACTAAGCATATACCTGAAGTCGGAGAATGAAGTGACACAAAAACACATTTAGCATCACATTCCATTCAAAGGAACTGATACTTCCATGCAGGTTCAATACAGAAAAGCATCCCATGTAAACAAAGCCGTGCTGCATTTGGTATAAGTGACACTTTGGGCTAAAATTTCACTTTTTTTCCTTTTTTTTTTTTTTTTACTAAAATAAATCATACTCCACCTGCTGACTACACACTGAATGATAAAGGCAGCACGACTCCTCCCATTCAAAAAGGAATACTTGTGATCAATGTGGAATTGTTATCCAATGATTTTACCAACAATGTTTAATCATTAAAAAAAAATCTTAAAAGAGGGAAATAAATCCTGTTACAATGGTTTGCAGACAATGACAAGTTTGACCTACTGATGAAAGCAATGATTCATAAACACTAAAAGTAGCATTTGCCAGATATGAGAGCACCAGTAAATCATAATCCAGATGGACCATTTTGCGGGCGTCAGCTGGCTCATCTACGAGCATTACACAGCCAAAAAACATCTGGTTTTCACCATCCCCTCCAACACACTGCTCCTCAGACTGTTGGGATTTCTCCCGTCAGCTGTAGCACGCTGAGCCAGGAGGGCCGATGAGGCCACGATGGGGGAAAGCCCTGCTGGAAGAGCTGGTGAGCAGAGTTGACTTTCGAATTTTATTTTATTTCTACAAGTCTCTTGAGAAGACAAGAGGAGGAATTGGAAGAATCCTAGTGTTCAGAGGCGAGGCGAGCATCATAAGTTCATTCGGAGATGTTCGGGCCGCTTGGAGTTCATGGGGTAAGCCTGTTTTTTAAAGGGCGCCACACTGCTTGAAGGTTGCCTGATGGGAAGCGGCGCTGAGGTCTCAGCGGTGCCGTTGGTGCTCACGGCCATTTGCTCTGCTGCCACCACCTCCATGGGTTGTTCTACAGAGCTGCTGAGAGACAGCAGGGACGTGGTGCCTGGGCGCGTGGGACCCCGTGGCCAGCAGATCCCACCTGCAAACTTCACTGGACTGTGGACAAGAAGCGATAAAATTAATCACTTTTGGAACCTGCTGTGACATTAACAAACCATCACCAGAGTTCAGGATGAGATTCTTATTTATTACTGTATAAGCAGTGGGATGTAATGCAAGCTCAGTCTGGGAGTACGCACTGGTGCTACATCTATCACGCCACAGAACTGTCCTGGATGACAACCGTGCAGACAGACAACCCGTCCATCCTAATGACTTGAAAGAACATTCATGTACTGCAGTCAGGTGAAAGCCAGGCGTGTCCTTGACCTTCTCCAGCCATTGGGGTCCTCAAAACTTAGGTACCTCTGAGCCAAATAATGCACGGAGAAACGCGCCACATGGCCCATATGTTGTAGCAGCCACTCCCTCACAACGCAAGTAACACTCTTCATCCAAGTAAGCGTTCATTTGACAGGGGTTAGGGGTGTGAGGAGCTCAGCACTCCCCCTGTCTGATCAGTCCGCCCTGCCTTCACTGTGCATGCGTCATTTCGGAGCGTCAGCAGCAAGTCACTGATTATCACCTCATTCCTGCTTCAAACTACACTCCAGTCATCATCTATTTCAGCGACAGATATCTGAAGCTTTTGTACAACAATCATTTCCACATAAATTCAGGATTATTTCATAATAAAAGACAGGGAGCGATCAGAGCGCCACAGCAGCACATCTGAGTCCGACTCCACACCCAAAGTGATCAAAGGGAATAATGCGATTATTAACCATGGGATGACAAAGTAAAACCTCTTAAATCATTCTAAACTCAGTTTTAAGCAGAAACAAGGTGAATCTGTTAATCACTGCTAATGCTCCATGAGACGTGCTGTGAAGGCAGGGGAGTGTTCAGTCTCGGAGAGTGCTGAGTCCCTGACAGTGGGATAACCAGGACCCAGAGACATGAATGTTACTGCCAAGACACAGTGTTCAGAATAATAGTAGTGCTATGTGACTAAAAAGATTAATCCAGGTTTTGAGTATATTTCTTATTGTTACATGGGAAACAAGGTACCAGTAGATTCAGTAGATTCTCACAAATACAACAAGACCAAGCATTCATGATATGCACACTCTTAAGGCTATGAAATTGGGCTATTAGTAAAAAAAAAAAAGTAGAAAAGGGGGTGTTCACAATAATAGTAGCATCTGCTGTTGATGCTACAAACTCAAAACTATTATGTTCAAACTGCTTTGTTATCAATCCTGTGAATCACTAAACTAGTATTTAGTTGTATAACCAGTTTTTCATGATTTCTTCACATCTGTGAGGCATTAATTTTGTTGGTTTGGAACCAAGATTTTGCTGGTTTACTAGTGTGCTTGGGGTCATTGTCTTGTTGAAACACCCATTTCAAGGGCATGTCCTCCTCAGCATAAGGCAACATGACCTCTTCAAGTATTTTGACATATCCAAACTGATCCATGATACCTGGTATGCGATATATAGGCCCAACACCATAGTAGGAGAAACATGCCCATATCATGATGCTTGCACCACCATGCTTCACTGTCTTCACTGTGAACTGTGGCTTGAATTCAGAGTTTGGGGGTTGTCTCACAAACTGTCTGCGGCCCTTGGACCCAAAAAGAACAATTTTACTCTCATCAGTCCACAAAATATTCCCCCATTTCTCTTTAGGCCAGTTGATGTGTTCTTTGGCAAATTGTAACCTCTTCTGCACATGTCTTTTATTTAACAGAGGGACTTTGCGGGGGATTCTTGCAAATAAATTAGCTTCACACAGGCGTCTTCTAACTGTCACAGCACTTACAGGTAACTCCAGACTGTCTTTGATCATCCTGGAGCTGATCAATGGGTGAGCCTTTGCCATTCTGGTTATTCTTCTGTCCATTTTGATGGTTGTTTTCCGTTTTCTTCCATGCGTCTGGTTTTTTTGTCCATTTTAAAGCATTGGAGATCATTGTACATGAACAGCCTATAATTTTTTGCACCTGCGTATAAGTTTTCCCCTCTCCAATCAACTTTTTAATCCAACTACGCTGTTCTTCTGAACAATGTCTTGAACGTCCCATTTTCCTCAGACTTTCAAAGAGAAAAGCATGTTCAACAGGTGCTGGCTTCATCCTTAAATAGGGGACACCTGATTCACACCTGTTTGTTCCACAAAACTGACCAACTCACTGACTGAATGCCACACTACTATTATTGTGAACACCCCCTTTTCTACTTTTTTTTTACTAATAGCCCAATTTCATAGCCTTAAGAGTGTGCATATCATGAATGCTTGGTATTGTTGGATTTGTGAGAATCTACTGAATCTACTGGTACCTTGTTTCCCATGTAACAATAAGAAATATACTCAAAACCTGGATTAATCTTTTTAGTCACATAGCACTACTATTATTCTGAACACTACTGTACAGATACATTTCCGTCAGCTGAGTCCAGGAACTCTATCCAGGACAATCACAAACCCAGACACTCCGATACCTCACTCAACTTCACAAGCGCTGCGATCAGGGTATCCACTGATTCCACAAAAATCACAGCATCGGTCAAAGTCCAGGTCAGTAAAGCTTTCCACGTCAATGAAGGCACCAGAGCCACAACCCTCATTATGGACAAAGACATAATGGAAAAACATGTCTCTTTCCTTCATAATGAGGCAGCATTTTTTTGTCTGCATAATGGAGCACCACAATATATATTATATTTTATAAAATGAAGGAACACAGTGCATATTATATACCAACAATTACAGGAGTCAGGGACTGAAATCTCCAGGCTGCAACAAGACAAAACAATGTGCTCCTGTAGCCTCTTCAATATTTCCTGGTTCAAATAAACATGAATCAACATGACATGAAATCCAAATGACTCATCTGTGCTGTATGTTCAATATTATCTGAATATTTGGACATGACTTTGTAAACAGATTTCATTATTTCAATGAACATCAAGAATGAGCCGCTAGTTGGTGGACAACTGGGGTGCTGCAGCTGAGGAACGCTCAGGTAAGTAGATGGCTTTCTAACCAGCTGTTTGAACATTTTTCTGTACATTTACTGAGGGAAACGTGCACCTCAGTGGAGATCCGCTCTGTGCTTCCTGACACTGTAACGTCTTTATATTATGCAGTGTTCAGCCCGTGACGGTTTACATGTTGTAACTAAATACTGGAGTCATCTTTGTCTTAAGGAGGCTCCAAAAATATGTCAGACTACTCTTGAGTGTAACCAGTTAGTTCAGTGGCAGCAACTTCCTCAGAATTCCATGGAATCCACCCAAACTCAACTCAATCTGCAGTCTGCTGTGAAAACTGAGTAATCTGGTTCCATCATATTATTGTCTCAGCATGTCAAACACCATAGTGTTTTAACTCCTCATACGGACTCAATCGTTTGTTTTGAAGTCCTCAGAGGATTCTTTGGAACATATATTGTACAAATGTAAAGGAGCTTCTTTTCCTGTGACTGGCTACACTTCAGCTCAGTTTTCTTTTAGCTGAAGTTTCATTTTCTCGGCGACGTGCCGTGTGAGGAGTGGAACATTTTTATGCATGTGGTGATCTGTGAGTGACTCATGTAATTACAAGGAACCACAGACAAACTGCTGTTACCTCACAGGTGTTCTTGGACTTCCCAGGAACTTCCGCGGCGAGCGGACCTTTGGCTCGAAAGAGAACTTTTCTTTGACGTTTTCAAGCACAGATGGGGCCACGTATGTGAAACCCTGGGGAGGAGGCGGGGGACAAGACAAGTCTGAGTCCACCTCTTCAAAGACAGTCCTTCCAAAAACAACCCACAGCTGATGTGTGAGCAAAGAAATCCAGAGTTAACCATATCATGCAATGTGGTGAGAGAGTGAGTGAAGATTCCAGGAAAAGCAACAGGATAAACCCAGATGGGATGTATTAAGGGATTCCTGGAAGACCTACTGGGTTCATCAAGTCTCCAGCTATATATTTTTTTTTACTTTGCAGGCAACTGTTTTAACAACCTGAAGGTAGTCAAACTATCACTCATGTAAACAGGTCTTAGCTGAGAGAACATGATTTCAAGTTTTATTGTTTTACTTAAATAACATTTTCAATGTCAGACTTTCCTTTTGCTTTCTCAGTCTGCTACTACACACACTTGTCCAGTAGGTGGCAACCTCACGCTAAATTATCAATGAATACTTGCTCAGTAACATTATCAGTTTGCTGTTAAGCTCAAATGTTCCCAAAACATATTGATGTTGAATGTAGCAGCTAGAATGTTATGAGCTGACATGATACTGAAAACAAACGCCCTGATATCAGGACTGTACTGTTCAGAATGTATCTGGAGAGTCAAAGCCTCTCCAGACAAATTACAAACAGTATAGTCCTGACCAGATTTCTGATCAAATTGGCTAACTTTCATGTTTGCTCATCCACGGTTTGGTCAAACGAGATAAGCAAAACTCCAAAAACGACTAAAGCCACGCTCATTTTCCAGAAAATTACATGTTTAGGGGATAAAATGGATATCCAAGAATCTCCAGAAAATGTAATTTGTGTAATTTGCTCCAATGTCTTTGCGTGATTTTTTTAAACCCTTCAGCAACTTTCTTTCACACACAAACTAGTCTTCTATATATTATCATACATCGATCCAGGGTCTATGGGTTGGTCGTGCAACACCTATACCACACATATGCGAAACACTTTGTTTGGTAAGGAATATCTCAATAAAATTATTATTATAAAACTATGTCCATCTGAGGCAGAGGAGTTAGCCTACACATACAAAAATGACTAAAATTATCTTCAAATACTTATGTACTCGACTGTCTGAAGAGATCTTTGGATTCAGCACCGCGGCCTGCTGGGAGGTCCAGTATTTACTCACCAGGAAGACTTGATTGGCACTTTCACTGAGCGTGGAGTCATCAGGACTGTCCACTGGAGTCTGGCTGGTGAACTTGGAATCAAACTGGCTGACATCATCAGCTGATTGCTGAAAATAAACAAATAAATAAAAGTTAAACTATCCATCCTGGTAAGAGATGCTGTAACACACCGTTTAAAGGACCCACTCACCAAAAAAGGCTTAAATGGAGGCTCTACTTTTTGAGCAAGTAGATCATCCCAATTTATGTGCCGAAAAAATGGATGGGCCTGGAGACAACAACCACAGTAACCACTTCTTTACTTTAGTCATAAAGCCGCCACACCAGCACAATAACTCTTGTACCGCCACCACCAAACCATCGCTATATTACCATATTTTAGCCTCAGGGTTTCCAAGGTGCCAATGTTAAAACAGATGGAAATTCCAGCAAAGTTAGTGTGTTCTTTAATGCATTCACATGGATATGAACGGGTGCATTTACCTGAACCTCAGCAGCATCACCACACCCGGCCCCAAGTCGCAATGAAGCATTTCTTTTCAGCAGCTAGGAGTAAAAAAAAAAATAAAAAATTGGGCACTGTTTTATTGGTTATTCAGCAGATCCAGTCAGTTTCTTATTATGTTAAAAGCAAATATAAAGTTCACCTTTTTCAGAAGGTCACGAGCTTCTTGTGTGAGGTAAGGTGGAAGGCTGAGTTTGCATTTCAAGATTTTGTCAATCGTCTTCTTTCTGTTTTCACCAGTGAAAGGAGGCTACGGGGACAGCAAGAGATAGGAAAAGGAAGAAGAAAAAAAATGATGGGAATAATCTAAGTTATATAAATGACATTCTGAACACAAAGGGATTTTGGGAGAAATCACGCTGGTCAGGTGTGAAAATATTTCATGCTCCTAACACGGCAAGTTTGGTTTTGTTTCATCGAAACAAAATCTGAGTGAAAACAGTTTGTTAGAAATCATATATAACAGAACACGTGACAATTCAAAAAGGCAAAGAGATCTGTAGTTTTATTCATTTTAACAGAAACCAAATACTTCAAGCCAGTTTAGTTTTACTGCCGGCCTGTTTGTTTTGACATTTCACCTGCTGTGTTCACCAGAGGAACCACTTTATCCTCCTGAACAGGACATCACGTCCCCACTACATGTGCCACATTGAAAACTGATTTTTCATTTCAGTGTGACTTTTTAAAACAGACATGCTGGCGTACACTTACCGCCCCCGTCAGCATGTCGTACATAAGAGCTCCCAAACTCCACCAGTCCACTGCACGGTTATGTCCACTCCTCATCAAGATCTCTGGAGCCCTGAGGAAGGGACAGAAACGGACAAGAAATAATCCTCTTTGCACATGTACCAAACCTGTCTGGGATTCAACCAGGAAACCCGACTGTGTGACATACATGTACTCAATTGTGCCACAGAAAGTGTGGGTCACCGTCCCGTCGTGGATTGATTCTTTGCACAGACCAAAGTCTGTCAACTTCACATGTCCTAGAAGGACAAAAGGAGCCAAATCAAGAAAAAGAAAACCGAGCTCCAAACACCCAAGAGGTTATGTATCAGGTTTCCAGATGGTCACATTCATTCGAGGAATAAAAGAGCATGTATGTGTGTTTCTTGTGAGAAGTCAAAGTGTTGTACCGTTGTTGTTGAGCATGATGTTCTCAGGCTTCAGGTCTCTATAAATGATGCCTTTCTGGTGAAGGTGCCCGAGTGCCATCGAGATCTCAGCCAGGTAGAAACTGTCACCCGAAGATACAAAACGCAGTACAGCCTTTACAAAACTGCAGTAATATTCAATCTTGTGATCAGGTCTGACATACTGCATGTGTGGGGGAGCAGCTAGTTCAAATTTTATTTTAAAATAGTAAATGGACTGCATTTATATAGCACTTTTCCATCTGCATCAGACGCTCAAAGCGCTTTACAATAATGCCTCATATTCACCCTGATGTGAGGCTGCTGCCATACAAGGTGCCCACTACACACTGGGAGCAACTAGGGGATTTAAGGACCTTGCCCAAGGGCCCTTAGTGATTTTTCGGTTAGTTTGGGATTTGAACCAATTTCAAACCGACTTGCTTAAACACAGAAACTTAACAGAATGACTTACCAGGCAGTGTCCTCCATGAAGATTCCCTCTCTTTCCAGCTGCATGAACAGCTCCCCACCTGCAAACAAGAAAAAACAACTCAGTTGAAATTCTGCTAAAACAGAAAGAAAGCATGATGAAATAGCTTCCCGTTGACTGTAGAGGAGAGCAGGTTTGTATATTTGGGTGTTAGTGTCCTCACCACTGAGATACTCCAGGATGAGGTACAACTTCCCCCCTGTCTGGAAAGCATAGATGAGATCCACGATGAAGGGATGTTTCACCTCTTCCAGAATGTTCCTCTCAGCTTTGGTGTGTGCTGTGTCTTTTGCGTTACGCACAATCATAGCCTGTTGAGGGCCACAAAAACACAAAGTGTGAAAGCTTTGCCAGACACAAACAGCAAAGTTGACGAGCTGGGGTCGGTGCCTCAACATCAGCTGCAGAGGCAGCACGAGTGCAAGGAGAAAGAAGCGAGTGAATTTGATGACAATAACGCTGCATTATGTTGTGATGTGAGTTTGCATAAACAGTCTCACCTTGACTCTAACACATTCAACTAGTACATATACTGTAACGTCATCCTGAACACCCGACTGTGCACGTCAAGTCCTGTTTTACACTAATGAACTCAAACCCAAAGTAATTCAACCTGAGAAGGGCCTGTTCACACTCACCTTTTTCAAAACTTTCATTGCAAATATCTTCCCAGAAGCAGCACCTGATACCTTGCGTACTTGAAACACCTATTTTTTTTTTTTAAAAAGAAAAGAAATCAAAACATTGGCAAGGAAAATATTTATGCTGTGCTGAAGCATACTGTAACTTAACCACAGACTATCTATACTGGACACAGCCAGCATGACGCCACCCACTGGTTTTCTATAAACAGGAAACAGAAGTGACACCCTTTTCTGGGTGTCACCATGTTGAGAGACCCGCCCACGCTGATTCGCAATGAACTCATTAATGCATAAAGGGGTGGAGCCTGGGTGGTTCTCCTCACAGTTCACTTTGGTGTGGGCAGCAAAGGTTATCAGCTGTGTATTTCCTCAGTAATCATACATTAAGTGGACCTACCAACAGCTGCTAAAATTGCTAACACCATTAGCATCCATCCATCCATCCATTTTCTTCCGCTTTATCCGGAGTCGGGTAACACCATTAGCATACAACATTAAATAAGAGGAGAGTTTCCCCTCAGCTTGAATTTGCAACAGGGATGCCTTAGGTGATCCATTAGCACGTGTTGCCACACAACAAGGCGTATTATACTTGATGTTTGTAATAAAATACTCCAAACAGACACAGCAACACAACAGCAAGTGGCTCCATTATGGTCAGAAGCGGTGAGAGATATCCTCGCTGGACCCAGCTGCTGTCACTCAAATTAACCACACCTATAATTATACAGAATTTTATGAATTAAAATGATTTAAACTAAAGCCCCTGTCACAGTGGCGTATTCGTGGAGCTGCTCATTGCGGCGTTGTGTTTCATTTAAATACGCCTGAAATACGCACATACTCAGCCTTTAACAGTGTTTGTTCATACTTGCAGCTGCGTGTGTTCGCATTTTAATGTGTGCACACAGTCGCGTGTACCATGCCACACCAGTTTCAGTGCTATTTTCTGCTTCTGTGGAAGTACTCTCTGTTCTCTACTGCATGGTGTGGTGCGGCTCAAAAACATTCATTTAACTTTTTTTTTTTTTATGCAGCAAGTGCATATTTATTTTAGAGTCACAGCTCTTTTCAGCTTTGAGTTATTGTACGTTATTGTACTTGGCCCCACAAATCTTAGAAACATGGTGTCTAACCAGATCCTTACTCTGGATGGGCTTACCCTGACCTCTAGTAATACTGTGAGAAATCTTGGAGTCATTTTTGATCAGGATATGTCCTTCAATGCGCATATTAAGCAAATATGTAGGACTGCTTTTTTGCATTTGCGCAATATCTCTAAAATTAGAAAGGTCTTGTCTCAGAGTGATGCTGAAAAACTAATTCATGCATTTATTTCCTCTAGGCTGGACTATTGTAATTCATTATTATCAGGTTGTCCTAAAAGTTCCCTGAAAAGCCTTCAGTTAATTCAAAATGCTGCAGCTAGAGTACTGACGGGAACTAGAAGGAGAGAGCATATCTCACCCATATTGGCTTCTCTTCATTGGCTTCCTGTTAATTCTAGAATAGAATTTAAAATTCTTCTTCTTACTTATAAGGTTTTGAATAATCAGGTCCCATCTTATCTTAGGGACCTCATAGTACCATATCACCCCAATAGAGCGCTTCACTCTCAGACTGCAGGCTTACTTGTAGTTCCTAGGGTTTGTAAGAGTAGAATGGGAGGCAGAGCCTTCAGCTTTCAGGCTCTTCTCCTCTGGAACCAGCTCCCAATTCGGATCAGGGAGACAGACACCCTCTCTACTTTTAAGATTAGGCTTAAAACTTTCCTTTTTGCTAAAGCTTATAGTTAGGGCTGGATCAGGTGACCCTGAACCATCCCTTAGTTATGCTGCTATAGTCGTTTTGACCGTTGGGGTTTTTCTGTAATTATTGTATGGCTTTTGCCTTACAATATAAAGCGCCTTGGGGCAACTGTTTGTTGTGATTTGGTGCTATATAAATAAAATTGCCCTGATCGATCAGTCTGATCAGGGCGTCTGATGAGCGCACCGACATGCAGCGAGTGCGCATTTATTTTAAAGAGTCACAGCTGTGATTAGACACACACACAGAGAGACAGAGAGAGAGAGAGAGAGAGAGAGAGATTTTATTTTAAGGAGACCCTCCTTCATTCCATTGGCACCGCTCCAAACGCTGCGCAGCTCTCTGCTGAGAGACTCCGCTCAGAATAGCTTCAAAACGAATTGCCGCATTAAATGACACCTCTTTCCAAATGCTGTAATACAGACAATAAACTACAATCAACTAAAACGTTTTATTTCCTCCCAAAATAAAACTTCCTGCATTCTTTATGAATTACATCCTGACGTGCAGCACAGCCAGCTGTAAGAGCTCAGCTCAGATGTATGGAAAGACATTCATGCCAATAATGTCTGAAAGGAAATGCTTTTGACAAAAACTACAACTTTTGTTTATTTCTATTTATGTCCAGAGATCAAGAATCCACCATGTAGAGTTTATCATGTCCAAAGTTTATGGATCCAGTGACCAATTTCACATTGATTTAATTTAAGACTCAATAAAATGTTGACATAAAAAACCTGTAAAGCCTACTTTTAGTACACAGAAAATTCACAAGAGGTACTGATAAGGGAACCGATAAGGAATCGGATAGATAATGGTAATGATATTGATAAAATCTTATCAATACCCACGCCTAAGTACAACATAAGTAATTTTACTCACAACTGATATGAAATGTTTCTGACTGACTCCACACATATAAGGACACCTAGCTCAGTGGCTGTGCTGTGGGGGTGGATTGGGATGGGTATTTTTTTTGTGGGGGGGGGGTTCATTGCCCTTTTGTTTGAAATCTGTTCTGCTCCCACAAAGTTTACAGGAATTACTAAATTACAACGGGGGACCGCTTTGACTTTACGTGAGACCAGGCTTGTGTTTTTCAGTATTTTCATATCCACATAATCCCTGGAAGATCCAACCCTTCAAACTCACACCAAATACATGACTTCACATGTCAGTGCCTTTGACATTTGCTTTGTAATACTGAAAAATTCCCAACTTGCAGGAAATTACTTCTTAGTCATCACATCTAAAAACCACTTCACCAAAAAAAGTCTCTGCAAAGTGAAAATGTTTCCAAACTGTCTGTGATGAACCTCAAAAATGTTCCACAGCTCAACAGGTTTGTCTAAACTGTTTAGCTATAACAGCACACCAAAACATCACAATACAAATCTATTTACTCTGCTTCTTTTAAAATGAATTAAATCATGTGTTCCTCATTTGGAGCCATAGTAACAAAAAAAGGAAGACCCTTCAGCTGCTCCCTTGTTTGCACTTGGGGTCGCCACAGGAGATCTGATGTGGACCTGCACGTTGAATTGGCAGACAGTTTACATCAGATGCCCTTCCTGATGCAATTCCACCTTACATGGAGAAATGTGGCAGGAGTGGGGTTTGAACCGGGAACCATCCACACTGAAACCAAGCACACTAACCACTTTTCCACCATGCCTCCACTTGAACCATAGTAACAAAAGTTATAAAATTTAAGAGACAAACTTAAATGCAGATTTTTTTTTAAATGTGTATTTTGAAGAAGAGACACTCAGACACATGACATTTTTGTTGTTCAAACCAAACATCAGCGGTATACTGATCCTACACTTCGATTACAGGGTGCTCCCGGTAATTTCAGGCCAGAAAATTTCATTATTTTATTTACCCAAACCCAGAGTGGCTACAGCTAGACTAAAGGTCCTCAGATTCCACACTTATCAAAGTGACTTACTTTTACAAAACAAATAAATAAATACAAGGGCACAAACCAGATGTCTCACCTTTCCATAGCCACCTTTTCCCAGAACTCTCAGCAGCTCAAAGCATTCCGGCCTGATCTGCTCAGTTCCCTTGTTAACGCTGTTCTCTGAAATTTCAAACTTCTCACAGTCATCCATGTTACTGGAAAAATAAAAACATACAAACAATACTGTGTTTACCACTTGTGTGACATCATTTCACTGTTGCCACCTGCTGTACAGAGGATCTGCACATGACTAGGAATGTCACGATCAGGTTTTTTCCTGGCTCTGTAAGGAAGCAGCAGTAAGGAATTTGTCGGTCCACTCACTTCGAAAGCGAAGCAGAGGTAACGTGCACTCACGGTAATTTGGTAACCCAGGATTAATTAAACTGTTAAAGTCAATTTAATAAATACAGACTTGATCGTGACATCTCTGCATGTGGCGCCACCACTTCCGCTGCTCTTGTTGAGAGGCTGTTTGATGTTTTGCTCTTCCTCACAGAAGAATATCACAAGAAAGCCTTTTCACAGAGTTGAATGTTCCACTATTTGTCTTTCAGATTTATATTCCACTGTTTACGCCCGCTAAAGAACAATACTATTCATGCCCATCAACTTATTGATAGTCAAAGTATTTTCTGGAACACAAGTTGGGGAATTTATAAAGTTCATGTAGTTCAGAGGTCTCAGATTAACATCACTTTGAGCAGATGGAATCAGCTAATCAGTGAAATAACCTGGTGGAGTGGGCGATTGCAAAGAAAACCTGCACCGTCTTGGCCCTTCTGGAATGGGTTGAAGACCTTGGAACTACATGAACTTTATAAATTACAATGCAAAACAATTACAAATTAGATCTCAGTCTATGAGCAATATTGAAAGCTACTGAAAAACAATGCTGCTTGTACTTACAAATCAAAGCCACTGCACTGGTCCATGTATTCACTGAGGTGGCCCTGGAAACACAAAAAGCATAAGGACAGAAAATCTCAGTTCACAGCAATGCAAAGCAGCAGTGATACAGGGAGGTAAAATAAGTATTGAACACGTTATATGTGTAAACACTTTGGTTGTTACTAACGTCTGGTCAAAATTTAATGTCAACAGTACCTTTAGAAATATATTTACTGAGAAAAAAAGTGATGTGTTAAATACTTATTTTACCCACTGTATAAACGTGATTTTCACCACATGTAGTATAACGCTAAATATTAGAAGCCTAAAAAAAAGTATTAGAAGCCTACTTGTATACTATAATCAGCAGTACATTTCAAAGAATTAAATGAATAACATTTATTTCAGTATAACTTTAGTGTTAAATGCATTATTCAACGCAACATGCTAGCTGTATGTACGGCACAATGTTGCCAGGTCTGTTTCTTACAAGTCAGGATGTTGCCATGCAAGGCACACAACTACAAACAGATAGCAACTTGGGAATTACGACCCTTGCTCAAGAGCATCTTACCGTTTCTTGTCTGAAATGAAATTGAACTCATAATCCCAACACCGCCAGTTTCAGGGATGATTTTGTGTGTCTGTGTGTTTCTGTATATCTACACATGGACCACTTCATTTAAAAAAATACATAAACGAATAAAAGTCTTATGGACCACCTAACTCTGGTGGTCTGCTGACCACACCGACGGTGTATTATTATCAATTAGACCCCAGAGTAATTTTTAAACAGTGTGAGAAACACTTTTTAACTTAGAACATGATATTAATTTAAAATGTGATATTTTAACAATATACTCACAGACCCACTCTTTGACAAAGGCTAATTTAGGCCAACCCAGCTTCCTGCTGCAAGTTATTGTTATGGCTTAATGGGGCAACACAGTCTTGTTTGAACCTCTATGTGATATTGCGGGATTTGACCACTTCTGGGGATAGCCTGCCAGTGCGCAACACAAACACAGCATCACTTCACATGGAAAGATGGTGTGCTGTATTGTTTTAGCTGTAATCACTGAACCAGTCCCAAAAAGTGCAGGGCTTTTTTTTTTTTTGGTTCCCAGTGGAGAAGGGAAGATGAAGCAAATGGGAGATATTGTGTCAGTATGTTTTAGAGAGAATTAATGTGAATAATGATAATGTGGCTGTCCCCGGATGTACAATTTTTGCATCACATGCTCTTTCCTTTAACCCCTTTATTGTCCACCCTCAAACAAGACTACAGTGCCCAAAAAACGATTAAAGTTTCTTTACCTTCTGTGAATACAACATAGGCAATTCCAAAAAAAGTACTTCTGATACTGCATTCACATGGTGGTGGTATGCTGCACATGGTAACCTGGAAGTTCCTTTATTTTTAATAAGAGGTCAAAAGAAAACTTGACCCCTGCTGGCTGTGAAAGGAACAGCCAGCTGCACACTGCATGCATCATTGTGGTGTACAATTATAAGAAAGTTATAGGCACAATGACATACACACCAATTAGGGTTTATGCCAGTACATTATTGCTATGTGCCAGATTCAAAAATACACTTTCAGGCAGGGGAATAATTTCATTCCTTTCCCACCTGCAGTGAGTTTCTGTTGGGTACAGTGTTTCTCCTTACCTCCACTAAGACATTTTTCACCCCATTAACGAAATGGGAGAACCCACTTTAATTAATAAAAATTTTCTTTGTAACAATGTTACTTTATTAATATTGATGACATATTATACAAATAATTAAGTTTATGAGTTTCGGTGAAAGCTGGAACATACCTTCGCCTCGTTGAAGGGTATGTTCCAGCTTTCACCTCATGAAATATTTGTACCATTGAAAGAATGCAAAAACAGTCTTTTTTTTTATATATATATAATGGCTAAAATAGAGCCTTGTCATTTGATATTTTATTAATTTAGAAACAACAGAAAAGGGACTTACATTTTGATGTTCCACTACTGCTAAAGTCCAAATTGTGATGTGTAGTCCAGTGATGCTGTGCACTAACTTCGGAGTTCCATTAAAAAAAGAAGAAATAAAAAAAAAAAAGATTTGGTGTAGTTCCTCAGTCCAGCCCAAAATCACATCAGTTGAACAGCTCTTCATGCATCCAGATGGCTTACAGCGGAGTGGATTTTGTGTGTGTGTTGCAAGAACTAACACAGTCAGTC
This sequence comes from Thalassophryne amazonica, assembly GCF_902500255.1. Lineage (NCBI taxonomy): Eukaryota > Metazoa > Chordata > Actinopteri > Batrachoidiformes > Batrachoididae > Thalassophryne > Thalassophryne amazonica. The sequence goes on along the minus strand of NC_047111.1, from coordinate 114,160,820 downwards.
AGCTGAATGAAATCGTCGACTCGCTTGTGTCGTTGTCCCGCGTGCGCGCGCTCACAAAACCTGGTCAGAGCTTGTGCACGCATGTGTACTTCCTCAGCGCAGCGAGAAGAGGAAAAAAAAAAAAAAAAAAAAAAAAAAAATCACATTAGAAATTAGTCCAGCTTTTCATTCTAACTTCCTGCTAACAGCCTCCAGACGGCTTACAGTGCAGTGGATTTGTCTTGTGTGTGTGTGTGCGCACGCGCGTGTGTGTGTGTGCGCGCGCGCGCGCGCAGAGTGCAATGGTACCAAACGTATGGAACCAAATTTGCACTCTAAATGGAACCAAAATGCACTCTAAATGCAATGCAACACAAATGGGACAACTAATGTCATGTGACATAAAAAGCACCAAGCAAATTACAAGGATCCATTCAGCCACATTCATGTTCACATGATGTGATTTTTGGCTGAACTGAGGAACTACACAGTCTTTTTTTATGGACACAGCATCACAGGACTACACATTACAGTGGAACACCAAAATGTAAGTCCCTTTTCTGTTTTGTTTTTTTTTGTTTTTTTTAAATAAATTAATAAAATAGCAAATGACAAGGATCTATTTTAGCCATTATATAAAGCAGATATATATATATATATATATATATATATATATATATATATATATATAAAACAAATAATGAATATTTTTATATTCTTTCAATGGAACAAATATTTAATTCGGTGAAACCTTTCACCTCATGTTCGTACCATTGAACTCATAAACATTCATTACTTGTATATTTTTTATCAGTATTACAGGCAGCATTGTTTAGCTTGGTGTATGTGTAAAACTTAGTTAAAACAAGCCATTTTAGTAAATTGCGGATTCTTGTTTAATTCAATTCAATATTTTTTTTTATATAGCGCCAAATCACAACAAACAGTTGCCCCAAGGTGCTTTATATTGTAAGGCAAAGCCATACAATAATTATGTAAAACCCCAACGGTCAAAACGACCCCCTGTGAGCAAGCACTTGGCTACAGTGGGAAGGAAAAACTCCCTTTTAACAGGAAGAAACCTCCAGCAGAACCAGGCTCAGGGAGGGGCAGTCTTCTGCTGGGACTGGTTGGGGCTGAGGGAGAGAACCAGGAAAAAGACATGCTGTGGAGGGGAGCAGAGATCGATCACTAATGATTAAATGCAGAGTGGTGCATAGAGCAAAAAGAGAAAGAAACAGTGCATCATGGGAACCCCCCAGCAGTCTACGTCTATAGCAGCATAACTAAGGGATGGTTCAGGGTCACCTGATCTAGCCCTAACTATAAGCTTTAGCAAAAAGGAAAGTTTTAAGCCTAATCTTAAAAGTAGAGAGGGTGTCTGTCTCCCTGATCTGAATTGGGAGCTGGTTCCACAGGAGAGGAGCCTGAAAGCTGAAGGCTCTGCCTCCCATTCTACTCTTACAAACCCTAGGAACTACAAGTAAGCCTGCAGTCTGAGAGCGAAGCGCTCTATTGGGGTGATATGGTACTACGAGGTCCCTAAGATAAGATGGGACCTGATTATTCAAAACCTTATAAGTAAGAAGAAGAATTTTAAATTCTATTCTAGAATTAACAGGAAGCCAATGAAGAGAGGCCAATATGGGTGAGATATGCTCTCTCCTTCTAGTCCCCGTTAGTACTCTAGCTGCAGCATTTTGAATTAACTGAAAGCTTTTTAGGGAACTTTTAGGACAACCTGATAATAATGAATTACAATAGTCCAGCCTAGAGGAAATAAATGCATGAATTAGTTTTTCAGCATCACTCTGAGACAAGACCTTTCTAATTTTAGAGATATTGCGTAAATGCAAAAAAGCAGTCCTACATATTTGTTTAATATGCGCTTTGAATGACATATCCTGATCAAAAATGACTCCAAGATTTCTCACAGTATTACCAGAGGTCAGGGTAATGCCATCCAGAGTAAGGATCTGGTTAGACACCATGTTTCTAAGATTTGTGGGGCCAAGTACAATAACTTCAGTTTTATCTGAGTTTAAAAGCAGGAAATTAGAGGTCATCCATGTCTTTATGTCTGTAAGACAATCCTGCAGTTTAGCTAATTGGTGTGTGTCCTCTGGCTTCATGGATAGATAAAGCTGGGTATCATCTGCGTAACAATGAAAATTTAAGCAATACCGTCTAATAATACTGCCTAAGGGAAGCATGTATAAAGTGAATAAAATTGGTCCTAGCACAGAACCTTGTGGAACTCCATAATTAACTTTAGTCTGTGAAGAAGATTCCCCATTTACATGAACAAATTGTAATCTATTAGACAAATATGATTCAAACCACCGCAGCGCAGTGCCTTTAATACCTATGGCATGCTCTAATCTCTGTAATAAAATTTTATGGTCAACAGTATCAAAAGCAGCACTGAGGTCTAACAGAACAAGCACAGAGATAAGTCCACTGTCCGAGGCCATAAGAAGATCATTTGTAACCTTCACTAATGCTGTTTCTGTACTATGATGAATTCTAAAACCTGACAGAAACTCTTCAAATAGACCATTCCTCTGCAGATTAGAGTCTGATTTCACAAAAGGAGCTGCTTGTTTTATATTTGAGAATCTGGCAACACCAAGCCAACTCGCAAACCAGTGACCAAAATGTGGCATCCCAACGTTATTAACTAATCTTTAACGTTAATTACATTAGTCCTACAGTGCTGCAAACGACGACATCATAGTACACTTTTAAATAACGTAAAAGTAGTTTTCAAGTCACATAAGTTAACAAATCCAAGTGTGCTGCAGACACTACTTTGGTGCAAGGGTCCTACTGCTGGAACCCACACAAAATATCTTATGTTTGGATCCTGCTTCGGTTTCGGTAATAAAGCTGCTGTTATATGTTATTGTTTTAATGTATAAGATGTTGTATGAACAAAAGGAACGATAACAAAATTTGGCGGCTAACACCATGGGCCTTTATGTTACACTGCTACTTGAAATGCTAACCGGCTAATGGCGGCAGTTTCACCAGTAATGGCAACTCACCCCGTCTTCAAGTTCGTCGTCAGAGACATCCTCATCCGGTTGATCCAAGTCGATGTCAAAAACTCCGGCCATGACACCCCCAGTTGTTCAGTCGGTGTTTATCCTGAAAACACAGCGGTCCCGCTCCCCCGCCTCATGGGCAAGCCGTCGCCATTACACCGGATACTTAGCATTAAGCTAACCAAAACAACACGGGTCGACTATACCGGCCTCTAGTGTCCTACAATGGTATTACAGCACGTTCTGGAACGAAGCTCAGAGATCGACACAGTATCGATACTTTGAAGCAAGTACCGTGTTGCTTTGATCGACGAGTTCAATTTAACAGACAAAACAAGTCTTTTTCCTTGTTAAACAATAAATACAAATAGACTGAGTTCATTTCGTAAAATTCAATGCATCAGTGACTAGAGTTCATTAACAGTGTTAAGGTGAGTTAAGGTAAGATAAGGTGATCAAATAAAAATGCTTTTTACATGTTACTCTTCTGGATCACTTTGCACAATTTCACAATTTAACTCCGAAACAATTGGGAAATTGATATAGTCGAACAGATTGACAATTTAAAAAAAAAAAAAAATCAATTCAGGGCTTGCAATATCCGTTTTCTGCCAGCAGGTGGCGGTAAGTGTGAGGGAACCTTTCACCTGATTTCTGCTGTGCTGCAGGACTTCAGTCAAATTCAGGATCCTCATATATATAACAGTGCAACAACACACACGGAACACAAACAGCTTGCGCTTTAATGTAATCATTTATTTTTGTGATTGTTAGTGCTGGCCATAAAATAAATTCTGTCCACAGATATAATTTGCTTTCTCAAAATCAGGGTTTGATCTCATGCACAACCATAAAATCTGCAAGAATCTAGTCTCCAATTTGTAGAACAAGTGCCATGATAATTAAGGATGCACTGATACCACTTTTTTCCAGACTGAGTACAAGTACGACTACATACATTTGTGTACTCGTCAATACCGAGTACCGATACAAATACTTAATGATACCATTAGAGTTTTATGATGACTTTGAAAACATGTTTTATTCAGCAGTTGGTCCTTACTTTTGACTTTAATTGCTACCAATATCCGCTTTGTTTTTATTTACAAGCATTTCACTTAAATCATGTAACTTTACTTTTTCACAACAACTAATTGTCCTTTAACATTAACGGTGTGTTTCTTAACAAACATGACACTGTCAGACATCTTACTGAAATGTAACCTGTGGACCTCAGCACTGCAAAATCACCAGTAACTGAAATGAAATTGTCCATCAATAACTATATTTACATCTGTGAGCACTAAACCTTTTTTGAAAATGTGAGGGCAGATTCTTTTTGATGAAAAGAAGCTTCTCTGTGTTATCAGCTGTGAGCCTGTTTTTATCTACAACACTGAGCTAAACAGTCTTTCACGCTACACACTATTTTTTAACTTTTAATTAAATACGTACTTGTAAGATACACAAATTAAGCCGTAAATGTTTTTTCCCCAAAGGTGGAACATGTAAACATTGATGTGCACAGTGCGTACACACACACCGTGTGTGCGCATATGCGCACACACGGTGTCGTGCGGCATGTCCACAACACACGGAGGCAACACGGAGTAATTTGAACTTTTTTTCTTTGTGGATCATGGAATAATTTCATTGTGTGCAGACAGAATAGCCCGCTGGCTGTGGTAAATTAGCCATTAACGAGGATCAGCGACACTTTCAACTTCTGGTGCAAATTGCGGCCTGTGGAGTAGGAACGGAGGGTCCAAATGCAGCACTCCAGACATTCCACAAACAGATTACACCGAGCCGGTTTCCCATCAGCCTGAACACCCACACCAAGGGCTGAAACTCACCAATCTGATGGACAATCTTCACCGCTGAAACCGTGATCTGAGTTCTGATGGAGCAACTAGTGCAAAGTGCCGTAGTCACAGAGGAACTTTTTTTCAGCCACGACAAGGAATTAAGGTATTTTCAGATGTTGTTTTCCAAACTCAGGAGGCTGTATGTTGATAATTTTTCTTCAGGATCACCTGATGATGATTCCACAAACAGGTAAGACTTTTTATTTACTCTGTGTGTGAATTTACTCGCCATGAGGGCCGCAGCTTTCAGCCAATCAGTGGACAGCATTAATGGACATATTTTGACTTATGAGTAAATTACATGAAAGCCTGTAAAAATCCATAAATTAGCTGCATCATTGTCTGTCTTTAAGCTGCAGTGTTCAAATGTATGAAAAAAGTAGTGGCTTATGGCCTGAAAATTATGGAGTGTGTGCGTGAAAATCCCCCATCGAGAGGTTGACTTCATGCTGCTGTAAAGGGGTATCAGGTCACGTTGTGTCAGAGCAGTTTTATGATTACAACTATGAGTAAATGAATACAGGATCAGGCTGATACCTGATACTGGTATCAGAATTGTTGCATCCCGTAGTTATAATGATCCCCGGTCTCCCCTACACCAGATATCAAATACAGCCACGCACTCATGCAAATAAATAAACTCACTATGCGGTATACTTATTTAATATCACCTTTGATGCGGATGCAGGAGATGAGGTCAGATTGTGTCTTAAGCATAAAGTATATAATTTAAAGCACATTAAATTACACAAGTGGTTATGGCGTACAGAAACAGAAATTAATACAAATTTTAAATTTACCGTAATAGTCCAACGAGACAGATAATTTTATCTTTTTTTTTCTCCCTTTCATTTTGAATAGTACGTAGTATTATTTGTGTACATGTTGGAAACGTCTTGCAGATCTTTAAGTTTTAGTTTATAAATAATAACAGAAAGCCATTAAAGAACCATAATGAAATAAATGATGGGACACCCACAGTTACTGAAATCAACACTTAAAGTTAATTCTCCTATATTTGAATAATTTTCCATCATAATTGTTAATTGATCATTTTATTCAAGGTACAGCTAATAGCTATACTCTGGTTGTAATCTTTTTTTTTTTCCTTCTTTAAGCCAGTTTGTTTTAGAATCTACCTAAAAATGACAATATTTGGAGTTTCCCATGGATGTGACATTGGAACGTCTCGGCTGCAGCAGAGATTCTTTTAAAAACGGGCTGTTTTTGAACAGTGAAGCCACATTTGATGAGGAATATGTTCATGTAAAATTGTCCATGATTGTGAGTTATTCTTTTACGCTGCAGCGTCTGAAAGCAGGAATGAACCACCTCCATCTGATAGTTTACTTGACTTTGACTGAGTGGTGATCAAAACCACCGGTACGAGGTCACAAACTGTGTTCCCGGTTTTGTTTGGCATTGTTTATGTTTACAAGGGAACAAACTGGATGGTAGAAACAGACAAAGCTCTGTTGTGGGTCTGTGTGATGGTCACGCTCATAAAACTGTCAGCAATTTGATCATAATGTGTTTTGAATATGCAACCAAAGACTGTGCACCCCTGCCAGTGGCAGTTCTAGGAAGGAGTCAAGGGTGGGGTGGGGGAGCAGTGCCCTTGTACCAGTAAGTTTGGTCCTCCCAGCTGTCACTTTAAAACGTCAAAGCAATGACACTAATAAAGTCATGAATTCTGTTTTTCAGTTTACTTGTCTTCAAGTTGACTAAATCAAAATCAAATCAAATCAATTTTATTTATATAGCGCCAAATCACAACAAACAGTTGCCCCAAGGCGCTTTATATTGTAAGGCAAGGCCATACAATAATTACGTAAAAACCCCAACGGTCAAAACGACCCCCTGTGAGCAAGCACTTGGCGACAGTGGGAAGGAAAAACTCCCTTTTAACAGGAAGAAACCTCCAGCAGAACCAGGCTCAGGGAGGGGCAGTCTTCTGCTGGGACTGGTTGGGGCTGAGGGAGAGAACCAGGAAAAAGACATGCTGTGGAGGGGAGCAGAGATCGATCACTAATGATTAAATGCAGAGTGGTGCATACAGAGCAAAAAGAGAAAGAAACACTCAGTGCATCATGGGAACCCCCCAGCAGTCTACGTCTATAGCAGCATAACTAAGGGATGGTTCAGGGTCACCTGATCCAGCCCTAACTATAAGCTTTAGCAAAAAGGAAAGTTTTAAGCCTAATCTTAAAAGTAGAGAGGGTGTCTGTCTCCCTGATCCGAATTGGGAGCTGGTTCCACAGGAGAGGAGCCTGAAAGCTGAAGGCTCTGCCTCCCATTCTACTCTTACAAACCCTAGGAACTACAAGTAAGCCTGCAGTCTGAGAGCGAAGCGCTCTATTGGGGTGATATGGTACTACGAGGTCCCTAAGATAAGATGGGACCTGATTATTCAAAACCTTATAAGTAAGAAGAAGAATTTTAAATTCTATTCTAGAATTAACAGGAAGCCAGTGAAGAGAGGCCAACACGGGTGAGATATGCTCTCTCCTGCTAGTCCCCGTCAGTACTCTAGCTGCAGCATTCTGAACCAACTGAAGGCTTTTTAGGGAACTTTTAGGACAACCTGATAATAATGAATTACAGTAGTCCAGCCTAGAGGAAATAAATGCATGAATTAGTTTTTCAGCATCACTCTGAGACAAGACCTTTCTGATTTTAGAGATATTGCGCAAATGCAAAAAAGCAGTCCTACATATTTGTTTAATATGCGCATTGAATGACATATCCTGATCAAAAATGACTCCAAGATTTCTCACAGTATTACTAGAGGTCAGGGTAATGCCATCCAGAGTAAGGATCTGGTTAGACACCATGTTTCTAAGATTTGTGGGGCCAAGTACAATAACTTCAGTTTTATCTGAGTTTAAAAGCAGGAAATTAGAGGTCATCCATGTCTTTATGTCTGTAAGACAATCCTGCAGTTTAGCTAATTGGTGTGTGTCCTCTGGCTTCATGGATAGATAAAGCTGGGTATCATCTGCGTAACAATGAAAATTTAAGCAATGCCGTTTAACAATACTGCCTAAGGGAAACATGTATAAAGTGAATAAAATTGGTCCTAGCACAGAACCTTGTGGAACTCCATAATTAACCTTAGTCTGTGAAGAAGATTCCCCATTTACATGAACAAATTGTAATCTATTAGATAAATATGATTCAAACCACTGCAGCGCAGTGCCTTTAATACCTATGACATGCTCTAATCTCTGTAATAAAATTTTATGGTCAACAGTATCAAAAGCAGCACTGAGGTCTAACAGAACAAGCACAGAGATGAGTCCACTGTCCGAGGCCATAAGAAGATCATTTGTAACCTTCACTAATGCTGTTTCTGTACTATGATGAATTCTGAAACCTGACTGAAACTCTTCAAATAGACCATTCCTCTGCAGATTGTTGGGAAAGTGTAAGTACACGGACCCACAACAGGGGGCGCAAATGAACGGACAATGGAATAGGTCAAAAACACACTTTACTGTTGTGAATATGCACAACAAGTACAACAGATTACAATAATGGACAAAGTCAAATTCACACAGGTGTCGTGTGGGCAGGCTCGAAGATAGGAGACGCCTCTCCAAAGTAGAACCGGAACCACACGGTTTCCTCCGCCACCAGACCCCGGGAATACTGGAGCCGCCAAGTCCCGAACTCCCAGGTGGCCACTGCCTCCGCGTGTCGGACCTGGTACTGCTGGCGAGGAATAAAGAACAATTAAAGGAGGGCGCGTTCGCACCCAGGAATCCGAACGGCAGGTAAGCTACCTCCACCTCTCGTTGGAAAGTTCTCTCAGAGTAATGCACAAAGTCACAAAGATCACTGTCAAACAGTTAGCTGAGTACGTTACCTTCTCGGTAGAAACGATATCTCGGCAAAGAGGTGGAGACGTCGTCCTGCTGATATACTCCTGCCGATCAGATGATTGGTAACAGCTGTTGCAGGTGATGCGTGACAGCTGTCACCCTGGCTGCTCCTGTGAGGCGGCTGCGCCCTCTGGTGCCTGGAGCCCGCACTCCAGACAGGGCGCCCTCTGGTGGTGGGCCAGCAGTACCTCCTCTTCTGGCGGCCCACACAACACAGATGATCAGTTAGCTGTTTTACAACTACCCTTTCAAGAATTTTTGAGAGAAAAGGAAGGTTGGAGATTGGCCTATAATTGATAACATTTTATCAATATCGATGCCAATATCATTTCTGCTTATTGGCCTAAGTCTTTATCGATTTCCTTATTGATCTCTGATCACTTTTATATGTGGAAAAATTTAAGTCTGACCAAGTTTTCAATGTCCATTGTGTACATGGTATAAAAACAATCCTGCGTTATTTATACTTCAGGAACAATGGAACACAGCAGGATTGGCGTCGGGTAATGTTGTATTGTGAGGTTGTGGATTCCAGTCATGTTGAGTACCGTTGCTTTGCCCTGACTTGCGTTGAAACTACTTCCTTTCTGCATCGACCACAGGATGCGGGAAAAAATTAAACATGTTTAATTTTTAGCGTGTGATTGGTTTCATCCTTTGCGTCCGTCGCGGTGTTGTGGCGTTGAGCTACATCATCTTGGCACTAGGTTGCATCCACATGGCTTTGTCATGACGCCGCATGATGCGACTCGAAGCGGAACCGGTGTGAAAGCGGCTTCAGAGTTGGAGTCAGACTCAAACACTGGGGACTTAAATCGTGAGTCAAACATGAGGTTTAGTGACTTGACTACAGCACGACAGTGAATACATTTATTAGGAGAAACATGAAATGTGATACGATGTCCCCCCACTCATTGAAATGACTTAGAGCCGCCACTCCACTGCTGCACACCAACACTCTAATTCAAGTGGTACTTGATCATAAAACATAAAGCGTTTATATAAAACTCTACCTGTAGAACAAGTTACATGTCTGAGTCATGTTGGAAATGAAACGACCCTTTCAGCAAACCGGTTATCTGCTGCTAGTTTAGCTGGCAGTTACTGTGACTCCTGGACAAAGCCTCAATCTCAGTGTGTTTTATGTGGCGCGTAAATGGCAGTAACTCAGCACAACCAGAACCATATCTGTTTTTATTACGCTCCACTGCCCTCTAAACACAAATGCTTAAATGGCAGGTGTTCCCCTTTCAGTTTACAGTCGCCTGTAATTGAAACAGCAAAGTCACATTTTCACAGTAGCCTGTCTAATTAGAGCTGCCATGCAGCAAAAACGCAGAGTGAAAACGGTGACGGCAGAATTCACGGCCCACCGGGGCGCCGGCGATATTAAGGCTCACATAATGAGTTTTTAAAGTCAGACGTCAAAGCATCTGCTGAAGCATCTCCAGAAATCCTCTGTGTATCTGATATGTCCCTTTCAGGGTCAACTGTATTCTAAGTTTTGGGGATATTCAATTTATTTTTAAGGTTTTATAATGGTTCATATCTGGCTGAAGATCAAGACGTTAACATGGTGTTTCCCCCTGATTTATATGTTAATTTTTCTTTCTAATCACTGGAAGTTTTCCAAACTGTGTTTTGATAAAATCTGGATAACATCTGTGTCACATAAGCAGTTAGCATATGGGGATATTAGAGGTAAATAATAACTGTCAACCGTTGCCCTGTTTGTCCGTCCGTGCGTGCATCTGAGTCAACAAAGTACTCGCAATAACTTTCGAGTAGTTGAGTACAGGGCCTCCAAATTTACACCATATATGCAGCTCTTGCGGATCTTTGTTGTTTTTGATGATGAATGACCTTGATATAATTTTCAAGGTGATAGAGCAAAAAACGTGAAAAACACGGCATTCGCAATAACTTCCTATAGGTTGGGTGTAGGGCCACCAAATTTACACCACTTATGGACCTCTTGGGGATCTCTGTTGTTTTATGATGAATGACCTTACCTGTTTTTCAAGGTCACATTGCAAAAAAAAATGGAAAATACATTAAAAAATTAGAAAATGCAGTTTTTACTGGGTGAATGCAAGGACACCAAATGTTCATAACTTATGCATCACATGGAGGTCTCTCTTCAACATGCCAGCAGACAACCCTTCTGTTACTGCACTTTGTGATAAGCGTCACCTCAGCCAGGGTATCACAAAGCCACCCCACCATCGTAGAAACATCCTTGAACTTATATTCACCTTGCTGACCCCTGCTCCCAACATCTGCTCTCATCTAACATAACCCCTTCCCTTGCCTTACACAGGCCAGCCTTTGACATGCACAGGTTAAGGTACAATGTGCAGTGTTTAACTTTATGATTAAAGATGAAAAGTAACAACTGCCCATCATGCGCAAATGCACTTGTCCTTTACACATATGTTCTGATATATGGAGACCTTCTTCTGAAGAAGGACATCTCAATCACTGAGCGATGGGGCACACAAGGACTTGAGGACAATAGCTCATTTTTATTATTCAAATCAAATCAAATCAATTTTATTTATATAGCGCCAAATCACAACAAACAGTTGCCCCAAGGCGCTTTATATTGTAAGGCAAAGCCATACAATAATTACAGAAAAACCCCAACGGTCAAAATGACCCCCTGTGAGCAAGCACTTGGCGACAGTGGGAAGGAAAAACTCCCTTTTAACAGGAGAAACCTCCAGCAGAACCAGGCTCAGGGAGGGGCAGTCTTCTGCTGGGACTGGTTGGGGCTGAGGGAGAGAACCAGGAAAAAGACATGCTGTGGAGGGGAGCAGAGATCAATCACTAATGATTAAATGCAGAGTGGTGCATACACAGCAAAAAGAGAAAGAAACACTCAGTGCATCATGGGAACCCCCCAGCAGTCTAAGTCTATAGCAGCATAACTAAGGGATGGTTCAGGGTCACCTGATCCAGCCCTAACTATAAGCTTTAGCAAAAAGGAAAGTTTTAAGCCTAATCTTAAAAGTAGAGAGGGTGTCTGTCTCCCTGATCCGAATTGGGAGCTGGTTCCACAGGAGAGGAGCCTGAAAGCTGAAGGCTCTGCCTCCCATTCTACTCTTACAAACCCTAGGAACTACAAGTAAGCCTGCAGTCTGAGAGCGAAGCGCTCTATTGGGGTGATATGGTACTACGAGGTCCCTAAGATAAGATGGGACCTGATTATTCAAAATCTTATAAGTAAGAAGAGGAATTTTAAATTCTATTCTAGAATTAACAGGAAGCCAATGAAGAGAGGCCAATATGGGTGAGATATGCTCTCTCCTTCTAGTCCCTGTCAGTACTCTAGCTGCAGCATTTTGAATTAACTGAAGGCTTTTCAGGGAACTTTTAGGACAACCTGATAATAATGAATTACAATAGTCCAGCCTAGAGGAAATAAATGCATGAATTAGTTTTTCAGCATCACTCTGAGACAAGACCTTTCCAATTTTAGAGATATTGCGCAAATGCAAAAAAGCAGTCCTACATATTTGTTTAATATGAACATTGAATGACATATCCTGATCAAAAATGACTCCAAGATTTCTCACAGTATTACTAGAGGTCAGGGTAATGCCATCCAGAGTAAGGATCTGGTTAGACACCATGTTTCTAAGATTTGTGGGGCCAAGTACAATAACTTCAGTTTTATCTGAGTTTAAAAGCAGGAAATTAGAGGTCATCCATGTCTTTATGTCTGTAAGACAATCCTGCAGTTTAGCTAATTGGTGTGTGTCTTCTGGCTTCATGGATAGATAAAGCTGGGTATCATCTGCGTAACAATGCCTAAGGGAAACATGTATAAAGTGAATAAAATTGGTCCTAGCACAGAACCTTGTGGAACTCCATAATTAACCTTAGTCTGTGAAGAAGATTCCCCATTTACATGAACAAATTGTAATCTATTAGATAAATATGATTCAAACCACCACAGCGCAGTGCCTTTAATACCTATGGCATGCTCTAATCTCTGTAATAAAATTTATGGTCAACAGTATCAAAAGCAGCACTGAGGTCTAACAGAACAAGCACAGAGATGAGTCCACTGTCTGAGGCCATAGAAGATCATTTGTAACCTTCACTAATGCTGTTTCTGTACTATGATGAATTCTAAAACCTGACTGAAACTCTTCAAATAGACCATTCCTCTGCAGATGATCAGTTAGCTGTTTTACAACTACCCTTTCAAGAATTTTTGAGAGAAAAGGAAGGTTGGAGATTGGCCTATAATTAGCTAGGATAGCTGGGTCAAGTGATGGCTTTTTAAGTAATGGTTTAATTACTGCCACCTTAAAAGCCTGTGGTACATAGCCAACTAATAAAGATAGATTGATCATATTTAAGATCGAAGCATTAATTAATGGTAGGGCTTCCTTGAGCAGCCTGGTAGGAATGGGGTCTAATAGACATGTTGATGGTTTGGAGGAAGTAACTAATGAAAATAACTCAGACAGAACAATCGGAGAGAAAGAGTCTAACCAAATACCTGCATAACTGAAAGCAGCCAAAGATAACGATATGTCTTTGGGATGGTTATGAGTAATTTTTTTCTCTAATAGTTAAAAGTTTATTAGCAAAGAAAGTCATGAAGTCATTACTAGTTAAGGTTAAAGGAATACTCGGCTCAATAGAGCTCTGACTCTTTGTCAGCCTGGCTACAGTGCTGAAAAGAAACCTGGGGTTGTTCTTATTTTCTTCAATTAGTGATGAGTAGTAAGATGTCCTAGCTTTACGGAGGGCTTTTTTATAGAGCAACAGACTCTGAGGGTGTAAAACTATTGACGAGATAGTCTATCTCACTTACAGAGTTTAGGTAGCTACTCTGCACTGTGTTGGTATATGGCATTAGAGAACATAAAGAAGGAACCATATCCTTAAACCTAGTTACAGCGCTTTCTGAAAGACTTCTAGTGTAATGACACTTATTCCCCACTGCTGGGTAGTCCATCAGAGTAAATGTAAATGTTATTAAGAAATGATCAGACAGAAGGGAGTTTTCAGGGAATACTGTTAAGTCTTTAATTTCCATACCATAAGTCAGAACAAGATCTAAGATATGATTAAAGTGGTGGGTGGACTCATTTACATTTTGAGCAAAGCCAATTGAGTCTAATAATAGATTAAATGCAGTGCTGAGGCTGTCATTCTCACCATCTGTGTGGATGTTAAAATCGCCCACTATAATTATCTTATCTGAGCTAATCACTAAGTCTGACAAAAGGTCTGAAAATTCACAGAGAAACTCACAGTAACGACCAGGAGGACGATAGATAATAACAAATAAAACTGGTTTTTGAGACTTCCAATTTGGATGGACAAGACTAAGAGTCAAGCTTTCAAATGAATTAAAGCTCTGTCTGGGTTTTGGATTAATTAATAAGCTGGAGTGGAAGATTGCTGCTAATCCTCCGCCCCGGCCCGTGCTACGAGCATTCTGGCAGTTAGTGTGACTCGGGGGTGTTGACTCATTTAAACTAGCATATTCATCCTGCTGTAACCAGGTTTCTGTAAGGCAGAATAAATCAATATGTTGATCAATTATTATATCATTTACTAACAGGGACTTAGAAGAGAGAGACCTAATGTTTAATAGACCACATTTAACTGTTTTAGTCTGTGGTGCAGTTGAAGGTGCTATATTATTTTTTCTTTTTGAATTTTATGCTTAAATAGATTTTTGCTGGTTATTGGTGGTCTGGGGAGCAGGCACCGTCTCTACGGGGATGGGGTAATGAGGGGATGGCAGGGGGAGTGAAGCTGCAGAGAGGTGTGTAAGACTACAACTCTGCTTCCTGGTCCCAACCCTGGATAGTCACGGTTTGGAGGATTTAAGAAAATTGGCCAGATTTCTAGAAATGAGAGCTGCTCCATCCAAAGTGGGATGGATGCCGTCTCTCCTAACAAGACCAGGTTTTCCCCAGAAGTTTTGCTAATTATCTATGAAGCCCACCTCATTTTTTGGACACCACTCAGACAGCCAGCAATTCAAGGAGAACATGCGGCTAAACATGTCACTCCCGGTCCGACTGGGGAGGGGCCCAGAGAAAACTACAGAGTCCGACATTGTTTTTGCAAAGTTACACACCGATTTAATGTTAATTTTAGTGACCTCCGATTGGCGTAACCGAGTGTCATTACTGCCGACGTGAATTACAATCTTACCAAATTTACGCTTAGCCTTAGCCAGCAGTTTCAAATTTCCTTCAATGTCGCCTGCTCTGGCCCCCGGAAGACAACTGACTATGGTTGCTGGTGTCGCTAACTTCACATTTCTCAAAACAGAGTCGCCAATAACCAGAGTTTGATCCTCGGCGGGATGTGATGTGACCTGAACTGTAAGGAAAAAAAATGATCACATGTATTTGTAGGCACAGTCTTTCTGCACCAGTTGGTGCATTTCAGCGGCATGCCACACACTGGAATTCAATATCATATAAAGACATGCATGAACAAAAGTAATTCTATTCTGGCATCTTCATTTTTTCAAATACATCATATTTGTCAGTTCCATGTATAAACAGACCTGTTGGGTCATTCGGTGCAGTGGTTGACCAGTTTGTTGATTCCCCGGCAGAGTGAGGTCTGTCATTTTCTATCTCTAGTTTTCCCCTAAAAGATTCTTTCCACAAAGTTTGGATGAAATGAGATGAGAATTACCAGTGGTGGTTCTTAGAAGGGGTTGGTTGTTGTTAGCGTCTCTGTAACGATAAGATTTGCCCTCACCGTGACCCCAAACATTCAGAAAACAGTCGGTTGTAATTACTACAAATACTAAAAAATACACACACACAAAAAAGCAGAATAACAGGATTTGATTAAGGTGAAATTATCCACTGCTGTTCCGACTTCTTTAGTTGTAGTGGTTTGTGTAAAATCCCATATGATTGGCGGTTTTGCTCTTAAAGTCATTACATGCAACTGTCCTGTACCTCAGAGACACTAAATCCTGAATAAATGTCTCATTTTTGTCATTGCAGATGTAGGAGGTGTGCAAGAAAAAAAAATCATAAATGCATGAAGTGACAGAGAATCCGCGGTGCGCTCGTGTTTGTTACATGCTCGTGTGGTACACAGTGAATTTTGCAGAGTAAAATTTGGGCCCAGTCCAAATAGAGTTAAATATACTCTATCACAGTGTAAACTCAACTCTTATTGGAGTAGAAACACTAGATTTGTCAAGACGAGAAGATTTACTGTGTACTTTTGTTTGTACCGTGGATGTTGGTGACACAAAATTATAAATGATCACAGTGATGAGGAAAAGACGGTGAGTGAATTTGCCAGTTCCTCATTTAATATGATACTTTCTGTGAGGAGGTCTGCTCCTCCTCATCCCATCCCCAGATGTGGTCTGTGTGGAACACGACATGCAGATTAGGCTCCTCCCACCCTGTCAGACAGAGAGACACACAGCCGGTTTGCTAGATTAGATACCAATGAGTTTCCAGTAACCAGTGGAGAAATTCTTTGGATGACAGCCCACGTTTTCTACTCTTACTACACTTGTCCATAACCTTTAACCTCTCTGTGACATTCTACTGCCTCAGTGAAGGAAATGAAGCAACGCCGAAGAGATTTAACCAGTTTATTGGTTGAAAGAGGCTTGCAACAAATCATAAAAGTGCAGATTACCTACATAATTGAGTGAAAGTGAAAATGAAAATAACTGCAATGACAAGATTCCTTTTTTGTTCTTTATTTCTTCTTATCCTGTGAATAAAATATTTAGAAAACATTGTGATTATTCTCACCCTGCCCCCCCCACCTCTCAACTTAAAAACAGAGGGCCGTTACTGCAAATTACATGGCTTAGAGTGAAATGTCAGAAGAGTTTTTGAAATCACAACTACAAATAGACATCAGTCTAATGGGAGTGAGGCGGCGTTCACTTTGTGGCAGCAGCCTTCCATTATCACCGTTTAACTGTCTGCCATATTGACACAGCGTGGGCAGAAACAGCAGAAACGCCGTTAAAACGTCCCCGCATTACACAGTCTAACACACACCTGCAGAAGGTTTACGTGTGTCAAGTTTGATCTGACAAACAGCACATCATTACACAGTTTTAGGAAGGTAATATTTTAAATCGTGCCAGAGCGGACAAGCAGCTGCTGGCGAGTAAAGTGAGGCCGCCAATCGGCGTGTGCATCAGCCCCGTGGTCTGACATCTCCTCTCAGATGGAGTGAATTACGAGAAGTCTGAATCTGCTGATAAGTGTGTTTGAAGTTGGCATGTTGAAGCCACAATAAAGCAAACAAAGGCCTTTGGAGGCGGGGCTTCAATAGAACTCAGCCAATGGGGTTCTTGTCAGCAGGAGGTTATATAAACCTGCATGTATGACGGAGAGTTCAGAAGACATAAGATGAAAAAAAAACACCTCTAAACCCAACACATTGTAGCTTTAAAGTGACATGTAAAATGTTTAATGGTAAATGGACTGCATTTATATAGCGCTTTTTCATCTGCATCAGATGCGCAAAGCGCTTTACAATAATGTCTCACATTCACCCCGATGTGAGGGTGCTGCCATGCAAGGTGCTCACTACACACCGGGAGCAACTAGGGGATTAAGGACCTTGCCCAAGGGTCCTTAGTGAGTTTCCAGTCAGGCTGGGATTTGAACCAAGGATCCTCTGGTCTCAAGCCCAACGTTTAACCACGAGACCATCACCTCCCCATATATTTAATATTATACAGCATAATGTTTTGATATTCAGTCATGTCATATCAGAATAAGTCAAAGATAATCACTTTTATTGATCACTTTTATTGTATCTTCTTGCCTGTCAGGGTTTCCACCATGAGGATAAATACATATCCTATAAAATGCAGTTGAATTTGGAAAACCTAATTGATTTGGGTTTTACAGTTCAAGTTATTTATGTTTTCTTTTTGACAGTGTGGTTACTGGTTCAAATCCTGATCACTGTCTCCGTACTGAAGTACCCTTTGAGCAAGACCCTGCTCCCTGACCCCAGTCTACAAATCTGACAGCATAGTTGGTGGCCCGGTCAGCACTCCGGTCAGGTGACCCTACCCTAACTCTGCCCACATCCGTATGGTTAGTGGTTAGAAAACAAACTGTATCAACCTCAGAAGCTGTGACTCAGTTACAACCAATTAATTATTGGGATGCTGAATTTAATTTTTTAAAAAGTACGTGGCTACAGTTATGAGACGTTTCTGTCCAGTGGTGATTAGACACACTGAGCAACTTCGACAGAACCCAACCGCATCATGCAGTGATTCACAGCGTATTGCAATAGTACTACTTTGTGAGAGATTTCCTTTAAAAAAAATAAAATAAAATAAAATAAAAAACTTCAACAATGTAAAATTGTTGTTTTTGTGGAACATGTGTTGCGATTTTGGATTATGGCAGAAATGGAGTGAGTGTATGTCACAGCCACAGAAAGCTAAAACCATGGATACAGAAAAATCAGTGCATGGTGGTAGTGGGGTTAGTAGTGCAAGTAGTAGTAGTAGTAATACAGTAGAATATACATTGTTAAAGGATAACACTCACATTTTTCAACCTACGCTTTAATTTTAGATGTTTTGAGGTTAATCATTTCACTCACAGGACAAAAATGAATTTTATCAGCGCATTATTGATTTAGAGTACAAACACCACTGCAGGCTAACAAGCTAATTAATGCTGTTGGATGGGGCAATCAGAAACATTCAGAGTAAACTGCTGTTTGTCACCACTGAAGAGGCCCAAAAACATCATTAGACATGATTACAAGTCAACTGCAGGTGAGGGGCTGAGTCACACAGAACTTGTAATCACTCAGTGCCCGCAGTGCCAGCTGGTGACTGTGACAATAAGGTAAGCAGCTACATCTATATTCGTGGTCTTATAAAGTTTCTTTACACTTGCCGAGGTAAGTATGTGCATGTTTACCTCTGGGGGGGATCCTGTCTGTGATACTGAACACTCCTAATGACATTTTCACCTGTTCAGTGGTGATGAAAAATGGTTTACTTTGAGCATTTCTGATTGCCCCGTCCAATAATATTAGCCAGTTAGCCAGCTGTGGTATATACACTGTAAATCAATAATAAGCCGATTAAATAAATTTTTGTCCAATGTGAAAAGATGGCCCCAAAACACCTGAAAAAAAGAGCCTAGGTTACAAATGTCAGTGTTATCCTTTAATACTGCTGGGTTCTGTCGTAGCAACTCCAGAGCGCCACGGCACTGAAATATCTCGTACCTGTAGCCACGTCCTAAAAAATATTCATGCACAAGCATTTCAGTCCCGCTTCACCTCATGCAGCAGCAGATGTGTTGACTGTATGTAATTTTTCTTATTTTTAATTGATGCATCAAATCACTGTTGGACCTACGTTATGAGAAATCCTCTTATTGTGAAAATGACGTGTGGAGTTTTCTGCAAAAACAAAAGCGTGAGTCATGTTGGGGTAAATTCTAAGAGCTTGTATCTTTCTTTGATTCCCGTCAGTTTCTGTAAACACACCGTCACGGCATATACGACCTTCCCGCTGCTACTCAAAAACAAAGGTCCTTAATGAGATTTTTACGGTGGGGTTTTTTTGGGGGGGGGAGGGGGATAAAGAAGAAATCTACCTGGTAAGCATAATTTAATGAGACAGAGTGTGACAGGAACTAAGTGGATAACCAAATGCAGAGTGGGCTCGGGGTGGGAACGAGATGAAGTCAGTGATATTTCAGCATCCCTCAGTGCCTCGCCTGCTGACAGCTGGGGGGGCAAGAGGGAGGTGGTTTGTGAGTGTGTGTGGGAGGGGGGAGCACTGTGGCAGAAATTAAACCAGTCCCACCGGATTCAGACACTAGAATCTCTCCAGCATATGGAGAGATCAGAGAGCAGGAGAGGAAGGAAAGATAAAAAGCAGTCTCATTATTTGAATATCAGTCCCCCGGCCTGTTTGGACAGGCAGGATTTGCATGTTGGGTTTTCAGCCGGAGCCCGAGGGCAGGGTGGCGTGGCGGTGGAGGGGTAGAAATAATCGTCTTCATGGCGCTGTAGGTGTGGCTACTCTGGGAACAGACCTCCTCTTAACAGTCACCAAAGCAAACACTCATACACACCTGACCTCAGTACAGCAGATTAAAATAATGTCAATTTGAAAAAAGTGACATTTTGGCTTTTTATTTTTAAAAGAAAAATCTGTTTTACATAATTCTATTTATAGTATTTAAGGATTCAAATGTTTTATTGTCAAGTTTACTGAAATTCTTACTCAAATGCCTTTTTCCCCCCACAGGTTTGACACAATAAGTACAGTAAGATTTTGTCTTATATAGAGATCAGAAAATGGGAAAGTATCTTTATCATGTGTGGTGTACAAGTTACGTTATAATAATTATTTTATTTAAATATAGAAAAAAGGGGGGCTGTAAATCACACCAAAGGATTTGACTTTGAATCTGAAATGGAGGTGATGTCAGTGTCAGTAATGTGATAAGTGTTTGGATGTGAAACATTAGACGGGAAATCGGAGTTGTGATGGACTCCTCCGCGGCTGACATGTGAGATTCTTTGGAGGCCTCCAGGTCAACACGGGCTCCGTGTGTTCAGGACTTATCACACAAAGAACACAAACACCGAGCCTCTGCTCAACAGACTTTATTGAGAGTAAAACCAGAGTAAGAAACAGTGGATGTACATACATCACATATACTGAGACAGACATTTATGATGTGGGAAACACAGGCGGTTACACTTTGAAATATGCACAGAATGTCTTTACAGACACATGTACTTACATTCAGTCAGGCACGCCAAACGGGGGGCTCCCGTATGGAACAGGACATCCTGAAACAGCCAAGAAAAAACACACTCCCCGAGCCAGCCGGCCATTCCTGTGTTATCCAATGATTTTTACTTTTATGACTTGTTTTCTCTACTCTTACGGGGGAACTAAAATAAAACTATCCATCGCTCAAGTGACGATTTTCAGCTTTGCATAATTACAAATCAGTATCCCTTCAGAAAAACCTCACCTACGGCAAGTTCTTCCAAATAAGAGTGCAGCCTCCTAGAAAAAAAAAAAGCATGTTGAGCAACAGAGGAAAGTTCTCAGTGAAACAGAAGAGGGAAGTGTAAAAAGGGAAGGGAAAAGCCGGCCGTGCGAGCAGTGTGTGTACCGTACCTACGAGTGGGTGTCACAATGCAGTGTGTCGCAATAAGGCGTGTACTGGATTCTCTGGAAATTCAAGAGCACTCGTGCCAGCAGCATGAGTGCGCACCAAGAATTACGCTGACGACTTTGACACCACTACATCTGCAAACAGCCCCCCCCCCACATTAAATACCATGCGAAAAAAAAAAAAAAAAAAAAAACTCACAGACGTCAGCATGGAGGAAACAGACAATAGAGTCATGTTGTCTGAGACGTGTCACATGGGGTGGGGGTGGGAGTGGGGGGTGCGACATCGCAGCACACACCTCCAGATGAGAACTGATGCTAAAACTGAGGCAATGACAATGGCAGGACGACAAAACAGGATGCTGGTCAGATGAAAGAGCCCGAAATGTCAGACAGCCTACAGACTGTTGTCGCCTTGCAATTTTAACAGCCAACACCAGTCTGATAAGCTATCTGACAGGCCGAGAGAGTGACGGACATGCCTGAGACACAGGTGTGCAAAAACAACAAAAAGCTCCTACTCCTACTTACCATGGCAGGAGAACAGAGTGGATGCGAGTGTTCTGACTAGAGCTAGTGCAAAGCGCAGGGTTCAGCGCGTTCAACAGTACCCCTCTGTTTTGAATCGAGGCGAGCGATTCGTCTCCTGGCTCCGTCACTGGGGCAGTGCAACGAGTTCATTTGAAGGTTCAGCTGAGGTAACAGCACAGACGTTTTTCACTGCGCTTCAGGCTTCTCTCTCTCTCTCTCTCCTGCTTGTGCCTGCTCTAGCGCCCACTGCGCTCAGTCCAGCGGCACAGCAGACAGAAGACAAAAAAAGCACAAGAAAAAGAGAGAGCGAGAGAAAGAGAAGGTGTTGCACATATCAAGAGCCAGCTGACGTTATCCAAAGAACTAACGTGACTAAAATCCATCAAATGTGAGCATCTCCTTTTTGAGGGTTAAAAAAAAAAAGAAAAAAAAAATCACGGAAAAGCGAAGACAAAGAAAAGCGGTTTCCATGACATTAAACGTCTCTAATAACTGCTGCCCAGTTCCAGACAGACTCCCAGTCTGTTAGTGGAAGACAATCTGATTTCATCCATAAAAGATAAAAAGGCAGAGCAACAAATGTCGTGGCTACAAAACCTACCATCTACCGCGTCTCGCCCGCTCCCTCACGCGCAGTCACAGATCTGATTCAATATATGGCTGCATCTGGTAAAGTGGCCCTGGGCTGACTCGTGCACTCTTCCTGGAAGCACAACAATAAGTGCAGACAAAGACCAGCAGGATGATTCACGGCGGATTCATCGTGTCTTATCCCCAAAGTCCGGAGATGAGTTTACTGTGCACACAAGGGAGGGGTTGACTAAAAACAGTCATTAAGAGCTTTGCTTCGGCACACGGGATACAGTATGGAGAAATGAGATGGACACAGTCATGTTGAGTCTGAGCACAGGAATAAATACAGAAAGTGTTCTTGTCAAAGTAACATATAGCGCAAATAAGCTACACAGCAAACATGAGGATCCTAGCTTAAACAAAGTGACTTTTAAGTTTCTACTGGGACTAATAGTGCACCTTGAGGCCTCCCTGAGGAGAATTATTGCCAGCAGCTGCTACGGACGTCTTAAAAAAAAAAAAACACATCGGCTTACTCGTGCTCTCACGCACACATGCTAGCAAGCGACCTACCTTACAACTGTGGAAATGACTGCCAAATGTAAAGCCTTTAAAAGCAAGTCCAAGTTCAACATCACATGTTTGCTACATTAACAAGAAAGAAACCAGATGGCGCTCGATATTTTGCTTCAGATAATGGTGGGGTATCAGAGTACAAATGAGGAGAGGAGTGGCGGGAGCTTTGGAGGAGTACTTCTAAAGGAGAGGCCAAAGGGGGTTTGTTTGGAGGCGGCGATCAGTCCGACTTCTTCTCCGCACACTTCTCCTGCTGCTGGCACTTCATGTAGCTCTGGGCCATGGAGTTGACAATGGAGCAGACAAAGAAGCATACCATGATGACCACAATCTTCTCAAACAGCCACGACAGCCAGCTCTCCTCCTGCCAGGAGCCACAGAGAGAGAGAGAGAGAGAGAGAGAGAGAGAGAGAGAGAGAGAGAGAGAGAGAGGAGTCAGAAAGCTGAAGGCCACCCGACCCTCCCCTTCTCCTCCTGATGCTGCAGGCTAGGTGGGGATCCAGCTCCATGTGCAGGACAGATAAAGATCAGGGGTAATAAAACACGCGGCAGCCCCCACCGTCCTCCCTCTGAACGCCCCCGCTGACCCCAGCCTGCAGCCTGCCTCCACCAAGTTAAATTGCCTCGCTTCGCCGCTGTAACTGCAGGAGGCTCGAATTACAAGAAAAAAGGAACATTGTTCCAGAAATGCCTTCATCTGTCCTTGTGCAACTCAAAGTCGATCGCCCGTTTTCCCTTCTTCTTCCGAGTAACACATAACAGCAAAAAGAAAGAAATATTATTTCGAGTCAGAGTGAAAACGCAGCAGCTACAACTGGCTCTTTTTGTTCAAGACGGGGGGTTTGATGGATTGTCACTGTCGGAGAAGGGGGGGCCCACACCCCTGGTCTACAGTCGGTGCCGGGTTCAGGCGGGGCAGCGAGTGCATGTGCGTGCGTGACACATAGGGGAGTGACCACACTCACGCTCACGCTCCCAATTGGTAAGATGCAGCATGAGTCAGCACGCCCTGTGCTACAATAGTACAGTTCAACACCGCCGGAGTGAAGCCGGACCCCACGCTGGCCCCTCTCATTCTGGTTTGGGCTCCAGCGTGGCACAGCGCAGTGCTCGCCTACTGCACAGCTCCAAACAACCCCTCTGATCTACAGTATCACAATATAATTACATACATCTGAGTTTGTGAGAGGAAAAGGGTTCAGAAATGAAGAGGGAAAATTAAAGGTGGTGCAATGTGGGAGATGGGGTAAAGGTTGGCGTACTTACAGAGCGCGTCCCCTCACCGGCGCGATGGTGTAGCTTGGCCTTCTGGGCCTCCAAGTAGTCCCTGAAGGGCTTCTGCAGTGCCGCACCCAGCAGTGGAACAGCTCTGTCTACTCCAACAGAGAGAGAGAGAGGAGAAAAGGGAGGGAAGGAAGAGAGAGGAGGGGGCACAAATCACGTCACATCGTTGTTACTCACCAGCACAAGGGCAGCAACAAAGGGAGACACGCACGCCGTCCTAACTCCTCTATAGTGTCGGTTTCTCCTTCTTTCTCTCTCCCATTGGAGGGGGGAGAGAGAAAGAAGGAGAGAGCAATGAGTGTAAATCCACCCCCACAGGAAAAAAAGTACAGAATGTAGCACAGCTTTAGGAAAAAAAAAAAAAAAAAAAAATGGGGTGGGAGGGTGGTGATGGTGGTGGTGAACAAAAGCAGAAAAAAAAAGTTGGCTGGTCTTCAGTCTCCCTCACACACAAACGCAGACTCGCACATCGGTGAACTCGTTCAACTCCCCCTGCACTGCCTCCTCTACCGCGACAGCGAGGAGAAATGAATGACTTCTGAGAACTCTCACATTTATCACAGGCGGTTCCTGTAAGAACTGGTTTCAGCCAATTAATGAGGAAGTGAGTCGTACCCGAGCTGTGTCATCACTGGCTGAGATCTGGGGGGGCCGGCCTATAGGGGGAGGGCGCTTCTGTAAGACAGCCCATATTAGGAAACCCTTTACAAGATTTAGCCACCATCTACAAGCATACTACCCGAACTCCCCCCAGTCCTCCTTCCTCTTACACACATTCAAAAAGAAGAAGAAGAAAAAAAAGAGACGAGGAGTCTGGTGGAGAGAACGTCCTCGAATAGCCAATCTGTGGCCCATCCCCGGGCTGGAGTTAGTGATTAATCACTAAACAAATAACCTCACTTATTCTCTTTTGTGGCAATACCCAGTCAACTGTGATATTGTTTCAAAGAATTCCTTATGTTTCGCTGCCTTGTTAACGGCGCAGCTGCACCCTCAAAAGGCATTAACGCAGGTCCATGTGGGCCAACCCGTGTCACATACAGTTGAGTTTATGGCTGATAACTTTCTCCTTAGGAGCTAAGTTATTTCTGTCACTCCCTATTTCCTCACACGTACACGTGAGTAAAAATAAACAAATAAAATAAATGAATGAGTTTACAACAAGGAAGCCTTCTGTAATGATTAACTAGAGTCCAGGTGAGCAGGCAGAAGACACACAGGAAGTCTAACACAACAGACAAACAAGAAAGGAGGTTTGAAACAAAGCCTCCACAACTTCACAAAATACCTACAAAATCATAAAAAAAAAATAATAACTCAGCTTCTACATTATGAGTTTACACAAGTAAAAAGAAACAAATATGGGAGAAATAAAGCAGCTTGCAGAGAACAAGTAAAGAGGCGAGAACAAAGACTGAGTTTTCAGAAATGGCGGGCGAATCATCTCCTACGCGATGAGCAACTCTGAGTCATGAGCCTGAGCAAATCCACCAACAAAGAATCCCAAAGCAAGCAGTCTAAAACATGTTTTTAATGCCTCACAGACGGTACAGCCACTCGCTCTGTGTATTAAATATATGATCATTTTTGGCGGGAGGAATTCATTGCTGCAGAAGATGAAAACTGTTGGATTTGAGACTTTGTGTTCCTAATTTACTCGTGAGTACCTGATGCTGTGTTCTGATCATCTCTGTCTGAAGGAAATACATCCTTTTTTCTTCTTCTTTCTCTTTTGTATTGTAGATAATGGGAATCTTAAGTTGCTTTGACTGAAAATGAGGCGGAAGCTTTACATATCCTGTGCATGTTTTATTAATAACTGCAATAAAAAGTTGTAAATGTTCAGCAGAAGTCTGGTGATTTCAAATGGTGCTTTTCTGACTTCATTAAGGGAAGGTAGCATTAATGTTATTTATTATAGCTGAGAGAAGATGTGATCTGGCAAACAATTACTCTGAACTATTTACTCAGCAGCTCCTGAACAAACTGTAACAACAGGTTTGTTGAAATCCTGTCTGTGAAAGTACAAGAAAATGACTCAGACTCTGAAACTCTGTGGCCTTGACAAATAGAAAAAAAGAGGGAGAGAGTGATCTGTGGGACTAAAACTAATTGCAAACATTTTTTCAGAAGACATTTCCATGTTGTAAAGATTTCAATTAGTGTATTCTCATTTGCAGCAGAAGTGAGCATATTCATATTTCAGTTTTGATAAAGTTCAGTAAAACTGTTGAATGAAACAAAACAGTTTCTTTTTTATTTCTAATTTTGTTCTTAAATAAAATGACAAAATGCAGAACTACTCTGAGTGAAAGTGAAGTCCACATCCTCATTAATACACCTACATTCCCAAAAAACTGTGTCCAGAATTACAATTAATCTAATGGGATTTTTTTTTTCATCTTAATGTTTTTTTCTTCTGATAAAAATGTTGAAGATTAAATTGAGGAAAAACTGTGTGAAGAACCTAAAGATATTTTGAACAAATTTTTCTTCTGTATTATTTATTACATTTTAGTACATTTTTAAGTGTTTTTTGTGTGTGCCATACAAAAAACATATTACATATTAAACATATTAAAACTGTTGCAATTAAAGTAAGTGGGTCTATAAAATGTAATTACTTTAAAAAAAAATGTGGGATAGTTAAGAGAAATGATAAGAATAATGAAAAATAATAGCCTGACAAATTAGGTGGTTTTACAGTCATAAGATCCTCCATGTGTGGAACTTTATCACCACTGTTTTCCAAATGATTAAATTACTTCCAGAGATTGTGCAAAATGAATAAGAGGCTTCACATGCTTTACAAAATATAATCTACTTGTTACCACTATGTATGAGTATGATAATTATTCACAATCAAAGTATATATTTTATAAACTTACAATTTTTAATACACATTCATTAGTAGCCCCTCAGAAAGGTAATTTATAGATTTCTACACACATATAAAGGATTGTAGCTGTTTCTCATTTATCACAAAATAAATCTTTTTTTATATATAATTGGCCAAAACTAAAGCTACAAGATATCTCATATTTATTTGTGCACTAGTTGTCAAAAACAACAGAGGTTAAATTATTTAAAGAAAATTGACAAGCATAAAGTGCAGCTCAGAAACACAAAGAGTTCAATTAATCATCCGTTAATTAATTTGATCATAAGTGTGTTTGAAGGATTTTGGGTTTGTGATAACAGCAATGTAAATAAACATGAAAAACAAAACAACTCTGAATTTCTTCAAACTGACATTCCCCCTAAACAGTAAAAATGACAGTGTTTCTGACGGGGGAATACCACTCGACAGCAGCAAGCTCCAGCTCCAGTTTTAGCAGAAATTATTCACCCAGAGATGCTGCACAAACCACAGCACCAACACTGTCTGTTCCAATCCCTTTTACCCACTTTTTCCAAATGATTTCATTGCAGAGCTACAAACCAGAGCTGTTTCTATAAAAGTGTGTCATGAAAATCAAAGATGCTGCATTTTATTGGGCAATAAAATCAAAGATTCACTGATAACTGAGAGCATCAAATCAACAAGATCCTTCTGTCAGACCATTTCACAAAGATTCATCATCATCTCCCACACAATGCTGAAAGGCTTCTTGTTTTTGCAATTAAAAAAATAAATAAAATAAAAAAATAATAATTACATACTGAGGATATAATACTTCATAATATTGTAACCAGGGTTCAGTTCAGATGCTTGTGTTTATTAGACATCGTATTACTCAGAAAAGCAACATTGTTTTTGTAGATGTAAGAGGCAATTGTAGTAAACTTAATTATAAATATTTGTAGTGTCTAACTTTCCAAGTTAAAGGTCCATCTTCTTTTAGGTTCATCGCTACCTGCAGATTGATGAATATTTAATGCTGCTTAAAAATAAATAAATAAAATGATTCTAAACATGATGGGTTTTAAAGTGTGAAAGTATCAAAATTGTTGAAGGTTGTGCGTTGTTGTCTTAAGGAGCCTTATGTACCAACCTGTGTTCTATGGTCACAAGTTATGGACTTACTTTGTGTTTCTGGGGTTAAAAAGTCAGCAGGCTACAGAGCTTTAACGTATCTGCTCCGATCTCATCTTATCCAAGTCCACTTCTATGGAATCTTGCAATGTCAGTCACAAAACATTTGTTTTCTAGAAGTAGTATATGGTTTAATTTAATTTTTAGATTTGCTCATCTGAATGGTGTTCATATGGTTCTTATATTTTCTCACTCACTCTCTTTCTTTAATCTTCTGTTTTGTTTTAATATGTATGGCAGTTTGAAATGTTTGAGCTGAATGTTCTGTATAAATAAAGTTATTATTATTACTGTTATTATGCAAAGGAATAATTTATTTTAAATCGATTTTTTAAATGATTTTATGTATTTTAAATAAATATCTATTATTTAATATTGCATATTTTGCATTTCCCATAAAGACAGAAAACTGTAAGGAAAAAATTGCTTCTAAATCATGCAAAATGAGAAACTTTTTTCAGAAAATACAGTTGTTTACCTTTCAAATCAGTTAAATGCAGCTGCATATCAGGTAAAAATGCTAATTTTGCAACATGAAAACGCCCTGGTCATGAAGCCCAAAAATTTAACTTCATGTAAATAAACCTTTCTTCATTAAACTGCACTTTCAATTATTTTAATGTCATGGATGTTAATAAGGAGAAGAGACAAATAACTTCACCAATACCCCATAATACAGAAAAGCAAACAAGATAAGAAGAAGAAACAGCACACGGGATGAAAGGGTTAATTTGCGAGCACCATCTCACGCTCTCATTTTTTAATGAGATACTTCGTGCTGCCGTTCACAGAATGTTTAGGCAGCCTGTGTTCGTTTTGAATTCCACAGGCCATGAGTCAGAGGAGACCTTTGACCTGTCTGACCCTTTTTGAGGTTGCCGCCTGAAGCTCACCCTGCCACCTCCGGCGGGATGAGAACACATGCACATATGTGCAATGACAAAATGCACAGAAACACTAACAAAAGTGTGACAGAGAATAATACAACAGTGGCACGCTGGCCAGGTCCAAATGGTTACGACATCATCACAGCAACGGGTTTAGGCAACCGCTGGTGTTGCCCAAGGATCAGATGCTCCTCAGGATCACAGCTCACACCTAACATAACAGCTCTGACACACACACACACACACCCACACATACACACACACACACACACACACACACACACACACACACACACACACACACACACACACACACACACACACACACACACACACACACACACACACACACGCTTAGACAACTCTCTGACCTCCGCACCATCTCTGAGCAAAACAACAACTGAAACTGGAAAAAATAATGTCAGTTATTTTATGACTGATTTTTTGGTTTATAAAATGTCACATAAGAGTAAAAAGTAAAAGAGTCACAATGTCTCTGACCAAACCAAACTGACCAAACAACAATCCAACATCAGCACATTCTAGATTTATTTTATTGTCAAAATCAGTTTGCTCTCAAATTTAGTGACTTTTTATCACGTTTAAACCACTTAAACATTGATTTAACATAGCTAGAGAGGACACCCGAAACATATTTATGGCTTTAGAATAATTTTAAGCCATTTAGAAGCAATTTACAGTAGAGAGGCACTTGGAAGAGAACATATTTCTGCCAAGTTGGAGTAATCTCATTCTATCTCATGTCATTATTGCTTGTTTGTTGCCATATTTCTTACAAAACAGCAACTTTATTAATGGGAAATTTTACAGCCATGGAACTGCGATGGCTGCAAAATCTGGCCATATTTTAGCTTACTGTTGAAAATGTGCTGTGATGGTAATTCCATTACTGAATCCTCATATCAGCCCTGCCCTTCCACTATAACACATTTAGGGGTGATTCTTTAACTACGGGCACTATTGGCCTTGTAAATGTAATTTCCACCACACCATTGCCTTACAATATAAAGCGCCTTGGGGCAACTGTTTGTTGTGATTTGGCGCTATATACATGTGCTCTGATGTCACTGTTTATCTCCATAGAAACTACCCAAACAATCTTTCATACAAACTGTTTAGGGACATTACAGTGTTGTGGTGGAAATTACGGCAATAGTGTGGGACAACTACATTTTGTTTAAAAAAAATCACAACAGTTGTATGACATTGAATACCCCAATTATGTTTTGATTATTTTACTAATATTTTATTCAGAGATATTTTAAAACATTAAAAAAAACGTTTCTTTACCATTCATTTTTATCATTGAAGATCAAAAGTCTGGATTTGGGACAAGCACAAAACGGCAATATTTGCATATAATGATGGTGAAAAAGTCATCATAGACTACTAGAACAAATTTCTTAACACACTTTCATTGTAAAGATAACTATAAAAGTGTGAAATTTCCCCTTTTTTCTGTTTTTCATACAATATGATCAAAGGACATAATAAGTGTCCGTAGTCTAAGAATCACCCTTAGATCCTTATCCAGATCCGCACCAAATTTGACTGGTTGATTGTGTTTCCTGGGTTTCACTCAGATCAATTGGTCCATTTTTCAAAAATGGTTTAGAAATGTTGAGAGAAGTCCCACCTCTCTATGGAAAACAAACAAACAAACAAACAGTCAAAAAGGAGATGGTTTTTCACTTTCCTGTGCAGAACATTTTGGTTCATGTGCACATGTTGTAGGGTCATTTGTGTGTGTGTGTGTGTGTGTGTGTGCGTGCGTGCACATGCACTCGTCCTCCAGTTCAACCCGGCTTTTTCCCAGTGACTTCACCACTAAAGCATGGAGCCCACTCCTGGATGGAGATCCCCCTGCCCAGGGTGTTTATCACATCCCTGCTCTGCAGTCATCTGTCACACACACACACACACACACACACACACACACACACACACACACACACACACACACACACACACACAAGTCCCTTCTGCTGCTCCCGTGTTTTGCACTTGGGATCGTCACAGCAAATCGGAGGTGTATACGAGGTCTGTCAATAAAGTATAGGTCCTTTTTATTTTTTTCAAAACTATATGGATTTCATTCATATAGTTTTTGAAAAAAATAAAAAGGACCTATCCTTTATTGACAGCCCTCGTGTGTATATATATATATATATATATATATATATATATATATATATATATATATATATATATATATATATATATATATATATATATATATATATATATACACACACACACACACACACACACACACATACACAGTTGCTGGTCATATAATTAGAATATTGTGAAAAAGTTGATTTATTTCAGTAATTCCATTTAGAAAGTGAAACTATTATATTCATTCATTACACACAGACTGATATATTTCAAGTGTTTATTTCTTTTAATTTTGATGATTAGAACTGACAACTAATGAAAACCCCAATTTCAGTATCTCAGAAAATTAGAATATTGTGAAAAGGTTGAACATTGAAGACTCCTGGTGTCAGACTCAGCTAATTAACTCAAAACACTTGCAAAGGCCTTTAACTGGTCTCTCAGTCTAGTTCTGTAGTCTACACTGCTGAGTGCTCCAAAGTTATGTTCTCTGATAAAAGCAAATTTTGCATTTCCTTTGGAAATCAAGGTCCCAGAGTCTGGAGGACGAGAGGAGAGGCACAGAATCCACATTGCTTGAGGTCCAGTGTAAAGTTTCCACAGTCAGTGATGGTTTGGGGAGCCATGTCATCTGCTGGTGTTAGTCCACTGTGTTTTCTGCAGTCCAAGGTCAACGCAGCCGTCTACCAGGACATTGTAGAGCACTTCATGCTTCCTGCTGCTGACCAACTTTATGGAGATGCAGATTTAATTTTTCAACTGGACTTGGCACCTGCACACAGTGCCAAAGAGGAAGATGCGACACGCCAGACCCAACAATGCAGAAGAGCTGAAGGCCACTATCAGAGCAACCTGGGCTCTCATACCACTTGAGCATTGCCACAGACGGATCGACTCCATGCCACGCCGCATTGCTGCAGTAATTCAGGCAAAAGGAGCCCCAACTATGTACTGAGTGCTGTACATGCTCATACTGTTCATGTTCATACTTTTCAGTTGGCTGACATTTCT
Source organism: Thalassophryne amazonica (assembly GCF_902500255.1). NCBI lineage: Eukaryota > Metazoa > Chordata > Actinopteri > Batrachoidiformes > Batrachoididae > Thalassophryne > Thalassophryne amazonica. The sequence continues at coordinate 114,128,836 of NC_047111.1, read as the reverse complement.
AAAAATCCTTTTTTTTGTATTGGTCTTGAGTAATATTCTAAATTTCTGAGATACTGCATTTAGGGGAATTCATTAGTTGTCAGTTATAATCATCAAAATTAAAAGAAATAAACATTTGAAATATATCAGTCTGTGTGTAATGAATGAATATAATATATAAGTTTCACTTTTTGAATGGAATTACTGAAATAAATCAACTTTTTCATGATATTCTAATTATATATATATATATATATATATACAAACACACACACACACACACACATAGGTTCAGACACATGCTATCCTCTTGGGTGCCCGTGGTGCTGCCAGGAAATCAGGGGGCACCAGTTATAGCAGTCTATTATTCCTCTCACTTCCCAGACAGCCACATAAAACAGCCCTCCGACGCCCTCGGGGTCAGGCCAGCGTGCCTGCACAGACCGTCTTCGCATGGCTGTGGAGGTATGTGGACTTGCTGGGTCACTGGCTGAGCAGGCCTGGACCCTTCCACGGTGAGACGGGGTGGCTCCGTGAGTCACATGTGACCGGAGATGGATCCAGCCGAGTCATGCAGCTGCTGGCGTTACCTGAGCAGCCTCCATGCGTCCTCTGAGGTCATGTTCTGAGGACTGGATCACGTATGGGCTCTATGCTGACACTGTTTCCTACAGCTCTTATTCAAACAAGCACCAAGTGATCCATTGATAACCACACCTACTCTATTTCTACTTTATTAGTCGCTTGTGGGAAAAGTTGGTGCAGCAGGTCAGAAAATCTGAACATATTACAGGGTTAAATGAGCACATGACAGCATGTAAAATAAACATGAAAGACAGAAAGTGGCTGCAGAAATGAAGGCATGGAGGTGGACAATTAATGGCACTTGGATTAAATGAGATGTTGAGGGATATAGTCTAAAGCACAGCTGCACCATAAAGTCAATGTATGCCACAAATCCAAATACAGCAGGTTAGCTACAAGTCAATATGTGTGTGTGTGTGTGTGTGTGTGTGTGTGTGTGTGTGTGTGTGTGTGTGTGTGTGTGTGTGTGTATGTGTGTGTGTGTGTGTGTGTGTGTGTGTGTGTGTGTGTGTGTGTGTGTGTGTGTGTGTGTGTGTGATCTTTTCAGCATACAGTAGGCTGTGTGACTGTATGGAGTCTGTGTGGTTCATATACACAGCGAGTTGATGCTCTGACAACCACAAAGATTACTACATATACCAAAAGCCACAAAATGCTGCATATCTTAAAACAACACGATACCTTCTCTTCCGGCTGTTATATAGGTGACTGATCTACAAAACAACATAGGAGACAAAGACAAACTCAACTGTAAACAGGAGATGAGGTCAATAATATGACTTTTACAACTTTTTTGCAAAATAAGAGGCGAGCGACACGTTTGCACGCTGCACAGCAGAGCGGTTAGGATCCAGCTGATGCACTTGAGATAAACCTACTGATGTCTGCACATAATGGCATTTAAATGTGGCAAATGTGCAAAGCAAACAACAAAACACCACGTTATTTCCTGATGAGACTTCAACTGCATGAATGTGCTGTGATTTCAAACGCCGCTGAAATCTACTCAGAAGATTTGCAAGGCAATAAATTGGAATCACACTGATGACTCTTTGAAGTTTGACACAATAATATAATAAGCAATTGATTTAACACGTCTGGGATAAAACATTATAAATTAATACTTTTGGGTTGATCTTCTTTTCAGGGTGACGTCCAACAATGATCAGCCAGAAGAGAACAATGCAAAGTGTATATTCAGAGGGAATTATTGGAATAATCCTCATTGCTATTAGCTTCCTCTGTACGCAGGAACAACTAATTTAGGGGCTCTGAACATTTTCTGTTGTTCGGCATCAGTGAAGCAAGAACCACTTTAGCTCGGGAATGGTTCCTAAACTTTTTCATCCAGATTCTGGAGTAAAGCACGCAAGACTGAGCAATCAGTAGATTAACTGCAAACAAGTTTCCAAATTGTTCAACAAAAAATTAAATATGTAACAAAACTGAGACAGAAGGCGCAAAATGCCAAGTGAGACGAAACAAACATGTTTCAACTTTATATATATATATATATATATATATATATATATATATATATATATATATATATATATATATATACACACATATCTGTGTGTGTGCAGTACTGTGTAAATGTTTTAGTCACATTTAATGCATCATAAAAAGCACAAAAAGTATGAAAACCTGATAAATATTCATAAATGAATGAAATGTGTGATGAATTTCAACTTCTGTTCATTCTATTTACATGCATTTTTTGGTATATGTCATGTAAAGGTCGAAGGACCTCAAACACTACTTTAAGAAAAATGTGACTTAAAGTATGAGTACTTGTGTTTTACAGTTGTTTAATATCACATGATCACTTGTAGCTGTTTGTGTGGCATTCTACTGGCCAGTAGACTTACAAAGAAATTATTATTATTATTATGGAATAAAAATATAGCTCCCATATTGACTTTTGTTGGAATTGTTGACATGCCAATAAAAAAAGGGGGTTGGGGGGGCATCAAATGGTGCTTTTATTATAACTCTGGGATACCTAAAACGTTTGTACACACACACACACACACACACACACACACACACCTCTTCAACTAATTTCAAATTTTAATTCTATATACCATCATCGAGAAATATATGACAAAATTAAGAGATGCTGCAAAGTGCGAAAGGTACATAAGAAAGGGCACCATATTCAGTCAGTGTTTGCTTATGCAGTTTTTTTAATGTTGCCTATAATGTAAGTCCTAAATCCATCTCAGGCCTTTTCTTGAGCTTCTGTTTCTTCAGTTAAGTGAAGCATGTCTTCTGACCATTTGTTTTTCATACCACAAGCAACAAATCAAACTTGGAAGTAGCCATGCTTGTGTCACACTTTGTTTATCCAACACAGAGTTAAAAAATGTCACAATTTTGAGTTCCAGCTTTCCACCACTGAGGTACATTGAATGCAGGATAATATCACACCACTCACTCACTCATTCACTCATCTTCAACCGCTTACGGCCACCTGACACTTGCATGACTCGGATGCACGCACTTGCACGCCTTGTGTCGTGCAGGAGAGTAAACTCATCTTTAACAGGTGTAGACTGAACGCGAGAGGGGAGTTGGTGCATGCAAATGTGCAAAGAGAATTTTGAAATGTTCAAAATCTCTTTCACGCATAAAGGTCGTGCAACGTGGTGCGATCTGCTCAACCCCAAATCAATGACATTGATTACTTCAGAAGCCAAATCCATGACACTTGTTTGACATTTACGTTACGTTCACCGTACATGAGGAGTTGGTGCTGTTCAGGATGGTTCTGTGTAAACTAGTTCCAATTTTTTGTTGGTTCGGTTCAGTGATTTCATGTCCAAACAGGACTTATGGACTGTCTTATTTAAAAAGTCACACAACAAAAACACACATATTCAACAAGACACATGAGATGACACAGTGTTCCAGAGATTTTACAAACAATACTAAACGAGTTGTCGGCATACAGTCAAAGCCACATGCCAACCCCATCAATGAATTAACTAATATGCAGCCTTGGCTTGAGCTTATGAAGGAATGACATGATGAGGGAGCAGCACGTGTAGTACGTGTCGCACCGAGTGTGAGACCGGAGACCAAAACAAATGATTCAGGGATGAATAAAGCCGGAAGTCCTGCGATTGAGCTGAGACTGAGAGACGCATAATATGACACCGGACCTGACCTCTCCCTCTCTTTGTGTCTTCTCTGTCACACAAAGGCACACACATGTATGCACACTTACTCATCAAAGCTACGATTACATTCAGATGACTGTGTAGCCATTCAGAATGCCTCAGTGTGCTATTAAGCATAAGCAGAGGCCTACAGAGTGTGGCACCATCCCGACAGTAAGACGTGTTGAGAGTTTGAATATGATTCTAAATGTCTGTGGTGGGACCTTTTGGCTCAGAGTCAAAGCTCTTTCTCATGGCTGCTGCCTCTGTACTGGTGTCAGAGCTTCAGGACCAAGGTAATCAGAATGAGAGCAGGGGAGATGAGAAAATGGACGCCCCGCTGGGTCTCGCATTAAAGTTAACGACACCGTATAAAAAGGGAGTCAGCCATGACCTGCTGGTCCATCCCTCATTTCCACTGTCCTGCCCTGTTTGCCTGTGATCCTGTCATCTCAAGTGAAGCGTCTGAATGAGTTTGGGCCAGCCGAGAGGAGGGCCGGCCGTGGGAGGAATGATCAATGCCATCTTTGACAGAGAGCTTCTCAGGTGACTGCTGCTCCCTGTGACTAACACCATCAAAAATACATCCTTTCTGCAGATTGGGTTAATAGGAAGGATTTACTCATCAGGCTCTAAGGAGGAACAGTGAGGTAACATAAGCATACAGGGTTAAGAAATACACCAGCTTTGTCTTTCTTTGGGTTTCACCTGTTTTTATTCAGGGTCATCACACCAGATCCGGTTTGGATTTGCATGTTAACTTGGCACAAGTTTAATGGTAGAGGCTCTTTCTCACTGGAAGTGGTCTGGCTTCACACCCACAAAGTTAGCCATCAACCACGTCCTTACTTTGTGAGCATTTATTGAACGCAAGCGCAAATGTCAAAAGTGCTTCTTTGCAGCCTAGATTGTCACAAGGTGTTTGATTTGGTTGACCGGGCTGCTCTCTGGGACAATTTATGAGAATTTGTGGGATCCTTAAGATGTTATTGGCCACCATAAACAACCTACACAGAGGTACTGTAAGTGGTGAAAGGTAGGGATGAGGACAAGACCACCAACTTTGAGTATAAGTCAAGGCCAAGACTTTGGGATTTTGGACTGGTCGACACCAAGTCAAGACAGAGTTTTGGAGGAGGCCAGACTGAGTTGAGACAGAGACCTTAAAACATGTCTTAACTTACATTTTTCACTATGAGTCTTTTTGAAATTCGTACTACAAACAAAATTTTTGTGATTGACGAAACCAACTTTCTCCTGTCAAATACAGTGCTAGTCAACATAATGTGAATTATTTAATAAATGTGAATACTTAGTCTAGTCTAAGACTGAATCAAAATCAAGTAAAAGTGCTTTCAATTCTGGAACGAGGCTGAATAAATGAAAAGGCCGTTCTTGAGTACTACAACACTAGTAGAAGGAGCAATGCAGAATCTTTGACTTTCTGAATACTAGTTTTTGGGATGTGTTCTGGCTCCAACACTGTTAAGTTCTTACTTGGACTGGGTGTTGGGTTGGGTTGTGGAAACCAGCAGCTTAGGTGCGTTTGTTGATGAGGAAAGGTCTACAGAGGCAGACTTCATAGACAATGCTGTAGTCTTTGCCTGTCACCCTGATTGCAATACTTGAAAAACTATTGTCTTGGAGCAAGACTAAGATTTCATCCTGGCTTTCGGTCTCAGCAATCAGAAGTGTATCTGTATGCAATGAAAGTTTCGAGGTGGTAGAGAAATTCACTTACTATGGTCATGATCTTCATGTTTCTGGATCCTCAGCCTTTGAGTCTGACAGACAGCTAGGAAGTGCTTATGAAGTCACGAGATGGCCAGACAGAGGAGTTTGGCAAAGCCGATACCTCGGCATGAGAAAAAAGGTCGATCCACTAATTAAGGTCGACCTAACTGAAGATAAGGTCAGTTATTCATATTGTAATCAGGGTTCATTATAGTGTCTAAAATGAACCTCTGATCAGTGGTTTGTTGTCTCAAGACAAAATATTTTTATTTAGGGTCCCATGCAGTGCCTCTTTACTTGGATGCTAACCAGTGATCTAAGGCGATGACTGAATCTGTTGGTACCAGGTCTATTTGGAAAGCATTTGAGCACCGCTGGAATGACTGTGTCAAAAGAGCAATTCCTTAGGAAGAAGAAGAAGAAGAAGAGCATCACTTTCATCAAACTCCCCAATCGGACCGGGAGTGACATGTTTAGCCGCATGTTCTCCTTGAATTGCTGGCTGTCTGAGTGGTGTCCAAAAAATGAGGTGGGCTTCATAGATAATTGGCAAAGCTTCTGGGGAAAACCTGGTCTTGTTAGGAGAGACGGCATCCATCCCACTTTGGATGGAGCAGCTCTCATTTCTAGAAATCTGGCCAATTTTCTTAAATCCTCCAAACTGTGACTATCCAGGGTTGGGACCAGGAAGCAGAGTTGTAGTCTTACACACCTCTCTGCAGCTTCTCTCCCCCTGCCATCCCCTCATTACCCCATCCCCGTAGAGACGGTGCCTGCTCCCAGACTACCAATAACCAGCAAAAATCTATTTAAGCATAAAAATTCAAAAAGAAAAAATAATATAGCACCTTCAACTGCACCACAGACTAAAACAGTTAAATGTGGTCTATTAAACATTAGGTCTCTCTCTTCTAAGTCCCTGTTGGTAAATGATATAATAATTGATCAACATATTGATTTATTCTGCCTAACAGAAACCTGGTTACAGCAGGATGAATATGTTAGTTTAAATGAGTCAACACCCCCGAGTCACACTAACTGTCAGAATGCTCGTAGCACGGGCCGAGGGGGAGGATTAGCAGCAATCTTCCATTCCAGTTTATTAATTAATCCAAAACCCAGACAGAGCTTTAATTCATTTGAAAGCTTGTCTCTTAGTCTTGTCCATCCAAATTGGAAGTCCCAAAAACCAGTTTTATTTGTTATTATCTATCGTCCACCTGGTCGTTACTGTGAGTTTCTCTGTGAATTTTCAGACCTTTTGTCTGACTTAGTGCTTAGCTCAGATAAGATAATTATAGTGGGCGATTTTAACATCCACACAGATGCTGAGAATGACAGCCTCAACACTGCATTTAATCTATTATTAGACTCTATTTGGCTTTGCTCAAAAAGTAAATGAGTCCACCCACCACTTTAATCATATCTTAGATCTTGTTCTGACTTATGGTATGGAAATAGAAGACTTAACAGTATTCCCTGAAAACTCCCTTCTGTCTGATCATTTCTTAATAACATTACATTTACTCTGATGGACTACCCAGCAGTGGGGAATAAGTTTCATTACACTAGAAGTCTTTCAGAAAGCGCTGTAACTAGGTTTAAGGATATGATTCCTTCTTTATGTTCTCTAATGCCATATACCAACACAGTGCAGAGTAGCTACCTAAACTCTGTAAGGGAGATAGACTATCTCGTCAATAGTTTTACATCCTCATTGAAGACAACTTTGGATGCTGTAGCTCCTCTGAAAAAGAGAGCTTTAAATCAGAAGTGTCTGACTCCGTGGTATAACTCACAAACTCGTAGCTTAAAGCAGATAACCCGTAAGTTGGAGAGGAAATGGCGTCTCACTAATTTAGAAGATCTTCACTTAGCCTGGAAAAAGAGTCTGTTGCTCTATAAAAAAGCCCTCCGTAAAGCTAGGACATCTTTCTACTCATCACTAATTGAAGAAAATAAGAACAACCCCAGGTTTCTTTTCAGCACTGTAGCCAGGCTGACAAAGAGTCAGAGCCCTATTGAGCTGAGTATTCCATTAACTTTAACTAGTAATGACTTCATGACTTTCTTTGCTAACAAAATTTTAACTATTAGAGAAAAAATTACTCATAACCATCCCAAAGACGTATCGTTATCTTTGGCTGCTTTCAGTGATGCCGGTATTTGGTTAGACTCTTTCTCTCCGATTGTTCTGTCTGAGTTATTTTCATTAGTTACTTCATCCAAACCATCAACATGTTTATTAGACCCCATTCCTACCAGGCTGCTCAAGGAAGCCCTACCATTATTTAATGCTTCGATCTTAAATATGATCAATCTATCTTTGTTAGTTGGCTATGTACCACAGGCTTTTAAGGTGGCAGTAATTAAACCATTACTTAAAAAGCCATCACTTGACCCAGCTATCTTAGCTAATTATAGGCCAATCTCCAACCTTCCTTTTCTCTCAAAAATTCTTGAAAGGGTAGTTGTAAAACAGCTAACTGATCATCTGCAGAGGAATGGTCTATTTGAAGAGTTTCAGTCAGGTTTAAGAATTCATCATAGTACAGAAACAGCATTAGTGAAGGTTACAAATGATCTTCTTATGGCCTCGGACAGTGGACTCATCTCTGTGCTTGTTCTGTTAGACCTCAGTGCTGCTTTTGATACTGTTGACCATAAAATTTTATTACAGAGATTAGAGCATGCCATAGGTATTAAAGGCACTGCGCTGCGGTGGTTTGAATCATATTTGTCTAATAGATTACAATTTGTTCATGTAAATGGGGAATCTTCTTCACAGACTAAAGTTAATTATGGAGTTCCACAAGGTTCTGTGCTAGGACCAATTTTATTCACTTTATACATGCTTCCCTTAGGCAGTATTATTAGACGGTATTGCTTAAATTTTCATTGTTACGCAGATGATACCCAGCTTTATCTATCCATGAAGCCAGAGGACACACACCAATTAGCTAAACTGCAGGATTGTCTTACAGACATAAAGACATGGATGACCTCTAATTTCCTGCTTTTAAACTCAGATAAAACTGAAGTTATTGTACTTGGCCCCACAAATCTTAGAAACATGGTGTCTAACCAGATCCTTACTCTGGATGGCATTACCCTGACCTCTAGTAATACTGTGAGAAATCTTGGAGTCATTTTTGATCAGGATATGTCATTCAAAGCGCATATTAAACAAATATGTAGGACTGCTTTTTTGCATTTACGCAATATCTCTAAAATCAGAAAGGTCTTGTCTCAGAGTGATGCTGAAAAACTAATTCATGCATTTATTTCCTCTAGGCTGGACTATTGTAATTCATTATTATCAGGTTGTCCTAAAAGTTCCCTAAAAAGCCTTCAGTTAATTCAAAATGCTGCAGCTAGAGTACTGACGGGGACTAGAAGGAGAGAGCATATCTCACCCATATTGGCCTCTCTTCATTGGCTTCCTGTTAATTCTAGAATAGAATTTAAAATTCTTCTTCTTACTTATAAGGTTTTGAATAATCAGGTCCCATCTTATCTTAGGGACCTCGTAGTACCATATCACCCCAATAGAGCGCTTCGCTCTCAGACTGCAGGCTTACTTGTAGTTCCTAGGGTTTGTAAGAGTAGAATGGGAGGCAGAGCCTTCAGCTTTCAGGCTCCTCTCCTGTGGAACCAGCTCCCAATTCAGATCAGGGAGACAGACACCCTCTCTACTTTTAAGATTAGGCTTAAAACTTTCCTTTTTGCTAAAGCTTATAGTTAGGGCTGGATCAGGTGACCCTGAACCATCCCTTAGTTATGCTGCTATAGACGTAGACTGCTGGGGGGTTCCCATGATGCACTGTTTCTTTCTCTTTTTGCTCTGTATGCACCACTCTGCATTTAATCATTAGTGATCGATCTCTGCTCCCCTCCACAGCATGTCTTTTTCCTGGTTCTCTCCCTCAGCCCCAACCAGTCCCAGCAGAAGACTGCCCCTCCCTGAGCCTGGTTCTGCTGGAGGTTTCTTCCTGTTAAAAGGGAGTTTTTCCTTCCCACTGTAGCCAAGTGCTTGCTCACAAGGGGTCGTTTTGACCGTTGGGGTTTTACATAATTATTGTATGGCCTTGCCTTACAATATAAAGCGCCTTGGGGCAACTGTTTGTTGTGATTTGGCGCTATATAAAAAAATTGATTGATTGATTGATCAAGAGGGATGCAATGACATTTTGGCCATGTGGTGCATTTCTCTGGTCATGATCCACCTAGGGGCCTCAGTGTTGAGGACCCAGCAGCTGCAGAAGGCCAAGAAGACACCCATATTTCACCTGGCTGCATAGATAGATTGATACTTTCAAGAGGTGGGGAAGGACTGCACTCACCTTTTATGCCACTATACAATCTTTCATTTTGTATACCCTCTTACTCCAATTAAGGGTCATGGGGGACACGATCCCACCAATCATTGGGAGAGAGCTGGGGTACACCCTGGACATGCCGCCAGGCTATCACAGAGCCACATAGACAAACACATGCACATGGAGAACATGCAGACTCCACACAGAAAGGTCCAGGTGGGAAGCAATCCCAGATCCTTCTTGCTGTGAGGCAACAGAGCAAACCACTAAGCCACCGTGTGCCACCATCTTAAAAAAAAAAACACACAAAAAAATCTGCAATTTAAAGGAAAAACATCGAGATCAGCATTAGTTTCTATTTGCTGATGTCCAGATTTCCATACTCTTGATCTGTCTATAAAGACAGAATTCTGCACTAAGTCGTTAGCATACACTGCAGTTTCTTCCCCCAAAATTTGTGCAGTCACTTTAAAGAGAATTAAAAAAATTCCCCTCCTTGTGAAGTGACTTTCAAAAAGACCATGTCACTCGGTTCCCTTCAACCCAGATAGCTTCACATTCAGTATGAAACCACACAAACCCAGTTTCTGTATGACCGAGGCTGCAATCAAATTCACTGGAAGCAATCAGGTTTAGCTCCGGTAACAGCAAGCTGTACTTTTTCATACAAGCTAATATCATCATTATTGTGAATACCAAGAATCACTTGATATTTTATTTGCATAGTTTCCACAAACTGGTTGGTAGACAAATTGATGTCAAGAGAAAGGTGTGATGGAATCTATTCTGGAAAGCCTCTGTGTGTTTCATTCATTTACTTTGTTTGACAGTCTGCACTTTGGGACAGCACAGAATAGCTGCCCTCACAAAAAATGTCAGGATGATAGTTCTGGACAAGTCTGTCAATTTTCTCATCACTCTGGTCCTTTTTCTGCTGCTGTCTCATACACATCTGCAGAAACACGTGATGTAAATGCAAGACAGCCAATCTACTGATATATTCAACATATATAACAAATATATCTTGAATTAGGGGGTGGTACAACTACATATGGATGCCTCTTAGACCTGATATCTGATATCCTTCCGAGTTCATTTTGTCATACACACTTTCCCTGTGCTAGTTGACTTTACTATCACGTGGAAATCCGCTGCCTTAAACTAGTCAAGGTTTTACATATCCTGGAAATAAATGGGTAAGTTATATTACCACAGAACTTTAACTGTATGCAGAAGAATTAAAGTTCCATGATAATATAACTTACCCTTTTAAAGTTTCACCCCTTAAAAAAAAAAACCTTAACTACTTTAAAATGACAGGGCCTGTATTCACAAAGCACCCTAAGGCTAAAAGTAGCTCTTAAGGTGCTCTGACATGAGCATGCCTCTGATTCACGCACTAGCACAACCTATGTCGTGCTGCAGAGTAAACTCGTCTTTAACAGGTGCAGACAGGACGTGAGAGGGGCGCCGGTGTGTGCTATAAATCTTTCATGCACAAATGTCGTGCTATGTGTCACAATCTAATCTCCAACACTACGTGCAGCTCGTCAAGTGGAGTAAAGAAGAAGTGAACAGAGCAAGTGGTGACATCAGTGGATCGCATCAGAGCGCAGCTCGTCTGTAGGATTATAAGAAGAAGTTAAACCTGTTATAAACATGCTTTAACAGCTGCACACAAGAAAGAAAGAACACGCAACTGTTTTATCACGCCATGACAATGTAAACATGACAAATAATTACCTTTTTAGACGGCTCAGAATGCTTTCTGCAGGTAGTTAGGCGCGCACGGATTAATAATTTTTTCTGCAAGTTCACTACTGAATCACTTCCTGAATCACAGAGGACCACTCCAGCAGCAGCCATTCGCGCACGCCGAACGAGCTGGAGAAAGCCATTTGGAGCCATCTAACAAAGTTAATTATTTGTCATGATTACATGGTCATGGCTTGGTAAAACAGTTGAATGTTCTTTCCTTCTTGTGTGCAGCTGTAAAAGTACGTTTACGATAGATTTAACATCTTGTTACTGAGGCTGATGCAACCCCTTGCTCTGTTCACTTCTTTACTCCACTTGATGAGCTGCACGTAGCGTTGGTGAGCAGATCACATCGTGTTGCACGACATTTATGCGTGAAAGATTTTTTGAACATTTCAAAATTCTCTTTGTGCAATTGCACACGCCGACGACCCTCTCGCATTCAGTCTGCACCCGTTAAAGACGAGTTTACTCTCCTGCATGACACAGGTCGTGCAAGTGCGTGAATCAAAGTCATACAAGTGTCAGTGGGCCTTTAGCCTTTAGAAGATTCCTTGCTAGGAATTTTTAGGCAAGGTTAAAGGACTCTGAAAGGATTCTGAGATGCTTTGTGGATACGGGCCCAGGTTTTTCTAGTAATGTCAAATAATTTAGGTTAAGAGTGTACCTCTAGTTTGCACACACACACACACACACGCACGCACGCACACACACAAAAGCCTTCATTAACCTGTAAAATCACATCAAAAAGGGTCACTGAAAATACAGAGTGTGGAATAAAAGTCATTCTCAGAGACAAATGATGTGGAAAAAATGAGCAGCAATGCAGCAGCTGAAGGAAGCTGAAACACAGCCTGGTGTAAATACAAACACCCACAACTGCTGCGTGCGTTTGACGTGACATTTGCAGTGTGTTTCAGGCTTAATAATACAGTAGTAGAATAATAGTAGTGCTATGTGACTAAAAAGATTAATCCAGGTTTTGAGTATATTTCTTATTGTTACATGGGAAACAAGGTACCAGTAGATTCAGTAGATTCTCACAAATCCAACAAGACCAAGCATTCATGATATGCACACTCTTAAGGAAATGAAATTGGGCTCTTAGTTAAAAAAAAGTAGAAAAGGGGGTGTTCACAATAATAGTAGTGTGGCATTCAGTCAGTGAGTTCGTCAATTTTGTGGAACAAACAGGTGTGAATCAGGTGTCCCCTATTTAAGGATGAAGCCAGCACCTGTTGAACATGCTTTTCTCTTTGAAAGCCTGAGGAAAATGGGACGTTCAAGACATTGTTCAGAAGAACAGCGTAGTTTGACTAAAAACTTGATTGGAGAGGGGAAAACTTATACGCAGGTGCAAAAAATTATAGGCTTTTCATCTACAATGATCTCCAATGCTTTAAAATGGACAAAAAAAAAAAAAACAGAGACGCGTGGAAGAAAATGGAAAACAATCATCAAAATGGATAGAAGAATAACCAGAATGGCAAAGGCTCACCCATTGACCAGCTCCAGGATGATCAAAGACAGTCTGGAGTTACCTGTAAGTGCTGTGACAGTTAGAACACGCCTGTGTGAAGCTAATTTATTTGCAAGAATCCCCCGCAAAGTCCCTCTGTTAAATAAAAGACATGTGCAGAAGAGGTTACAATTTGCCAAAGAACACATCAACTGGCCTAAAGAGAAATGGAGGAACATTCTGTGGACTGATGAGAGTAAAATTGTTCTTTTTGGGTCCTTAAGGGCTGTAGACAGTTTGTGAGACGACCCCCAAACTCTGAATTCAAGCCACAGTCCACAGTGAAAACAGTGAAGCATGGTGGTACAAGCATCATGATATGGGCATGTTTCTTCTACTATGGTGTTGGGCCTATATATTGCATACATACCTCCACCAGGGCTGCCCTTTGTCACCGGTTGTGTTCATTATTTTTATGGACAAAACGTCTAGGCGCAGCCAGGGTGTAGAGGGGGTCTGGTTTGGGAACCACAGAATCTCATCTCTGCTGTTTGCGGACGATGTGGTTCTGTTGGCTTCGTCAAATCAGGACCTTCAGCATGCACTGGGGCGGTTTGCAACCGAGTGTGAAGCGTCCAGGATGAAAATCAGCACCTCCAAATCCGAGGCCATGGTTCTCAACCGGAAAAAGGTGCTTTGCCCTCTTCAGGTCGGTGGAGTGTCCTTGCCTCAAGTGGAGGAGTTTAAATATCTTGGGGTCTTGTTCACAAGTGAGGGACAGATGGAGCGTGAGATCGATAGACGGATCGGTGCAGCATCTGCAGTGATGCGGTCGCTGTATCGGTCCGTCATGGTGAAGAGAGAACTGAGTAGGGGGGCAAAGCTCTTGATTTACCGATCGATCTACGTTCCGATCCTCACCTATGGTCATGAGATTTGGCTCATGACCGAAAGAACGAGATCGCGAGTACAAGCGGCCGAGATGAGTTTCCTCCGCAGGGTGGCTGGGTGCTCCCTTAGAGATAGGGTGAGGAGCTCGGTCACTCGGGAGGAGCTCGGAGTCGAGCCACTGCTCCTCCATGTCGAAAGGAGTCAGTCGAGGTGGCTCGGGCATCTTTTCCGGATGCCCCCTGGACGCCTCACTGGACAGGTGTTCCGGGCACGTCCCACTGGGAGGAGGCCCCGGGGAAGACCCAGGACACGCTGGAGGGACTACATCTCTCGGCTGGCTTGGGAATGCCTTGGGGTTCCGTCGGAGGAGCTGGGGGAGGTGTGTGTGGATCGGGAGGTCTGTGCGGCTTTGCTTGAGCTGCTGCCCCCGCAACCCGACTCCGGATAAAGCGGAAGAAAATGGATGGATGGATGGATGTCTCTTTTATTTGGTAGAATGGCCCAAGCAGTGGGTGACCCCTCTGAATCTGGTCTGCTTGAGGTTTCTTCATCAAAAAACACCAGAGACAGGTTTTCCTTACCATCGTCGCCTACGTGCTTGCTCAGGGAGATTGGTAAAGTTGGACCTTTCCCATGTGAAGCGTCATGAGACGGCTTTGGTTGTGATTTGGGGCTGTATAAATAAACTGAATTGAAATTGAATTGGGTAAGTCATACTTACCACTCCGGTATAAGAAAGTGGAGGCGATGCTCCACTTTTTTTTCCAAATATACTGCTCCACGCTTGTTCCTGTTCCATTCACCTACCCTACTGGGCATTATGTCATGACTATAGCAATCAAGGTGGATAAGATGTAAAATATCGACTGCCACACTGTCACACAGATTGGATCTGGTCACTTAATGTGTACAATCAGTGAGATCAGATTTCAATCAGATACGCAATAAATCCGATTTGAATTGGCAGTCTGAACAAAGCCAAGCCCCCTCTGGATGGAATGCAAAGTTTGACACAGGTTACTTGCTCAGTGAGGGTCCGTACTCATTTACAGCTGGGTGGACTGAGACAATGCCTTGTTCAAGGACACAAACAGGTCATGCGATTGTAATAACAAAATGTAAAGCTTTGTCATAGAAAAACAACTCTAAGGCAAGTGGTGGGATAAAAACTTTTTCAGGACATCAGCGAAGCAACACTTGAAGCTGTCTTTTAAAACACATTCAATGTCATATGTTCTGACATAAAACAAAGAATGTCCTGATAAGCTCTTATCTCAACACTTGGAGTTGTTTTTCAGCTTTGCATTTTGTTATATCATGACCTTTGCATTAAAAAACAAAACTCAACAAAATCAAGCCAGACTGTGTAAGTCTGATGGCACAAAGTTACCATGAATGAAGTATAACTTTATCATGGAGAAAAGTACAGATTGCTTTGTAAATTCATTGACTGAGATCTGGTCAAGTCCAGTAAGCTCCAGTAGCTCATCCATCCCTCGGCTGTCCTTCCTCGACCTGTGATTCCCTCCATCTCCCACCGAGTATGGACGCCTGCTGTGAGCCTCTAATGCCATTGAACCATGCTGCAGGATCAGCCATCTGCAGCGCCATTGTGCTGGTAATGAACTCCCGCCTGATGGACTCACATGGAAATTGGTCCATTCTCATGGATGCTGGCAGGTTCCCCAAGCGGGCATGGCACACCGATTTCTACTGGTTAACCTTTTCAGGTTTTGGCTCTTCCTCTGCATCTCAATGGGTGTCTCCTCTGCCTTGATGCCTTTGTCTGAAGGATTTCTCAATCACAATGTAACACAGGCTGAAGGACCAATTTGATCAAGATGATAGATTATTAAGCACAGTCATTCACAATACTTGTGTTAATCCAGGACATAAGTTACAAAAGGATACCATTATGCCACCGACTATTCACTTTACCCTCTGTTAATCTCTCTTGTTTATTTTCCAAACTGGCAGAAAACATTCCTCTGTCTGCCATCCAGACAGGGAAGCTGCATCATCACCGATTTAATGCTGCTATGAAACTATTTGCATTGTTACTTTCAACCATGCAGTTCCTTCAAATTAAAAAGTCCACCATAGCTCTATGCAAACATGACTAGAAAGGATGTGTAGTCATCAGCATTCATACCAAAGACGTCTAGATCTCTGGTATCATAGCCATACAGTAATTCCCGTCTCCCAGTGCAGATTTTTAGCCCCAATTTAGATCCCAATTTAAAAAAAAAAAATGAAATTAGACCCTACATATTAAAACAGCAAAAAAAAAAAAAAAAATTTATTGTGATTTGTTTATATTATAACTATCGACTACACCAGAGTACAAACAAGTGATTCCCACACAATGCTACTCCATACAGTGTATGCAGTACTCCTGTGGTTATCACCACAGTTTTTCACAGTCTTACAATTTATCTGTTAACATTTCAAAACTGTCTTCTGCTGAAGAGGGTAACATCTTTTCATTGGCTTTATGCTACTATGTACATGCGATTTCTTATTTTTTTTATTTTTAATAAATTTGCAAAAAAATCACGTTGTCATTATGGGGTGTTGTGAGTAGAATTTTGAGGGGAAAAATGAATTTACCCCATTTTGGAATAAGACTGTAACATAACAAAATGTGGAACAAGTGAAGAGCTGTGAATACTTTCTGAATGCACTGTATGACTTTATGGTGCAAAGGAAAATCAATAAGCTTCTGCTCACACAACATAGGTCCCTATCACTGCATGCTGTACCAACATGTCCACTGTATTCTACTTTTGCCACACTAATATCATACACATGTATGATGTCTATGCTTTTGTGAGAGCGATGAGTGGAGTGGTGCAGAATGCTGTATGCCTCCCCCACTACCTCCTCATGCACAGACATAGCAGACTATTATGATCATGATCACTGCCCGCTATGATCAGTTTTCAATCTACTCCAATGAAATTGCTTACCAGTTGCTCCATAACAGAAAACAACAACCTGCATTATATTTTAGTTTTAGATGAAACTGTAGCCTGGCATCAAAATACCTGAGCAGTCAAATCCACATTCAAGCAGAAATGACTGATTTCAAGATGCGTTAACAAAATAAAAAAACAAAGCCATCTGTAAAATTAAAGTAAAACATATATGGTTCCAGAGTGTCTGGCACCACATCTTGCTCCAAAGTGGAGATGTGGTGTGTTTCAGGGCAGGCTTCACAGACCTGTTTTTTATAAAATGCCACTCCCACACTCTGGCCAAAATGCACCCTCTCTGCTCCATGCTCCAGCAGCTTCCACATCCTGACTTTCGCTAAATATTACCCACAAATTACATCCTATTATTCACATTTTGTGGATCACAACGCATGCTTAAAATTTTCCAGATTGCTCACAATGTTCTATAATGCTACTTTTTCCACAGATTACAATGTCTTCAGACCATGATTGGGTATCAGATTTTTTTTCTCAC
The DNA here is from genome assembly GCF_902500255.1 of Thalassophryne amazonica. Lineage (NCBI taxonomy): Eukaryota > Metazoa > Chordata > Actinopteri > Batrachoidiformes > Batrachoididae > Thalassophryne > Thalassophryne amazonica. Next base: position 114,111,476 of record NC_047111.1, on the reverse strand, counting down.
CAAAAATGTACACAACTGGGTGGCAAATATCGGCAATGGGAGGCCACCTTTAGAGAGGAAGGACCAGGACCCTAAAGACTTGGATCTTCATGCTCCTGCAAAAATACTGACGTCGCTAAATATCTCTGTCCAACGATCACATGACTGCATAAGTTCTATTCCCACCCATCTCTCGATCGCAAAGACAGAGGATCCAGATAAATGAATGTCACCGCCAACATAAATGCAAACTCAGATAATTATAAAGGAAACATTTTATTGCATTTATTGAGTTCATATAAATGTCAGTTTTGTGATAAACAATGTGACATTGTTATAGTTTTACAAACAATATTATAGTGTTCGTAAGGTGCTTAAATAGAAATGTTATTAAATGCTGCATAGTAAAAGCGCAGTGATAACTTTGACGGACGCTTGTCAGATTTTCAAATATAAAAGGCTTTTGTTGTCCTCTGATGGATTCCTTCCCGCTGCAGTCACAACAAGGTGCGAACACACCGGAGTCCTGCAGACAGTGAATCACCTCAACACCAAAGCCACACCGCCGTCCTCATCACCGCCGCAACTCCTCTCATCAGGACACTGGTTTGCTTTATCCTCACATATGTGTGCTGAAAAGGCAGCAACGTGGATCAAACGCAGAAGCTGGAGACATCATGCCAAAAAGTACTGACTGCAGCGGGCGACTGCACAGTCTGTCAGCGCAGCTGATAAGAGACAGAAGGACAGGAAGGGACGGACGTGTTGCCCCAAGCATCTGGAGCATCGCTCAAATGACTGCACTCACATAAAAGCAAGAAAGAGGAGAGGAGGAACTGCTGAGGAATTTGGGTGAAGTAAAAGTTTAGAATAAAAGGTGATTCATCCAATTGGGGAAAAAAAAAAAAATCTTATTAAAGGCCAAAATCAAGGGAGGAAAAAAAAGTGAGGTGTCAAAGTACTCTGATCTGTTTGGAGACGGTCAAGACTTTACACATTTGTTTCTCTGAGTTCTCTGTGTGTCTCTTTGTATTTTTATGTTGGTCTCTCTTTTTGTCTGTCTTTGTCCCTTTCTGTTGTTTCCATCTGCTTCTCATTGTCTCTACCTGTCAGAAGGTCTTTACCTCTTTATCTCCTTGTCTCTGTCTGCCTGTCTTTGTTTCTGTTTCTGTCTCATTGTCTCTGTCTGCCTGTCTTTGTTTCTGTTTCTGTCTCATTGTCTCTGTCTGCCTGTGATTTTGTTTCTGTGTCTCTTTGTCTCTGTCTGCCTGTGATTTTGTTCCTGTCTGTCTCTTTGTATTTGTCTGCCTGTGATTTTGTTCCTGTGTCTGTCTCTTTGTCTCTGTCTGCCTGTGATTTTGTTTCTGTGTCTCTGTCTGAATGTGATTTTGTTCCTGTGCCGTGTCTTTGTCTCTGTCTGCCTGTGATTTTGTTCCTGTGTCTGTCTCTTTGTCTCTGTCTGCCTGTGATTTTGTTCCTGTGTCTCAGTCTGAATGTGATTTTGTTCCTGTGTCTGTCTCTTTCTCTCTGTCTGCCTGTGATTTTGTTTCTGTGTCTCCTTGTCTCTGTCTGCCTGTGATTTTGTTCCTGTGTCTGTCTCTTTGTCTCTGTCTGCCTGTGATTTTGTTTCTGTGTCTCTTTGTCTCTGTCTACCTGTCATTTTGTTCCTGTCTGTCTCTTTGTCTCTGTCTGCCTGTGAATTTGTTCCTGTCTGTCTCTTTGTCTCTGTCTACCTGTCATTTTGTTCCTGTCTGTCTCCTTGTCTCTGTCTACCTGTCATTTTGTTCCTGTCTGTCTCTTTGTCTCTGTCTGCCTGTGATTTTGTTCCTGTCTGTTTCTTTGTCTCTGTCTGCCTGTCATTTTGTTCCTGTGTCTGTCTCTTTGTCTCTGTCTGCCTGTGATTTTGTTTCTGTGTCTCTGTCTGAATGTGATTTTGTTCCTGTGCCGTGTCTTTGTCTCTGTCTGCCTGTGATTTTGTTCCTGTGTCTGTCTCTTTGTCTCTGTCTGCCTGTGATTTTGTTCCTGTGTCTCAGTCTGAATGTGATTTTGTTCCTGTGTCTGTCTCTTTCTCTCTGTCTGCCTGTGATTTTGTTTCTGTGTCTCCTTGTCTCTGTCTGCCTGTGATTTTGTTCCTGTGTCTGTCTCTTTGTCTCTGTCTGCCTGTGATTTTGTTTCTGTGTCTCTTTGTCTCTGTCTACCTGTCATTTTGTTCCTGTCTGTCTCTTTGTCTCTGTCTGCCTGTGATTTTGTTCCTGTCTGTTTCTTTGTCTCTGTCTGCCTGTGATTTTGTTCCTGTCTGTTTCTTTGTCTCTGTCTGCCTGTCATTTTGTTTCTGTGTATTTGTCTCTGTCTGCCTGTGATTTTGTTTCTGTGTATTTGTCTCTGTCTGCCTGTCATTTTGTTCCAGTCTCTGCCTTTTTGGCTGTGTCTGCCTGTGATTTTGTTCCTGTGTCTGTCTCTTTGTCTCTGTCTGCCTGTCATTTTGTTTCTGTGTCTCTTTGTCTCTGTCTGCCTGTCATTTTGTTCCTGTGTCTGTCTCTTTGTCTCTGTCTACCTGCAGTTTTGTTCTTGTGTCTGTCTCTTTGTCTCTGTCTGCTTATCTTTTTGTTTCTGTGTCTCTTTGTCTCAGTCTGCCTGTCATTTTGCTCCTGTGTCTGCCTCTTATTCTGGGGCTGCCTGTGATTTTGTTTCTGTGTCTCTTTGTCTCTGTCTGCCTGTGAATTTGTTTCTGTGTCTCTTTGTCTCTGTCTGCCTGTCATTTTGCTCCTGTGTCTGTCTCTTTGTCTCTGTCTGCCTGTGAATTTGTTTCTGTGTCTCTTTGTCTCTGTCTGCCTGTGATTTTGTTTCTGTGTCTCTTTGTCTCTGTCTGCCTGTCATTTTGCTCCTGTGTCTGTCTCTTTGTCTTGTCTGCCTGTGATTTTGTTTCTGTGTCTGTCTCTTTGTCTCTGTCTGCCTGTGATTTTATTTCTGTGTCTCTTTGTCTCTGTCTGCCTGTGATTTTGTTTCTGTGTCTCTTTGTCTTGTCTGCCTGTGATTTTGTTTCTGTATCTGTCTCTTTGTCTGTGCCTGCCTGTGATGTTGTTCCTGTGTCTGTCTCTTTGTCTCTGGCTACCTGTGATTTTGTTTCTGTGTCTCTTTGTCTCTGTCTGCCTGTGATTTTGTTTCTGTGTCTCTTTGTCTCTGTCTGCCTGTCATTTTGCTCCTGTGTCTGTCTCTTTGTCTTGTCTGCCTGTGATGTTGTTCCTGTGTCTGTCTCTTTGTCTCTGTCTGCCTGTGATTTTGTTTCTGTGTCTCTTTGTCTCTGTCTGCCTGTGATTTTGTTTCTGTGTCTCTTTGTCTCTGTCTGCCTGTCATTTTGTTTCTGTGTCTCTTTGTCTCTGTCTGCCTGTCATTTTGCTCCTGTGTCTGTCTCTTTGTCTTGTCTGCCTGTGATTTTGTTTCTGTGTCTGTCTCTTTGTCTCTGTCTGCCTGTGATTTTATTTCTGTGTCTCTTTGTCTCTGTCTGCCTGTGATTTTGTTCCTGTGTCTCTTTGTCTTGTCTGCCTGTGATTTTGTTTCTGTATCTGTCTCTTTATCTGTGCCTGCCTGTGATGTTGTCCCTGTGTCTGTCTCTTTGTCTCTGGCTACCTGTGATGTTGTTCCTGTGTCTGTCTCTTTGTTAGTAGCTACATGTGATTTTGTTCCTGTGCCCGTGTCTTTGTCTCTGGCTACCTGTGATTTTGTTCCTGTGTCTGTCTCTTTGTCTCTGGCTACCTGTGATGTTGTTCCTGTGTCTGTCTCTTTGTTAATAGCTACCTCTGATTTTGTTCCTGTGTCTGTCTCTTTGTCTCTGTCTGCCTGTGATTTTGTTCCTGTGTCTCAGTCTGAATGTGATTTTGTTCCTGTGTCTGTCTCTTTCTCTCTGTCTGCCTGTGATTTTGTTTCTGTGTCTCCTTGTCTCTGTCTGCCTGTGATTTTGTTCCTGTGTCTGTCTCTTTGTCTCTGTCTGCCTGTGATTTTGTTTCTGTGTCTCTTTGTCTCTGTCTACCTGTCATTTTGTTCCTGTCTGTCTCTTTGTCTCTGTCTGCCTGTGATTTTGTTCCTGTCTGTTTCTTTGTCTCTGTCTGCCTGTGATTTTGTTCCTGTCTGTTTCTTTGTCTCTGTCTGCCTGTCATTTTGTTCCTGTGTCTGTCTCTTTGTCTCTGTCTGCCTGTGATTTTGTTTCTGTGTCTCTGTCTGAATGTGATTTTGTTCCTGTGCCGTGTCTTTGTCTCTGTCTGCCTGTGATTTTGTTTCTGTCTCTTTCTCTCTGTCTCCCTGTCATTTTGTTCCTGTGTCTGTCTGTTTGTCTCTGTCTGTCTGTGATTTTGTTTCTCTGTCTGTCTCTTTGTCTCTGTCTGCCTGTGATTTTGTTTCTGTGTCTGTCTCTTTGTCTCTGTCTGCTTGCCATTTTGTTCCTGTGTCTGTCTGTTTGTCTCTGTCTGTCTGTGATTTTGTTTCTGTGTCTGTCTCTTTGTCTCTGTCTGTCTGTGATTTTGTTTCTCTGTCTGTCTCTTTGTCTCTGTCTGCCTGTGATTTTGTTTCTGTGTATTTGTCTCTGTCTGCTTGCCATTTAAGTGTATCTGTTTTTGTTTTTTTATGAGGACCACAATGGAAATAAGCGCTTGCGCTTTTTTGTGTAATCCTTGTTACTTGTATAGAATATTTGTTATTGTTATACAATGTACATTTTAATAATAAATAAAATCAATCAATTAATTAATCAATTTTGTTCCTGTGTCTGTCTGTTTGTCTCTGTCTGCTTATGTTTTTGTTTCTGTGTATTTGTCTCTAGCTGCCTGCAATTTTGTTCCTGTGTCTGTCTCTTTGTCTCTGTCTGCCTGTCATTTTGTTTCTGTGTCTCTTTGTCTCTGTCTGCCTGTCATTTTGTTCCTGTGTCTGTCTTTGTCTCTGTCTGCCTGTCATTTTGTTCCTGTGTATGTCTCTTTGTCTGTGTCTCCCTGTCATTTTGTTCCTGTGTCTCTTTGTCTCTGTCTGCCTGTCATTTTGTTCCTGTGTCTGTCTCTTTGTCTCTGTCTGCCAGTCATTTTGTTTCTGTGTCTCTTTGTCTCTGTTTGCCTGTCATTTTGTTTCTGTGTCTCTTTGTCTCTGTCTGCCTGTCATTTTGTTCCCGTGTCTGTCTCTTTGTCTCTGTCTGCCTGTCATTTTGTTCCTGTCTGTCTCTTTGTCTCTGTCTCCCTGTCATTTTGTTCCTGTGTCTGTCTCTTTGTCTCTGTCTGCCTGTCATTTTGTTCCTGTGTCTGTCTCTTTGTCTCTGTCTGCCAGTCATTTTGTTTCTGTGTCTCTTTGTCTCTGTTTGCCTGTCATTTTGTTTCTGTGTCTCTTTGTCTCTGTCTGCCTGTCATTTTGTTCCCGTGTCTGTCTCTTTGTCTCTGTCTGCCTGTCATTTTGTTCCTGTGTCTGTCTCTTTGTCTCTGTCTGCCTGTCATTTTGTTCCTGTCTGTCTCTTTGTCTGTGTCTGCCAGTGATTTTGTTCCTGTCTGTCTCTTTGTCACTGTCTGCCTGTGATTTTGTTCCTGTGTCTGTCTCTTTGTCTCTGTCTGCCTGTCATTTTGTTCCTATCTCTTCCTTCTTGTCTCTGTCTGCTTGTGATTTTGTTCCTGTGTCTGTCTCTTTGTCTCTGTCTGCCTGTGATTTTGTTCCTGTGTCTGTCTCTTTGTCTCTGTCTGTCTGTGATTTTGTTTCTGTCTCTTTGTCTCTGTCTGCCCATCATTTTGTTCCTGTGTCTGTCTCTTTGTCTCTGTCTGCCTGTCATTTTGTTCCTGTCTGTCTCTTTGTCTGTGTCTGCCAGTGATTTTGTTCCTGTCTGTCTCTTTGTCGCTGTCTGCCTGTGATTTTGTTCCTGTGTCTGTCTCTTTGTCTCTGTCTGCCTGTCATTTTGTTCCTATCTCTGCCTTCTTGTCTCTGTCTGCTTGTGATTTTGTTCCTGTGTCTGTCTCTTTGTCTCTGTCTGCCTGTGATTTTGTTCCTGTGTCTGTCTCTTTGTCTCTGTCTGCCTGTCATTTTGTTCCTATCTCTGCCTTCTTGTCTCTGTCTGCCTGTGATTTTGTTTCTGTGTATTTGTCTCTGTCTGCCTGTGATTTTGTTTCTGTGTATTTGTCTCTGTCTGCCTGTCATTTTGTTCCAATCTCTGCCTTTTTGGCTGTGGCTGCCTGTGATTTTGTTCCTGTGTCTGTCTCTTTGTCTCTGTCTGTCTGTGATTTTGTTTCTGTGTCTGTCTCTTTGTCTCTGTCTGCTTGTGATTTTGTTTCTGTCTCTTTCTCTCTGTCTCTGTCTGCCAGTCATTTTGTTTCTGTGTCTCTTTGTCTCTGTTTGCCTGTCATTTTGTTTCTGTGTCTCTTTGTCTCTGTCTGCCTGTCATTTTGTTCCCGTGTCTGTCTCTTTGTCTCTGTCTGCCTGTCATTTTGTTCCTGTCTGTCTCTTTGTCTCTGTCTCCCTGTCATTTTGTTCCTGTGTCTGTCTCTTTGTCTCTGTCTGCCTGTCATTTTGTTCCTGTGTCTGTCTCTTTGTCTCTGTCTGCCAGTCATTTTGTTTCTGTGTCTCTTTGTCTCTGTTTGCCTGTCATTTTGTTTCTGTGTCTCTTTGTCTCTGTCTGCCTGTCATTTTGTTCCCGTGTCTGTCTCTTTGTCTCTGTCTGCCTGTCATTTTGTTCCCGTGTCTGTCTCTTTGTCTCTGTCTGCCTGTCATTTTGTTCCTGTCTGTCTCTTTGTCTGTGTCTGCCTGTGATTTTGTTCCTGTCTCTTTGTCTCTGTCTGCCTGTGATTTTGTTCCTGTGTCTGTCTCTTTGTCTCTGTCTGTCTGTGATTTTGTTTCTGTCTCTTTGTCTCTGTCTGCCCATCATTTTGTTCCTGTGTCTGTCTCTTTGTCTCTGTCTGCCTGTCATTTTGTTCCTGTCTGTCTCTTTGTCTGTGTCTGCCAGTGATTTTGTTCCTGTCTGTCTCTTTGTCGCTGTCTGCCTGTGATTTTGTTCCTGTGTCTGTCTCTTTGTCTCTGTCTGCCTGTCATTTTGTTCCAATCTCTGCCTTTTTGGCTGTGGCTGCCTGTGATTTTGTTCCTGTGTCTGTCTCTTTGTCTCTGTCTGTCTGTGATTTTGTTTCTGTGTCTGTCTCTTTGTCTCTGTCTGCTTGTGATTTTGTTTCTGTCTCTTTCTCTCTGTCTCTGTCTGCTTGTCATTTTGTTTCTGTGTCTCTTTGTCTCTGTCTGCCTGTCATTTTGTTCCTGTGTCTGTCTCCTTGTCTCTGTCTGTCTGTCATTTTGTTCCTATCTTTGCCTTCTTGTCTCTGTCTGCCTGTGATTTTGTTCCTGTGTCTGTCTCTTTGTCTCTGTCTGCCTGTGATTTTGTTCCTATCTCTGCCTTCTTGTCTCTGTCTGCCTGTGATTTTGTTCCTGTGTCTGTCTCTTTGTCTCTGTCTGCCTGTGATTTTGTTCCTGTGTCTGTCTCTTTGTCTCTGTCTGCCTGTCATTTTGTTCCTATCTCTGCCTTCTTGTCTCTGTCTGCCTGTGATTTTGTTTCTGTGTATTTGTCTCTGTCTGCCTGTGATTTTGTTTCTGTGTATTTGTCTCTGTCTGCCTGTCATTTTGTTCCAGTCTCTGCCTTTTTGGCTGTGTCTGCCTGTGATTTTGTTCCTGTGTCTGTCTCTTTGTCTCTGTCTGCCTGTCATTTTGTTTCTGTGTCTCTTTGTCTCTGTCTGCCTGTCATTTTGTTCCTGTGTCTGTCTCTTTGTCTCTGTCTGCCTGCAGTTTTGTTCTTGTGTCTGTCTCTTTGTCTCTGTCTGCTTATCTTTTTGTTTCTGTCTCTTTGTCTCTGTGGGCCTGTGATTTTGTTTCTGTGTCTCTTTGTCTCAGTCTGCCTGTCATTTTGCTCCTGTGACTGCCTCTTATTCTGGGGCTGCCTGTGATTTTGTTTCTGTGTCTCTTTGTCTCTGTCTGCCTGTGAATTTGTTTCTGTGTCTCTTTGTCTCTGTCTGCCTGTCATTTTGCTCCTGTGTCTGTCTCTTTGTCTCTGTCTGCCTGTGAATTTGTTTCTGTGTCTCTTTGTCTCTGTCTGCCTGTGATTTTGTTTCTGTGTCTCTTTGTCTCTGTCTGCCTGTCATTTTGCTCCTGTGTCTGTCTCTTTGTCTTGTCTGCCTGTGATTTTGTTTCTGTGTCTGTCTCTTTGTCTCTGTCTGCCTGTGATTTTATTTCTGTGTCTCTTTGTCTCTGTCTGCCTGTGATTTTGTTTCTGTGTCTCTTTGTCTTGTCTGCCTGTGATTTTGTTTCTGTATCTGTCTCTTTGTCTGTGCCTGCCTGTGATGTTGTTCCTGTGTCTGTCTCTTTGTCTCTGGCTACCTGTGATTTTGTTTCTGTGTCTCTTTGTCTCTGTCTGCCTGTGATTTTGTTTCTGTGTCTCTTTGTCTCTGTCTGCCTGTCATTTTGCTCCTGTGTCTGTCTCTTTGTCTTGTCTGCCTGTGATGTTGTTCCTGTGTCTGTCTCTTTGTCTCTGTCTGCCTGTGATTTTGTTTCTGTGTCTCTTTGTCTCTGTCTGCCTGTCATTTTGTTTCTGTGTCTCTTTGTCTCTGTCTGCCTGTCATTTTGCTCCTGTGTCTGTCTCTTTGTCTTGTCTGCCTGTGATTTTGTTTCTGTGTCTGTCTCTTTGTCTCTGTCTGCCTGTGATTTTATTTCTGTGTCTCTTTGTCTCTGTCTGCCTGTGATTTTGTTCCTGTGTCTCTTTGTCTTGTCTGCCTGTGATTTTGTTTCTGTATCTGTCTCTTTATCTGTGCCTGCCTGTGATGTTGTCCCTGTGTCTGTCTCTTTGTCTCTGGCTACCTGTGATGTTGTTCCTGTGTCTGTCTCTTTGTTAGTAGCTACATGTGATTTTGTTCCTGTGCCCGTGTCTTTGTCTCTGGCTACCTGTGATTTTGTTCCTGTGTCTGTCTCTTTGTCTCTGGCTACCTGTGATGTTGTTCCTGTGTCTGTCTCTTTGTTAATAGCTACCTCTGATTTTGTTCCTGTGCCTTTGTCTTTGTCTCTGGCTGCCTGTGATGTTGTTCCTGTGTCTGTCTCTTTGTTAGTAGCTACCTGTGATTTTGTTCCTGTGCCTGTCTCTTTGTCTCTGGCTACCTGTGATGTTGTTCCTGTGTCTGTCTCTTGGTTAGTAGCTACCTGTGATTTTGTTCCTGTGCCTGTGTCTCTGGCTACCTGTGATTTTGTTCCTGTGCCTGTCTCTTTGTCTCTTGCTACCTGTGATGTTGTTCCTGTGTCTGTCTCTTTGTTAGTAGCTACCTGTGATTTTGTTCCTGTGCCTGTGTCTCTGGCTACCTGTGATTTCGTTCCTGTGCCTGTCTCTTTGTCTCTTGCTACCTGTGATGTTGTTCCTGTGTCTGTCTCTTTGTTAGTAGCTACCTGTGATTTTGTTCCTGTGCCTGTGTCTCTGGCTACCTGTGATTTCGTTCCTGTGCCTGTCTCTTTGTCTCTTGCTACCTGTGATGTTGTTCCTGTGTCTGTCTCTTTGTTAGTAGCTACCTGTGATTTTGTTCCTGTGCCTGTGTCTCTGGCTACTTGTGATTTCGTTCCTGTGCCTGTCTCTTTGTCTCTTGCTACCTGTGATGTTGTTCCTGTGTCTGTCTCTTTGTTAGTAGCTACCTGTGATTTTGTTCCTGTGCCTGTGTCTCTGGCTACCTGTGATTTCGTTCCTGTGCCTGTCTCTTTGTCTCTTGCTACCTGTGATGTTGTTCCTGTGTCTGTCTCTTTGTTAGTAGCTACCTGTGATTTTGTTCCTGTGCCTGTGTCTCTGGCTACCTGTGATTTCGTTCCTGTGCCTGTCTCTTTGTCTCTTGCTACCTGTGATGTTGTTCCTGTGTCTGTCTCTTTGTTAGTAGCTACCTGTGATTTTGTTCCTGTGCCTGTGTCTCTGGCTACCTGTGATTTCGTTCCTGTGCCTGTCTCTTTGTCTCTTGCTACCTGTGATGTTGTTCCTGTGTCTGTCTCTTTGTTAGTAGCTACCTGTGATTTTGTTCCTGTGCCTGTGTCTCTGGCTACTTGTGATTTTGTTCCTGTGCCTGTCTCTTTGTCTCTTGCTACCTGTGATGTTGTTCCTGTGTCTGTCTCTTTGTTAGTAGCTACCTGTGATTTTGTTCCTGTGCCTGTGTCTCTGGCTACCTGTGATTTCGTTCCTGTGCCTGTCTCTTTGTCTCTTGCTACCTGTGATGTTGTTCCTGTGTCTGTCTCTTTGTTAGTAGCTACCTGTGATTTTGTTCCTGTGCCTGTGTCTCTGGCTACCTGTGATTTCGTTCCTGTGCCTGTCTCTTTGTCTCTTGCTACCTGTGATGTTGTTCCTGTGTCTGTCTCTTTGTTAGTAGCTACCTGTGATTTTGTTCCTGTGCCTGTCTCTTTGTTAGTAGCTACCTGTGATTTTGTTCCTGTGCCTGTCTCTTTGTTAGTAGCTACCTGTGATTTTGTTCCTGTGCCTGTGTCTCTGGCTACCTGTGATTTCGTTCCTGTGCCTGTCTCTTTGTCTCTTGCTACCTGTGATTTTGTTCCTGTGCCTGTCTCTTTGTCTCTGGCTACCTGCGATTTCATTCCTGTGCCTGTCTCTTTGTCTCTGGCTACCTGTGATGTTGTTCCTGTGCCTGTGTCTTTGTCTCTGGCTACCTGTGATTTCGTTCCTGTGCCTGTCTCTTTGTCTCTGGCTACCTGTTATGTTGTTCCTGTGTCTGTCTCTTTGTTAGTAGCTACCTGTGATTTTGTCCCTGTGCCTGTGTCTTTGTCTCTGGCTATGATTTCATTCCTGTGCCTGTGTCTTTGTCTCTGGCTGCCTGTCTTTTTCATCCAGTGTTGTTCTCATTGTCTCTGTATGTTCTTGTTTGTGTGTTTGTTTGCTTTTTTATTTCCATGTCTGTCTCGTTGACTGTCTGCCTTTTTTTTTCTGCATCTGTCTCTCTGTCTGACTGTTTTTGTTGTTGTTGTGTAGCAAAGTGAAGTCCATATTGAAAAGATGTTCCTGCTGCAACTGGCGTTGTCGGCGGGATGTGGGTAGCCACAGAACATGCTTAAATGCACCTGGGAGTTTGGGACAAAGTCAAAAATGGTGGGGAAATATGCAGCAAGGTGAAGTCCAGATTGAAAAGATGTTCCTGCTAGCTTGGCTAGCGGGGAATTCTCCTTTGGCTGACCTGGTAGAGTTTTGGTCTTCAGTTCGAGCAGTCTGGTGTTCGAATCCCACCGCTGTCCCGGCCACAAAGATAGGTCCTCCGGTCACAATTGTTTTTTGCTGTTGTTTGATTTAGTGTCTGTCTCATTTACTGTCTGCCTGGATTTTTGTTTGTTTGTTTGTTTCACTGTCTTTCTGCCTGTTTTGTTGTTTTTTTTTGTGTCTGACTCATTGCTGGGTTCTACCTATCTTTTTGTTTCACTGTCTGTCTCTTTGTCTCACTCTGCCTGTCTTTTTGTTTCTGTGCCTATTTCTTTGTCTGTCTGTCTTTTATTTGTGTGTCTGTCTCTTTGTCTGCATCTGCCTGTGTTTTTTTGTTTCTTTGTTGACTGTCTGCCTGTTTTTTAGTTTCTGTGTCGGTCTCTGTCTCACTCTGCCTGTCTTTTTGTCTCTGTGTGTCTTTGTCTGTCTGTCACTGTCTGCCTGTTCTTTTTTGCTTCTGTGTCTGTCTCTTTGTTTCACTCTACCTGTCTTTTTGTTTGTCTGTCTCTTTGTTTCACTCTACCTGTCTTTTTGTTTGTGTCTGTCTCTGTCTGCATCTGCATGTGTTTTTTTTTCTTTGTTGACTTTCTGCCTGTTTCTTAGTTTCTGTGTTTCATGTCTGTCTCTTTGTCTCACTCTGCCTGTCTTTTTGTTTCATGTCTGTCTCTTTGTCTCACTCCGCCTGTCTTTTTGTTTCATGTCTGTCTCTTTGTTTCACTCTGCCTGTCTTTTTGTTTGTCTGTCTCTTTGTTTCACTCTACCTGTCTTTTTGTTTCATGTCTGTCTCTTTGTCTCACTCTGCCTGTCTTTTTGTTTCTGTGTCTCTCTCTGTCTGCCTGTCTTGTTGTTTCTCTGTCTCTTTGCTTGTTTTTCTGTGCCTGTCTCTTTGTCTCATTGTCTCTTGGTCTGCCTCTTTGTCTTCATCTCTCTGTCTCTGTCTACTTGTCTCTGTCTGTGTGCCTCTTTTTGTTTTGATGTCTGTCTCTTTGTCTCTGTCTGTCTCTTTTTGTGTCTAAGTCTGTTTGTCTCTGTCTCTATCAACCCATATCTTTGTTTCTGTGATTGTTTCTGCCTCTTTGTTTCTTTCTGTCTTTTTTGTTTTTATGTCTGCCTGTCTCTCTGTGCTTCTTTGTCACTGTTTGTCTGTCTGATTGTTTCTGTCTGCATCTTTGTCTTTGTTTCTGTTTGTCTGTCTGTTGGTTTGTCTCAGTTTCTGTATCAGTCTGTCTCTTTGTCTCTGTGTCTGTCTGTCTCTGAGTCTCTCTTTCAGAGACAGACAGGGACACAGGGACAAAGACACAGACATAAAGAGAGACAGAGTCCGACAAACAGAAATTGACACAATAAGGGTGTCTCCTTGTTTCAGACACTGACAGAGACACAGATGCTGAGACAAACAAATGTCTAAATCCACCATCACCTCCTGCAGGACGAAGGCTTCCCTGTGTGATGTCATCAAGCACGCTTTAAAAAAGCCTTTTATCACCACATGCCCATTTTTCCTCTGAATTTGAACTTTAATTAATTGTAGAACACATATTTTCTTTCACATTAACATTTTCACAGATGAAAAACATGAATTTGCATAACCGTAATTCAACATGTTAGTTGTCTTTTAAGTCCTGACAGATTCTGTAAGGTCTGGAAGCCACAACATTTAGATGATGACTATGACGGGAAAACTGTGTAAGATTCTGGCACGACTGAAGCAAAAACACACACATACCAGCATATCCCTTCTTGACATCTAATTGTTGATCAAAGACCTGCTGGATGTGCATTTGCTGTGTTTCTGCTCACTTAAACAATGACTGTGCACAGACAAAAGGAGACATCTGTACATTAGTCACAGGACCCAAAAACCCAACAAGTCTGATCAGACACAAAACTCCATCCGACCTGCTTATCACCTCTTGTTATCAGCACAAAAAGGCATCTGAGGAGAGTTTTTATTGTAACTTTGTGGCAGTTCAAAGCTGAATTATCTTTATTATTATCCCAGAACTGCTGACAGAAGGTTTGAGATTTAACTTTAAATGTTCTGCACAGACAGACATATGAGAAAGTTTGTCCACAGTCACATCATACATCAAGTGCAAAATGCAGTTTTTGTCCAAAGGAGAATTTGGAGAAACTGTAGAAAAAGAACAGAGGCATGTTGACTGAAAAGACAAAGCTTCAGTTTGCACTTTTTTGGGTGTGCTTTCTCAGACAGAACACCAGAAACATTTCACATATTATTCATGATTAAAGTCACTTTAGTTATACTCGTTGGACCGATGATGCGCATTCTCCACTTTTTATTACCAGTGATTAATAAAAAATTGGAATCAGTTATAACAGGAGTGGCTGTAACCACTAATGTCAAGTGCAATTATTGAAAAAAATGTCCGTTTTTATTTGTCATTCATATTTTGAAAATAAAATAACTTAGGAATAGCTGAAAATTTTAAGAAATATGGCAAATGAATGAATGCAAGATTATTTATTAAACCTTATCACTCAAAAAAAATTGAAACATTGACTTTAATTAAAATTATTTTGTAAACAGGTTCCAGAAAAGTGTATGAGGTTCATTAAAAGCAAAATTATTAAGTATATCTAACTTAATTAATTACAGGTATTATTAGGAGCGGAAAAAAAACTTTTAACAAAAATGTGTTTTAAGTAATCTGAAAACAAACATTTAATATAAAGTGTACAACACAACTTTGCCAGTTTTTGGAGTGAAGGCCCCAAATTTCCCATCTTACATTATTAACAAAATGTAATGGCTTCTGTTTTTTGTTTTTTTTTAATCTGTTAATTTCCACAATGCTGTCTTACACAGATTTTTTTTAACCTGCTTCTGCTGCCTTATATGGATTTAGCCCAAATTGTAAATGCCAGATGTTTTGACAAAATGGGTAAAATTTCCTTTTTTGTGCAATTTGATAAACATAATTAAAAATGTTCCGGTCCATTATTAGAAGCCACTCTGAAACATAATGCTATCAAACAGATGCAACATTTTCAGAAAACCTTGCAAAAACCTGTAACTGATAAAACAGACTTTCTCAAAATGTTCTGAAAATAATTTGTAAAATATTCTGGCTGCAGTACTTTTGCAGAGTTGTCCTGAGATTCAATAGCCTAACATTACATTTAATAGCTTTCATTTCAGGGAACATCCAACATTAGATTTAATATCTTTTATTTCAGGGATCATACAGCATTAGATTTAATAGCTTTCATTTCAGGGAACATCCAACATTAGATTAATAGCTTTCATTTTAGGGAACATCCAACATTAGAATTAATAGCTTTTATTTCAGGGAACATCTAACATTAGATTTAATAGCTTTCATTTCAGGGAACATCCAACATTAGATTTAATAGCTTTCATTTCAGGGAACATCCAACATTAGATTTAATAGCTTTTATTTCAGGGATCATCCAGCATTAGATTTAACAGCTTTCATTTCAGGGAACATCCAACATTAGATTTAATAGCTTTCATTTTAGGGAACACCCAACATTAGAATTAATAGCTTTTATTTCAGGGAACATCCAACATTACATTTAATAGCGTTCACATTATAGGGAACATCCAACATTAGAATTAATAGGTTTTATTTCAGGGAACATCCAACATTAGATTTAATAGTGTTTATTTCATGGAACATCCAACATTCCCATCAAGTTTCATTATTCTTTGAGAAATCCTGTTAATAATTCAAACTCGAGTGAAGCCATAACCTCCGGCGGAGGTAATTCATGAATCCAGACATAATATGACAACATAGTGATGCAGGACTCAGCACAGCATTGCAAAAGAATATTTTTTTATGATGAGACTCCAGATGATTTTGTTGACACTCCCTTGATGAGTAAATGAGAAAGCATTGTGATATAATTATTCAGTCACATTAACCAGATTACTCTGATGGACACGGTAAAGTTTCTGTGTCAGCCATCTTCACCACAAAGGTGAACATATTTTTTATTTCGATTATTTCATCTTGAAAGTAAGGTTGCGGAAGCACACAATATTCAAAAATGTTGTTCAAAGGGGGAAAAAAAAAATCCAAAATGCAAAACAGCACAAATGAATGTGTTCTCATTACTAAAAACGTATATTTTCCATCAATACTGAAACTCAAGTTTTGGCTCTTAGCAAGAAATAAAGGTTAAAGTGCATCATGCATATGGGGATTCACCAGACAAAACCCCTGATTTGGGTTTTGAATTAACTAATTATATATATATATATATATATATATATATATATATATATATATATATTTTTTTTTTTTTTTTTTTTTTTTTTTTTTTTATAGAATCTCTCTCATTTCACAATGAAAAGTGTTATTGTGTGGCCACAAATACACCAGTATTTTTATGATCCTTGTGACATAAAAAATATGCAGCAGGGAAAGGGTCCAAATCTTTGTGATATTTGAGTACAAATGTCGTTTCCTCAGTGAGAGGTCACAGTCAGTGACTTCTGTGTCGTCTGAGAGTGCCAACAGGCTCACATGATAGGCAAAAGCGCAGGAAATGAATTGCAAAATATTGTATTATGTCATGTGAGAATGAAATCACCACTGAGTAAAGTTCAACGGCCACGACAACCAACAACGAAGATAAAACTACGGGCTCAGTTTACAGAGTAAAAGTAGAGATAAGCAAACAAAAATAGAAAGAGTCCAAACATTAAAGCTTAATTTGTGTCACCATTTAATGAGCAAACAAAATTCTAAATACTTCAAATATTTCCAGTGTGACAATTTGTAAGGCAACAGTTTCAATGGAATTTTTTTCATTGGCTCAAATGAGAGAATCCATCAGTTCAGTTCAGTTCAATACAACTTTATTTATTCCTCCACAGCAGCTTTGCATCACAACGCACAATCCAACATGTAAAACAATGAGAAAAAACCCCCAAATAATTTAAAAATAAAAGGCTAACAAAGAAGGAGAATCCACGCAAGGAAATTAAAACAATAAATACCATCAACAAGTGCATTAGATATAAAAATACGAATATCAAATATTAACAGAGAAAATATGACAATTTGTTTTGAAAATTAGATAAGCAAATCAATTACATTAATTAACTAAAACAATTTATTAATAATAATTGATTAAATAATTTATTATTAACAATAAAATAAATAATTATTATTAATAATTAGATAATAAACAGAAATTTATTAAATGTGATTGGTTCCTGCTCTTCAAATATGAGGATATGTTTCTGCTTTTAGCAGTTTTACAATTTTATATTTCCTTTTGAATATCATATATACAACCTGGTCTCACAGCAAGTTGTGATTCAGCAGCACGAAATATACATTAAACTATTGGTTTGTGATCTTGTGATGAAAAGCGCCTTATTTTCATCACGGCAGCATGAATTCATTCTAATTTATACCGTGATGGCTGCACAAAATTAAAAGTGAAGGGGAGGGGGTTGGGCCGGGGTGGTTATGGTTAGGGTTGGGGGTAGGAGTAGGGTTAGTAATAGTGAGTTAAAAAAAAAATAAAACCCTGTCATGAAAATTTGACTCATTTCATGACAGGAGCACAAAAAAAAAAACAACAAAAAAACAAAAACCTGAGACTGGGATATATATATATATATATATATATATATATATATATATGTGTGTGTGTGTGTGTGTGTGTGTGCACACACACACACACACACATATAATTAATATAATATATATTTATTTAAAGTTCACGGAAAATGAACTGCATTTATAAAACACTTCTAGATCAGAATCCAAAGTTCAAAGCACTTTACAATGATGCCTCACATTCATCCATTTACACACCAGTGTCAGCGTGCTCAACTGCACACCAGGAGCAACACGGAGATTAAGAACTTTAATGAAGGGCCCTTATGTGATTTACCAGCTTGACAGGGATTTGAACAGAGGATCCTCTGGTCCCAACCCACCACTTGAGCCAGTAGACCATAACACTCAGCAATAACACAAATGTGCTGTAAACTTGTGTTATAACTCCATCAAAATGAATTTGTGCCTGTCAGTATAAACTTGTTTTCAGGTTCCTGTGACGTTCACACGGTCGCCGTGGTGCTTCTGAGCGGTTAATTTTGAAAGGCTGTTCCCCATTCATAAGATGATGCGTGACTGAGAGTGAGAGCGCTGACAATCAGCAGTGAAGGTGGAAGCGGTTCAGCGAGGGAGGAAGTGAACGGTTGGTACGCTGTGATGAGGGAAACTTCCTTTTGAGAAGAGTCAGACTGAAAGCTGTCGATAAGCAGTGATCAACTGCTGTCAGACGGCAGCTCAGTGAGCAGCCACAGCCAGAAGTCCCTCACAATCCAACACACACACACACACACACACACACACACAAAACGTGTGTCAAAACTGGCCAAAGTCAATCACACCTCGTATGAAATGTAACAAAATGTTCATGCAGAAAAAGAGTCATTTCTGAGTGAAGTTTTAAGAGAATTCACAGACTGCAGACCCTCCTACATATTAGCTCACTTACTGCGACCACATGGAAACATGCCCCCAACCAAGTTTATCATATGATCCAGATCATTGCACGCAGAGTGGTAAATATAACTGAGGGGTTGGCCCTGCTTCTTTTTTTTCTTTTTTTTTAGACTTGTCACCTGAGAGAAGCACAAATGTCATTTATCTTTATGAAAAGCAAAAAGAAACTTGCTTTGGCGTGTGCTCATGGCAACAAATCTCAAATGTCACGAAAAACTTTTATACACACAAGTGCCAAACAAGTCCAGTCGTGTGCAACCCTCCACCGAGGCCCAAGAATCCAAGATTATTTGCAACTAGTATAATTCAACGCAGTAACTTCATTAACATCACTCATTTATGAGTGTGTATTTCAGATCGACTGGAAATTATAAATATATATATGTTTGACTGACAGGTTTAATCAGTAATTAGTAATTAATCAGATCAGTAATTTAATTTTTGAGAAATTGCTTGATTAAAATGCTACAAATGCTCCATCTTAATAAAAATGTAAGTAATAGATTTTCCAAAATCTACATCAAAACCAAAATAGTTGTTTTTCTCTCTTGAAAAGACTAAAGCCAAAGCGCCTATGAGACTGTCTGAAAATCTTTAGAGTAATCCTGTTAACTGTCCAACCAACACAGTGAAAATATAACCCCCATGCTAGAGGCAATGATGTAATGTACAGCTATTAATTTAGTAACTAGATGAGCACTCGGTAGGGAACATTACTCAGCCAAATGGCAACCGAGCCTTCAACCGTATTCCCGCAATCACATGACAAAACTCTGTCCTGTTCTGCATAAAACTACATTTATTGACATTACAATTCTATGTATGATTGTTGTTATTGAACATCCATTTATTATTTCATTAAAAAAAATCCTGAATCATTATCTGGATTCAGAGTCCCACAACCCTACCCCTCCACCAAGTTTAAAGAAAATTAGTAGCATTCTAGTATTTCTAGTGATAATCAAACCATTCAACAAACTAAACAACCAAAAACCAAACCAATCCACTAACCAAACCAACTGATCAATCAAACCTACCAATCAACCAACCCAACAAACTAACCTGACCAAAAATCTAGCCAACCAACCATCCAATTCAAACATTCAAATCAATCAGCTAAACAAATAACCAAATCAGCCAATGAACCAAGCATCCAGTCCAGCCAACTAAGCATCCAATCCACCTAACTAGGCTTCTAATCCAACCAACCAACCGAACAACCAAATACTCCAATCAAACCAACAAACTAAACACAAAACCAAAATGAACTAACAAACCAAACATCTAATCTGTCAACTATGCTTCCAGTCCAACTAACCAAGCAACCATGTAAACAAATCAAACTAAACAAAAACCAACCAAACCAACCAATAAACCAAGCATCCAATCCAGCCAATTAAGTATCCAATCCACCTAACTAGGCTTCTAATCCAACCAACCAACCGAACAACCAAATACTTCAATCAAACCAACCAACTAAACACAAAACCAAAATGAACTAACAAACCAAACATCTAATCTGTCAACTATGCTTCCAGTCCAACTAACCAAGCAACCATGTAAACAAATCAAACTAAACAAAAACCAACCAAACCAACCAATAAACCAAGCATCCAATCCAGCCAATTAAGTATCCAATCCACCTAACTAGGCTTCTAATCCAACCAACCAACCGAACAACCAAATACTTCAATCAAACCAACCAACTAAACACAAAACCAAAATGAACTAACAAACCAAACATCTAATCTGTCAACTATGCTTCCAGTCCAACTAACCAAGCAACCATGTAAACAAATCAAACTAAACAAAAACCAACCAAACCAACCAATAAACCAAGCATCCAATCCAGCCAATTAAGTATCCAATCCACCTAACTAGGCTTGTAAGCAAACCAACCAAATATACCAATCAAACTAATCAACTAAACACCAAACAAACCAACAAACCAAACCTCTCATCTGGTCAACTATGCTTCCAATTCAACTAGCCAAGCAACCAACTAAATAAAAAAACAACCAAACCAACCAATAAACCAAACATCTAATCCAGCCAACTATGCTTCCAATCCAACCAACCAAGCAAACAACCAGTCAACCAACCAACATTGTTAAAAACTCAATCTCTTAGAAAAGGTTATAATTATTAATCACTTCACACATCCATCTACGTAGCTAGGCAGCTAGCAATAAATGAATGAATGAATAAGCAAACAAATAAACGTATACACGGATGATCTTACAGCAGACACTTGTGTATGCATTTTTAATTACCGACACATCAAAAGCAGCAATTTTCCACACAGCTGAAAAGTTCAATCCTCTTTAGGACAAAATATATTTCAACCATTTACATCTACAATGATATATTATCTAAACAATGATTTGGGACTGCAGATTCTAGCTGTTAATAATAATAATAATAATAATAATAATAGTAATAATAATAATAATACATTAAACGTACCCCCCGCCAGATTTTTTCCTGTAAGTTAATCAAAGGTCCAGAATTAAAACTAGAAACCAAAATGTTGCACATGAACCGATTTCATCGTGACTCGAGAATTCAGGTCTGAGTCTAGATCTAAGGGCGACCAGTAGCTGTTGTAAAAATTTCTAGTTATTTTTGAGCAGACTTGCAGACACACACAGAGCCATTTTCACTGCCCTCTGCCACCCATTTGGGGGGCAGGGCAAAAGCAACAAAGAAAGTAAGTAAGAAGACAACATGGCAAGGAAGAAATCTGATGCAATATCATCGTGTGATTTCAGCACAGCAAGCGTTTGTGAAAACGGCACTCCCACCAGCAGGTGTGTCGGGGGCAGTTTCCAGCCCCTGGCACCTCTACAAGGACACCCATCATGGCACACATCAGCACCTACGCCCAGCACCGAGGAGGCTTCACATTTAGGTTCACACAACTTTTCATTATGTTATCTACTTTTATTAAAATGTCTGAAGGACAAGGACGTTCTACTCGAGTCTGTGTCAGCAAGATAACTGCACAAGTGATGGAACTATTTTTCATAAAACATATTAGAAATGGTAGCTGTTAAAAGATACACACACACACACACACACACACACACACACACACACACACACACACACACACACACACACACACACACACACACACACACACACACACACATATATAAATTAAATTACAAGACAGCAGAAAATGCAACAACTGCACCCTTACATGTTTGACACCAATTCATGCAAATGTATTATATGTGTGTCAATGATACTATAAAATACGGTTCTGTGTGGCCTTGACATTTAATCAATTCTACCCAAAACGGAACCACTTTTCCCTTGAGAAATACACAACTCTTCCACCATGTTTAATCCATTTCAACTCTATACTGTTTGAGTTAAATAGTTGTGATCTTGAGTTTGACCTTTCACAAGACTAAAAAGTTCATATATAACTTCATATTAGTGTTTAATAGTAACCAGTTTGACAAAATAGCCATTCTGACTATTCTCTATATACAGATGCACTGAACCAAAATTTTGACCTTGGCTTCTGACCTTGACGTTTCAATGATTTGACTCAAAATCAAATCACATTGTCCTTGGCTGACCTGTAATCATTCCACTAACTTTGGTCCAAATCATATGGGTTTTTGGTCATTTTATTGGTAACTTGAGCAAATGCGCATACAGTAGCTTCCAAAAAATCAGAGACATTTGTTCCACATGAGTGATCACCTCCAAATTCAACTTTGTCCAGATCAGACTGAGATCAGATTTGGAGATGTCATGGATTTTGGTGGAGGAATCAGCTGTGCCACATCACTAAGGATCATAGATCTGTTAAGCCCACAAAATAACTGTTAGAGGTTAATATGGTTAACGTTACGCTGTAATTATTACTTCAGAAAACAACGAACACTATAAAACATTTTCAAATGTCTTTAGTCTGTGAATCTAATCTAAGCAGTTTGAACTTTCTGAAAAAGAATCAAACTGATTCAATAAGAACGCTTGGATGTGCAGCAATTTGTGGTTTTGTCCTGATTCCCACTATTTCCTCTTTCTGCAGAAATTGTGGCTGGAATCTCTAGATTCAGGATCCACTAATTAGTGGAACATCAGGCTATGTTTGCATGGTAAAATTTTTTGACGGAGTAGCAATTTGAAATAAATTTCACAGGCAACGGACAAAACCATAAGCTCAGCTGATAAGTGGTGCTAAGAAAAACTGCTAGGAAACTGGTGGTTGTTACAATTTCAGGTGACTGGCTGTAAAGGTGACCTGGCCAATATCAAAATGATATATGAGTTCATATTAGTGCATAACAGCAACTGTGGCTACGTCCACAACCAGCTCCTCAAATCAGCCGTTTTAAATGTGACTTTGACCTTTCAAGGTTACACAAGATCAAAGGTTGTGACCAATATCAAAGTGATATATTGTTTCATATTAGTGTTTAATAGCAACTGTGGCTATGTTCACAACTAGCTCCTCAAATCAGCCATTTTAAATGTGACTTTGACCTTTCAAGGTCACACAAGATCAAAGGTTGTGACCAATATCAAAGTGATATATTATTTCATATTAGTGTTTAATAGCAACTGTGGCTACGTACACAACTAGCTCCTCAAATCAGCCATTTTAAATGTGACTTTGACCTTTCAAGGTTACACAAGATCAAAGGTCGTGACCAATATCAAAGTGATACATTATTTCATATTTGTGTTTAATAGCAACTCTGGCTATGTTCACAACTAGCTCCTCAAATAAGTCATTTTAAATGACTTTGACCTTTCAAGGTCACACAAGATCAAAGGTTGTGACCAATATCAAAGTGATATATTATTTCATATTAGTGTTTAATAGCAACTGTGGCTATGTTCACAACTAGCTCCTCAAATAAGTCATTTTAAATGACTTTGACCTTTCAAGGTCACACAAGATCAAAGGTTGTGACCAATATCAAAGTGATATATTATCTCATATTAGTGTTTAATAGCAACTGTGGCTATGTTCACAACTAGCTCCTCAAATAAGTCATTTTAAATGACTTTGACCTTTCAAGGTCACACAAGATCAAAGGTTGTGACCAATATCAAAGTGATATATTATTTCATATTAGTGTTTAATAGCAACTGTGGCTATGTTCACAACTAGCTCCTCAAATAAGTCATTTTAAATGACTTTGACCTTTCAAGGTCACACAAGATCAAAGGTCGTGACCAATATCAAAGTGATATATTATTTCATATTTGTGTTTAATAGCAACTGTGGCTATGTTCACAACTAGCTCCTCAAATAAGTCATTTTAAATGACTTTGACCTTTCAAGGTCACACAAGATCAAAGGTTGTGACCAATATCAAAGTGATATATTATTTCATATTAGTGTTTAATAGCAACTGTGGCTATGTTCACAACTAGCTCCTCAAATAAGTCATTTTAAATGACTTTGACCTTTCAAGGTCACACAAGATCAAAGGTTGTGACCAATATCAAAGTGATATATTATTTCATATCAGTGTTTAATAGCAACTGTGGCTATGTTCACAACTAGCTCCTCAAATCAGCCATTTCACGAGTTTTACTTTTCAAGGTCACATGAGGTAAAAGGTCATGTGACCAATATATAGGATTTCATATAAGTGTTTAATAGCAACTGTAGTTATATCTACAACCAATTCTTCAAAGCAATAACTTTGACCCTTTAAGGTCACTCATGCCCAATGGCCATATGAATCCAATCGAAAGTGGTATATTAGTTATATTAGTGTTTAATGGTAACCATAGGTATATCTTTAACCAGTTCACTTTGACCTTTCAAGGACACCTAAGGTCAAATGTCATATGACCAACCAAAATGTGACGGTTGACTTTATGTTAGTATTTAATTGTAAATGAATGTCTACTTTTAACCAGTTCATTGAAGCAGACATTCTAAATAAGGGTGACCTTTCAAGGTCGCACAATGTCAAATGTCATGATATATTACTTCATACTAGTGTTTAGTAGTCACAGTATGTGTATCGTTAGCCAGTTCCTCAAAGCCAACATTCTAATTATGTTTGACCTTTCACAAACACCCAAGGTCATGTGAGCAACAAAAAAGTGAGCTCTGAATTCATATTAGTGTGTAACAGTAACCACGGGCATATGTTTACCCAGTTCCTCAGAATAGCCATTCTAATTATCCCCACAAGCAAAAGCCTAAATTTTACTTGTGGCCTTTGATTCTGCCAATCAAATCCCTTTGTCCTTGGCTGACTCTCAATCATTCCAACAAGTTTGGTCCAAATGAGACCAAAACTTTTCAAGTTAGTTTGTTCACACACAGGATGAAACACGGTATGCCAGATGAGTGACAAATCAGGACTGAGGCCGTCAACGTTCCCCACGGCATGACGCCTGAAGAGGAGTCTGATTTCACAGGGACAGGAGGACACCTGTCAATCAACTCTCAGAAGAGGACGGGTACGAGACTCAGCAGTCAATAAGTGATTGAACTAAAGAAAGCAACACGTCTTTATGACAAATAAAGTTGATCAGTTGAGTAGCATTAAGAATATATCCACGCTCATGGTGGACCAGTGGAAAAATCCACACGTACCAGTCACAGTCACAGCTCAGTGAGGGGACAAAACCAGCCACAAAATGCCACCAAAAGCATCACTTCCAACGTTACATGGAGAGAAAGAGAGAAAAAAATAAATGACACATCACCTTCTAAAATCACCGCGCTCCGACCAAAGCCATGTCTCAATCTGTGACCTTCAAAGTCACCAAGAGGAGGCCGATGAGCATAAATTACATTCATACCACATGACCACCCAAAAGGCCCCTCAGCTGTCAGGTTCTGCATCACCTCCTTCATGTGCGATGGCTGCACACCCCTCAGGGTACGTTCAGTGAACACACACACACACACACTTTGAGAGCTTACTCACCCAATGAGTGACACCATCTGCTCCACGATGTGCCTGCTGAAGGAGACAATCACAAACAGCTTCTGTATGACAAAGACACACAGAGGGAGTGAGTCAGACCTTCAACCATGATGGAGGGCAGAAGAAACATCAGTATTACATCAGTAAATCCCTAAACTCCTCCTTGTACGCAGGAACCCTTACCCATTATTCCTTGGTGGGAAGATGGAGGTTTGGTTAAGCCACGAAGGCACCCTTTTGTCATGAGTGGCAAAAAAAAAAAAAAAAGGTCAAGGCAGCATGAGTTGGCTAGGTCAGCACGTCATGGAGTGTTGTCAGCAGACTCGTGGATGAATAGATGGAGACAGGAGTGGAGAAATCAAAGGGGATGTGTCATTGCTTCAGATGGGGGTCTAAAAACCAACGTCTGTCCGGTCTGAGTCCTGCTGAGTCATCAGGCAAGAAGGGACAGAAACGGGCAGCTATTCTGGCTTATATCAATCTGTGTCCTCCTGCTGGGAGGCTGGAACATGTACCCATGAACTGAGAAACTCTTCTTTTACTCCTCACTGCCTGTCGGAGTATCACCCGCATTGTGAGAGGATGTTAGCTTTGACATTTTTTTCATGTGGTGCATTTCTCTGTGCATGATCCATGTAAGCGCGCAACGTAGGGATTTGAAGACCAGACTTCTCTCCTACAAGACCAATGCTTGAGCAGGCCAGGCAAAGGGGGTCACCTTTCTACACTCCAGCGCAAAGTCGCCTCAGTGTTCAGAGCCGCAGCGGCTGGATAAGACCTAAAGGACGTACACATTTTAACCAGCTGTGACACACAGATGTGGACCGATTGTCTGCCTGGGTGGTTGACATTCATGGCCCAGGCTGGTTCGCGGTGTGTTGGATGCTAAAAGCTAATGTGAGGTTAAGGACACACACATACTTATCATTAACAACCTGGTGTTTTGACGTTATCCGGTACGCCATCTTTGGAAGGGTTCCTGTTTATAGGTTCTCTCCCCTGCTACATGTGGATTCATATTTTCAACACTATGCGACATGGCAACACTTTGACCACTAAAGCTTAGCGGACTGTCAGCAAGACTAACTGCAACTGCTTGTTTTGCTCGACTGCTCTGGAAAAGGACAAGCAACCTGGCATGAGTCTTCCAAGTGGAGAGCCTCAAAATTTAGTAAAGTCAATAACAGGAGAAATTTACCGTTACTTAACAAATGCATGTTAGCAAAATATTTTATATGCTCAACTAGCAAAGCTAGCTGACTTTGCAAGGTTTGCCATCTTGCTAGCTAACACAGTCAACAATATGTTAACAATTACTTATACCAGATTATACTTGGGTAGATCAGATTTTTGTAAATTCCCGTTATGCAACACAGATAGCTAATGTGTGAGCTGCCTTTATTTTGGATACTGTTTCCTCCCAACACCTCAAAGGGAGGCAAAATCTCTTCAGGTTATTTGTGGAAACATTTGGTGAGTTCATACAAATCCACACATTATGGTGAATTACACTGCAATGAACTGATATTTGCTCAGAAACATTCTGCCAAACTGTTCACGTGATTACTGGGTTATACATACACTGTTAACCCAAATGTTCAAATTAATTAAATACAAATTAAGTAGTGTAAACTCAAAGTAAAAAAACAACAAACCATTCCACTTAAATATTTCAAGTTACACAAACTTGAAATATTTAGGTAAACAAAATGTTTTTTGTTCTTTGGGTTTACACTACTTATTCTATTTAATTAATTTGAACATTTGGATTTACGGTGTATACAAACACACAACCCATGAAGTACAAGATGACCAATGAGGTGAGAAGAAATATAACCCCAATTCAGAAAAAAATCAGTGATCCTTACATTTACTCCTTTGTCCGTCAGACCATCAGACTATACAACTCCTCACTTTGGGGGACAAGAAGACAGAGGACAGGAAGGAGAGGAACAGTAGTAGCCAGTAAACCAGTAGCGAGCAGTATTTCTGCTATTTATATTTGTGTATTTATATTCATATTTGCAATTTTTTTTTTTTTTTTAGCTTTCACTGATGCTCTGTGTGCTTCTTACCCTGTGTGCTGCTATACAATGCTGCTGGAACCTCAATTTCCCTGAGGGAGTCTTCCCAAGGGATTAATAAAGTTCTCTCTAATCTAATCTAATTTATTCTGACTTCAGCTTTTGCATGTGGCATCAACTGTTATACAGCTTCATGATGAAGTGGTACAGAGGAGAATTTTCTTAAAATGAACATGCAAAATTTCAGCTGAGGTTTGCCAGAAGGCACATGGGAAACCTGAGCCTAGAACTGATCAGCTTTCCTGTTTTGGAGTCTTTTCTCTACTCCACCCCACATGAAGCTGTGAGTGGGAATGTCACAGGCAAATGTTGCACTGTTCTTCATTTCTCCACTCACATCCACAGAACCCTGTAATTCTTTCTGAGCTGTCATGAGTGTCTTGGTGGCTTCCCTCACTAGTTTCCTACAATCATGGTCACTCAGGTTTTGGGAACTGCCTACTTGACACAAATTAATTAGACAATACCATACTGTATGTATTTTTAAATGACTGATGTACATCAAGTCCAAGACATATTCAGTGACTTGTAAATGTTCATGCATCCATCATCTGAGTTGTCTCAAGAAAACTGTGTGTAAAAGTGATGATTTAGTCCTTATATTAAGAATAAACTGCCCTGTCCCAACTTCTTTGGGAATGTGTTGCAAGCCATAAATACAGAAGTGGATATACATTAACAAATGAAATGAAGTTGCCCACATGAAATATGAAGTATTTTGGGTTCATACTAAGTCAATCAATCAATCAATCAATCAATCAATGTTTAAAGGGACATTACAGTGTTGTGGTGGAAATTACGGCAATAGTGTGGGACAACTACATTTTGTTTAAAAAAACCAATCAATCAATCAATCAATTTTATTTATATAGCACCAAATCACAACAAACAGTTGCCCCAAGGCGCTTTATATTGTAAGGCAAAAGCCATACAATAATTATGTAAAAACCCCAACGGTCAAAACGACCCCCTGTGAGCAAGCACTTGGCGACAGTGGGAAGGAAAAACTCCCTTTTAACAGGAAGAAACCTCCAGCAGAACCAGGCACAGGGAGGGGCAGTCTTCTGCTGGGACTGGTTGGGGCTGAGGGAGAGAACCAAGAAAAAGACATGCTGTGGAGGGGAGCAGAGATCGATCACTAATGATTAAATGCAGAGTGGTGCATACAGAGCAAAAAGAGAAAGAAACACTCAGTGCATCATGGGAACCCCCCAGCAGTCTAAGTCTATAGCAGCATAACTAAGGGATGGTTCAGGGTCACCTGATCCAGCCCTAACTATAAGCTTTAGCAAAAAGGAAAGTTTTAAGCCTAATCTTAAAAGTAGAGAGGGTGTCTGTCTCCCTGATCTGAATTGGGAGCTGGTTCCACAGGAGAGGAGCCTGAAAGCTGAAGGCTCTGCCTCCCATTCTACTCTTACAAACCCTAGGAACTACAAGTAAGCCTGCAGTCTGAGAGTGAAGCGCTCTATTGGGGTGATATGGTACTATGAGGTCCCTAAGATAAGATGGGACCTGATTATTCAAAACCTTATAAGTAAGAAGAAGAATTTTAAATTCTATTCTAGAATTAACAGGAAGCCAATGAAGAGAGGCCAATATGGGTGAGATATGCTCTTTCCTTCTAGTCCCCGTCAGTACTCTAGCTGCAGCATTTTGAATTAACTGAAGGCTTTTCAGGGAACTTTTAGGACAACCTGATAATAATGAATTACAATAGTCCAGCCTAGAGGAAATAAATGCATGAATTTGTTTTTCAGGATCACTCTGAGACAATACCTTTCTAATTTTAGAGATACTGCGTAAATGCAAAAAAGCAGTCCTACATATTTGTTTAATATGCGCTTTGAATGACATATCCTGATCAAAAATGACTCAAAGATTTCTCACAGTATTACTAGAGGTCAGGGTAATGCCATCCAGAGTAAGGATCTGGTTAGACACCATGTTTCTAAGATTTGTGGGGCCAAGTACAATAACTTCAGTTTTATCTGACTTTAAAAGCAGGAAATTAGAGGTCATCCATGTCTTTATGTCTGTAAGACAATCCTGCAGTTTAGCTAATTGGTGTGTGTCCTCTGGCTTCATGGATAGATAAAGCTGGGTATCATCTGCGTAACAATGAAAATTTAAGCAATGCTGTCTAATAATACTGCCTAAGGGAAACATGTATAAAGTGAATAAAATTGGTCCTAGCACAGAACCTTGTGGAACTCCATAATTAACCTTAGTCTGTGAAGAAGATTCCCCATTTACATGAACAAATTGTAATCTATTAGATAAATATGATTCAAACCACCGCAGCGCAGTGCCTTTAATACCTATGGCATGCTCTAATCTCTGTAATAAAATTTTATGGTCAACAGTATCAAAAGCAGCACTGAGGTCTAACAGAACAAGCACAGAGATGAGTCCACTGTCTGAGGCCATAAGAAGATCATTTGTAACCTTCACTAATGCTGTTTCTGTACTATGATGAATTCTAAAACCTGACTGAAACTCTTCAAATAGACCATTCCTCTGCAGATGATCAGTTAGCTGTTTTACAACTACCATTTCAAGAATTTTTGAGAGAAAAGGAAGGTTGGAGATTGGCCTATAATTAGCTAAGATAGCTGGGTCAAGTGATGGCTTTTTAAATAATGGTTTAATTACTGCCAACTTAAAAGCCTGTGGTACATAGCCAACTAATAAAGATACATTGATCATATTTAAGATCGAAGCATTAAATAATGGTAGGGCTTCCTTGAGCAGCCTGGTAGGAATGGGGTCTAATAGACATGTTGATGGTTTGGATGAAGTAACTAATGAAAATAACTCAGACAGAACAATCGGAGAGAAAGAGTCTAACCAAATACCGGCATCACTGAAAGCAGTCAAAGATAACGATACGTGTTTGGGATGGTTATGAGTAATTTTTTCTCTAATAGTTAAAATTTTATTAGCAAAGAAAGTCATGAAGTCATTACTAGTTGAAGTTAAAGGAATACTTGGCTCAATAGAGCTCTGACTCTTTGTCAGCCTGGCTACAGTGCTGAAAAGAAACCTGGGGTTGTTCTTATTTTCTTCAATTAGTGATGAGTAGTAAGATGTCCTAGCTTTACGGAGGGCTTTTTTTTTTATAGAGCAACAGACTCTTTTTCCAGGCTAAGTGAAGATCTTCTAAATTAGTGAGACGCCATTTCCTCTCCAACCTACGGGTTATCTGCTTTAAGCTGCGAGTTTGTGAGTTATACCACGGAGTCAGGCACTTCTGATTTAAATTGGAGCAGACATCAAAGTAAATGTAAGGATCACTGCATTTTTTTTATTTTTTTATTTCAAATTTGCACTTTACATATCATTGGGGATGTAAATAATCAACAAATATGGAGCCATTCAAGCAAATATCTTCCACTGTATTGTGCTGTTAAGAGCACTTTGTGTTTTATATGTGAAATCTCAGTAACTCCCACAAGTAAAACTAAAAAGCACCACAGAAAGTTTGACAAATTGTGTGTTTATCCTTTAACCAGGTGGTATGATGATAAATCCAATCAAATTGAGGCTGAGAACATAATTTTAAACCACGTTCTTCAATTCAAGTTCACAGAAGCACATCTGAGTGCAGATCTTGAGGTACTGAGTACATGTTGCAGTATTGCAAAATCTGATGCTGCTTTGTGAGTGTGACATTCATGGTGATTCATTTTCTATTACTGAGCTGTGTGATAGATACTGTAATAATCCAATTTTCTGATCAAACGAAACAACAGACAACATCCTGACCAGCAATTTGAATTCTAGACCTTAAATAGTTACAGAAGAGCTTTTCGGCCAGAATCTAGATCGATACGGAACAGAGGGCTCAACCACAAATACTGCAAACCAACATTATTGGAGGGATTTTAGCAGCAATTCTTATTTATTTATTGACAAATCTGTTGATAATTTTCAGACAACTTATTGTCACAACATAAAATATCACAATATTCTCTAACAAGATGGCCATTAAAATTTCTGAAAGCACAAAGCAGTGCCGTGTTTTTTCTGATAAACTGTCCAAATTTCAGCTTACAGTGATACAAAGCTGACAAAAGTAGCAAAAACCTTTTTTAAAAAACTGTTTAACTTATCAAACTATTGATAAAATAGTATTACAATTTCTCTAATCTAATGGAAACATCTTCAAATTATTTCCACCAAACAATAAGGCTGAAAATAAAAGGAAACAAACTGAAAACTGATGTAGCTAGCATATCTGAATCAGTTTTAGAGCTGTGTAAAATGACTGAAGTACTACCATTTGATTTAAAACCAAGTTAGAATTGTCTAAAAGTAGTCATGCTGAACTGTTCAGAACATCTAAAACAAACAAGTTGCAAATCATGTGAGACGCTGAAACCACAAAGAATTTAACATCATTTCTTGAAAATAATGGCAACAAAATAAATTCTGTCAGTTGACTAACATGTATTATTTTTAACTAACTCATTGTTTCATCTGTAAACATCTGGTCTCCAAAACAAGATATCAGGTGCATCACTTTTCAATAACTGACAATAAAATGTTCAACGAATTGTTTTATTTTTATTGCTTAACAGTAAAATAAACAAGAAGCAGATGAGTCATAATTTGAGAAGTTATCAGCAGTGTGAATGTTTAGCATTTAATCTTAAATTAATTAAACCATTAATTATATTTCTGTCGGATGACTACTGCTTAAACTTCACTTCTTTTTTTCTTCAAAATCAGTAAAACATTTTGGAGTACTTTAATACTGATTTTGCGCACGCAGACACACAGAAATGACATGTAACTTTGCACAGAACATGCAGGGCGGCCTGACTAACCAGGCGGTGACTCGCTGAGTTAACTGATACCCGTATTTTTGAAGTGATGCTGTCAATAGGAGTTACGCTCGGAGCAGTCAAACCCATTCAGTCATACACAAACAAAGAGCATTACATCAGGATTTACACAGAAAATAACAAGCCCTGATCAGGAGCTGAGAGAAGACCTGACAGCAATGCTGTCAAAACAAAAACAAACTGGGCCATTTTTATACCACACATATGGCAGTTGAAGGTCTACACCACACTGAAGGTCTGAGCTGAAGAACAAAAGGTCAAGCTCCTTTTTTGGTCAGTCACAGGACACTATATTAATGCTCTATCTTTTGAAAACACTTTATCAAATCACTTATCTTGAATGCAACTGAAGCTCAAGTTCAGTCTCTTGTGTTCAACATACTTATCCTAGGAAAAAGGTCACAAGGTAGTATGTTAATTCACTGTATTTTGAAAATAGTAGCAACTATTTTAACATCATTCACATTTCAACATCCCCAGACAAGTTATGATGTGATTAAAGCTCAAAGTCATACTCCTTTTTTTCCTACTACCTTTGGCTAGATCTAATGTCACTGAGTACTACTTTAATATAGTATCTTTAAAAAATAAGCTATTCTTTTGAAATAACTAGTACTTAGATATTTTTTTAAATAATTTACAACATAATCAAAGCTCAAGGTCACACTATTTACAGCCAACTAGTTCCACATTATTAGTGTAACAGCTCACAATGTTACCATTCTAACTTTTGAAAAACTTAAAAGTGCTTATACATAAAACAGTTGTAATTAGAGCTCATCATTTAGCTCGTGTGTGTGTGTGTGTGTATGTGTGTGTGAGAGAGTGTATGTTGCTTTTTTTTTGTTCTTTGCTTTTGCTCTGTCAAAGTTGATAGAGCAATGTGTCACCACTCTACCTTTTGAAAAACTAATGTAATATTTAGTCACTTCAACATTTTTAATAAGACACAACTGAAAAGCCCAAACTTTAACTCTTGTTTATTGCTGACCTCTTGCTCAGTTAAAGGTCACAGGGCATGGTACTACTATCTTTTGAAAAACTATGTTACCAATTAAAATGCTTATTTTTAAACCTTTTTAATGCAAGTGAACCTCAAACCTAACTCATTTATTGCTGACCATTCAATTTCATTTATAGTGTTACAATAGTCTCCCTTGAGGCGCTTCACGTGGGTACAGTCTAATCTCACCAGGATGCAACTGAAGCTCAAAATTTAACTTGTTTTTGTGCCTTTTACTAGGTCAAAGGTGACAGGGAAATGTGTTAATGCTCTAGATTCTGATTTTAAAAGGCAGGTTAAAGTTTTAAAATTGCTCAAATATGTGTATAATTTATGACACAGTGAATAAAGAATGAAAGTCACTAATTTCTCACTTACTTTGTATTTCACAGCATTCACAATAAATTAAATTGCCACATATGCAGTATAGCCACTACTCTAATGTCACTTTTTATTGTTTATTCTGTAAATTAATCTAGACACTCAGCTGAATAACAATTTCACTATGGACCACTTGGATTCATTCCAATTCTGTGTTTTTAATAAGCTATGCATGTACTTTGCAAGAAAACACATTTGCAGTTTGAATCACTTTGATACATTTTTATATACACTAATTTTAAAGCAACTCTCTTTTAAGGTCAACTTCAGTCAGGTATGCACCAAGTGTCAATGACAACAAAAATTAATTCATGCACCAAATCTCTCTCAGTCACACAGCACATCGTTCTGTCCTCAGTGAGATGTTGCACAACATCACTTGTCTTTGCCAACTGGAGAAAAGCTGCTAAAACCAGCCAGCCAGCCAGTCATTGGTGTAATGGTTGTGGTCAGAATTACTGGTACCCGTATATTTTAAGTACATATTTTATAATATCCTCAGAAATAAATGCAAACAAACCCATTTTTATAATGAAATTTAAACAAAAATCTAAAGTTACTGAACTGAAAAAAAAAAAAACCAAAATGCTTTTATAAAGTGACATAAAAAATATAGAAATAAAATATACACCGGACACAATTATT
Organism: Thalassophryne amazonica; assembly: GCF_902500255.1. Taxonomy (NCBI): domain Eukaryota; kingdom Metazoa; phylum Chordata; class Actinopteri; order Batrachoidiformes; family Batrachoididae; genus Thalassophryne; species Thalassophryne amazonica. Next base: position 114,077,878 of record NC_047111.1, on the reverse strand, counting down.
GCCACACATTCATGGAATTTACAGTAAATCATCGCTTTCGCACTGTGGTTTCTTTACACAAGTTGGGGGACGGATACGTTAACATCTCCAAATCACTGTGTGTGTCTTGGACTTCATTCACATCAGTCAGAAACACAAACAGTATGGCACTGTGTGGTAAATCTGTCTGATGCAGACGGTTCTCAAAAACAGAGCAACTGTGCAAGAAGGAGACTCATGAGGGGAGCCATTAAGACACCATGACAGTTCTGAAAGAGTTAGAGACTTCTGTGGTTGACTGGAGAAACTATGCATAGTGCAACTTTTGACTATTGGATCAAGGGTTACATGTTGATGGTGGCCGGGCCAAGAAAATCTAGGTCAAATCTAGGCTTCCCTAGCCATTCTTTCCAGTCCACTGCATAACTGGTGATACTACACTCAAAAGCTGCGCTATACATAGTTTTCTCCAATCACAACCATAGAAGCCTATAACTCTTTCAGAGCTGTCATGGGTGTCTTGGTGACTTCCCTCATTATTTGCCTCCATGCACAGTCACTCAACTGCCTACTTGAGACGGATGTACCACACAGTGCCATACTGTTCATATTTATGACTGATCTGAATGAAGTCCAAGATACACAGTGATTTGAAAATGCTCATGTATCCATCCCCTGAAGTGTAATGAAAACTGATTTATTGCAAATTCATCAAAGGGTGCCAAATATTGTGTCATGTATACATTTTATTTCTAGTAGGGGTGGTGGCCAAGTGGTTAATGCGCTTGGTTTCAGTGCAGAAGGTTCCGGGTTCAAATCCCACCCCTGCCGCATTTCTCCATGTAATGTTGGAGTTGCGTCAGGAAGGGCATCCGACGTAAAACCTGTTCCAATTCAACATGCAGATCCACCTTGGATTTGCTGTGGCGACCCCGAGTGCAAACAAGGGAGCAGCCAAAGGGACTTACTTTTATGCATTTTATTTCTATATTTTTACTTTATGATTTTATATATTATTTTTTATGTTTAGATTTTTTAAATTTCATTTTATAAAAGCATTTTTTATTGTTGTTGTTTCTGTTCAATTACTTTGCAATGTTTTCTGAATATTTTCATTATACCAGACTGTATAATATCAAATGTTTCTAGCACCATAACCACCTGCTGACTTTGCACTATCAACTACATCTACTGTCACCTTTTGTGCTTTAAATTGCACAACTGTGCAAGTTATCCAGTGCAATAGTTTTACCATATCTATACATACTTACACTCACTATATTATATTTTTCACGTAATCTGTTAAGTCACCTTTCTTTTATGTAAATATTTGCCTTTTTCTTTACTACTGTACAACTGTTGCTGATGCAAAAAGTGATTTTCCCCACTGTGGGAAAGAAAATGCTTCTCCTTGGGACCAGAACACACCTGAAGTGCAGGTACAAACCCAGAGTAAAAGCACGCTTTGAAGCTACTCACAATATTACAACTACACAACATGAAAATCCCCTTGAGGGAGAACATCACCTGCTCCTGAGTGGAACACATGTTACTGTAGTGAACAAGCAGGAAAGTCCTGCAGAACAAAAACTCAAACTGCAACCAAGAGACGTTTGGGGTCCTGGCCACATGGGACGCTGGAACCCCTGGGAGACCTGGGTGTAATCTGGTCCTGTGTGGGCCATTGTGTCTTCCCTCCCACTCCAGCCCATCTCCCACTCTCCTTCTCCATCACCTCCCACAGACAATGTTTATCTGCTTTAGCTGGCGCTGGTGGGTCACCCCCACCCCCACCTTGCTCTGGTTGGGGCAGGACAATGGTTTCTGCCTATGATAAGGACAGAGGCTGAGTGGCTAAAACACTTTGTTTTTTAACCCTTCCTCCAACTGTCACAGTGAGTAAATTCCAACGTTTGCTCAGAAAATAGAGAGTCGACTCCCTGATGGTAATCAGAGACATGCTGCACATTCCTGGACGCAAACTGAGGATTTTCCAGGATTAGGAGAAAAGGTGGTGATGTCAGTTCCCCTAAAGGCAGTTTATTATTCATCTCTTTCTGGGCAGTTAGTCTTTAAATTGTCTGTTCGTTGCGCTGTGGCTCCTGCAGCTGCTTCCACAAAATGGTCGCCTCCCTCCACCGTGGCTGCACAAAATGGCCTCCTCAGTTCCAGCTGAGCACAGCAGAGCAGGTGCTGTGCATGAGCGTTACCCTGCTTCTCACTCCCACAGCAACTATACAGCTTTATGCATAAGTCAGAGTTTGCCACCAAGAAATGAACTGCTGTTAGTCAGCTCATGGAAAAGATCTGAAGCTGCAGCTTTTTTGCAGAGCTTCAAACGATCACCTCCGTCATCATTATCCACATCACATGTACTGTTGAAGTGCAGCTCACCTGAATGTGCATTTTGAAGACTGCTTTCCCAACGAGCGTCGCACCGAAGAAAGTCCAAAAGGGAACCAGAAAATGTCCACATGTGATTCCTGCCAGGTCAAACAACGGATTTGGAATCTGATGTGAGGAAAAGCAGACAGTAAATTTTGATGCTCAGATTGAAAGCAATAAATTCATGTTGTGAAATATGAGAATTTTTATAGAGAACAAAACAACGGCAACAACAAAGTGTAATTAGTCAGTTTTCTTTTGAAAACTTAACTTTTCATCATGTATCCTGCAGCAGTTGAACTACAATTTGACACACATTTCATCACTTCTTTTTGGTGGTGGCCAAGTGGTTACAGCACTTGGTTTCAGTGCAGAAGGTTGGAACCCCACCCCTGCCGCATTTCTCCATGTGATGTGGAGATGCGTCAGGAAGGGCATCGGGTGTAAAACTTGTGCCAATTCAACATGCAGGTCCACCTCGGAATTGCTGTGGCAACCCCGAGTGCAAATGAGGGAGCAGCCAAAGGGTCTTACTTACACTTCTTTAGAAAAACTATATATATATATATATATATATATATATATATACGAGGTCTGTCCAAAGCCTACTCACAGGCGAATGACGCAACCGACAGGCGTGAAAAAAACTCACGCATGCGCATGAAGGTTCAAGCTTGGCTCATGCAATCACACGTGATTCAAATCCATATGGTTTTTGAAAAAAATAAAAAGGTCTGATACTTTTTGGACAGACCTCGTATATATATATACACACACACACTGAAGGTCGATTTTTCTGTGAATGACAGATGTAAGTATGAGGACGTTTTGTATGATTTTTACTTACAGATGCACAGGCTAAAATCCCCAAGAATCCGACCCGCTGGATTAGACTTTGCACAGCTGTCTTTCCTCTGGTGGCAAAATCCTGAAAAACAAAACAGAACAAAGAAAAAAGGCAAAGACATGTTAAATTTTCATTTGCAATTGAATGCTCAGCAACCAATTTTTATTGCATGCAAAACATTTTGACACAACATAGTCAATTATTTTAATTATTTTATAAACAAGTTGCAAAATACCAACAATAATTTTTAATTTGCTGGTTTTTTTTATTTTTAACATTAGATACATTTTACACTCTATCACACTATTATTAGAAGCGTAATGTGACAAAGTGTTATTAATCAACAGGATTGCTGGTGATTTATATTTTAGGTACTAAATTACCACAAATTAATTTGACCATATTTTGTGATTTAAAACAGATTTATGCAGGTTATAATAATTAATTTAGCCTTCTGAAAAAAGGGGAGTGGTGAAATGAACTTTTAAAAAATTTAAAAGCTTTTCCAAATTAATTTTTTTACTATTAACATTAGAAATGTGTGTGAAATAAATGTGTGTAATTGGCTGCAAAGTGACCATTAATAAAAGCTTCTGGACCCTTTCTGAGTCAAATTTAAAAGGAAACAAGATTAAATAATATCAGATAACATCCTGTGAACTAAAGCTTTCATTTAAGACTTCTGCGTCTCCTCTGACTGTTTAATATTTCAGTTTATTCACCACACTGTCTGCAGACTGACATTTAATCATTCCATTTTCAATTTAGAAATTAATTTGTTTGCAAACAAAACGAATTTTGAGTAAGTCATTTGTTATGATAATTCTGAAGAAGTGCCAAGAAGCAGAGTTTCAATCTCCGAAATGTGCCTTTGTGAAAATAACTACTTCATAGTTTAAATCAGTTCCTCAGAGAGACAAAAAACACATAATTACATCCACAGAAATTAGATTTATAACAGTGCGATATAAAAACACACAATTTAAAGGTTTATGTATCAAACATTTGCGCTTCATAAATCTTACAGCATGCATCTCTTCCTTAATCGATATTTAAGTGGTTAATTTCAAATAAGGAAAACCAAAAAGATTAAGATTTAATTCTGCATTTCCAAAACAATTTACAGGTTAATTCCAACATATTTATTTATTTTTTTACATAAAAATAGATGTTGAAGAAACTTTTGTTGGGGGAAAAACTGAGCAAATTATGGACAGAAGATTGTGTGTTTTACATTTAAAGCCAAACGATGCTGATTCACCTTTTATATTTTCTAAAGTGATAACAGGGCTTGTTTGTGAAGACAGTTATCATTTCAGGAGAAAGACAAACTGCATTTAGCAGGTTGTATCCTTGCTTTAGTGTTACTTATAATTCCACTGTCACTGAAATGTCAAAACAAGACTTTTGACATTTCAGTGACTCACAAATTCTCAATTCTACTGCTGGTTTGGCCTGATCCATTGTGACAACTCCACAAAAGCCTCTTTTCACACTAATGACACCCCCCCCCCCCCCCCCCCCCCCAATATACCTTTTCTGGGAAAAGGAGCCTTCATCTGTGTGGATTAAACTTTAACTCCTTCTGGGAAAACATTTCAAGCAAAAGCCATTTGGATGCTCTATTATAAAATTATTATTTCCATGTTGGATTTGACTTTGTTGTAATGAAATTCAGTGAGGTACAAATTTCTGTACTTCTGAGGAAAAATCTGAAACATAAAAATAAATCAAGGAAGCTTCAAGCTTCTCTACTATGGAAAATCATTCATTATTATTGTTTCTACATTTTTCTTAAAGTTTTTTTTTGCCTTTTGTCATGAAAAAAACCTTAAAATGAATCATTTCATTCTTAAACCACCTGTTTTGAGACATCTCTGTATTGATCCTGTTTTACACAGACACATATTATATTAAAACGCTCTTTATTCATTTTATATATATTCATAAACAATTAGTTGCAAATGTTCTTTACTGAAAAATAATAATCACAGGTTTCGCTTGTTTCATTTAAATCTCTGGCAGTTAAAATACCAGATAAAAATAATGCATGTGTACTGATTAAATAATATTATGTCATTGTTACGCCTTAAAAGATCTTCCCCTAGCTGAATATTTAACTTTAAATATTAATATTTGTGGCTACATGTTTCAATTTATTGACAACTGAAAAATACTTTCAAATTAAATTTTTAGAACACTGCAGCAAAATGTGAACAGGATTACTGCAAAAATATTCACCTGAAGATACTTGTTAATGTTTTGTTTTATATTTTCTGATTATTTTCACCTTTTGGAGCAAAGTTATGACTGAATTTGCCATTAATTAGTGACCAGTGATCTTTATTTGATCATTGCTAGATTTTGCAACATGAAATTTTGTTTTCATAAAGCAGATTCCCCACCTAAAATATGATTACTCAATAACAACACCAACAAATAAACTGACCATACAAATAAACAAAATGAAAAAAGCATCACACTGTGAAAATTTTATTTAGTTAGGCCTCAGTTTCCGGAACATTATGGTCAATTTAAAAAAGTAAAAAAAAGTTGAGGTGCAGAAGGGGGCGGGACATCCAAGACCTGACCTAATATGGTCAAGAGAACAGCACAGCCTTGATGACATTCTTTACGGGGTGCAACCCAGCAGACAGGAAATTTGAGAGACATGGGATGTTGCCTAAAATGGCAGTGGTGGGGGGGAGCGTAGGTACACAGAATCTCATTGGTTGACAATTTGAATTTCACCCTCTGCTCTCATCCAATGGTGTAGGTTTATTCTGGAACAGGCCTGTTAGTTTTAAGTCCAGCCTGTCGCTCTGTGTGTGTGTGTGTGTGTGTGTGTTCTAACTGCTCAGCTGGTGGGACACAGGGAGAGAAAGAATGTGAACAGTTTACAGCTGGACCACTGGGGACAGCTGCACCTGAAACCTCGCCGGTGTTGCATCGCGAGCGGTGCCATGTGAATCCCATGCACATTCTGACATCGTGACACACGCATTGTTGACATTATGCACAAGGAGTTGAGGATTTGGCTCACACGATGAGAGCAACCGTGAAAATATTACGGTAGCGTGAACAGAGTCCCCGAGGAGGTGAAACCAGGGTGTTTGCAAACGGGTGTCAATGTGATTTACGGTAGTTTGAGCATGCACTTGAACTCTCCATCTTCTCTGCATTTTTTGGATGAGGTGGGGGGGGGGGGTTGTACACCTATCTTGGATGTTCTGCAGTTCAGACCTCCAGACCCTGATGTTGGTGGCTTGTGGAAAATCACCATCTTTGCCAGGCATCTCACCAAAAAGCTGCCTCCCCGACCCACCGCCAGAGCCCACCTCCATCCCCGCTCCTCTTCCAGCCACTGCCTGCCTGCAGGGCGGCGCAGTAATTACATTTGTCATGGGTGCAGCATCTTAAAAACCATAGAGGCTTTTGGTTACTCAACTCGGATGCTTTCCTCAGCAGTCTGCACAGCGAGCCCACATGGAGCCCAAATCTGTGGGAACAATACTTTTACTTGATCTGTTTGTGTGTCTGAATTTTCCCCGCATATAACGCCAGTGGTCAAATTAGCCAACTCATCATCTGAAGAAGTCAATCACAATCACAAACCACATGTCTCCACTTCTGTCTTCTTTCATTTGCTCTTAACAGCGTCAGGTTGCCACATATGGAACGTTTTTCAGGAGAATGTACTGGATTCACCTCAAAATTACTTAGAGGTTTCAAATGTATCCAGTGATGACAGTGTAGCTTGAATTGAATTGACAATAAACAAATCACTGGAATATTTTGTCAGTAGATTAGCATGAATAAATTTATGCCACCGTGATGATTATCTTAAAGGAGAACTCCATATTTTTCAATGTGGGACTGACTCTGCAGGCTTAAACAAGCGTCCGTGCAGCGGCAAAGTCCGCTGATTCACACAACAGAATTAGACTTTAATCATTTTCAGGGCTGTTATGTCAGCATGTGAAAATGACTTTCTAGACAGACAGAAAAGTATTTAACAGGTGTCTTTACATACATGGGTGATTCTTTAACTACAGGCACTATTGGCCTTGTAAATGTAATTTCCACCACACCATTGCCTTACAATATAAAGCGCCTTGGGGCAACTGTTTGTTGTGATTTGGCGTTATATACATGTGCTCTGATGTCACTGTTTATCTCCATAGAAACTACCCAAACAATCTTTCATACAAACTGTTTAAAGGGACATTACAGTGTTGTGGTGGAAATTACGGCAATAGTGTGGGACAACTACATTTTGTTTAAAAAAAACAATCAATCAATCAATCAATTTTATTTATATAGCACCAAATCACAACAAACAGTTGCCCCAAGGCACTTTATATTGTAAGGCAAGGCCATACAATAATTACGTAAAAACCCCAACGGTCAAAACGACCCCCTGTGAGCAAGCACTTGGCGACAGTGGGAAGGAAAAACTCTCTTTTAACAGGAAGAAACCTCCAGCAGAACCAGGCTCAGGGAGGGGCAGTCTTCTGCTGGGACTGGTTGGGGCTGAGGGAGAGAACCAAGAAAAAGACATGCTGTGGAGGGGAGTAGAGATCAATCACTAATGATTAAATGCAGAGTGGTGCATACAGAGCAAAAAGAGAAAGAAACACTCAGTGCATCATGGGACCCCCGCAGCAGTCTAAGTCTATAGCAGCATAACTAAGGGATGGTTCAGGGTCACCTGATCCAGCCCTAACTATAAGCTTTAGCAAAAAGGAAAGTTTTAAGCCTAATCTTAAAAGTAGAGAGGGTGTCTGTCTCCCTGATCTGAATTGGGAGCTGGTTCCACAGGAGAGGAGCCTGAAAGCTGAAGGCTCTGCCTCCCATTCTACTCTTACAAACCCTAGGAACTACAAGTAAGCCTGCAGTCTGAGAGCGAAGCGCTCTATTGGGGTGATATGGTACTATGAGGTCCCTAAGATAAGATGGAACCTGATTATTCAAAACCTTATAAGTAAGAAGAAGAATTTTAAATTCTATTCTAGAATTAACAGGAAGCCAATGAAGAGAGGCCAATATGGGTGAATTGACTGAAGGCTTTTCAGGGAACGTTTAGGACAACCTGACAATAATGAATTACAATAGTCCAGCCTAGAGGAAATAAATGCATGAATTAGTTTTTCAGCATCACTCTGAGACAAGACCTTTCTAATTTTAGAGAAATTGCGTAAATGCAAAAAAGCAGTCCTACATATTTGTTTAATATGCGCTTTGAATGACATATCCTGATCAAAAATGACTCCAAGATTTCTCACAGTATTACTAGAGGTCAGGGTAATGCCATCCAGAGTAAGGATCTGGTTAGACACCGTGTTTATAAGATTTGTGGGGCCAAGTACAATAACTTCAGTTTTATCTGAGTTTAAAAGCAGGAAATTAGAGGTCATCCATGTCTTTATGTCTGTAAGACAATCCTGCAGTTTAGCTAATTGGTGTGTGTCCTCTGGCTTCATGGATAGATAAAGCTGGGTATCATCTGCGTAACAATGAAAATTTAAGCAATACCGTCTAATAATACTGCCTAAGGGAAGCATGTATAAAGTGAATAAAATTGGTCCTAGCACAGAACCTTGTGGAACTCCATAATTAACCTTAGTCTGTGAAGAAGATTCCCCATTTACATGAACAAATTGTAATCTATTAGATAAATATGATTCAAACCACTGCAGCGCAGTGCCTTTAATACCTATGGCATTAATTACTGCCACCTTAAAAGCCTGTGGTACATAGCCAACTAATAAAGATAGATTGATCATATTTAAGATCGAAGCATTAATTAATGGTAGGGCTTCCTTGAGCAGCCTGGTAGGAATGGGGTCTAATAGACATGTTGATGGTTTGGAGGAAGTAACTAATGAAAATAACTCAGACAGAACAATCGGAGAGAAAGAGTCTAACCAAATACCGGCATCACTGAAAGCAGCCAAAGAGAACGATACGTCTTGGGATGGTTATGAGTAATTTGTATGTATGTATCAGTTGTATGACATTGAATACCCCAATTATGTTTTGATTATTTTATTGATATTTTATTCAGAGATATTTTAAAACATTAGAAAAAAACGTTTCTTTACCATTCATTTTTATCATTGAAGATCAAAAGTCTGGGTGTGGGACAAGCACAAAACGGCAATATTTGCATATAATGATGCTGAAAAAAGGTGAAAAAGTCATCATAGACTACTAGAACAAATTTCTTAACACACTTTCATTGTAAAGATAACTATAAAAGTGTGAAATTTCCCCTTTTTTCTGTTTTTCATACAATATGATCAAAGGACATAATAAGTGCCCGTAGTTTAAGAATCACCCACATGTGGTTTCTGTTTTTTTTTTTTTTTTATTATTATTCTCCTGCATTGCTCTACGTGTTGATTTTCTGTAACATAAATTCAGGCTGAATCTTGACTATAGCTATAATCATATTTTTATACTTGAGTTTGTCATGTTTTCTTTGTTTGTATGTGTGTTGTTATAGGTGCTTGTTACATCCACCAAGGATGTAATACAATCATCAGCGTTTATCTGCCTGTCTGTCTATTAGCAGGATTTTGACAAAACTACTGCATGGATTGTGCACCACAGATGGATATTAGGCCATGGAAGACTCCACTAAATTTTGGAGGTCATCCGGATCTGGATTTTGGATCAAGATTACACTTTATATAGGCTTTGAAGGATTATGTCAAAACTACTTCACATATTCTCACCAAATTTGTGCCACAGTTACATATTAGGGCATGGAAGATGCAATTCAATTTTGGAGGTTATCCAGATCTGGATTCTAGATCAAGATTCACTTAGGATTACTTCAAAACTACTGCATGGATTCTCACCAAATTTGTGCCACAGTTAGATATTAGGGCATGGAAGATGCCTCTGAATTTTGGAGGTGATTGGGATCTGGATTCTGGATCAAGATTTCAATTTATATAGGCGTTAAAGGATTACGTCAAAACTACTTCAGGGATTCTCACCAAATTTGTGCCACAGTTAGATATTAGGGCATGGAAGATGCAACTGAATTTTGGAGGTTATCCAGATCTGGATTCGAGATCAAGATTCACTTTATATAGGCTTTGAAGGATTACTTCAAAACTACTGCATGGTTTCTAGCCACATTTGCACCACAGATGGATATTAGGGCATGGAAGATGTCTATAAATTTTGGAGGTGATTTGGAACTGGATTCTGGATCAAGATTTCAATTTATATAGGCATTAAAGGATTACGTCAAAACTACTTCTCAGATTCTCACCAAATTTTCACCACAGATAGATATTAGGAAAGTCTCAACTGAATTTGGAGGTGCTCCAGCTCTGGACTGGCAGACGTCAAAAATCTCTGATTGCTCTTGTTGCTCCTGACTTTAATTACTATATGTGGACTGATTTTTAGATTTTACACTGCAACATGTAATACTGCTGGCAGTGCCCATCAAGGAAATGGTGTTGGTACTTTACACATCTTGGTGAATGAACAGATATCAATGAAATTTGGTGAGCAGACAGATAATGTTCTGGGAAATATGTGATTCAGTTTGGATTGTGACCCAGAAAATGAAGGGTTTTAGTTTGAATTTCATCCAGAATATACTTTCAGGAACATATGCGGCCTTGGCAGAGATATGCGCTCTTGGAGTGTCTCACAGTGTTCATAAGGTCTTTGTGGTGGTGGAAGTGATTGTACAGCTTTTCTCTTGGAAACACGAATGCAGACCTGCAGTAGTTCAAAACAATACCTGTGCACATTTAGAATTACGAGCGCTGTAAACGCAATGTGTATGTCTCTTCACAGTCTCCTTCGCTGAGATAATCCATCCCACCTCACAGGTGAGCCATATCAAGATGCAGATTAGACACCATGATTAGTGCACAGGTGTGCCTTAGACTGTCTACAATAAAAGGCCACTCTGAAAGGTGCAGTTTTATCACACAGCACAATGCCACAGATGTCGCAAGATTTGAGGGAGCGTGCAATTGGCATGCTGACAGCAGGAATGTCAACCAGAGCTATTGCTCGTGTATTAAATGTTCATTTCTCTACCATAAGCCGTCTCCAAAGGCGTTTCAGAGAATTTGGCAGTACATCCAACCAGCCTCACAACCGCAGACCACGTGTAACCACACCAGCCCAGGACCTCCACATCCAGCATGTTCACCTCCAAGATCGTCTGAGCCACTCGGACAGCTGCTGGAACAATCGGTTTGCATAACCAAAGAATTTCTGCACAAACTGTCAGAAACCGTCTCAGGGAAGCTCATCTGCATGCTCGTCATCCTCATTGGGGTCTCGACCTGACTCCAGTTCGTCGTCGTAACCGACTTGAGTGGGCAAATGCTCACATTCGCTGGCGTTTGGCACGTTGGAGAGGTGTTCTCTTCACGGATGATGCGAAGGAGATGTGTTGCACTGCATGAGGCAAATGGTGGTCACACCAGATACTGACTGGTATCCCCCCCCAATAAAACAAAACTGCACCTTTCAGAGTGGCCTTTTATTGTGGGCAGTCTAAGGCACACCTGTGCACTAATCATGGTGTCTAATCAGCATCTTGATATGGCACACCTGTGAGGTGGGATGGATTATCTCAGCGAAGGAGAAGTGCTCACTATCACAGATTTCGACTGGTTTGTGAACAATATTTGAGGGAAATGGTGATATTGTGTATGTGGAAAAAGTTTTAGATCTTTGAGTTTGTCTCATACAAAATGGGAGCAAAACCAAAAGTGTTGCGTTTATATTTTTGTTGAGTATATATAGATATACAACCCCAATTCCAATGAAGTAGGGACGTTGCATGAAATGTAAATAAAACAGAATTCAATGATTTGCAAAACCTCTTCAACCTATATTCAATTGAATACACCACAAAGACAAAATATTTAATGTTCAAACTGATAAACGTTATTGTTTTTGTGCAAATATTTGCTCATTTTGAAATGGATGCCTGCAACACGTTTCAAAAAAGCTGGGACAGTGGTATGTTTACCACTGTGTTACATCACCTTTCCTTCTAACAACACTAAATAAGCGTTTGGGAACTGAGAACACTAATTGTTAAGTGTCATGATTGGCTATAAAAGGAGCATCCCCAAAAGGCTCAGCCGTTCACAAGCAAAGATGGGGCAAGGATCACCACTTTGTGAACAACTGCATGAAAAAATAGTCTAACAGTTTAAGAACAATGTTTCTCAATGTTCAGTTGCAAGGAATTTAGGGATTCCATCATCTACAGTCCATAATATAATCAGAAGATTCAGAGAATCTCGAGAACTTTCTACATGTAAGTGGCAAGGCTGAAAACCAACACTGAATGCCCGTGACAATCAATCACTCAGGCGGCACTGCATTAAAAACCAACATCATTGTGTAAAGGATCTTACTGCATGGGCTCAGGAACACTTCAGAAAACCATTGTCAGTTAACACAGTTCATCGCTACATCTACAAGTGCAAGTTAAAACTCTACCTTGCAAAGTGAAAGCCAAATATCAACAACATCTGGAAACGCCGCCGCCTTCTCTGGGCCTGAGCTCATTTGAAATGGACAGACACAAAGTGGAAAAGTGTGCTGTGGTCTGATGAGTCCACATTTCAAACTGTTTTTGGAAATCATGGACATCATGTCCTCTGGACAAAAGAGGAAAAAGACCATCCAGATTGTTACCAGCGCAAAGTTCAAAAGCCAGCATCTGTGATGGTATGGCGGTGTGTTAGTGCCCATGGCATGGACAACTTACACATCTGTGATGGCACCATTAATGCTGAAAGGTGCATCCAGGTTTTGGTGCAACACATGCTGCCATCCAAGCAACGTCTTTTTCAGGGACGTCCCTGCTTATTTCAGCAAGACAATGCCAAGCCACATTCTGCACGTGTTACAACAGCGTGGCTTCGCAGTAAAAGAGTGCAGGTACTAGACTGACCTGCCTGCAGTCCAGACCTGTCACCTATTGAAAATGTGTGACGCATTATGAAGTGCAAAATACGACAAAGGAGACCCAGGACTGTTGAACAACTGAAGTCATAGATCAAGCTCAAGATCAAGATCAAGAATGGGAAAGAATTCCACCTACAAAGCTTCAACAATTAGTGTCTTCAGTTCCCAAACGCTTATTGAGTGTTGTTAGAAGGAAAGGTGATGTAACACAGTGGGAAACATACCACTGTCTCAACTTTTTTGATTTGAAAATCATTGTATTCTGTTTTTATTTACATTTTACACAACGTCCCAACTTCATTGGAGTTGGGGTTGTAAAGTACATTCCATAATGGCTGCACAAAATTTAAAGTGATGCGGTGGGGGGGGGGGGGGGGGGGGGGGGGGAGTTATGGTTAGGGGAAGGAGTAGGGTTAAGTTATAGTTAAGGTTAGGGTTGGGAGTAGGGGTAGCATTAGTAATAGTAAGTTTAAAAAAAAAAACCCTGTCACAAAAATTTTAATCATTTCGTGACGGGAGGACAAAAAAAACTTGTGAGACTGTGCTGGGTTAAAAGGATATATTTGTTAAATCCTTTGACTAAAAGCAACATTTCAGCTCCACTGTGGTGGCACACAGAAGGAAAATTACAAAAATTGTGTGACTGTCCAAATACTTATAGGCCTGACTGTATTTATTTACTTTAACTGTGTGTGTGTGTGTGTGTGTGTGTGTGTGTGTGTGTGTGTGTGTGTGTGTGTGTGTGTGTGTGTGTGTGTGTACAACTGATTATTTATATTTAAGAGTCTAAGAATGAATTATAACGAGCCTGGATGAGATGTAGTCACTTAAAGAGGAATACAGTGAATGAAATACAACATGTGTTGGTGTTTTCTACTCTTTTATGGCTGACACTGAAAAGGCATCACTGTAAGATGAGATACGACTTTATTTTAGATTTGCTGAAAAGCAGCCAAGGAGATTCTCCCACAAAGAAAGTGGATTTTCTCTGCCAAATAAGTTGGCAGAGCAAATATTTTTGTTTTACAGTCGTCTCTGGTCGTGTTGACAGGGTACAAAGTTCAAAGACGGACAAAAAACAGGCATCGACGAGGCGCTCTGCTCCATGTGGAAAAATAAAGTGTCAGACAAGGAAAAATCTATGCATAGCCTATACAAAAGTCAACACCCACGCACATTTTCTTCTCTGTTTTCTTTTTTCTTTTTTTCTCAATGAAGCTTTTTCACACAGATGACACACATCTCCAGAGCAGCCCAGAACCCCCCCCAACAATTTGAAGATGGCTAAAGTTCTTCTCACAGAGTTCCGTCAAGGCCTCGCATGCTCGCTGTGGCACAGGAAGTGAAGGGATTAAGAACTCCTGACGCAATAGGAGCTGCAGTCCTCTTTCAAGAAAAAAAAAAGAAAAAAAAAAGATAACGGATTCAAATCTTTAAGCACACATGCACACACACACACACACACACACACACACACAGCCCAATGCACCCCTGAGTCCACGTTGACAAATTCTTTAACAAGCTGTGGTTAAAGGGAAGCTGGTTTTACTCTGAGTCACCCCCCTCCTTTCAAACAGTTTACTGGAAATAAAGAGGGAGGAGGAAGGAGGGGGCACTTTTCAGAGAAGTCACGTGACGGGGCCGGGCAAACCACAGCACAGAGAGCCTTTAGTGCAGTAGGCGGGGGGGGGGGGGGGGGGGGGGGGGGTAGGCATACGCCCAGCACAGATGGCCCTGATTTGACTTACAGGAGATATGATCCTGGAAGTTGGCTATCAAGAATTCACAGCCTATTAACCCATTCTGTGCCAGGTGTGGAGGGCAGGAAATGACTTAGTTATCGTGTTACACGTAGTGATGGACTTGATCCATGGAGGAGATGATTTCTGTTCATACTGAGGATTCCTCTCTGGCACGCCAAATGTTGTCGTACTAAGCTCAAGATTTAAGAGGGAGGAAAAAGCTGATATTCATGACATCAGTGTCTGGAGCCGTTAGGAAAGGCATGACTTCATTATTCTTGAATAGCTCTGTTGAATGAATGGGGGGGTGGGGGGGTGGGCACCGCTCTGCGTCACATGCACTTGTGGCCGGAAGTTGGCACGTGCAGGCTGGGAGACATGCCGACGGGTTTAAGTCAAGCTGCTGGCATCTAGAAACTTGTATGACTGGAGTGCAAGTGGGGGGGAACACATCAAAATCAGCATCTTAATCCAGAGCCGCTGTCATAGGGTGGTGTCTGTGTGTCTGTGTGTGTGTGTGCGTGCGCACACAGAGGCAGGAGCCGGTGGAGAGTTCACGTTCCGGTCCAACGATGCCACAATTTGTCCAGTCCAGTCCCACTGGAGTTTGTTTCCACTTTGGTCTACTCTGTTGATTTTCAGCTTTAAGTAAAAAGTCCAAAGTGGGTGACCGCCTCAGTGTCCATCCCAGAAGGTTTAAAGCTCATGTGGTGAAAAACTAGAGAGAGAAAGAGAGAGAGAGAGAGAGAGAGAGAGAGAGAGAGAGCGAGTGCAGGGTCCTCTCAGATGAAAGAGGGAACTTCGAGAACATCCCAATTATAGGAAAAGCCCTGATGAGACGACAAATGTTTCCATATGTGGCAGCAGGTCCTCGCTGGTGCAAGCAACCTGCCTGCAGATGCTGTCCAATTACAAGAACACACACATTAAGGCTGGCAGATAACATGAGAGCAATGCACAGAAGGAGGCGAAAGGAGGGTGTGAGAACGAATAAGAGCAAAGGAAGAGCTGGACTGAAAAAGAAAGAAAAAGAGAGAGAGGGAGAGTGAAGCAGCACATGAGAACAGCAGCAGCAGCAGCAGCAGCATAACCTGCCTTCACATGGATGAGAGACAAACAGACGATGATGCTCTTTCTGCGTCACGATGTTTGTTTGGGAAGGACACACGAGAGCTCTTCAGAATTGTGATGATCATCTTTACGAAACCTGCTCCTCCCGACACCAGCTGTTTGTCTCACCCTTCTGCTGTCTTTGCTGTTTTTCTCACAGTGTCAGTGAAAAGCGCCAGATTATCCGTCGGCCGGGTGATGTCAGAACTCAACATGTCACGGGTGCAGTCTGATTGGGGGGGCTCCATTCAGGGTCCCCATCCATAATAAAGGATCTTACAGCAGATGGCGTCACTCTGCCCATTTTTTTTAAGTCACAGCCCAAATCTCTTTCAGAATCAGTGTCTCAAAAAGTCACTTTGGTGTATGTGTGCTTGTTTATAGTTCATTTAAATGGATAATAGGAAAAAAGTAGCTGATGTGAAATTTGCCATAATTTGCCATAAATGCAGCACAAGTAAGGTCGGTGTCTGTACTGGTGTCCCATGCCAAACGTCCGCCCCCTAAAAATCGGTCCACCAGTAGCTCGTAGACAGTAGCTCGTCTGAGTCTGAGTCTCTACACCCAAAGCAATCAAATAGATGAATATGATTATTAACCATCAGATGATGAAGGTAAAACCTCTTAAATCATTCTAAAGTCAGTTTTAAGCAAAAACGAGGCCATTTTAATTAGAAATGAGGCGAAACTCTGTGACGCTTGAAAATGACCGATGCGCAGTGAACACATCACCAAGCTGCTCATGTAGCTGTGGCGCTCTGATCCCTTCATCTGTCTTTTATGATGAAATAATGCTGAATTTATGTGAAATGATTCTTGTACAAAAGCTTCAGATATCTCTTGCTGAGACAGATGATGACTGGAGGCAGTTTGAAGCAGAAACGAGGTGATAATCGGTGAACATGCGCAGTAAAGGCAGGGCAGACCAATTTTTAGGGGGGCTGTTTGGGTCGGCAACACCAGTACCTGTTACTCAATAATGTCAAAGAACAACAAAGAACACTTCAGGACATCATGAACAGTGTGTCAGCAAGTGAAATATAGATCAAACTGAAGGAATCATGATGAAATGACAAGAAAACAGAAGAAAATATCAGGTGTTCTGGATGGTTCGGTTTTTTTATGCAAAGGCTCATTTTGTCACAAAATAATTTCTTAGATGTCCCCATGCAAGTTTTGCTAATCCACATAAGGGGCCTCATTTCTGACTAAAACAGTGTTCGCACCAAGTCAGAAATGTGCATATAAAGCAGTGTGTATGAAAGGTTCTCCTTTATAAATCTCACAAGAATGCATTCCACTACCATCTTTAGCCATAAATGGATGTAGACACACCTTAATAATCATTTGCATATAAAACCGCTCTGTGCCTGGCGCTGTAAAGCTGAACCCGTTCTCCCATGGAAAACAACACAGGAAGGAAAAAAAACAGTAGTGCAGAAGAAGCGCAGTTTTACTGAAAGTGAACTTAAGAGTCATCAGTGAGGTGGAGAGAAAAAAAAATCTGTTTCATTTGGTTCCTTGACGGCTTCAGTTCTAGAATTTCACAAACACACAAAAGGTCAATGAACAGAAAAGTAAGAAAGCGATTCAAGTTGCATGTAACACATGGGTGCTACAATCATCCATTTTCTATACCCGTTTACTCCAATTAAGGGTTCACGGGGGGCTGGAGCCTATTCCAGCAGTCATAGAGTGTGAGGTGGGGTTCACCCTGGACAGGACGCTAGTCTGTCGCAGGGCCACATAAAGACAAATAAACACGTTCACACACACCTACAGTCAATTTCGAATCACCAGTTCACCTAACCTACATGTCTGATCAAATTTAATACACAATTATTTACGATGCACTTTGTGAATGGTAAATTACACATACATCCAGTGAGAAATATTATTTTAATGTTTTGCCATACTGGCTGCTTTATTTGACATTAAATTCAGTCTGGCATTATTTTAATTTCCACTTCACCATATTGTGCTTGACTTCCTCTGGAAAATGTGTGCACACATGGTAAGAATGCATGAACTACGAACTTTCTTCCTCGATAAATTCCAGTTCATGTGTGGGGAAAAATGTACTGATGTTTTTTTTGTATAAACCTCATTTATAATAAGGACCCAGGTGTATATACCTCTTAGTGACTACTTCATCCTGTTGGAACATCATACACAACTTAAATGTTTTTCCAAAAAAAAAAAAAAAAAAAAAAAAAAAAAAAATAATATATATATATATATATATATATATATATAATTTAGGGGAACGTTTCTATAGTGTCAATGTCTTTACATTATTTGCTTAACTGTGGCTACAAACAGGTCAGCATAGGTCAGAGTTTAGTCACATAAGAAGCGATGCAACTGTTGATGTTGAGATTCTCAGAAAATGTCAAGGAAAAGTGTTTCACTGTGCACTTACTCGTGTGTTTGTCATTTGAAGGCCTCCTTCAGAAACAGATGGAAACCTTTTAGAAAAGATTAACTGCACTTTAACCTTTAAAAATAAAACTACTGTATGCACACTGTGAGATCACTTTAAACATTAAACATCAAAATCATATATCTTCTAATTATTTTTGTATGCATTATTACTTATTTATTATATTTTATTATATTTTTAAATTTGTAAGTTTAGATTTTATATATTTTACTACTACTACAACTACTACTACTATTGTTGTTATCTTACTATAAAATAAAATAAATTGTTCCAGTTTCTGGTGACCCAAATAATCCTCACAGATACACAACATGATCCTCAGATCCCAATAGGAAAACCATTGATTTATCTATCTATCTCTACACACACACACACACACACACACACAGTACTGTGCAAATGTTTTAGGCACATTTAATGCATCATAAAAGCATTAAACATTATAAAAACCTGATAAATATTCATCAAAAATTGAAATATGTGATAAATTTAAACTTTAATGATAATCAATATGACAACTGGGTTCTATTTACATGTGACTTTTTGGTATATAAGTTGCACCAAAGCTGGAACAAAGTTGAAGGACCACAACTATTTTAGGAAAATGCGACTTAAAGTATTATGTAATAAAAATATAGCTCACATTTGTTGGAACTGATTTCTGTGTTGACAGGCCAATAGGGATTAGAGGGACAGGCATCAAATGCTACTGTTATACTAATTCTGGGATGCCTAAAACTTTTACACAGTACTGTGTGTATATATTTCAATTTAAAAAATATATTCAGTTTAAAAATTGTACAGATGATCTGGCTTATAATTGGCAGGTTGAATTTTTTTTCCCACAGTCTGGAACATTTTTGAATGGCACAGGGTATTTAAAGAAAGCATAAAACTGGGAAGACAATTATTTGATGGCTGTTACAGAGATGAGAGTTAAGCTGGGTTTCCGCCAAAGTATAAAAATCATGTTACAATTTTGTTTTATACTTCTGTGGAAGTTGAAAGTACTGATTTACTTCTCAGGCCTGACCCCAAAATCTGGCTGTAAAATGTTCGACAATTTTTAGGTGGAAACACATGTAGGGATACAAGTTTGGAACAACATGTAAAAGACATTTCTAATTTTATGTGAAGTTTATGGGAGTTTAATGAAATAAATTCTGCATTAAGATTTTCTTTCCATGTTTCACAGACAGGAGGCCTGTGCTGAAAGATTTACAGCTCAGCTACTGTTGCTGACTGACTAATCCTATACGCACGCTGAAATGAGAAACGTACAGAGCAAACAGATTCCTGGGATATCCTAACAGAAACCAGGGGATTTGCTCCGTAACACGCTGGTATTGGCACTGGTGTATTTGGAAAGGGTAAGACAGTCTGATTATGATTAATCAACAAACAATTAACATGTAGGTAACGTGTCTGACTGTGCAGTGCGTATTGTTGGGGACCGAATGTACTCGCCAGTCACATGAAGGCCAGACCAAACCACATTCCTCATCCATTCATAATCGCACAAGGGTGGAAAAATAAATATTTACAGCCAGTGTGAAGCTTTGTTGAAACATTTGCAGGGCTGTTTGATATGAGACCCCCCCCCCCCCTTTTCATTTTTAATAAAGGATTTCAATGCGGAGGGCCTGAAATGGTGTCAAAACATTTTCCTGATATGCATCATCACTGTTCTCTTAGTCACAGCTGTGTTACGCAGCCGAAATGGTCTCCATTAGATACATTTGATTATTTTTTGCACAGAGCATCACAAAACTTTAGTTCTTCATTGAGATCTGGTCTGAACCAAAATTGCAAATTTTTTAAATTGTACAAATTTTCAGTGGATTCCACTGATGTGATTTCAACCAATAGAACTAATTTGATCAGTTTGACGTTATCAGCCGAGTGACTTGAAGATACTATACAATGACAAGTTTGAACTGATATTTGAAAACAACATAGTTGGCAGGGGTGGTGGCCAAGTGGTTTGTGCACTTGGTTTCAGTGCAGAAGGTTCCCGGTTCACACTCCATGTAATGTGGAGTTGTGTCAGAAGGGCATCCAGCATAAAACTTGTGCCAAATCAACATGCACCTCTGATCCGCTGTGGTGACCCTGAGCAAAAACAAGGGAGCAGCCGAACGAACTTACTATACCTATGTACCTTAATTTCCATTGATGCCATACTAATTACTATTACATACTATTTAGAAAATTTGGGTATAATATCTGCACTTCATCAACATTCCTTTTGTTCTCAAATGTATCAGAGTGATGATAATAAATTACTAGCAAATGAAGAATTTCTCTAAATCCACAAACACACAATGTAACTCCTTCTGGCCTTCTGTATACTTCTTCATCAATACTCTCAGAGCAAACATTGCATCTGTAGTCCTCTTTCTTGGCAAAAAACCCTATTGCTGCTAACAGATATGCATCAGTGTTCTAAGCCTAACCACTATTTCCCATAACTTCATGCAGTGCATGGCTGATCAACTTAATGCTTCTATAATTACTGCAACTCTGCACATCACCCTTGTTCTTAAAAATAGGAAACAGCACACTTCGTCTCCACTCCTCAGGCATCCTCCCACTTTCCAAGATTTTATTAGACAATCTGGTTAGAAACTCCATTGCCATCTCTCCTAGACATTTCCATGCCTCCATTGGAATGTCATCTGGACCAACTGCCTTTTTTTTTCCCATTCTGAATCCTCTTTATAGCAGCCCTCACTTCTTCCTTACTAATCTCTTGCACTTCCATATCGTCCAGCTTTTTCTTTCTCTCGTTTTCTTCATTCATCAGCTCCTCAAAATATTCCCTCCATCTTCTCAACACACTCTCCTTACTTGTCAGCACATTACCATTTACGTCCTTTATCACCCTAACCTGCTGCACATCCTTTCCAGTTCTGTCCCTTTGTCTGGCCAATAGGTACAAGTTCTTTTCTCCTTCCTTACTATTCAACTTCTTGTACAGCTCACAATATGCCTTTTCCTTAGATTTTGCCACTTCTCTTTTTGTCTTACACCACATCTCCATATACTCCTGTCTACTTTTGTCATCTCTCTGACTATGCCAATACTTTTTTTTGCCAACCTCTTTCTCTTTATGCTTTCCTGAACATCTTCATTCAACCACCAAGTGTCCTTGTCTTCCTTCCACTGTCCAGACATCACATCAGTACCTTCCTAGCTATCTCCCTCGCCACATCTGCAGTACTTTTTCAGTTGTCCAACACTGCTTTTCCCTCCATCCAGTGCCTGTCTCACTTGTTCACTGAATTTCACATAAGTCTTCCTCCTTCAGCTTCCACCATCTGATCCTTTGTTGAGCTCTGACTCTCTTCCTCTTCTTCACCTCTAAAGTAATCCTACAAACCACCATCTGACACAGTCTAGCTACACTCTCTTCTGCCACACCTTACAGTCTCCAATTTCTTTTGGCTTGCATCTCCTACAAAGAATGTAGTCCACCTGTGTGCACAGTCCTAAACTCTTACAAGTCACCCTGTGCTCCTCCCTATTTCTAAAGTAGATATTCACCACAGCCATTTCCATCCTTTTTGCAAAATCAACAACCATCTGCTCTTCCACATTCCTGCCCTTTGTTCTCTACATGCCCACTGAAGTCCGCTCCTATCACCACTCTTTCATGCTTGGGCACACTCTCCACCACCTCATCTAACTCACTCCAGAAATCTTTCTCCTTCATCTCACAACCTACCTGTGGGGCATATGCACTGATGACATTCATCATCACCCCTTCAAATTTTCAACTTCACACTCATCAGACACTCGCTTAACCTCCAACACACTATTAACATACTCTTCCTTTAAAATTACCCCAACACCATTTCTCTTCCTATCCACATCATGATACAATAACCTGAACCCACCACTTATGCTCGTGCTCTTACTTACCTTCCACTTGGTCTCTTGTACACAGAATATGTCTACCTTTCTCTTCTCCATTATGTCAAGCTCTCTCCCTTTACTAGTCATACTACCAACATTCAAAGTTCCGACTCTCACTTCCACCATTCTAGTTGTCCTCTTCTCCCACTGTCTCTAGACACATTCTCCTCTTCTTCTTCCCTCAGCTGTTGGAAAGTGTAGTGACACGGACCCACACAGGGGGCGTAAATGAACGGACAATGGAAGGAGTCAAATTATAACACTTTACTGTTGTGAATGTCACAACCAAACACAGCAGATTCAGAATGTGCAACAGTCGATTAATAAAGGTGTCGTGTGGGCAGGCTCGACGATAGGAGACGCCCGGCTGGAAACGAACCGGAACCACACGATTTCCACCGCCACCTGAACCCGAGGAATACTGGAGCCGCCAAGTCCCGGAGTCCCCAGGTGGCCACCTTCCCGGCGTGTCGGATCTGGTACTGCTGGCAGAAAGCAAAAGACAGTCAAAGGGTGGGTGTGTGAACACCCAGTAACAATGGTGGGAATGCCACCTCCACCTCTCACTAAACACGTTGCAGCGGTCTCAGATGAAAAGGAGCGCCGTCTTGCACAGCCTCCGCAAAAATGACCGGTTCTCCTGCAAACACTCACAATAACAGATTTATAAATCACAAAAGGCTGAGAGTATTACCTCCAGATGAAGATGATATCTCGGCAGTTTGGTGGAGGTGTCTTCCTGCTTTTATACCAGATGTGATGATTAGTGACAGCTGTCACGGATGATGGGTGACAGCTGTCACCACGGCTTGTTCCTGAGGCGGCAGCGCCCTCTCGTGCCTGAAGCCCGCACTTCAGGCAGGGCGCCTTCTGGTGGTGGGCCAGCAGTACCTCCTCTTCAGCGGCCCACACAACATCAGCAGTAGCTCAATTTCAGCTGGCACCCTGTTGGGCAATGGCACCATGGCGGTTGTTCTTAACCCGGTCCTTGACAGATCTGGTATGGAAATTTGATTTGTACTCTGCATGGTTATTTTGGCTTGTTTTACGCCAGATGCCTTTCCTGACACAACTCTACTCATTTATCCGGGCTTGGGACCGGCACTCAGAATGTACTGGCTGCACACCCCATGTGACTGAGATTTGATAAACCATTTTTGATATCAAATCAAATCAATTTTATTTATATAGCGCCAAATCACAACAAACAGTTGCCCCAAGGCGCTTTATAGTGTAAGGCAAGGCCATACAATAATTACGGAAAAACCCCAACGGTCAAAACGACCCCCTGTGAGCAAGCACTTGGCGACAGTGGGAAGGAAAAACTCCCTTTTAACAGGAAGAAACCTCCAGCAGAACAAGGCTCAGGGAGGGGCAGTCTTCTGCTGGGACTGGTTGGGGCTGAGGGAGAGAACCAGGAAAAAGACATGCTGTGGAGGGGAGCAGAGATCAATCACTAATGATTAAGGCATCCTGATCAAAAATGACTCCAAGATTTCTCACAGTATTACTAGAGGTCAGGGTAATGCCATCCAGAGTAAGGATCTGGTTAGACACCATGTTTCTAAGATTTGTGGGACCAAGTACAATAACTTCAGTTTTATCTGAGTTTAAAAGCAGGAAATTAGAGGTCATCCATGTCTTTATGTCTGTAAGACAATCCTGCAGTTTAGCTAATTGGTGTGTGTCCTCTGGCTTCATGGATAGATAAAGCTGGGTATCATCTGCGTAACAATGAAAATTTAAGCAATGCCGTCTAATAATACTGCCTAATAGAAACATGTATAAAGTCCTAGCACAGAACCTTGTGGAACTCCATAATTAACCTTAGTCTGTGAAGAAGATTCCTCATTTACATGAACAAATTGTAATCTATTAGATAAATATGATTCAAACCACCGCAGCGCAGTGCCTTTAATACCTATGGCATGCTCTAATCTCTGTAATAAAATTTTATGGTCAACAGTATCAAAAGCAGCACTGAGGTCTAACAGAACAAGCACAGACATGAGTCCACTGTCTGAGGCCATAAGAAGATCATTTGTAACCTTCACTAATGCTGTTTCTGTACTATGATGAATTCTAAAAACCTGACTGAAACTCTTCAAATAAACCATTCCTCTGCAGATGATCAGTTAGCTGTTTTACAACTACCATTTCAAGAATTTTTTGAGAGAAAAGGAAGGTTGGAGATTGGCCTATAATTAGCTAAGATAGCTGGGTCAAGTGATGGCTTTTTAAGTAATGGTTTAATTACTGCCACCCTTAAAAGCCTGTGGTACATAGCCAACTAATAAAGATAGATTGGATCATATTTAAGATCGAGTCATTAATTAATGTAGGGCTTCCTTGAGCAGCCTGGTAGGAATGGGGTCTAATAGACATGTTGATGGTTTGGAGGAGAGTAACTAATGAAAATAACTCAGACAGAACATATGGAGAGAAAGAGTCTAACCAAATACCGGCATCACTGAAAGCAGCCAAAGATAACGATATGTCTTTGGGATGGTTATGAGTAATTCTTCTCTAATAGTTAAATTTTTATAGCAAAGAAAGTCATGAAGTCATTACGATTAAAGTTAAAGGAATACTCGGCTCAATAGAGCTCTGACTCTTGTCAGCCCTGGCTACAGTGCTGAAAAGAAACCTGGGTTGTTCTTATTTTCTTCAATTAGTGATGAGTAGTAAGATGTCCTAGCTTTACGGAGGGCTTTTTTATAGAGCAACAGACTCTTTTTCCAGGCTAAGTGAAGATCTTCTAAATCAGTGAGACGCCATTTCCTCTCCAACTTACGAGTTATCTGCTTTAAGCTGCGAGTTTGTGAGTTATACCATGGAGTCAAGCACTTCTGATTTAAGGCTCTCTTTTTCAGAGGAGCTACAGCATCCAAAGTTGTCTTCAATGAGGATGTAAAACTACTGACGAGATACTCTATCTCACTCACAGAGTTTAGGTAGCTACTCTGCACTGTGTTGGTATATGGCATTAGAGAACATAAAGAAGGAATCATATCCTTAAACCTAGTTACAGCGCTTTCTGAAAGACTTCTAGTGTAAGGACACTTATTCCCCACTGCTGGGTAGTCCATCAGAGTAAATGTAAATGTTATTAAGAAATGATCAGACAGAAGGGAGTTTTCAGGGAATACTGTTAAGTCTTCAATTTCTATGCCATAAGTCAGAACAAGATCTAAGATATGATTAAAGTGGTGGGTGGACTCATTTACATTTTGAACAAAGCCAGTTGAGTCTAATAATAGATTAAATGCAGTGTTGAGGCTGTCATTCTCAGCATCTGTGTGGATGTTAAAATCGCCCACTATAATCTTATCTGAGCTAAGCACTAAGTCAGACAAAAGGTCTGAAAATTCACAGAGAAACTCACAGTAACGACCAAGTGGACGATAGATAATAACAAATAAAACTGGTTTTTGGGACTTCCAATTTGGATGGACAAGACTAACAGTCAAGCTTTCAAATGAATTAAAGCTCTGTATGGGTTTTTGATTAATTAATAAGCTGGAATGGAAGATTGCTGCTAATCCTCCGCCTCGGCCCGTGCTACAAGCATTCTGGCAGTTAGTGTGACTCGGGGGTGTTGACTCATTTAAACTAACATATTCATCCTGCTGTAACCAGGTTTCTGTAAGGCAGAATAAATCAATATGTTGATCAATTATTATATCATTTACTAACAGGGACTTAGAAGAGAGAGACCTAATGTTTAATAGACCACATTTAACTGTTTTAGTCTGTGGTGCAGTTGAAGGTGCTATATAATTTTTTCTTTTTGAATTTTTATGCTTAAATAGATTTTTACTGGTTATTGGTGGTCTGGGAGCAGGCACCGTCTCTACGGGGATGGGGTAATGAGGGGATGGCAGGGGGAGAGAAGCTGCAGAGAGGTGTGTAAGACTACAACTCTGCTTCCTGGTCCCAACCCTGGATAGTCACGGTTTGGAGGATTTAATAAAATTGGCCATATTTCTAGAAATGAGAGCTGCTCCATCCAAAGTGGGATGGATGCCGTCTCTCCTAACAAGACCAGGTTTTCCCCAGAAGCTTTGCCAATTATCTATGAAGCCCACCTCATTTTTTTTGTATACCTTATATATATATATATATATATATATATATATATATATATATATATATATATATATATATATATATATATATATATATATATATATACCGTTTTTTTTTCTGGCAGAAAAAAAAACCTGGTCTGAATTCAAGCACAGTGTATTATAATATTTTTATGGAACAATATTCAGATACTTCACATAGACTTTAAGGATGCACGTACACTCTGCATGTATACACAACAAAACTGAATTGAAAACAGCAATTAAAGGAAATAAAAGTAAGCACTAATGTAAAACCCAAAACTTCACCTTACTGCTTCACTGCTTCACCTCAGGGAGCTTTGGTGGCTGCTAGGTGCTCACATACATTGATGTGGTCCTAGAAGAGCCATTAACTTGCCAGAAAACCTCTCACTTGAGACTGCTGTCAAAATACCAGTGCGCCACGTTGTAGTGCACCTCAGCTCTTAAGGAGATGACAATGACACTGTGCTTTATTTCACATTTTGCCCAAAACACAAACGTAACTAAATGAGTGACTAAATATGCTCCTATGCATTCTCTGCCCTAATATGTGCTCATATTATGCTCCCTGTAAACAACAATGCAAAGTTGGACACACCCCAAATGCATTTGCACTACATGCTTTAGACCATGTATCATCCAGCTGTAAAGATACAGCCCTTATGCTGCATTTCATTTTCTTTGGGAGCTGTAAGTCACATGACACAGGGAATGACATCATACTGAGATAAATAGGTTACAGTTTCTACCACAAGTCAGAAAATAAGATGGACCCTTCCAAGATTTTAAAGTATAGAGTGCTACAAAAAATATTTGGTCCACCAAAGAAACCATATGGAAGAGAAATGATACTGCATTAGCTACATTAGAATTTTAATTTACTGCCTGGTTTCTAGCACAGTGTAGCCAGTTATTGTTGTTATGAACATCTGCCAGATTAGCCAGTATTAGTGGCACCAGCTGATAACACATTATGTGGCATTTCACACATAAAAATATTGTAGCAACGTGTCCATTAAGTACTTTGAGCACGACTTATTAAACTGGACATAAAGAAGACAGAAGTGCTAAAAACAAATAAAACAAACAAACAAAAAATCCATTATACAGCTTTCCTCACTGTTGCTGCTTGGAGCCATGATCTTGGAATGTGAACTCAGTGTATGTAGGGTTCGAAGGAGTTGACAAGTTAGAATTCCAGTTGGTAGATCACATAACCGGAAAATTCCAGCCTCTCAGTACAAATAGAGCACGACATTATTGTGGAACACAATAATAAGGTCATAATATGCAGTGTTGTATAGTAATAAAGTAAAAATACTTCACTTCTGTACTTAAGCACGTTTTGGGAGACTTTGTACTTTACTTGAGTTTTTTTTAATTCAGCTTACTTTCACTTTTAGTACTTCACTACATTTCCGACCTTAATTGCATACTTCTACTCTGATACATTTTCTATGCGCCATGCCGTTAATCGTTACAAAAAAAAAAAAAAAAAAACAACAAAACACACACACACGAAAAAATTTGTGTTTTCACCCAGAGACACCACTGATTACTAGTGACAGCAACGAAGTCAGGTCGATTCGTCATGAGTCATGTCCGGTAGGCTTTTTTGCAATTGCGCACTTGGGGGGTGATTGTCAGGAAAGTTATAATTTCTCTACATTGATTACAGACCTGCAGTGGGTCTGTAATCAACTTTTCTGCAGAGCAGCTTTGCTTTGCTTTGAACCTTGAACCAATCGAAGCAGTGATTTGCAGGTCGAAGTAGTGCTTCAATCTACAATTCGTGGATTGATTGCTAGATTTCATTTTATCCAAATTTTTCCCCGCTAAAACCCCTGAAGAGCATATGTCTGTGAGTAATATTTAATATTTTTTATGTTAAACCGCCTGTTATGGTCTTCTGAAACAGTTGATAAATGTATTTTATAACTAAAAATGGGACCGATGCTAATGCGTTAGCATGTCTATGGCGTTTTCAATGTTAAAGTTAGCATTAAGCTGTTCGCATCAGCACGTTTGTGTTGATTTGTTTTCTGTATGGCTCAGCGTTCGTTGTCGTAAAAGAGTCAAATTGTAATTTTTTTAAATTTATTTTTATTCATATATTATAGCAACAACAATAATCGTCTACATAGTAGACAATAATAGTCAATAATAATAGACTATACAATTTTAGAGAAAGAGACAAAAGAACCTAGTGAAACAAAACACAACAGAAAAGATAAAACCATGTAACAATGAAAATAAATAAATACATATAGAAATAAATAAATGTTTCCTGTGAACACCTAGTGAGTAGCCTACTGTCGTTTAGGTTTGAAACCTTGTTTCCGAAGTGTTTTTGTGTGATGTGCACAATTTTCAGTATTTTGACTAATACAACCAGTCATTTACAAGCCTAGATAAACTTTGTAATATAAAAAAAATCAGTCCGTTTTTGATTATTAACATTTACTTGTACTTTTACTTTCAATACTTGAGTACATTTACTTGTACATTACTTGTCATACTTAAGTACAATAAATACTAGATACTTTAAGACTTTTACTTGAGTAGCATTTCAATCGGTGACTTGAACTTCTATCAAAGTCATTTTTTAATGGGTATCTGTACTTTTACTTAAGTGTGATTTTCCGGTACTTTATACAACACTGATAGTATGCCACCTGTGTGGACTGGGTGTGGTCCAGCATCTCCTCAAACCTCTGGTAGTTCTCATCGTCAGGGTCAATGCCGGATAGCCGTGCAGCCCGGGCCATAAAGTATGGGGGGAGCTCTCTTATAGCTGTACCTGCACCCTGTTCACAGACAAAACAAACAAACAAACAAACAAACAAGTATATATAATGTTATTTACCTCCATGCAGTTGTTCTTGTTTGTTGCACGTTCTAAAGTGACAGGCTTCTGTTTGTTAATTTGACTGCTGTCTGCTCATACTAAACATCACAAGTCAAGTTTGACAGAGAGACATGTTAGGAACGTAAGATGATTATTTTACTAATTTATTAATTCCCTTATGGAAGTCAAAACTACCTGCTTGAGTCCCTTGATTAATTGCTCTCACCATCTACATAACTGACTGATATGTGTGCCTGGCTAGTAAGGAATTAGCAAAACCTGGCAGAAGTACTAAATAGTGTGTATATAAATATTTTACACTCAACAAAAATATAACGCAACACTTTTGGTTTTGCTCCCATTTTGTATGAGATGAACTCAAAGATCTAAAACTTTTTCCACATACACAATATCACCATTTCCCTCAAATATTGTTCACAAACCAGTCTAAATCTGTGACAGTGAGCACTTCTCCTTTGCTGAGATAATCCATCCCACCTCACAGGTGTGCCATATCAAGATGCTGATTAGACACCATGATTAGTGCACAGGTGTGCCTTAGACTGCCCACAATAAAAGGCCACTCTGAAAGGTGCAGTTTTGTTTTATTGGGGGGGGATACCAGTCAGTATCTGGTGTGACCACCATTTGCCTCATGCAGTGCAACACATCTCCTTCGCATAGAGTTGAAGAGAACACCTCTCCAACGTGCCAAACGCCAGCGAATGTGAGCATTTGCCCACTCAAGTCGGTTACGACGACAAACTGGAGTCAGGTCGAGACCCCGATGAGGACGACGAGCATGCAGATGAGCTTCCCTGAGACGGTTTCTGACAGTTTGTGCAGAAATTCTTTGGTTATGCAAACCGATTGTTTCAGCAGCTGTCCGAGTGGCTGGTCTCAGACGATCTTGGAGGTGAACATGCTGGATGTGGAGGTCCTGGGCTGGTGTGGTTACACGTGGTCTGCAGTTGTGAGGCTGGTTGGATGTACTGCCAAATTCTCTGAAACACCTTTGGAGACGGCTTATGGTAGGGACATGAACATTCAATACACGAGCAACAGCTCTGGTTGACATTCCTGCTGTCAGCATGCCAATTGCACGCTCCCTCAAATCTTGCGACATCTGTGGCATTGTGCTGTGTGATAAAACTGCACCTTTCAGAGTGGCCTTTTATTGTGGGCAGTCTAAGGCACACCTGTGCACTAATCATGGTGTCTAATCAGTGCAGATTAGACACTCTGCACTACATTGAGCAGAGGCAGA
The DNA here is from genome assembly GCF_902500255.1 of Thalassophryne amazonica. Classification (NCBI taxonomy): domain Eukaryota; kingdom Metazoa; phylum Chordata; class Actinopteri; order Batrachoidiformes; family Batrachoididae; genus Thalassophryne; species Thalassophryne amazonica. The sequence continues at coordinate 114,047,255 of NC_047111.1, read as the reverse complement.
CTGCTATAGGCTGGTGACTGCCTCTCGGTAGCAGGGGTCTGGTTAGGTTTAAAGCTTCAGCTTTTGTGACTTCTTGATTATTCTTCTCTACAAGAGTCAAGACAGAAGTCAGACCACCAGAGCAAGAATTTTAGCTGAGGAAGCTTCTGCGATTTGAAGCGAAACGTCCTCGCGTCAAGCAACCCAGTCCAGTTGAAGACTCAGCTTCTCTACTATGGAAACCACCTGGACAACTGAGAGCCTACACAGAAACAGTGCAACTACATTCCATTGAAGTTGGGGTGTTGTGTAAAATGTAAATAAAAACAGAATACAATTATTTGCAAATCCTCTTCAATCTATATTCAATTGAATACACCACAAAGACAAGATATTTAATGTTCAAACTGATAAACTTTATTGTTTTTGTGCAAATATTTGCTCATTTTGAAATGGATGCCTGCAACACATTTCAAAAATGCTGGGACAGTGGTATGTTTATCACTGTGTTACATCACCTTTCCTTCTAACAACACTTAAGCGTTGGACAATTGAAAGTTTGTTCATAAAGTTTGTTGACATCCAAAAATCTGCTTGTGACTTTTTTTAATTCTAGTTTTTTCGCATACTGGTCTTTTGACACTTCAATTTAATATTAAAACAATGTTAATATTATGTTAACATTAACTCCAGTGAACACAGACATCAATTAGAGCGGAATGACAGGAACTGTTCCAAACATGCATCGTGTTATGGGTCCCTAAAAGACCCCATTAGCATATTTTAGGAATGACGTGTGAGTTTCAGTAAATAATTTAGCCAGTCATAAATACAGATGGAACATCTCAAAAATGTAATTGGATTAGTTATTTAGTTATTTCTTTAAATTCAAAATAAATAAGATCACTTAAATGCTCTTCAATGTCAAATTGCAATTATAACTCATAAAATCCTGTTTCCACATGTTAGCTCAACACGGAATACACACTCATCTCCACCGCTTAGTCCAAGTAAGGGTTGCAGGGGGCCTGAGTCTATCCCAGCAATCATAGAGCTTGAGGCGGGGTACACCCTGGACAGGACGCTAGTCTGTCGTAGGGCCACACAATTTAAAGTTCCCAATCCAGCTAAACCTGTGTGTATTTGGATGTGGGGGGAAGCCAGAGCACCTGGAGGGAACCCACACAAACACAGGGAGAACATGCAAACTCCACACAGAAAGGACACAGGGCAGGAATGGAACCCATAACCGTCTCGCTGTGAGGCAACAGTGCTAACCACTAAGCCACCGTGCTGCCCAACACGGAATACATTTAAATGAAATCTGGTTCCAATGACGTAAGAAAGGTCTAGTACAAGAACACTTTAAAATAATTTTTCTGCTAGACAAACTGCTTCAAACATCATTTAAGGTATGTACTTTGATGAATGTTCTATTAAAAAAGCATACAATTTTGATCTCTGGGGCATTAAAAGGCCAACAAAATCAATACTGGCTATCCAAAGTAGTTTGCAGTCCACGGCAGCTGGGATTGTGTAATCAGCGTGCTTAATGAGAGGAAAACAGAAAGGACTTAGAGGACTACAAATTCCACAGATTAAAAGATTGTGAACACATAAAACACAGGACCTGGGATAGTAAATAAATAATAAATACATAAATCATGATGGTACCTCAAAATAGCATATTGACACAAAGTATTGCTAACTCCTTTGAACAAATCCTCTCTGCACATGAGGAATGAAGTAAAAAGAAGAAAATAAGTCCAATGCAGCCCTGCTGATGCCCCTGCTTTTGCATGGATCCTGCAGCATGAAGTGCTCGAAGGCCATGACTATCCCTGGATGGGACACCAGTTGGACACAGGTTACTTGCCCAGCCAAGGCTGCTCCTGAATTGCAGCGGAGTAGAGTGGGACAATGCAGATGGAGTGCCTTGTCCGGACACAGACACGGACCAGGAATCAACTCCAGACTCTTCATACTGCCAGCCCAAATCCTTATCCCACTGAAAAAGCTGCAAAAGTAACAAGTGCTACAAAAGAGGTCTGAAATAACAGTTGTTGGTATCAAACAGCTAAAAGGAGCTTGTAGCCAGAAAGCAGCAGAGCCTCTGTGATTGAGGGGAGCTTAAAATAAAGAAATCAGTTGTAAATTGAAGGTAATAATTCTCAGCACTTGGTCGGTTCATCAAGTCATCCAGCCCAAAGATGAGGACGTGATAGGTGAACACTACAGACTTAATTAATGTGATGAAACCATACGCCAAGAATGCAAGGAGGAGGTCAGCTCATGACTTTACTGTTTCCAGGTGCAGGAGAGGAGTCGAGATGCAAGAGAGCAATGAGAGAAGACACAATAACTGACAATTAAAGATGACATTTGGATTATTTCAAGCTCCGACACAACTCTAACATCCGATGCTGAAATTCAGGTGGAACACACAAAATCACAGCTTGAATTTCTGTGTAATTACTGCCACATTACTTGCATGGAGCTTACGTTCTTAGCCAGAAAATGATTAGTGGGTAGTTAGCAGCCATGGCAGCGACAACAAGCCCAAACAATCATTCTCAGGAGGCGGTACGATCCCAAAACCTGGCAGACTGAATCTTTAATCTGGACACCCTGTTCTCTTGTAAACACTGCAGTCTTTGATGAAATCTGCCAGTTTTCTCTTATATTGGAGACGTGCCTTAATCTCCCAGGCAGCTGCACCATTCAACAGCTCTGCCTCTTGTTGTTGGTGAGCGTGCGTGTGCCTATGTGGCTGTGAGCAATCTGTCCACCTGCGCCATGGCGCTGTTTGAAGTTGATCACTTAAGGGCCTTCGGTCGTGGACAGAAGCTTCAAGAGGTAAAATACAAAGAGGGAGGAACAAGGCAGAGAGAAAGAAGAGAGATCAGAAGAGTGGGGGGGTGATGAGGCGGGATAACTCGCCACTGCGCACCCAGCAGAGTATCCATAAAGTGGGCGGGGATGCAGCGGGGTGCTGGCGCAGCTCCCTTAGAAACCGTGGCTACAACAGGTGTTGGTAACTGCAGAGGCTGGAGCACTCAGCTGAGGCCATGCCAGGATGGTGCTAAAGGGGGCGTGGTGGTGATTATGTGCAGGTAAATCACAATGGAATTGGGTAAAAAGTAACACCACACACACACACACACTTACAGCTAATAAAAAGATGAGAAAATGGAAATTTGGTCAAACCTCAGTCAAACATCTCATCTCACTCAAAATAATATATAATAATAATAATATAATATAACATCATCATCATCATCATCATCATCTGTATCACACAGTCCAGTGTAAAGCATTTGGGGCATGTCCAACTCCATTTGGGTATATACAGTAGTGTTCAGAATAATAGTAGTGCTATGTGACTAAAAGATTAATCCAGGTTTTGAGTATATTTCTTATTGTTACATGGGAATCAAGGTACCAGTAGATTCAGTAGATTCTCACAAATCCAACAGGACCAAGCATTCATGATATGCACACTCTTAGGCTATGAATTGGGCTATTAGTAAAAAAAAAGTAGAAAGGGGGTGTTCACAATATAGTAGCATCTGCCCGTTGAACAGCTACAAACTCAAAACTATTATGTTCAAACTGCTTTGTTAGCAATCCTGTGAAATCACTAACTAGTATTTAGTTGTATAACCACAGTTTTTCATGATTTCTTCACATCTGCGAGGCATTAATTTTGTGGATGTGGAACCAAGATTTTGCTGGTTTACTAGTGTGCTTGGGGTCATTGTCTTGTTGAAACACCCATTTCAAGGGCAGTTCCTCTTCAGCATAAGGCAACATGACCTCTTCAACGATTTGACATATCCAAACATGATCCTGATACCTGGTATGTGATATATAGGCCCAACACCATAGTATGAGAAACATGCCCATATCATGATGCTTGCACCACCATGCTTCACGGTCTTCACTGTGACTGTGGCTTGAATTCAGAGTTTGGGGGTCGTCGCACAAAACTGTCTGCAGCCCTTGGACCCAAAAGAACAATTTGTTACTCTCATCAGTCCACAAATATTCCTCCATTTCTCTTTAGGTCAGTTGATGTGTTCTTTGGCAAAATTGTAACCTCTTCTGCACGTCTTTATTTAACAAGGGACTTTGCAGGGTGATTCTTGCAAATAAATTAGCTTCACACAGGCGTCTTCTAACTGTCACAGCACTTACAGGTAACTCCAGACTGTCTTTGATCATCCTGGAGCTGATCAATGGGTGAGCCTTTGCCATTCTGGTTATTCTTCTATCCATTTTGATGGTTGTTTCCATTTTCTTACACGCGTCTCTGGTTTTTTTTTTTTTTTTGTCCATTTTAAAGCATTGGAGATCATTGTAGATGAACAGCCTATAATTTTTTGCACCTGTGTATAAGTTTTCCCCTCTCCAATCAACTTTTTAATCAAACTACGCTGTTCTCCTGAACAATGTCTTGAACGTCCCATTTTCCTCAGGCTTTCAAAGAGAAAAGCATGTTCAACAGTTCTGGCTTCATCTTTAAATAGGGGACACCTGATTCACACCTGTTTGTTCCACAAAACTGACAACTCACTGACGGAATGCCACACTACTATTATTGTGGAACACCCCTTTCTACTTTTTTTTTACTAATAGCCCAATTTCAGAGCTTTAGAAGTGTGCTATCATGAATTCTTGGTCTTTTTGATTTGTGAGAATCTACTGAATCTACTGGTACTTGTTTCCATGTAACAATAAGGAATATACTCAAACCTGGATTAATCTTTTTAGTCACATAGCAATACTATTATTCTGAACACTACTGTACATGGAATGTAACCTGAGTGAAAAGTAACATGCAAGACACAAAGGGGTTGTATTTACTCACTTAATTGATCATGGATGTGTTGTGGGCATAACTGAATGAAATCATCTGTTATCTCTTATTGCTGTAAAGAGCCAGACAGCAGCCACCAAGGCTCCCTGAGGTGAAGCCATAAAACAATAGAGTGGAAATTTAGCATTTGTCAATTTTGTTGTTTTCAATAAATTTAGGTTGTGTACAAGAGAGGCGTATGCAAGGTTATGAACACCATTTGGAATATTGTGCCTGCCACGCCTCATTTAGAACTGACACGCCCATGTGAGCATACACATACCGGTAGCGTAAGTGCCGTTGTTGCTAAGTGAATGTGGATGCTGGGTGTGAAAATGACCACAGTGTGGGTTGGACACCAGAAATGACACTTTGCCTCAGTAGAAGATAGGGACCTACATTTTCAATGAGAAATGAAACACTCCAGTTTATACAGATACAGATCCGTTATTGTCATTGTAACCAGTACAACGAAAAGGTAAGGTACAAGCCTTTCAGTGCAAATGTAAACCTGAGGAAACTATGCACATACTTGAAAGTTCTAGAGCAGAAAAGAAAAATAAACATACACGTGAAAATTAACCGAATGAAAGAGGTATGTCCAGAGTGCAAATTATAAAAGAAGAAAAAAAATTCTAAAAAGGAAGTAGCAAAAAATAGATTGCATATAAAAAAGACAAGAGTATACAAAACTGTATATTTCAGAGGCAGTGGATATTGCACATAAACAATATTGCACTAATTTCAATTTTTTTATTTGGTTCCAGTGGCATTCAAAGCTCTAACAGCAGTTGGGTATAATCTGTTTTTTCAGTCTATTTGCACTTGCTTTAATGGCCCTGTACCATCTGCCTGACAGCAGTAGCTCAAACTGAGAGTGTCCAGGGTGGGATGAGTCCTTTAGGATGGTGTTGGCTCTCCTGAGACAATAAGAGCCATGAAGGTCCCCCAGTGTGGGTAGAAGGCATCCCAGTGATCTCCTCTGGAGCTCTTTCCTGTTTGCCAAAGTGCAGCTGACAAACCACGTACAGAGGCAGTATGTGAGGATGCTCTCCATGGTAGAGTGGTAAAAACACAAGCAATCTCTGGTTTATGTTATTTTTCCCGAGGGATTCTCAGAAAGTGGAGTCTTTGCTGTGCCTTCTTTACCAAGTGTGTGATGTTCCTGTCCCAGGTCAGTTTCTGCTCTATGTGGACTCCAAGAAAACAGAAGTCTTTGACGCTTTCCACACAGGTCCCCCAATGATAACGGGCTAAATGTCTGCTTTGTTTCTCCTGATGTCTATGATTAGCTCCTTGGTTTTGGATGTGTTCAGGAGCAGGTTATTTTCTCTACACCCCACCATCAGCTGTTCCACGTCATCCCGGTAGGCGGACTCATCTCCTCCAGTGATGCAGCCTACCACTGTGGTGTCATCCACATACTTAATAAAGGTGTTGCTGGTATGGGTAGGGGTGCAGTCAGAGGTGTAGAGGGTGAAGAGCAGTGGGCTCAGCACGCAGCCTTGACGGGAATCGGTGCAGAGTGTCAGAGCTGTGGATATGTGAGGGCCAATCCTGACTCTCTGTGAGCAATCTAACAGAAAGTCCTTAATCCAAAAACATGTGGAATGAAGTAGACAGAGGTTCAGCAGTTTCCTCACGAGGCCTTGGGGGAGGATGGTGTTGAATGCTGAACTATAAGCCACAAAGAGAAGACGGGTGTAGTTACCCTGTTGCTCCAGGTAGGTCAGTGTGGTGTAGAGGGCAACAGTCACGGTGTCCTCTGTGACCTGTTGGCCTTGTAAGTGAATTTGTATGGGTCTTGAGTGTGGGTTATGAAATGACATGATGTGACTTCATCACCACCGGTGTGAGTGCAGCAGGCTGTCATTGAGGCTGGTTCTGGGGGGATTTCTTGGGTAGGGGACTACAGTGGAGTTTCTTCAGGCATGACAGGACAGCTGACTGTGTTGGGGACCGCTTGAAGATTTTGGTGAAAGATCCAGCAAGCTGGTCTGCACAGTCTTTCAGCACCTGCCTGGAGACACCCGCGGGGACCTGTTGCTTTGCGTGGGTTGACACCTCACAGCGTGTGCCTCACCTCGTGCTCCCCACAGAAATGAAACTGCTGTACTTTGATTTGGCAACTTAAGCAGTCAGAGTTGCTGGCTTCATTTGCAGAACGTTGTGTTTGAGCAACAGCAATGTGAAATGAGGAAGACTGAATCTAGATTATCATCATTTGAGGGAGTCTTCCTCTTACAATGTCAGTCCTTCCCCCAGGTTTTGTGACGTCAGGTAGCTTATCCTATATGATCTGGATAGAAGGACAAGCCGGACGAACAACCCTTCCAATAATATAACTAAATAAACGCATACCGAAATCTTGACTATGAGTGAATATTTTGTTTCTGATGATCCATTCCTCTGACTACATGTTTCCAAGTGCATATGGTTAATGTATCATAAACAATAATGAAGCTTGAAAGCAAGTTACAGCAGAAAGCAGCTGTGGAAAGTGTGCCTAGTTCCTGTAAAGCTCCCTGTAGTAAAGAAGTAGCTTGGACATGTATTTCCCCTCTCACCACATAATGCAGAACAAGGAAACAGAGAAGAAAGAATGATAAACTCATTATGTGTGACTGGTCAAGTTCTCTTTTCCGGAGGTTTAGCTGCTGTAACCTTCTCAAGCAATGCTATTTAAAGTGGAGAATGAAGAAAATCAACTAGATAACACAGAACTGTGTGGTTGTGTGTGGTGTGTGGGGAGGGCATCTCTGTCTCTCTCTCTCATCTCTCACACACACACACACACACACACACACACACACACACCAACACACACACACACACACACACACCACACACACACACTAGGACACTGTGAGTTGATTTGACAACTCTGACACACGTTTGACTCACTGATGAGCCACAGAGTTCCAAGGTAACTGCAACTAGACACCCAGAAAAGACACTAAAATGTCATTATTATGCAGTTATTAAGGTGCCTAGATGTCTTGGGTATTAGGTCTCTCTGAAGAATCCTTGGGTACTGCTGGAATACCTTTGTGTCAAACAATCGATTAGATTGGCTGCCAATCAGGAGCCAGTTCAGCTCTACAAGATGGTGCACCGGTGTCACCGACTGAACGGTCTCCCTTAAAAATCCGTCCACCTTTTGCATCTGCGCATGCGTCATTAGCCGCGGTTCACAGATTAAAACCTCATTTATGCTTCAAACTGCACTCCAGTCATCATCTACCTCAGCGACAGATATCTGAAGCTTTTGTACAACGATCATTTCCACATAAATTCAGCATTATTTCATCATAAAAGGTGGCGGAAGCGACCAGAGCACCAGGGCTAAGCGAGCTGCTAGCTGATGCGCTCACTGCACGTCAGTCATTTCAAAGCATCACGGAATTTTGCAGTTTCTGCTTAAAAATGCCTCGTTTCTGCCTAAAACTGACTTTAGAATGATTTAAGAGGTTTTACCTTTATCATCTGATGGTTAATAATCACATTAATCCATCTGATTGCTGTGGGTGATTGCTGCACCTTTTGTGCAGATGCAAAAGGCGGACCGATTTTTAGAGGCGGTCTGCGGCACCGGTACATATTTTGTTTTGGCTGTTTTTTTTTTGTTTGTTTTCCCTTGAGGATGCCCCATGTTGATGCCAAGTTGGATGCTCTTCCTGACACAACTCCAATGGGCAGTGGGAATGGGCAACACGTGGTCTAGAACTGGGAACCGTCTGTTCTGGAAGCAAGCCATCATGCTGCATTAATTATTACAATTTGATTCACAAAAAATTTACATTTATGTTATTGCTCTTTATTGGTGTAGAAGTACTACAAGAATCATTCACAGCAGCCACAAGAATGGTTAGAGGTGTGAAACCACTAACACTGCTCACGGGGAATTCACAATGAGGTGTTGGGGGTTTCCCAAAGTGAATGAATTGTCAATGAACGCATTTGTACCTGAAGTCTGACTGTAGTTTTGTCAGGCTCACAGACACATGGTCAGAGCACAAAACATTTAAGCAAATAATAAATAGTGAGTTTCAACACTTCTTAACAATGGTTTATATGAAAATAAGATTTCACAGGAATGTACACATCTTCACGCTTCTAGTTGCTAATTATAAAAAACATTTTAACGTGTTGAAGTACTTTGAGCTTCAAGTATCATACTGAAAAATGTGTCTCTATATAAAGCCAACAAATCTGGTGGCGTTTGTGTTTGACCACCTCAGTTTTGATGAAACCTTAAAGATCATGTTATGCATATTAGATTGAGACTACGCATTGTTATAAACAGTCTGTGCCACAGCCATTACTGCAGAAAACCATAAATGAACTTCCTGTACCATTGGTCAAGTTGTAATTACATCATCATCATAATATGGATGTTTCAACCTGAGTGTAGAGAATGCGTAGTACAAGTCTTCTTCAGTAAACGTGCATAAATACATTCCTGAAAATGGAGACCCAGTCAAGACCCAGCTAGTTTTTTGAGATGACTATTGACAGGTTGTCTGACTGCCTGGTTGACGATCAGGACCCAGAGAGAGAGAGAGAGAGAGAGAGAGAGAGAGAGAGAGAGAGAGAAGAGAGAGAGAGAGAGAGAGAACACAATGTCAGGCTCAGAACACAATTTACATGGCTCATTTCACATCTTGTTCAAAACATGCTGTCCTCCAAATCTTTATTAGTGAAATACCTCTCCTCTGCACTAAAACACTTCCCTCTTAGTTCCCTTTTAGTTAATTTTCCACAAACCTGCACTCTCTCATGGCACAGATCCAAGTTGGGAGATCTGAGACCCAACCTGATCCAGAATAGACTGACTGATATTTCTTACTGACCTGCCTTGGGTCTTGGATCGGCTCTTTGGTCACTAGATCAAAGAGGAACTGTGAAGCCTTCTGATGTGTAGTTGTAGAAACAGTTCATCAATGAAGTCTGTCATCTGAGTATCAACTATGGCAGGAACGATGGGTATTTCCTGGTTGTCTGCAGCGGAGCGATTAAAGCTGAACCCTCGGACGCAGCTTGCAACTTGGATAAACAAACCTGACTTTGTGGGAGCCTCTGTGAGATCACAGAAGCATGTTTCACAGTATTTCTATTAATGATTGGCAGCTGTGTGAGGTTTTGCAACATTACTGCTCAAATTAACCTGTTCCATACATGTTATAGAGTGGTGGCAATGTGGTGGCCAAGCAGTTTCCAGAGCAGAACGTTCCCAGTTCAAGACAATTCCTGCCCTTTATCCGTGTAAGGTGGAGATGCGTCAGGACATCCAGTGTAAAACATGTACCAAAGCAATGTACCAAAGCAGATCTATCTCAGATCTGCTATGGTGACCCCGAGTGAAAAAAGGAGAACCCGAAGGAACCTATGATGCATATCATAGAGATGTTTTGCGTGTTGGCTATGAATGTCATGCAAAATATGCACTATGCACAATTCCTCGAATCACAGCCAGAGAAGCCTATAACTTCTTTTGGACTGTCTGGGTGTCTTGGTGGCTTTCTTCACTATTCTCCTTCTTGCATTGTAATTTAGTTTTTTAAAACTGTCCCCTCCAAAAAGTTACCATATAGGACTATACTGTTTGTGTGTCTTAAAGAGTGATTCAACTTAAGCCCCAAGACATATTCATTGACTTGGAAATGTGCATGTATCCATCAACTGACTTGTTTGAAGAAATTGGCAATAAAACTGATTATTTATGTGTGTTATACCAAAGGGCACCATTACTTATGCAACCATCATGTTGGCTTTGATATTTGCATTTAATTTATATCAAGTTGTAGAGATTTGCTTTGAGTTTGAGTTTAAGGAGGATAATTTTAAAAATTTTAATATTGAGAAGCCTCAATCATATATACGAGGTCTGTCCAAAAAGTATCGGACCTTTTTATTTTTTTCAAAAACCATATGGATTTGAATCACGTGTGATTGCATCAGCCAAGCTTGAACCTTCGTGCGCATGCGTGAGTTTTTTCACGCCTGTCGGTTGTGTCATTCGCCTGTGAGCAGGCTTTGTGTGAGCAGTGGTCCACCCCTCGTCGGATTTTATTGCAAATAAATGTCTGAACGATTTGGAGCTTTGCTGCATCAAATCTTTCCAGAAACTGTGAGAGACCTCCAGGTGGACACCATTCGGAAAATTTAGATGGCTTTCAGCGATGATTTTATGGGGATTACACAGATTAAGGAGTGATCCAGCCAGTTTAAAGACCGCCCACAGCATCTGAGAGCGCGCCGCGCTCTGAGCGCCGATCGACAAGCTGAATCAACCAGATCATTTCCAACGTGGAGGCTTTGTTGATCCGGGACGTCGTCTGACTTTCACAAAAGAGGCAGAAGGCGTGGACATCAGCACTTTATCGGCACATTCTACTGTTACAGGAGTTTTTTTTTTTCATGGAAAGAGAAGCGAAGGATTGTGCCACCGTGCTGCTCATGGCGCGGGACAAAACCACAAAACCGACAGGCGTGAAAAAACTCACGCATGCACACGAAGGTTCAAGCTTGGCTGATGCAATGACATGTGATTCAAATCCATACGGTTTTTGCAAAAAATAAAAAGGTCCAACACTTTTTGGACAGACCTCGTGTATATATATATATATATATATATATATATATATATATATATATATATATGCAATGCTATGCAATGCACAACAAAACAAAATGCAGAAAGACGCCGAACTTTTGAATGGACATTTTCGGTACAAAGTTCTACAGGATCAGGCCCGGATCCAGACCGGTTTGGACCGATGCAATTTTTTTTTACCCATCGTTCGTCATCGGTAAAAAAAAAAAATCTTGAATAATCTCGAAAAGCTGAACGTGTCCCCGCGGTGAACACAGCTTTTCGGTGGTTTTCATGTCAACCTATAGTCCGTAAATTATACAGATTTTTCCGAGTTTCAAAGTCATATGGATGTACAAATAAAGTCGGATATTCAGGGTTTGGTCTGTAATAAACTATTTCTGCAGCGCGGCTCCACTTTGAAGCCATGAACCATTGAAGCAATGCTTCGATCCAGTAGCTCGTTGGTTCTTTGATTCACTGCTCTTCAGAAACGGCAAGCTGCTTCTTAACCCCTCGCAAAGCCATTAAAATATCGTCAGTCACTTTTGTGTGGATTAAAGTCACTAACTGGGACTCTTGTCTTGTTGCTGTCAAGAAACGAGAATCGTCCTCCGTTCTGTTCACACAGCTCGAAACGCTGCGTGGCTGAGACAGAGTCCGGTCAGAATTAATAACTTCAAAATGAATCTTACAGCAGATGGCGTCACTCTGCCCATTTTTTTAAGTCACAGCCCAAATCTCTTTCAGAATCAGTGTCTCAAAAAGTCACTTTGGTGTATGTGTGCTTGTTTATAGTTCATTTAAATGGATAATAGGAAAAAAGTAGCTGATGTGAAATTTGCCATAATTTGCCATAAATGCAGCACAAGTAAGGTCGGTGTCTGTACTGGTGTCCCATGCCAAACGTCCGCCCCCTAAAAATCGGTCCACCAGTAGCTCGTAGACAGTAGCTCGTCTGAGTCTGAGTCTCTACACCCAAAGCAATCAAATAGATGAATATGATTATTAACCATCAGATGATGAAGGTAAAACCTCTTAAATCATTCTAAAGTCAGTTTTAAGCAAAAACGAGGCCATTTTAATTAGAAATGAGGCGAAACTCTGTGACGCTTGAAAATGACCGATGCGCAGTGAACACATCACCAAGCTGCTCATGTAGCTGTGGCGCTCTGATCCCTTCATCTGTCTTTTATGATGAAATAATGCTGAATTTATGTGGAAATGATTCTTGTACAAAAGCTTCAGATATCTCTTGCTGAGACAGATGATGACTGGAGGCAGTTTGAAGCAGAAACGAGGTGATAATCGGTGAACATGCGCAGTAAAGGCAGGGCAGACCAATTTTTAGGGGGGGCTGTTTGGTCGGCAACACCAGTACCTGTTACTCAATAATGTCAAAGAACAACAAAAACTATTCATGACATCATGAACAGTGTGTCAGCAAGTGAAATATAGATCAAACTGAAGGAATCATGATGAAAATGACAAGAAAACAGAAGAAAATATCAGGTGTTCTGGATGGGTTCGGTTTTTTTATGCAAAGGCTCATTTTGTCACAAAATAATTTCTTAGATGTCCCCATGCAAGTTTTGCTAATCCACATAAGGGGCCTCATTTCTGACTAAAACAGTGTTCGCACCAAGTCAGAAATGTGCATATAAAGCAGTGTGTATGAAAGGTTCTCCTTTATAAATCTCACAAGAATGCATTCCACTACCATCTTTAGCCATAAATGGATGTAGACACACCTTAATAATCATTTGCATATAAAACCGCTCTGTGCCTGGCGCTGTAAAGCTGAACCCGTTCTCCATGGAAAACAACACAGGAAGGAAAAAAACAGTAGTGCAGAAGAAGCGCAGTTTTACTGAAAGTGAACTTAAGAGTCATCAGTGAGGTGGAGAGAAAAAAAAATCTGTTTCATTTGGTTCCTTGACGGCTTCAGTTCTAGAATTTCACAAACACACAAAAGGTCAATGAACAGAAAAGTAAGAAAAGCGATCAAGTTGCATGTAACACATGGGTGCTACAATCATCCATTTTCTATACCCGTTTACTCCAATTAAGGGTTCACGGGGGGCTGGAGCCTATTCCAGCAGTCATAGAGTGTGAGGTGGGGTTCACCCTGGACAGGACGCTAGTCTGTCGCAGGGCCACATAAAGACAAATAAACACGTTCACACACACCTACAGTCAATTTCGAATCACCAGTTCACCTAACCTACATGTCTGATCAAATTTAATACACAATTATTTACGATGCACTTTGTGAATGGTAAATTACACATACATCCAGTGAGAAATATTATTTTAATGTTTTGCCATACTGGCTGCTTTATTTGACATTAAATTCAGTCTGGCATTATTTTTAATTTCCACTTCACCATATTGTGCTTGACTTCCTCTGGAAAATGTGTGCACACATGGTAAGAATGCATGAACTACGAACTTTCTTCCTCGATAAATTCCAGTTCATGTGTGGGGAAAAAATGTACTGATGTTTTTTTTTGTATAAACCTCATTTATAATAAGGACCCAGGTGTATATACCTCTTAGTGACTACTTCATCCTGTTGGAACATCATACACAACTTAAATGTTTTTCCAAAAAAAAAAAAAAAAAAAAAAAAAAAAAAAATATATATATATATATATATATATATATATATAATTTAGGGGAACGTTTCTATAGTGTCAATGTCTTTACATTATTTGCTTAACTGTGGCTACAAACAGGTCAGCATAGGTCAGAGTTTAGTCACATAAGAAGCGATGCAACTGTGATGTTGAGATTCTCAGAAAATGTCAAGGAAAAAGTGTTTCACTGTGCACTTACTCGTGTGTTTGTCATTTGAAGGCCTCCTTCAGAAACAGATGGAAACCTTTTAGAAAAGATTAACTGCACTTTAACCTTTAAAAATAAAACTACTGTATGCACACTGTGAGATCACTTTAAACATTAAACATCAAAATCATATATCTTCTAATTATTTTTGTATGCATTATTACTTATTTATTATTTTTATTATATTTTAAATTTGTAAGTTTAGATTTATATATTTTACTACTACTACAACTACTACTACTATTGTTGTTATCTTACTATAAAATAAAATAAATTGTTCCAGTTTCTGGTGACCCAAATAATCCTCACAGATACACAACATGATCCTCAGATCCCAATAGGAAAACCATTGATTTATCTATCTATCTCTACACACACACACACACACACACACAGTACTGTGCAAATGTTTTAGGCACATTTAATGCATCATAAAAGCATTAAACATTATAAAAACCTGATAAATATTCATCAAAAATTGAAATATGTGATAAATTTAAACTTTAATGATAATCAATATGACAACTGGGTTCTATTTACATGTGACTTTTTGGTATATAAGTTGCACCAAAGCTGGAACAAAGTTGAAGGACCACAACTATTTTAGGAAAATGCGACTTAAAGTATTATGTAATAAAAATATAGCTCACATTTGTTGGAACTGATTTCTGTGTTGACAGGCCAATAGGGATTAGAGGGACAGGCATCAAATGCTACTGTTATACTAATTCTGGGATGCCTAAAACTTTTACACAGTACTGTGTGTATATATTTCAATTTAAAAAATATTCAGTTTAAAAATTGTACAGATGATCTGGCTTATAATTGGCAGGTTGAATTTTTTTTCCCACAGTCTGGAACATTTTTGAATGGCACAGGGTATTTAAAGAAAGCATAAAACTGGGAAGACAATTATTTGATGGCTGTTACAGAGATGAGAGTTAAGCTGGGTTTCCGCCAAAGTATAAAAATCATGTTACAATTTTTGTTTTATACTTCTGTGGAAGTTGAAAGTACTGATTTACTTCTCAGGCCTGACCCCAAAATCTGGCTGTAAAATGTTCGACAATTTTTAGGTGGAAACACATGTAGGGATACAAGTTTGGAACAACATGTAAAACATTTCTAATTTTATGTGAAGTTTATGGGTTTAATGAAAAAATTCTGCATTAAGATTTTCTTTCCATGTTTCACAGACAGGAGGCCTGTGCTGAAAGATTTACAGCTCAGCTACTGTTGCTGACTGACTAATCCTATACGCACGCTGAAATGAGAAACGTACAGAGCAAACAGATTCCTGGGATATCCTAACAGAAACCAGGGGATTTGCTCCGTAACACGCTGGTATTGGCACTGGTGTATTTGGAAAGGGTAAGACAGTCTGATTATGATTAATCAACAAACAATTAACATGTAGGTAACGTGTCTGACTGTGCAGTGCGTATTGTTGGGGACCGAATGTACTCGCCAGTCACATGAAGGCCAGACCAAACCACATTCCTCATCCATTCATAATCGCACAAGGGTGGAAAAAAAATATTTACAGCCAGTGTGAAGCTTTGTTGAAACATTTGCAGGGCTGTTTGATATGAGACCCCCCCCCCCCCTTTTCATTTTTAATAAAGGATTTCAATGCGGAGGGCCTGAAATGGTGTCAAAACATTTTCCTGATATGCATCATCACTGTTCTCTTAGTCACAGCTGTGTTACGCAGCCGAAATGGTCTCCATTAGATACATTTGATTATTTTTTGCACAGAGCATCACAAAAACTTTAGTTCTTCATTGAGATCTGGTCTGAACCAAAATTGCAAATTTTTTAAATTGTACAAATTTTCAGTGGATTCCACTGATGTGATTTCAACCAATAGAACTAATTTGATCAGTTTGACGTTATCAGCCGAGTGACTTGAAGATACTATACAATGACAAGTTTGAACTGATATTTGAAAACAACATAGTTGGCAGGGGTGGTGGCCAAGTGGTTTGTGCACTTGGTTTCAGTGCAGAAGGTTCCCGGTTCACACTCCATGTAATGTGGAGTTGTGTCAGAAGGGCATCCAGCATAAAACTTGTGCCAAATCAACATGCACCTCTGATCCGCTGTGGTGACCCTGAGCAAAAACAAGGGAGCAGCCGAACGAACTTACTATACCTATGTACCTTAATTTCCATTGATGCCATACTAATTACTATTACATACTATTTAGAAAATTTGGGTATAATATCTGCACTTCATCAACATTCCTTTTGTTCTCAAATGTATCAGAGTGATGATAATAAATTACTAGCAAATGAAGAATTTCTCTAAATCCACAAACCACAATGTAACTCCTTCTGGCCTTCTGTATACTTCTTCATCAATACTCTCAGAGCAAACATTGCATCTGTAGTCCTCTTTCTTGGCAAAAAACCCTATTGCTGCTAACAGATATGCATCAGTGTTCTAAGCCTAACCACTATTTCCCATAACTTCATGCAGTGCATGGCTGATCAACTTAATGCTTCTATAATTACTGCAACTCTGCACATCACCCTTGTTCTTAAAAATAGGAAACAGCACACTTCGTCTCCACTCCTCAGGCATCCTCCCACTTTCCAAGATTTTATTAGACAATCTGGTTAGAAACTCCATTGCCATCTCTCCTAGACATTTCCATGCCTCCATTGGAATGTCATCTGGACCAACTGCCTTTTTTTTTCCCATTCTGAATCCTCTTTATAGCAGCCCTCACTTCTTCCTTACTAATCTCTTGCACTTCCATATCGTCCAGCTTTTTCTTTCTCTCGTTTTCTTCATTCATCAGCTCCTCAAAATATTCCCTCCATCTTCTCAACACACTCTCCTTACTTGTCAGCACATTACCATTTACGTCCTTTATCACCCTAACCTGCTGCACATCCTTTCCAGTTCTGTCCCTTTGTCTGGCCAATAGGTACAAGTTCTTTTCTCCTTCCTTACTATTCAACTTCTTGTACAGCTCACAATATGCCTTTTCCTTAGATTTTGCCACTTCTCTTTTGTCTTACACCACATCTCCATATACTCCTGTCTACTTTTGTCATCTCTCTGACTATGCCAATACTTTTTTTTGCCAACCTCTTTCTCTTTATGCTTTCCTGAACATCTTCATTCAACCACCAAGTGTCCTTGTCTTCCTTCCACTGTCCAGACATCACATCAGTACCTTCCTAGCTATCTCCCTCGCCACATCTGCAGTACTTTTTCAGTTGTCCAACACTGCTTTTCCCTCCATCCAGTGCCTGTCTCACTTGTTCACTGAATTTCACATAAGTCTTCCTCCTTCAGCTTCCCCATCTGATCCTTTGTTGAGCTCTGACTCTCTTCCTCTTCTTCACCTCTAAAGTAATCCTACAAACCACCATCTGACGCAGTCTAGCTACACTCTCTTCTGCCACACCTTACAGTCTCCAATTTCTTTTGGCTTGCATCTCCTACAAAGAATGTAGTCCACCTGTGTGCACAGTCCTAAACTCTTACAAGTCACCCTGTGCTCCTCCCTATTTCTAAAGTAGATATTCACCACAGCCATTTCCATCCTTTTTGCAAAATCAACAACCATCTGCTCTTCCACATTCCTGCCCTTTGTTCTCTACATGCCCACTGAAGTCCGCTCCTATCACCACTCTTTCATGCTTGGGCACACTCTCCACCACCTCATCTAACTCACTCCAGAAATCTTTCTCCTTCATCTCACAACCTACCTGTGGGGCATATGCACTGATGACATTCATCATCACCCCTTCAAATTTTCAACTTCACACTCATCAGACACTCGCTTAACCTCCAACACACTATTAACATACTCTTCCTTTAAAATTACCCCAACACCATTTCTCTTCCTATCCACATCATGATACAATAACCTGAACCCACCACTTATGCTCGTGCTCTTACTTACCTTCCACTTGGTCTCTTGTACACAGAATATGTCTACCTTTCTCTTCTCCATTATGTCAAGCTCTCTCCCTTTACTAGTCATACTACCAACATTCAAAGTTCCGACTCTCACTTCCACCATTCTAGTTGTCCTCTTCTCCCACTGTCTCTAGACACATTCTCCTCTTCTTCTTCCCTCAGCTGTTGGGAAAGTGTAGTGACACGGACCCACAACAGGGGGCGTAAATGAACGGACAATGGAAGGAGTCAAATTATAACACTTTACTGTTGTGAATGTCACAACCAAACACAGCAGATTCAGAATGTGCAACAGTCGATTAATAAAGGTGTCGTGTGGGCAGGCTCGACGATAGGAGACGCCCGGCTGGAAACGAACCGGAACCACACGATTTCCACCGCCACCTGAACCCGAGGAATACTGGAGCCGCCAAGTCCCGGAGTCCCCAGGTGGCCACCTTCCCGGCGTGTCGGATCTGGTACTGCTGGCAGAAAGCAAAAGACAGTCAAAGGGTGGGTGTGTGAACACCCAGTAACAATGGTGGGAATGCCACCTCCACCTCTCACTAAACACGTTGCAGCGGTCTCAGATGAAAAGGAGCGCCGTCTTGCACAGCCTCCGCAAAAATGACCGGTTCTCCTGCAAACACTCACAATAACAGATTTATAAATCACAAAAGGCTGAGAGTATTACCTCCAGATGAAGATGATATCTCGGCAGTTTGGTGGAGGTGTCTTCCTGCTTTTATACCAGATGTGATGATTAGTGACAGCTGTCACGGATGATGGGTGACAGCTGTCACCACGGCTTGTTCCTGAGGCGGCAGCGCCCTCTCGTGCCTGAAGCCCGCACTTCAGGCAGGGCGCCTTCTGGTGGTGGGCCAGCAGTACCTCCTCTTCAGCGGCCCACACACATCAGCAGTAGCTCAATTTCAGCTGGCACCCTGTTGGGCAATGGCACCATGGCGGTTGTTCTTAACCCGGTCCTTGACAGATCTGGTATGGAAATTTGATTTGTACTCTGCATGGTTATTTTGGCTTGTTTTACGCCAGATGCCTTTCCTGACACAACTCTACTCATTTATCCGGGCTTGGGACCGGCACTCAGAATGTACTGGCTGCACACCCCATGTGACTGAGATTTGATAAACCATTTTTGATATCAAATCAAATCAATTTTATTTATATAGCGCCAAATCACAACAAACAGTTGCCCCAAGGCGCTTTATAGTGTAAGGCAAGGCCATACAATAATTACGGAAAAACCCCAACGGTCAAAACGACCCCCTGTGAGCAAGCACTTGGCGACAGTGGGAAGGAAAAACTCCCTTTTAACAGGAAGAAACCTCCAGCAGAACAAGGCTCAGGGAGGGGCAGTCTTCTGCTGGGACTGGTTGGGGCTGAGGGAGAGAACCAGGAAAAAGACATGCTGTGGAGGGGAGCAGAGATCAATCACTAATGATTAAATGCATCCTGATCAAAAATGACTCCAAGATTTCTCACAGTATTACTAGAGGTCAGGGTAATGCCATCCAGAGTAAGGATCTGGTTAGACACCATGTTTCTAAGATTTGTGGGACCAAGTACAATAACTTCAGTTTTATCTGAGTTTAAAAGCAGGAAATTAGAGGTCATCCATGTCTTTATGTCTGTAAGACAATCCTGCAGTTTAGCTAATTGGTGTGTGTCCTCTGGCTTCATGGATAGATAAAGCTGGGTATCATCTGCGTAACAATGAAAATTTAAGCAATGCCGTCTAATAATACTGCCTAATAGAAACATGTATAAAGTCCTAGCACAGAACCTTGTGGAACTCCATAATTAACCTTAGTCTGTGAAGAAGATTCCTCATTTACATGAACAAATTGTAATCTATTAGATAAATATGATTCAAACCACCGCAGCGCAGTGCCTTTAATACCTATGGCATGCTCTAATCTCTGTAATAAAATTTTATGGTCAACAGTATCAAAAGCAGCACTGAGGTCTAACAGAACAAGCACAGACATGAGTCCACTGTCTGAGGCCATAAGAAGATCATTTGTAACCTTCACTAATGCTGTTTCTGTACTATGATGAATTCTAAAACCTGACTGAAACTCTTCAAATAAACCATTCCTCTGCAGATGATCAGTTAGCTGTTTTACAACTACCATTTCAAGAATTTTTGAGAGAAAAGGAAGGTTGGAGATTGGCCTATAATTAGCTAAGATAGCTGGGTCAAGTGATGGCTTTTTAAGTAATGGTTTAATTACTGCCACCTTAAAAGCCTGTGGTACATAGCCAACTAATAAAGATAGATTGATCATATTAAGATCGAAGCATTAATTAATGGTAGGGCTTCCTTGAGCAGCCTTGGTAGGAATGGGGTCTAATAGACATGTTGATGGTTTGGAGGAAGTAACTAATGAAATAACTCAGACAGAACAATGGAGGAGAAGAGTCTAACCAAATACCGGCATCACTGAAAGCAGCCAAAGATAACGATATGTCTTTGGGATGGTTATGAGTAATTCTTTCTCTAATAGTTAAAATTTTTATTAGCAAATGAAAGTCATGAAGTCATTACTAGTTAAAGTTAAAGGAATACTCGGCTCAATAGAGCTCTGACTCTTTGTCAGCCTGGCTACAGTGCTGAAAAGAAACCTGGGGTTGTTTCTTATTTTCTTCCAATTAGTGATGAGTATTAAGATGTCCTAGCTTTACGGAGGGCTTTTTTATAGAGCAACAGACTCTTTTTTCCAGGCTAAGTGAAGATCTTCTAAATCAGTGAGACGCCATTTCCTCTCCAACTTACGAGTTATCTGCTTTAAGCTGCGAGTTTGTGAGTTATACCATGAGTCAAGCACTTCTGATTTAAGGCTCCTCTTTTTCAGAGGAGCTACAGCATCCAAAGTTGTCTTCAATGAGGATGTAGAACTACTGACGAGATACTCTATCTCACTCACAGAGTTTAGGTAGCTACTCTGCACTGTGTTGGTATATGGCATTAGAGAACATAAAGAAGGAATCATATCCTTAAACCTAGTTACAGCGCTTTCTGAAAGACTTCTAGTGTAAGGACACTTATTCCCCACTGCTGGGTAGTCCATCAAGAGTAAATGTAAATGTTATTAAGAAATGATCAGACAGAAGGGAGTTTTCAGGGAATACTGTTAAGTCTTCAATTTCTATGCCATAAGTCAGAACAAGATCTAGATATGATTAAGTGGTGGGTGGACTCATTTACATTTTGAACAAAGCCAGTTGAGTCTAATAATAGATTAAATGCAGTGTTGAGGCTGTCATTCTCAGCATCTGTGTGGATGTTAAAATCGCCCCACTATAATCTTATCGGAGCTAAGCACTAAGTCAGACAAAAGGTCTGAAAATTCACAGAGAAACTCACAGTAACGACCAAGTGGACCGATAGATAATAACAAATAAAACTGGTTTTTGGGACTTCCAATTTGGATGGACAAGACTAACAGTCAAGCTTTCAAATGAATTAAGCTCTGTATGGGTTTTTGATTAATTAATAAGCTGGAATGGGAGATTGCTGCTAATCCTCCGCCTCGGCCCGTGCTACAAGCATTCTGGCAGTTAGTTGTGACTCGGGGGTGTTGACTCATTAAACTAACATATTCATCCTGCTGTAACCAGGTTTCTGTAAGGCAGAATAAATCAATATGTTGATCAATTATTATATCATTTACTAACAGGGACTTAGAAGAGAGAGACCTAATGTTTAATAGACCACATTTAACTGTTTTAGTCTGTGGTGCAGTTGAAGGTGCTATATAATTTTTTCTTTTGAATTTTTTATGCTTAAATAGATTTTTACTGGTTATTGGTTGGTCTGGGAGCAGGCACCGTCTCTACGGGGATGGGGTAATGAGGGGATGGCAGGGGGAGAGAAGCTGCAGAGAGGTGTGTAAGACTACAACTCTGCTTCCTGGTCCCACCCTGGATAGTCACGGTTTGGCGGGTTTAATAAAATTGGCCATATTTCTAGAAATGAGAGCTGCTCCATCCAAAGTGGGATGGATGCCGTCTCTCCTAACAAGACCAGGTTTTCCCCAGAAGCTTTGCCAATTATCTATGAAGCCCACCTCATTTTTTTTGTATACCTTATATATATATATATATATATATATATATATATATATAATATATATATATATATATATAATATATATATATATAATATATATATACCGTTTTTTTTTTCTGGCAGAAAAAAAAACCTGGTCTGAATTCAAGCACAGTGTATTATAATATTTTTATGGAACAATATCAGATACTTCACATAGACTTTAAGGATGCACGTACACTCTGCATGTATACACAACAAAACTGAATTGAAAACAGCAATTAAAGGAAATAAAAGTAAGCACTAATGTAAAACCCAAAACTTCACCTTACTGCTTCACTGCTTCACCTCAGGGAGCTTTGGTGGCTGCTAGGTGCTCACATACATTGATGTGGTCCTAGAAGAGCCATTACTTGCCAGAAAACCTCTCACTTGAGACTGCTGTCAAAAATACCAGTGCGCCACGTTGTAGTGCCCACTTCAGCTCTTAAGGAGATGACAATGACACTGTGCTTTATTTCACATTTTGCCCAAAACACAAACGTAACTAAATGAGTGACTAAATATGCTCCTATGCATTCTCTGCCCTAATATGTGCTCATATTATGCTCCCTGTAAACAACAATGCAAGTTGGACACACCCCAATGCATTTGCACTACATGCTTTAGACCATGTATCATCCAGCTGTAAAGATACAGCCCTTATGCTGCATTTCATTTCTTTGGGAGCTGTAAGTCACATGACACAGGGAATGACATCATACTGAGATAAATAGGTTACAGTTTCTACACAAGTCAGAAAATAAGATGGACCCTTCCAAGATTTTAAGTATAGAGTGCTACAAAAAATATTTGGTCCACCAAAGAAACCATATGGAAGAGAAATGATACTGCATTAGCTACATTAGAATTTTAATTACTGCCTGGTTTCTAGCACAGTGTAGCCAGTTATTGTTGTTATGAACATCTGCCAGATTAGCCAGTATTAGTGGCACCAGCTGATAAACATTATGTGGCATTTCACACATAAAAATATTGTAGCAACGTGTCCATTAAGTACTTTGAGCACGACTTATTAAACTGGACATAAAGAAGACAGAAGTGCTAAAAACAAATAAAACAAACAAACAAAAATCCATTATACAGCTTTCCTCACTGTTGCTGCTTGGAGCCATGATCTTGGAATGTGAACTCAGTGTATGTAGGGTTCGAAGGAGTTGACAAGTTAGAATTCCAGTTGGTAGATCACATAACCGGAAAATTCCAGCCTCTCAGTACAAATAGAGCACGACATTATTGTGGAACACAATAATAAGGTCATAATATGCAGTGTTGTATAGTAATAAAGTAAAAATACTTCACTTCTGTACTTAAGCACGTTTGGGAGACTTTGTACTTTACTTGAGTTTTTTTAATTCAGCTTACTTTCACTTTTAGTACTTCACTTACATTTCCGACCTTAATTGCATACTTCTACTCTGATACATTTTCTATGCGCCATGCCGGTTAATCGTTACAAAAAAAAAAAAAAAAAAACAACAAAACACACACACACGAAAAAATTTGTGTTTTCACCCAGAGACACCACTGATTACTAGTGACAGCAACGAAGTCAGGTCGATTCGTCATGAGTCATGTCCGGTAGGCTTTTTTGCAATTGCGCACTTGGGGGTGATTGTCAGGAAAGTTATAATTTCTCTACATTTATTACAGACCTGCAGTGGGTCTGTAATCAACTTTTCTGCAGAGCAGCTTTGCTTTGCTTTGAACCTTGAACCAATCGAAGCAGTGATTTTGCAGGTCGAAGTAGTGCTTCATCTACAATTCGTGGATTGATTGCTAGATTTCATTTTATCCAAATTTTCCCCGCTAAAACCCTGAAGAGCATATGTCTGTGAGTAATATTTAATATTTTTATGTTAAACCGACCTGTTATGGTCTTCTGAAACAGTTGATAAATGTATTTTATAACTAAAAATGGGACCGATGCTAATGCGTTAGCATGTCTATGGCGTTTTCAATGTTAAAGTTAGCATTAAGCTGTTCGCATCAGCACGTTTGTGTTGATTTGTTTTCTGTATGGCTCAGCGTTCGTTGTCGTAAAAGAGTCAAATTGTAATTTTTTTAAATTTATTTTTATTCATATATTATAGCAACAACAATAATCGTCTACATAGTAGACAATAATAGTCAATAATAATAGACTATACAATTTTAGAGAAAGAGACAAAAGAACCTAGTGAAACAAAACACAACAGAAAAGATAAAACCATGTAACAATGAAAATAAATAAATACATATAGAAATAAATAAATGTTTCCTGTGAACACCTAGTGAGTAGCCTACTGTCGTTTAGGTTTGAAACCTTGTTTCCGAAGTGTTTTGTGTGATGTGCACAATTTTCAGTATTTGACTAATACAACCAGTCATTTACAAGCCTAGATAAACTTTGTAATATAAAAAAAATCAGTCCGTTTTGATTATTAACATTTACTTGTACTTTTACTTTCAATACTTGAGTACATTTACTTGTACATTACTTGTCATACTTAAGTACAATAAATACTAGATACTTTAAGACTTTTACTTGAGTAGCATTTCAATCGGTGACTTGAACTTCTATCAAAGTCATTTTTTAATGGGTATCTGTACTTTACTTAAGTGTGATTTTCCGGTACTTTATACAACACTGATAGTATGCCACCTGTGTGGACTGGGTGTGGTCCAGCATCTCCTCAAACCTCTGGTAGTTCTCATCGTCAGGGTCAATGCCGGATAGCCGTGCAGCCCGGGCCATAAAGATGGGGGGAGCTCTCTTATAGCTGTACCTGCACCCTGTTCACAGACAAAACAAACAAACAAACAAACAAACAAGTATATATAATGTTATTTACCTCCATGCAGTTGTTCTTGTTTGTTGCACGTTCTAAAGTGACAGGCTTCTGTTTGTTAATTTGACTGCTGTCTGCTCATACTAAACATCACAAGTCAAGTTTGACAGAGAGACATGTTAGGAACGTAAGATGATTATTTTACTAATTTATTAATTCCCTTATGGAAGTCAAAACTACCTGCTTGAGTCCCTTGATTATTGCTCTCACCATCTACATAACTGACTGATATGTGTGCCTGGCTAGTAAGGAATTAGCAAACCTGGCAGAAGTACTAAATAGTGGTATATAAATATTTACACTCAACAAAAATATAAACGCAACACTTTTGGTTTTGCTCCCATTTTGTATGAGATGAACTCAAAGATCTAAAACTTTTTCCACATACACAATATCACCATTTCCCTCAAATATTGTTCACAAACCAGTCTAAATCTGTGACAGTGAGCACTTCTCCTTTGCTGAGATAATCCATCCCACCTCACAGGTGTGCCATATCAAGATGCTGATTAGACACCATGATTAGTGCACAGGTGTGCCTTAGACTGCCCACAATAAAAGGCCACTCTGAAAGGTGCAGTTTTGTTTTATTGGGGGGGGATACCAGTCAGTATCTGGTGTGACCACCATTTGCCTCATGCAGTGCAACACATCTCCTTCGCATAGAGTTGAAGAGAACACCTCTCCAACGTGCCAAACGCCAGCGAATGTGAGCATTTGCCCACTCAAGTCGGTTACGACGACAAACTGGAGTCAGGTCGAGACCCCGATGAGGACGACGAGCATGCAGATGAGCTTCCCTGAGACGGTTTCTGACAGTTTGTGCAGAAATTCTTTGGTTATGCAAACCGATTGTTTCAGCAGCTGTCCGAGTGGCTGGCTCAGACGATCTTGGAGGTGAACATGCTGGATGTGGAGGTCCTGGGCTGGTGTGGTTACACGTGGTCTGCAGTTGTGAGGCTGGTTGGATGTACTGCCAAATTCTCTGAAACACCTTTGGAGACGGCTTATGGTAGGGACATGAACATTCAATACACGAGCACAGCTCTGGTTGACATTCCTGCTGTCAGCATGCCAATTGCACGCTCCCTCAAATCTTGCGACATCTGTGGCATTGTGCTGTGTGATAAAACTGCACCTTTCAGAGTGCCTTTTATTGTGGGCAGTCTAAGGCACACCTGTGCACTAATCATGGTGTCTAATCAGTGCCGATTAGACACTCTGCACTACATTGAGCAGAGGCAGACTGCTATGGCTGGTGACTGCCTCTCGGTAGCAGGGGTCTGGTTAGGTTTAAAGCTTCAGCTTTTGTGACTTCTTGATTATTCTTCTCTACAAGAGTCAAGACAGAAGTCAGACCACCAGAGCAAGAATTTTAGCTGAGGAAGCTTCTGCGATTTGAAGCGAAACGTCCTCGCGTCAAGCAACCCAGTCCAGTTGAAGACTCAAGCTTCTCTACTATGGAAACCACCTGGACAACTGAGAGCCTACACAGAAACAGTGCAACTACATTCCATTGAAGTTGGGGTGTTGTGTAAAATGTAAATAAAAAACAGAATACAATTATTTGCAAATCCTCTTCAATCTATATTCAATTGAATACACCACAAAGACAAGATATTTAATGTTCAAACTGATAAACTTTATTGTTTTTGTGCAAATATTTGCTCATTTTGAAATGGATGCCTGCAACACATTTCAAAAATGCTGGGACAGTGGTATGTTTATCACTGTGTTACATCACCTTTCCTTCTAACAACACTTAAGCGTTGGACAATTGAAAGTTTGTTCATAAAGTTTGTTGACATCCAAAAATCTGCTTGTGACTTTTTTTAATTCTAGTTTTTCGCATACTGGTCTTTTGACACTTCAATTTAATATTAAAACAATGTTAATATTAATGTTAACATTAACTCCAGTGAACACAGACATCAATTAGAGCGGAATGACAGGAACTGTTCCAAACATGCATCGTGTTATGGGTCCCTAAAAGACCCCATTAGCATATTTTAGGAATGACGTGTGAGTTTCAGTAAATAATTTAGCCAGTCATAAATACAGATGGAACATCTCAAAAATGTAATTGGATTAGTTATTTAGTTATTTCTTTAAATTCAAAATAAATAAGATCACTTAAATGCTCTTCAATGTCAAATTGCAATTATAACTCATAAAATCCTGTTTTCCACATGTTAGCTCAACACGGAATACACACTCATCTCCACCGCTTAGTCCAAGTAAGGGTTGCAGGGGGCCTGAGTCTATCCCAGCAATCATAGAGCTTGAGGCGGGGTACACCCTGGACAGGACGCTAGTCTGTCGTAGGGCCACACAATTTAAAGTTCCCAATCCAGCTAACCTGTGTGTATTTGGATGTGGGGGGAAGCCAGAGCACCTGGAGGGAACCCACACAAACACAGGGAGAACATGCAAACTCCACACAGAAAGGACACAGGCAGGAATGGAACCCATAACCGTCTCGCTGTGAGGCAACAGTGCTAACCACTAAGCCACCGTGCTGCCCAACACGGAATACATTTAAATGAAATCTGGTTCCAATGACGTAAGAAAGGTCTAGTACAAGAACACTTTAAAATAATTTTTCTGCTAGACAAACTGCTTCAAACATCATTTAAGGTATGTACTTTGATGAATGTTCTATTTAAAAAAGCATACAATTTTGATCTCTGGGGCATTAAAGGGCCAACAAAATCAATACTGGCTATCCAAAGTAGTTTGCAGTCCACGGCAGCTGGGATTGTGTAATCAGCGTGCTTAATGAGAGGAAAACAGAAAGGACTTAGAGGACTACAAATTCCACAGATTAAAAGATTGTGAACACATAAAACACAGGACCTGGGATAGTAAATAAATAAATAAATACATAAATCATGATGGTACCTCAAAATAGCATATTGACACAAAGTATTGCTAACTCCTTTGAACAAATCCTCTCTGCACATGAGGAATGAAGTAAAAAGAAGAAAATAAGTCCAATGCAGCCCTGCTGATGCCCCTGCTTTTGCATGGATCCTGCAGCATGAAGTGCTCGAAGGCCCATGACTATCCCTGGATGGGACACCAGTTGGACACAGGTTACTTGCCCAGCCAAGGCTGCTCCTGAATTGCAGCGGAGTAGAGTGGGACAATGCAGATGGAGTGCCTTGTCCGGACACAGACACGGACCAGGAATCAACTCCAGACTCTTCATACTGCCAGCCCAAATCCTTATCCCACTGAAAAAGCTGCAAAAGTAAACAAGTGCTACAAAAGAGGTCTGAAATAACAGTTGTTGGTATCAAACAGCTAAAAGGAGCTTGTAGCCAGAAAGCAGCAGAGCCTCTGTGATTGAGGGGAGCTTAAAATAAAGAAATCAGTTGTAAATTGAAGGTAATAAATTCTCAGCACTTGGTCGGTTCATCAAGTTCATCCAGCCCAAAGATGAGGACGTGATAGGTGAACACTACAGACTTAATTAATGTGATGAAACCATACGCCAAGAAATGCAAGGAGGAGGTCAGCTCATGACTTTACTGTTTCCAGGTGCAGGAGAGGAGTCGAGATGCAAGAGAGCAATGAGAGAAGACACAAATAACTGACAATTAAAGATGACATTTGGATTATTTCAAGCTCCGACACAACTCTAACATCCGATGCTGAAATTCAGGTGGAACACACAAAATCACAGCTTGAATTTCTGTGTAATTACTGCCACATTACTTGCATGGAGCTTACGTTCTTAGCCAGAAAATGATTAGTGGGTAGTTAGCAGCCATGGCAGCGACAACAAGCCCAAACAATCATTCTCAGGAGGCGGTACGATCCCAAAACCTGGCAGACTGAATCTTTAATCTGGACACCCTGTTCTCTTGTAAACACTGCAGTCTTTGATGAAATCTGCCAGTTTTCTCTTATATTGGAGACGTGCCTTAATCTCCCAGGCAGCTGCACCATTCAACAGCTCTGCCTCTTGTTGTTGGTGAGCGTGCGTGTGCCTATGTGGCTGTGAGCAATCTGTCCACCTGCGCCATGGCGCTGTTTGAAGTTGATCACTTAAGGGGCCTTCGGTCGTGGACAGAAGCTTCAAGAGGTAAAATACAAAGAGGGAGGAACAAGGCAGAGAGAAAGAAGAGAGATCAGAAGAGGTGGGGGGGTGATGAGGCGGGGATAACTCGCCACTGCGCACCCAGCAGAGTATCCATAAAGTGGGCGGGGATGCAGCGGGGTGCTGGCGCAGCTCCCTTAGAAACCGTGGCTACAACAGGTGTTGGTAACTGCAGAGCTGGAGCACTCAGCTGAGGCCATGCCAGGATGGTGCTAAAGGGGCGTGGTGGTGATTATGTGCAGGTAAATCCAAGGGAATTGGGTAAAAAAGTAACACACACACACACACACACACTTACAGCTAATAAAAAGATGAGAAAATGGAAATTTGGTCAAACCTCAGTCAAACATCTCATCTCACTCAAAATAATAATAATAATAATAATAATAATAATAATAACAATCATCATCATCATCATCATCATCTGTATCACACAGTCCAGTGTAATAGCATTTGGGGCATGTCCAACTCCATTTGGGTATATACAGTAGTGTTCAGAATAATAGTAGTGCTATGTGACTAAAAAGATTAATCCAGGTTTTGAGTATATTTCTTATTGTTACATGGGAATCAAGGTACCAGTAGATTCAGTAGATTCTCACAAATCCAACAAGACCAAGCATTCATGATATGCACACTCTTAAGGCTATGAAATTGGGCTATTAGTAAAAATAAGTAGAAAAGGGGGTGTTCACAATAATAGTAGCATCTGCCCGTTGACGCTACAAACTCAAAAACTATTATGTTCAAACCTGCTTTTTAGCAATCCTGTGAATCACTAAACTAGTATTTAGTTGTATAACCACAGTTTTTCATGATTTCTTCACATCTGCGAGGCATAATTTTGTGGATGTGGAACCAAGATTTTGCTGGTTACTAGTGTGCTTGGGTCATTGTCTTGTTGAAACACCCATTTCAAGGGCATGTCCTCTTCAGCATAAGGCAACATGACCTCTTCAACTATTTTGACATATCCAAACTGATCCATGATACCTGGTATGTGATATATAGGCCCAACACCATAGTAGGAGAAACATGCCCATATCATGATGCTTGCACCACCCATGCTTCACTGTCTTCACTGTGAACTGTGGCTTGAATTCAGAGTTTGGGGGTCGTCTCACAAACTGTCTGCAGCCCTTGGACCCAAAAGAACAATTTTACTCTCATCAGTCCACAAAATATTCCTCCATTTCTCTTTAGGTCAGTTGATGTGTTCTTTGGCAAATGTAACCTCTTCTGCACGTCTTTTATTTAACAGAGGGACTTTGCAGGGGATTCTTGCAAATAAATTAGCTTCACACAGGCGTCTTCTAACTGTCACAGCACTTACAGGTAACTCCAGACTGTCTTTGATCATCCTGGAGCTGATCAATGGGTGAGCCTTTTGCCATTCTGGTTATTCTTCTATCCATTTGATGGTTGTTTTCCATTTTCTTACACGCGTCTCTGGTTTTTTTTTTTTTTTTTTTTGTCCATTTTAAAGCATTGGAGATCATTGTAGATGAACAGCCTATAATTTTTTGCACCTGTGTATAAGTTTTCCCCTCTCCAATCAACTTTTTAATCAAACTACGCTGTTCTCCTGAACAATGTCTTGAACGTCCCATTTTCCTCAGGCTTTCAAAGAGAAAAGCATGTTCAACAGGTGCTGGCTTCATCTTTAAATAGGGGACACCTGATTCACACCTGTTTGTTCCACAAAACTGACAAACTCACTGACTGAATGCCACACTACTATTATTGTGAACACCCCCTTTTCTACTTTTTTTTTTACTAATAGCCCAATTTCATAGCCTTAAGAGTGTGCATATCATGAATTCTTGGTCTTTTTGGATTTGTGAGAATCTACTGAATCTACTGGTACCTTGTTTCCCATGTAACAATAAGGAATATACTCAAAACCTGGATTAATCTTTTTAGTCACATAGCACTACTATTATTCTGAACACTACTGTACATGGAATGTAACCTGAGTGAAAAGTAACATGCAAGACACAAAGGGGTTGTATTTACTCACTTAATTGATCATGGATGTGTTTTGGGCATAACATGAATGAAATCAATCTGTTATCTCTTATTGCTGTAAAGAGCCAGACAGCAGCCACCAAGGCTCCCTGAGGTGAAGCCATAAAACAATAGAGTGAAATTTAGCATTTTTCAATTTTGTTTGTTTTCAATAAAATTTAGGTTTGTGTACAAGAAGAGCGTATGCATGTTATGACCCATTTGAATATTGTGCCTGGCCACGCCTCATTTTAAGACTGACACGCCCATGAGCACACATACCAGCGTAAGTGCAGTTGTTGCTAAGTGAATGTGGATGCTGGGTGTGAAAATGACCACAGTGTTGGTTGGACACCAGAAATGACACTTTGCCCTCAGTAGAAGATAGGGACCTACATTTTCAATGAGAATGAAACACTCCAGTTTTATACAGATACAGATCCTTTATTGTCATTGTAACCAGTACAACGAAAAGGTAAGGTACAAGCCTTTCAGTGCAAATGTAAACCTGAGGAAACTATGCACATACTTGAAAGTTCTAGAGCAGAAAAGAAAAATAAACATACACGTAAAATTTAACCGAATGAAAGAGGTATGTCCAGAGTGCAAATTATAAAAGAAGAAAAAAATTCTAAAAAGGAAGTAGCAAAAAATAGATTGCATATAAAAAAAGACAAGAGTATACAAAACTGTATATTTCAGAGGCAGTGGATATTGCACATAAACAAATATTGCACTAATTTCAATTTTTTTATTTGGTTCCAGTGGCATTCAAAGCTCTAACAGCAGTTGGGTATAATCTGTTTTTCAGTCTATTTGCACTTGCTTTAATGGCCCTGTACCATCTGCCTGACAGCAGTAGCTCAAACTGAGAGTGTCCAGGGTGGGATGAGTCCTTTAGGATGGTGTTGGCTCTCCTGAGACAATAAGAGCCATGAAGGTCCCCCAGTGTGGGTAGAAGGCATCCAGTGATCTCCTCTGGAGCTCTTTCCTGTTTGCCAAAGTGCAGCTGACAAACCACGTACAGAGGCAGTATGTGAGGATGCTCTCCATGGTAGAGTGGTAAAAACACAAGCAATCTCTGGTTTATGTTATTTTTCCCGAGGATTCTCAGAAAGTGGAGTCTTTGCTGTGCCTTCTTTACCAAGTGTGTGATGTTCCTGTCCCAGGTCAGTTTCTGCTCTATGTGGACTCCAAGAAAACAGAAGTCTTTGACGCTTTCCACACAGGTCCCCCAATGATAACGGGCTAAATGTCTGCTTTGTTTCTCCTGATGTCTATGATTAGCTCCTTGGTTTTGGATGTGTTCAGGAGCAGGTTATTTTCTCTACACCCCACCATCAGCTGTTCCACGTCATCCCGGTAGGCGGACTCATCTCCTCCAGTGATGCAGCCTACCACTGTGGTGTCATCCACATACTTAATAAAGGTGTTGCTGGTATGGTAGGGGTGCAGTCAGAGGTGTAGAGGGTGAAGAGCAGTGGGCTCAGCACGCAGCCTTGACGGGAATCGGTGCAGAGTGTCAGAGCTGTGGATATGTGAGGGCCAATCCTGACTCTCTGTGAGCAATCTAACAGAAAGTCCTTAATCCAAAAACATGTGGAATGAAGTAGACAGAGGTTCAGCAGTTTCCTCACGAGGCCTTGGGGGAGGATGGTGTTGAATGCTGAACTATAAGCCACAAAGAGAAGACGGGTGTAGTTACCCTGTTGCTCCAGGTAGGTCAGTGTGGTGTAGAGGGCAACAGTCACGGTGTCCTCTGTTGACCTGTTGGCCTTGTAAGTGAATTTGTATGGGTCTTGAGTGTGGGTTATGAATGACATGATGTGACTTCATCACCACCGGTGTGAGTGCAGCAGGCTGTCATTGAGGCTGGTTCTGGGGGATTTCTTGGGTAGGGGGACTACAGTGGAGTTCTTCAGGCATGACAGGACAGCTGACTGTGTTGGGGACCGCTTGAAGATTTTGGTGAAAATCCCAGCAAGCTGGTCTGCACAGTCTTTCAGCACCTGCCTGGAGACACCGCGGGGACCTGTTGCTTTGCGTGGGTTGACACCTCACAGCGTGTGCCTCACCTCGTGCTCCACCACAGAAATGAAACTGCTGTACTTTGATTTGGCAACTTAAGCAGTCAGAGTTGCTGGCTTCATTTGCAGAACTTTGTGTTTGAGCAACAGCAATGTGAAATGAGGAGAACTGAATCTAGATTATCATCATTTGAGGGAGTCTTCCTCTTACAATGATCAGTCCTTCCCCCAGGTTTTGTGGACGTCAGGTAGCTTATCCTATATGATCTGGATAGAAGGACAAGCGGACGAAACAACCCTTCCAATAATATAACTAAATAAACGCATACCGAAATCTTGACTATGAGTGAATATGTTTGTTTCTGATGATCCATTCCTCTGACTACATGTTTCCAAGTGCATATGGTTAATGTATCATAAACAATAATGAAGCTTGAAAGCAAGTTACAGCAGAAAGCAGCTGTGGAAAGTGTGCCTAGTTCCTGTAAAGCTCCCTGTAGTAAAGAAGTAGCTGTGGACATGTATTTCCCCTCTCACCACATAATGCAGAACAAGGAAACAGAGAAGAAAGAATGATAAACTCATTATGTGTGACTGGTCAAGTTCTCTTTTCCTGAGGTTTAGCTGCTGTAACCTTCTCAGCAATGCTATTTAAAGTGGAGAATGAAGAAATTCAACTAGATAACACAGAACTGTGTGGTTGTGTGTGTGTGTGGGGAGGGCATCTCTGTCTCTCTCTCTCTCTCTCACACACACACACACACACACACACACACACACACACACACACACACACACACACACACACACACACACACACACACACACACACACACTGTGAGTTGATTTCATGACAACTCTGACACACGTTTGACTCACTGATGAGCCACAGAGTTCCAAGGTAACTGCAACTAGAC
The DNA here is from genome assembly GCF_902500255.1 of Thalassophryne amazonica. Lineage (NCBI taxonomy): Eukaryota > Metazoa > Chordata > Actinopteri > Batrachoidiformes > Batrachoididae > Thalassophryne > Thalassophryne amazonica. The sequence continues at coordinate 114,013,039 of NC_047111.1, read as the reverse complement.
ACCCAGAAAAGACACTAAAATGTCATTATTATGCAGTTATTAAGGTGCCTAGATGTCTTGGGTATTAGGTCTCTCTGAAGAATCCTTGGGTACTGCTGGAATACCTTTGTGTCAAACAATCGATTAGATTGGCTGCCAATCAGGAGCCAGTTCAGCTCTACAAGATGGTGCACCGGTGTCACCGACTGAACGGTCTCCCTTAAAAATCCGTCCACCTTTTGCATCTGCGCATGCGTCATTAGCCGCGGTTCACAGATTAAAACCTCATTTATGCTTCAAACTGCACTCCAGTCATCATCTACCTCAGCGACAGATATCTGAAGCTTTTGTACAACGATCATTTCCACATAAATTCAGCATTATTTCATCATAAAAGGTGGCGGAAGCGACCAGAGCACCAGGGCTAAGCGAGCTGCTAGCTGATGCGCTCACTGCACGTCAGTCATTTCAAAGCATCACGGAATTTTGCAGTTTCTGCTTAAAAATGCCTCGTTTTCTGCCTAAAACTGACTTTAGAATGATTTAAGAGGTTTACCTTTATCATCTGATGGTTAATAATCACATTAATCCATCTGATTGCTGTGGGTGATTGCTGCACCTTTTGTGCAGATGCAAAAGGCGGACCGATTTTTAGAGGCGGTCTGCGGCACCGGTACATATTTTGTTTTGGCTGTTTTTTTTTGTTTGTTTTCCCTTGAGGATGCCCCATGTTGATGCCAAGTTGGATGCTCTTCCTGACACAACTCCAATGGGCAGTGGGAATGGGCAACACGTGGTCTAGAACTGGGAACCGTCTGTTCTGGAAGCAAGCCATCATGCTGCATTAATTATTACAATTTGATTCACAAAAAATTTACATTTATGTTATTGCTCTTTATTGGTGTAGAAGTACTACAAGAATCATTCACAGCAGCCACAAGAATGGTTAGAGGTGTGAAACCACTAACACTGCTCCGGGGAATTCACAATGAGGTGTTGGGGGTTTCCCAAAGTGAATGAATTGTCAATGAACGCATTGTACCTGAAGTCTGACTGTAGTTTTGTCAGGCTCACAGACACCTGGTCAGAGCACAAAACATTTAAGCAAATAATAAATAGTGAGTTTCAACACTTCTTAACATGGTTTATATGAAAATAAGATTTCACAGGAATGTACACATCTTCACGCTTCTAGTTGCTAATTATAAAAAACATTTAACGTGTTGAAGTACTTTGAGCTTCAAGTATCATACTGAAAAATGTGTCTCTATATAAAGCCAACAAATCTGGTGGCGTTTGTGTTTGACCACCTCAGTTTTGATGAAAACCTTAAAGATCATGTTATGCATATTAGATTGAGACTACGCATTGTTATAAACAGTCTGTGCACAGCCATTACTTGCAGAAAACCATAAATGAACTTCCTGTACCATTGGTCAAGTTGTAATTACATCATCATCATAATATGGATGTTCAACCTGAGTGTAGAGAATGCGTAGTACAAGTCTTCTTCAGTAAACGTGCATAAATACATTCCTGAAAATGGAGACCCAGTCAAGACCCAGCTAGTTTTTTGAGATGACTATTGACAGGTTGTCTGACTGCCTGGTTGACGATCAGGACCCAGAGAGAGAGAGAGAGAGAGAGAGAGAGAGAGAGAGAGAGAGAGAGAGAGAGAGAGAGAGAGAGAGAAAGCACAATGTCAGGCTCAGAACACAATTTACATGGCTCATTTCACATCTTGTTCAAAACATGCTGTCCTCCAAATCTTTATTAGTGAAATACCTCTCCTCTGCACTAAAACACTTCCCTCTTAGTTCCCTTTTAGTTAATTTTCCACAAACCTGCACTCTCTCATGGCACAGATCCAAGTTGGGAGATCTGAGACCCAACCTGATCCAGAATAGACTGACTGATATTTCTTACTGACCTGCCTTGGGTCTTGGATCGGCTCTTTGGTCACTAGATCAAAGAGGAACTGTGAAGCCTTCTGATGTGTAGTTGTAGAAACAGTTCATCAATGAAGTCTGTCATCTGAGTATCAACTATGGCAGGAACGATGGGTATTTCCTGGTTGTCTGCAGCGGAGCGATTAAAGCTGAACCCTCGGACGCAGCTTGCAACTTGGATAACAAACCTGACTTTGTGGGAGCCTCTGTGAGATCACAGAAGCATGTTTCACAGTATTTCTATTAATGATTGGCAGCTGTGTGAGGTTTTGCAACATTACTGCTCAAATTAACCTGTTCCATACATGTTATAGAGTGGTGGCAATGTGGTGGCCAAGCAGTTTCCAGAGCAGAACGTTCCCAGTTCAAGACAATTCCTGCCCTTTATCCGTGTAAGGTGGAGATGCGTCAGGACATCAGTGTAAAACATGTACCAAAGCAATGTACCAAAGCAGATCTATCTCAGATCTGCTATGGTGACCCCGAGTGAAAAAGGAGAACCCGAAGGAACCTATGATGCATATCATAGAGATGTTTGCGTGTTGGCTATGAATGTCATGCAAAATATGCACTATGCACAATTCCTCGAATCACAGCCAGAGAAGCCTATAACTTCTTTTGGACTGTCTGGGTGTCTTTGGTGGCTTTCTTCACTATTCTCCTTCTTGCATTGTAATTTAGTTTTTTAAAACTGTCCCCTCCAAAAAGTTACCATATAGGACTATACTGTTTGTGTGTCTTAAAGAGTGATTCAACTTAAGCCCCAAGACATATTCATTGACTTGGAAATGTGCATGTATCCATCACTGACTTGTTTGAAGAAATTGGCAATAAAACTGATTATTTATGTGTGTTATACCAAAGGGCACCATTACTTATGCAACATCATGTTGGCTTTGATATTTGCATTTAATTATATCAAGTTGTAGAGATTTGCTTTGAGTTTGAGTTTAAGGAGGATAATTTTAAAAATTTTAATATTGAGAAGCCTCAATCATATATACGAGGTCTGTCCAAAAAGTATCGGACCTTTTTATTTTTTTCAAAAACCATATGGATTTGAATCACGTGTGATTGCATCAGCCAAGCTTGAACCTTCGTGCGCATGCGTGAGTTTTTTCACGCCTGTCGGTTGTGTCATTCGCCTGTGAGCAGGCTTTGTGTGAGCAGTGGTCCACCCCTCTCGTCGGATTTTTATTGCAAATAAATGTCTGAACGATTTGGAGCTTTGCTGCATCAAATCTTTCCAGAAACTGTGAGAGACCTCCAGGTGGACACCATTCGGAAAATTTAGATGGCTTTCAGCGATGATTTTATGGGGATTACACAGATTAAGGAGTGATCCAGCCAGTTTAAAGACCGCCCACAGCATCTGAGAGCGCGCCGCGCTCTGAGCGCCGATCGACAAGCTGAATCAACCAGATCATTTCCAACGTGGAGGCTTTGTTGATCCGGGACGTCGTCTGACTTTCACAAAAGAGGCAGAAGGCGTGGACATCAGCACTTTATCGGCACATTCTACTGTTACAGGAGTTTTTTTTTTCATGGAAAGAGAAGCGAGGATTGTGCCACCGTGCTGCTCATGGCGCGGGACAAAACCACAAAACCGACAGGCGTGAAAAAACTCACGCATGCACACGAAGGTTCAAGCTTGGCTGATGCAATGACATGTGATTCAAAATCCATACGGTTTTTGCAAAAAATAAAAGGTCCAACACTTTTTGGACAGACCTCGTGTATATATATATATATATATATATATATATATATATATATATATATATGCAATGCTATGCAATGCACAACAAAACAAAATGCAGAAAGACGCCGAACTTTTGAATGGACATTTTCGGTACAAAGTTCTACAGGATCAGGCCCGGATCCAGACCGGTTTGGACCGATGCAATTTTTTTTTACCCATCGTTCGTCATCGGTAAAAAAAAAAATCTTGAATAATCTCGAAAGCTGAACGTGTCCCCGCGGTGAACACAGCTTTTCGGTGGTTTTCATGTCAACCTATAGTCCGTAAATTATACAGATTTTTCCGAGTTTCAAAGTCATATGGATGTACAAATAAAGTCGGATATTCAGGGTTTGGTCTGTAATAAACTATTTCTGCAGCGCGGCTCCACTTTGAAGCCATGAACCATTGAAGCAATGCTTCGATCCAGTAGCTCGTTGGTTCTTTGATTCACTGCTCTTCAGAAACGGCAAGCTGCTTCTTAACCCCTCGCAAAGCCATTAAAATATCGTCAGTCACTTTTGTGTGGATTAAAGTCACTAACTGGGACTCTTGTCTTGTTGCTGTCAAGAAACGAGAATCGTCCTCCGTTCTGTTCACACAGCTCGAAACGCTGCGTGGCTGAGACAGAGTCCGGTCAGAATTAATAACTTCAAAATGAATAAAATGACACCTCTTTCCAAATGCAATACAGACAAGAAACTACAATCGACTAAAATGTTTTTTTTTTCCTCCCAAAATGAAACGTGCTGTCCTCACAGGACATGCCAGAACATGTCCTGTGAGGCTTCATCACGGTGTTGCTTTGCGCCATGCGGCGACCACCGCGATGCGCGGAATTCTTCCGCACGTCTGTCTCAATGTGCCAAAAAAGTGCTGATGTCCACGTCTTTTCACAATTCCTGTGCTAGTCAGACGACGTCCCGGATAAAACACAGCGTCCAGTTTGGAAATGAACGGCACATTCCACTGTTACAGGAGTTTTTGTCATGGAAAGAGCAGCGGAGGCTTCGCGCGTCGCGGCGGTGCCGCATGGCGCACAGCAACGTCGTGATGAAGCCTCACGGGACATGTTCTGGCATGTCCAGGCACATCCACGATTTCTCGGATAATCACTCGATGGAAAAACCACCGACAGCTGTCTGAACGCCATCTCAAAGCCGTCCTGTGAGACCAAAACGGAGGTGTTCCTTTGTCTTGCTCCATCAGCAAATCGGTCGTGACGCGCAAAGCCACCGCTTGGCTTTCCATGACAAAATCTCTTGTTAAAAGTGAAATCTGCCGGAAAATGGTTGATGTCCAGCTCTTGTGATAACCAGAGAAATGGCACACGATGGTCACGGATCCAGACAGCCATCCGTTTAGAAATGAAATGGTCGTTCAGCCTGTCGATGGCGCCTTCGGAGCGCGGCGCGCCCCACAGTCGCTGGGGGCCGTCCTTAAAGTGACAGTAACACTCCTTATTCTCTACCACGCCCGTAACATTTTCACCGAAAGCCAGATAAATTTTTCTAATGGTTTCCAGCTGCCAGTCTCTACCAGTTTCTGAAAAAATTCTGATGGAAAAAAACCCAAATCATTCCACCATTTCCTGACAATGAAAATCCGACGAGGGGGCTGGACCACTCCTCACTCAAAGCCTGCTCACAGGCGAATGACGCAACCGACAGGTGTGGAAAAACTCACGCATGCGCACGAGGGTTCAAACTTGTCTGACGCAATCACGCGTGATTCAAATCCATATGGTTTTTGAAAAAAATAATAAGGTCGGATACTTTTGTAATAGACCTTGTATATATATATATATATATATATATATATATATATATATATATATACACCCAAGGTCTATTAGATAATAAACCGACCCTTTTATTATTTTTTTTAACTATATGGATTTGAATGACGTGCGATTACACCAATCATGCTTGAACCCTCGTGCGCATGCGTGAGTTTTTTCACGCGTGTCGGTGACGTCATTTCCCTGTGGGCAGGCCTTGAGTGAGATGTGGTCCTGCCCTCTCGGCTGAATTCCTTTGTTTCACCCGCTGCTCGAGACGGCGCGCGTTGCTTTATCAAAATTTTTTCTGGACCTGTGAGGAATATCCGAGAGGACACTATTCGAGAAATGAAGCTGGTTTTCGGTGAAAAGTTTAACGGCTGATGAGAGATTATGGGGTGTTTCTGTTGGTGTAAGGACTTCCCACGGAGCGGGACGTCGCGCAGCGCTTCCAGGCGCCGTCGTCGGCCTGTTTCAACCTGAAAACATCCTAATTTAAGGCTTAATTCACCCAGGACGTCGTGAGAGAACAGAGAAGATTCAGAAGAGGCCGGCATGAGGACTTTATGCGGACATTCCACTGTTTAAGGACATTTTATAATGAAAGACGTGCGCGCAAATTCGCCGAGTCGTTTCCGTGACGACTCAGCAAATCTGTGTGCGCCGCAACAGGAAAAACACCTCCGTGTTGAAAACCATTTGTAAAATTCAGGCGGCTTTTGATGGCTTTCAACAAGTGAGTAACTGAGAAATTATTTAACAGGTTGGGCATGTTCCAACTTGCCCGTTAAGGTTTCCAACGGAGGTGTTTTTCCTGTCGCGACCCCCCGCGGTCAGGTCCGGCCTGACATGCGACTCTGCCCGCACGTTCTTTCATTACAAAATGTCTGTTAACAATGGAATGTCCGAATACACTCCTCATGCCGACTTCTTCTGAAAGTTCTCTGTTCTCTGACGACTTACTGCGTCAACAGAGCCTGAAATGTGGAAGTTTTCAACTTGAAACGGCGAGACGCTGCCGCCTTGAAGCGCAGATCGCCGTCAGGCGCCGTGGGCCGTCCTTAAAGCGACACTAACAGACCAAAATCTCTCATCAGCCGTTAAAATTTTTACCGAAAACCAGCTGAATTTATCAAATGGTGTCCACTCAGTTGTGCCTTACAGTTTTGAAAAAATTTTTTATCAAACAAAGCAACAGTCTCTGAGCCATTCCTAAACAATGAAAAAACGACGAGAGGGTGGACGACTCCTCACTCAAAGACTGCCCACAGGCGAATGACGTAACCGACAGGCGTGAAAAAACTCTTGCATGCCCACGAGGGTTCAAGCATGTCTGATGTAATCACACGTGATTCAAATCCATATGGTTTTTGAAAAAAATAATAAGGTCGGATACTTTTCTAACAGACCTCGTATATATATATATATATATATATATATATATATATATACAGTGATGCCGGTAACGCGTTACCATTTTTTTTAGTAACGAGTAATCTAACGCGTTAATCTTTCCAAATCAGTAATCACATTAAAGTTACTTCTCCAAGTCACTGTGCGTTACTATTATTTTTCATTGTGGGTCGATAGCAGCATTAAACTTGGTCTGTGGGCAGGAGGTCGGGGTTCAACTGAACTGTCCACTTTCAGCGAGCTGTGAGCTTTTCGTCCACGGTTTTTTGCAGCTGCTCGACTCGTCCTCACCTCTTAAAGCACAGTGACAGCACACCTGCACTGAGCTTTACAAAGACATTTTTATACTTTTTTCCCTCCTTTATTTAGAATTCTGAGCTGAGCCGCTCTGTATTGTCTCGTTAAAAACAGCTGATCCTCTGCGACGCGTCAACAACTAACACTATTTTCCACTCAAATGCACCTAAACTCTCTTTCTGAGGACCACATGATGTGAAAACGCAATAAAACTTTCTTACCTGTAAATCTGGTCATGTTTTCTGTATAAATAAATGTTATCCATTCTTTCAAACGCCAAAACAGGGGCGAATCCAGATGGAATGGGGGCGTGGGGCAAGGATGTGCCCCCCCACAACACCCCTAGATTAAAGGTCCAGTTTTGAAGCCGTTTTTTACTACAACTACTAATATTGCTTAAAATAATAATAATTTCGACAAGTAAAATGTTTAGAAAGAATTTAAATGTTAGAAAAATGTTAGAATTTAATAGTTACATTTATAAACAATGTAGGTTTGAAATTGCAAGTTTTACTGTTACAGTGCTGTCAACAGTTAAATATGAGGTCAAGAAAGAGGTTTTTATTTTACTTTTTATAAAACAAGTATTTATTTTCATTGAAGTCAAGAAAGGGTGACTATAAAGTGAGTTTTGGCAAAACAAGTATCATTGTCATGTTGACGTGGCAGAGGGTTGTTGTCGGCAGCTGGGGAAAGTAACTAAAAAAGTAACTAGTAATCTAACTTAGTTACTTTTACAATTGAGTAATCAGTAAAGTAACTAAGTTACTTTTTCAAGGAGTAATCAGTAATCAGTAATTGGATTACTTTTTCAAAGTAACTGTGGCAACACTGTATATACGTATATACACACACACACACACACATATATATATATATATATTTTTTTTTTTTTTTTTTTTTGAAAAGGCATAAACAAATTAAAATGTGTAAAAGCCCAAAGGGCTGAATACTTTTCCAAGGCAATGTATGCAAAACAGAAATACACACTTTCCACTGAATGCAAATTTTCAAAATAAAAGGTGGTCATTGGAAAAATTAGCCTTCGCCTTAGTTTTCAAAGAAATGACAGGGGTTTCTAAGCTGATAGCAACAATATCAGCTTAGAATATGAATGTGCAACCTGATTGGAGAGTGTGGACACAACTTGGGCCTGTGAAAGTATATAATTCTGTGCAGATTCTCCTGCTCATCAGCCTTTAATGTCTGTGCACAGCCACTCACCCACATGAAAGCTTCCAAGCGTACTTTGGACATGATGGTCCAGAGCGAGACGCTTCCCTGGAGAGCTGCTGTCCCCACCTCCCCAGCTGACTCTGCAGCTGCCACGCCCAGCTGCTCGGCTGCCGGCGCTTCCGCATGGGGACAGACTATATGGTCTGGATAGGGTGGCTCAGGAAAATTCACTGAGCCACATTCATAAGCTGCCAGAGTCACTGATGCCATGTGTGGTCCCTGAGAACAGGAGAGTGAGAGAAAGTCAAAGACAGAGGGCGACAAAGACAGAAGTGAAAAAGCGTGGGAGTGAATCCATCCACCTGTCGGAGGTAGTTTTGAGTCAGAGGAAGACCCCTACACATTTGCATATGAAGAAAGTGACACCAGTGAGTCAGAATCTGAATGATAACATGAAGACTGTTGATTTTTGTTTGCTCAAGTCAAGCCTGTGTGTCCTGTTGTACTTTACCTCTGTTTTCAATGAGAAACTTCATTAACATAATGGAGGAGTCTGTCCTTTCCTTTCCACATGAGGTAATTTTTTTCATACATGACAACAGGTGGAAATTTTACAGAAACCCATGCAGCAATTAAAGGCGTGGAGGACCCCAGGTGGAAACAATCAAAGACAGAAACCAAAGCTGGGTCACACCCCCCCCCCCCCCCCCCCACACACACACACAATAATGACAAAGACAAACTGTTGCAAGATGAATAAATATGCCGGAGTTTGAATCCAGTCATTTCTCACCACATGTGTGGAAAGCTGTATAATAATCAAGAATCATCCAAATTCCTAACACTTTTTCATATTTCTTAGCAAATACACATGTGACAAATTAACATACTTGAGGACCCACAGTATTCGATTGGGGCCGTCTGGTTTACATTTCTGGGTCCTTCTTCCAATATATGCTTCCAGGGGAAAAAACCCCAATCCAAACTAAGTGCCCCATCACACATAACAACGCTGGGCAAAAGAAGCAGAAACTGGAAGAAAATCCACGAACAAAAAAAATGAAATGGGGAACTACAAAACATTCCACCTGCCGAAGGGAGAGACACATGGTTGGACAGGCGTGCACGATACCGCGGCAACAGTTTTGTGAACGCTCGTGTTCACACGCACGAACACAGTGCGAGCACGTAGAAAGTAGCGCACACAGCAGCGGAGGGAAAAATTAATAAAACACCACAATTTATAATACTTCATTCCTGTTATAAAGAGCGGACTTAACCTCCGCCTAGACATACACCACAAAGTAATAAAATGCATTACTGTTCTCCCTTTTATGTTTTACATGAGTTACTTGATGCTCCCGTCTCATGAAGAGCCAAGCTCTCACGTTGTGAACACATCAGTCGGCATGGCGTGTTCAGCACGCAGTGTCCCGCTGGTGACCACATTGCAAATGTGATATGTGTTTTAATTATTACAATGTGGGGAAATCTCATAGTTACACGCACCTCCCAGTGGCATCCAGCATTGCGGCGCGCTGATGCGGCGGTCAGCTGACAGGCAATATTTGTTTTTGTTTATGCCTACGTGAGGACAGCATGCTGAAGTCCGCTTTTTACGGTGAAGTTATGCAACACCATATTCTACATATTCTACAGGTGTTCTCCAGCTGTGACTTGCAAGCACAGATATCTGAACAGCTGCAGGTCACAGGGACACGCTCACCTTTGTCTGCTGACCTCGTCAGCTCACAGAATTATAAATTTATGGGTGATTCTTTAACTACGGGCACTATTGGCCTTGCAAATGTAATTTCCACCACACCATTGCCTTATAATATAAATCGCCTTGGGGCAACTGTTTGTTGTGATTTGGCGCTATATACATGTGCTCTGATGTCACTGTTTATCTCCATAGAAACTACCCAAACAATCTTTCATACAAACTGTTTAAAGGGACATTACAGTGTTGTGGTGGAAATTACGCAATAGTGTGGGACAACTACATTTTGTTTAAAAAAAATCACAACAGTTGTATGACATTGAATACCCCAATTATGTTTTGATTATTTTACTGATATTTTATTCAGAGATATTTTAAAACATTAGAAAAAACGTTTCTTTACCATTCATTTTTATCATTGAAGATCAAAAGTCGGTGTGGGACAAGCACAAAACTGCAATATTTGCATATAATGATGGTGAAAAAAGGTGAAAAAGTCATCATAGACTACTAGAACAAATTTCTTAACACACTTTCATTGTAAAGATAACTATAAAAGTGTGAAATTTCCCCTTTTTTCTGTTTTTCATACAATATGATCAAAGGACATAATAAGTGCACGTAGTGTTGTGAAAGTGTAGGAACACGGACCCACAACAGGGGGCGCAATGAACGGACAATGGAGAAAGTAAATAACAATTTTTACTGTTGTGAAAATGCACAACCAATACAACAATTGACACTTTGGGTTTACACCGAATTCCACTGGTGTCGTGTGGGCAGGCTCGAAGGTAGGAGACGTCCGTCTCAGTCGAACCGGAACCACCCAGATCTCCTCTGCCACCGACCCCCGGAAATACTGGAACCGCCAAGTCCCGAATTCCCAGGTGGCCACTGCCTCCGCTCGTCGGATCCGGTACTGCTGGCAGGAGAGAGCAACAACACACAGATGTGGATGCGACAGCACCCAGCCACGGAGAGGGGAGAAGCCGCCTCCACCTCTTGACAATATACAGCAGGAAGGTGAGTACTTATTCAAGCAATTTAGCTGTTAGTAGTCAGCAGTCCTGAAACGGTTTACAAATCTTAGCTGGTTATTCAGAATATGAAGGCAGAGAATGTTACCTCAGTCTTAAGGCGATATCTCGGCACTGAGGTGGAGACGCCGTCCTCCTGATATACCTCGGTGCTGAGTAGAAACAGCTGTGTTTGGAGATGGGTGACAGCTGTCACCCAGATTACTCCCATGATGCGGTAGCGCCCTCTGGTGCCTGGAGCCCGCACTCCAGGCAGGGCGCCCTCTGGTGGTGGTGGGCCAGCAGTACCTCCTCTTCAGCGGCCCACACAACAGGACCCCCCCCTCAACGGGCGCCTCCTGGCGCACGACCGGGCTTGTCCGGATGGCGTCGGTAGAAGTCGGCCAGGAGGGCCGGGTCCAGGATGAAGCCCTTCTTCACCCAGGAGCGCTCCTCGGGGCCGTACCCCTCCCAGTCCACCAGATACTGAAAACCCCGGCCCATCCGACGGACGTCAAGGAGCCGGCGGACAGTCCAAGCCGGTGCTCCGTCGATGATCCGGGCAGGAGGCGGTGCCGGACCCGGGGTGCAGAGGGGTGAGGTGTGGAGAGGCTTGATCCGGGAAACATGGAAAACTGGATGGATCCGCAGTGAGGCCGGAAGCTGGAGCCTCACTGCGGCGGGGTTGATGACCTTGAGGATTTTATACGGTCCGATGTATCGTTCTTGCAGTTTAGGTGAGTCAACCTGTAGGGGAATGTCCTTGGTGGATAACCAGACCTCCTGCCCAGGACGATACTTGGGGGCCGGGGCTCGTCGCCGGTCTGCATGTTTCTTCGCCCTCGTCCGGGCCTGCAACAAGGCAGAGCGGGCGGCCCGCCACACCCGACGGCACTTCCGTAGGTGGGCCTGGACCGAGGGCACACCGACCTCTCCCTCAACCACCGGAAACAAGGGGGGCTGATACCCCAAGCACACCTCAAACGGGGAGAGGCCGGTGGCTGATGACACTTGACTGTTGTGGGCGTACTCGATCCAGGCCAGGTGGGTACTCCAGGCCGTCGGGTGCGCGGCTGTCACACAGCGAAGTGTCTGCTCCAGTTCTTGATTCGCCCGCTCTGCCTGCCCGTTGGTCTGGGGATGGTACCCAGACGAGAGGCTGACCGTGGCCCCCAGTTCCCGGCAGAAGCTCCTCCAGACATGCGAGGTGAACTGGGGACCGCGATCGGAGACGATGTCTGATGGTATGCCATGCAGACGGACGACTTGGTGGACCAGGAGGTCCGCTGTCTCCTGGGCCGTAGGGAGCTTCGGGAGGGCCACGAAGTGGGCCGCCTTGGAGAAACGGTCCACTATCGTGAAGATAACAGTGTGTCCCTGGGACGGCGGGAGACCCGTGACGAAATCCAGGCCGATGTGGGACCAGGGGCGATGAGGCACAGGCAATGGCTGTAGTTGCCCTGAGGTCTTTCTATGATCGGCCTTGCCCCTGGCGCAGGTGGTACAGGCCTGGACGTAGTCCCGGACGTCGGTCTCTAGGGATGCCCACCAGAAGCGTTGCCGGACGACTGCCACGGTCCTTCGCACCCCTGGGTGACAGGAGAGCTTAGAACCGTGACAGAAGTCCAGGACTGCGGCCCTAGCTTCTGGTGGGACGTACAGTCTGTTCTTTGGTCCGTTTCCGGGGTCCGGGACACGGGTCAGGGCCTCCCTGACGGTCTTCTCCACGTCCCAGGTGAGGGCGGCCACGATAGCGGACTCCGGGATGATGGGATCCGGGGGATCCGACGGTTCCGTTTTGACCTCATCTTCGTGCACCCGGGACAATGCATCCGATCTCTGATTCTTGGTCCCGGGGCGGTAGGTAATCCGGAAGTCAAAACGGCCAAAGAACAGTGACCAGCGGGCTTGCCTGGGGTTCAGACGCTTGGCGGTTCTGATGTACTCCAGGTTCCGATGGTCAGTGAAAACCGTGAATGGCACGGCTGTTCCCTCCAACAGATGTCTCCACTCTTCGAGGGCCTCTTTCACAGCAAGGAGTTCCCGATTGCCGACGTCATAATTCCGTTCAGCGGGGGTCAACCTGCGAGAAAAATAGGCACACGGGTGAAGGACCTTATCGGTCTTCCCGCTCTGGGAGAGCACCGCTCCTATCCCTGAGTCCGAGGCATCCACTTCAACCACTAACTGGCGGCTAGGATCGGGCTGCACCAGAACTGGTGCAGACGAGAAGCGCCGTTTCAACTCCTTGAACGCGGCCTCGCACCGGTCCGACCAGGTGAAGGGAACTTTTGGAGAGGTCAGGGCTGTCAGGGGGCTAACTACCTGACTGTAGCCCTTAATGAACCTCCTATAGAAATTAGCAAAACCGAGGAACTGTTGCAGCTTCCTACGGCTTGTTGGTTGGGGCCAATCTCTCACCGCCGCAACCTTGGCCGGGTCCGGGGCGACGGAGTTGGAGGAGATGATAAACCCCAGGAAGGACAAAGAAGTACGGTGGAACTCACACTTCTCGCCCTTCACAAACAGACGGTTCTCCAACAACCGCTGCAGAACCTGACGGACATGCCGGACATGAGTCTCAGGATCCGGGGAAAAGATGAGTATATCGTCCAGATACACGAAGACGAACCGGTGCAGGAAGTCCCGCAGGACATCGTTTACCAATGCTTGGAAGGTCGCGGGAGCGTTAGTGAGACCGAACGGCATGACCAGGTACTCAAAATGGCCCAACGGGGTGTTAAATGCCGTCTTCCATTCGTCTCCCTTCCGGATCCGAACCAAATGATACGCATTCCTAAGATCCAGCTTGGTGAAGATTTTGGCTCCATGCAAGGGGGTGAACACTGAATCCAACAAGGGCAACGGGTATCGGTTGCGAACCGTGATTTCGTTCAACCCCCTGTAATCAATGCATGGACGAAGCCCGCCATCTTTTTTACCCACAAAAAAGAAACCTGCACCCATCGGTGAGGTGGAATTCCGGATCAACCCGGCAGCTAATGAGTCCCGGATGTAGGTCTCCATTGATTCACGCTCCGGCCGTGAGAGGTTGTACAGCCTACTGGACGGGAACTCACTGCCTGGAACCAAATCAATGGCACAATCATACGGGCGGTGGGGAGGAAGCGTGAGAGCCAGATCCTTGCTGAACACGTCAGCGAGGTCATGGTACTCCGCCGGCACCGCCTTCAGATTGGGCGGGACTCGGACCTCCTCCTTAGCTTGGGAGCCGGGAGGAACCGAGGAACCTAGACACTCCCGATGGCAGGTTTCGCTCCACTGAACCACTACCCCGGACGGCCAATCGATCCGGGGATTGTGCTTTAGCATCCAGGGAAAACCCAAAACCACACGGGAGGTGGCCTGAGTCACAAAGAACTCGATCACCTCCCGGTGGTTACCTGACACCACCAGAGTTACTGGGGGTGTCTTATGCGTGATTGGTGGGAGTAGGGAGCCATCTAGCGCCCGAACCTGCACAGGCGAGGTAAGAGCCACCAGAGGGAGCCCTATCTCCCTGGCCCATCTACTGTCAAGCAGATTCCCCTCAGAGCCCGTGTCCACCAGTGCTGGGGCCTTCAGGGTTGAATCCTCAAACAGGATCGTGACTGGGAGTCGTGTAGCAATGTGGGTGTGTCCCACGTGAATGTTTTGACCCACCCCTGGCCCAGTCTCTAGGGGCGGGCGTTTGGCGTTTGACCGCTCGGGGCAGTCTCTCACATGGTGCTCTATTGAACCACAAACAAGACACGCTCCGTGGGTCCATCTCCTCTGTGCATCTGGTGCCCTAAATGTTGCCCTACTCGTGTCCCTAGCTTCGTCAGTAGGGGGAGCTGTGACCCCACGGAGCGCAGGAACAGAGGAGCGTGGGGAGGGCGGAGCCCGACCGGACCCGGAAGGGAGAGGGACGACGCGTGCCTGGCCACGCCCTTCGCCTCGTTCCCGGCGGCGTTCTTCTAACCGGTTGTCGAGTCGTATGACTAGATCGATGAGCCCATCTAAATCCCGCGGTTCGTCCTTAGCCACCAGGTGCTCTTTTAGGACCAGTGACAGTCCGTTTACAAAGGCAGCGCGGAGGGCAGTGCTATTCCAGCCGGATCTCGCCGCCGCGATGCGGAAGGCGACTGCATAGGCAGCTGCGCTCCGACGCCCCTGTCTTATTGACAGTAGTGCGGTTGAAGCGGACTCTCCTCTGTTGGGATGGTCGAACACTGTTCTGAGCTCCCGTACAAACCCATCGTAGGTATGAAGGAGCCGCGAGTGCTGCTCCCAGAGCGCTGTAGCCCAAGCGCGTGCCTCCCCGCGAAGCAGATTTATTACATAAGCTACTTTGCTAGCATCAGTCGCGTACATCACGGGACGCTGTGCGAAGACGAGCGAACACTGCATCAGAAAGTCCGCGCACGTCTCCACACAGCCTCCGTACGGCTCTGGAGGGCTTATGTATGCTTCTGGGGACGGAGGAAGGGACCGTTGAACGACCAGTGGAACGTCACTTTCGCGCGCAGGGTCCTCGGGAGGGAGAGCCGCAGCGGCGCCCGAAGGGCGCGCCTCCACTTGTGCGGCGAGAGCCTCCACCCTGCGGTTTAGGAGAACGTACTGCTCGGTCATTAAATCGATCCGAGAGGTGAAGGCGGTGAGGATCCGCTGCAACTCACCGAGTACCCCTCCCGGAGCCTCCGCCGCGCCTTGGTCTTCCATTGGCCGTTCAACAGCCGGTTGACGCCCCTCGGGGTCCATGACGCTGGCCGAGATATCCTGTTGTGAAAGTGTAGGAACACGGACCCACAACAGGGGGCGCAATGAACGGACAATGGAGAAAGTAAATAACAATTTTTACTGTTGTGAAAATGCACAACCAATACAACAATTGACACTTTGGGTTTACACCGAATTCCACTGGTGTCGTGTGGGCAGGCTCGAAGGTAGGAGACGTCCGTCTCAGTCGAACCGGAACCACCCAGATCTCCTCTGCCACCGACCCCCGGAAATACTGGAACCGCCAAGTCCCGAATTCCCAGGTGGCCACTGCCTCCGCTCGTCGGATCCGGTACTGCTGGCAGGAGAGAGCAACAACACACAGATGTGGATGCGACAGCACCCAGCCACGGAGAGGGGAGAAGCCGCCTCCACCTCTTGACAATATACAGCAGGAAGGTGAGTACTTATTCAAGCAATTTAGCTGTTAGTAGTCAGCAGTCCTGAAACGGTTTACAAATCTTAGCTGGTTATTCAGAATATGAAGGCAGAGAATGTTACCTCAGTCTTAAGGCGATATCTCGGCACTGAGGTGGAGACGCCGTCCTCCTGATATACCTCGGTGCTGAGTAGAAACAGCTGTGTTTGGAGATGGGTGACAGCTGTCACCCAGATTACTCCCATGATGCGGTAGCGCCCTCTGGTGCCTGGAGCCCGCACTCCAGGCAGGGCGCCCTCTGGTGGTGGTGGGCCAGCAGTACCTCCTCTTCAGCGGCCCACACAACACGTAGTCTAAGAATCACCCTTATGTATGTATTACTATTTTTTCTGATGTCTGTGCCCTTAATTTAACACCTTGTGTGCACGGTCAGTTCCAGCTGACAGTCAGTCTGCAGTCAGCTGACAGGCGCCATATGCCCACAGTAAAGTGCATGTGCAAAACGATCAGACATGAATGAGTTCACGCCTTCACCCTTATTTGTTTTATTTAATCTCCACTCTTTTTGTCTGTCATGTAAACTACAATTTACAATTTATGCCCAGCCGGCTTCACACTGTGCCGCACACTCAGATGATGGCCCGCCCACATGTGCATTGTGTGTTCACCAGCAGATTTTCAGTCCACAGCAGTCAGCTGTCCCAGCAGCACACTGCGCTGGACAGCGACCGGAGTCTGGGACCCTCAGCCACAGCTCACAATGTGGGATTCATGGTGCGTTCGTGGGAGGGGGGATGACTACCACACTCCACAAGCCATGTGTGTTGCTTGGTTATGCCACACTTGTGTTTCACTGACACTTTTCACAGACAGCTCAAATGTGGTCATCTACTCTTTACTATTGTGCCAGGAGCCCCGCCTTTTCTAAGTGCCCAGCAAGAGGTGTTGGATGTTCATGCGTGACACCTGGAATTTGGCTGACACCTGCTGAGAGGGGGCTCGAATGGGCACTCGCTGTCTTTTGGCATCTTATGTGCATGAGTGGTTGTGGTGACAGCTGTATGAGGCATTTGAGTTGGCTCCAATTTTTCACAAGTGGCATGCAATTCCTCCTTCATGCGCCAATCAGCTTCAATCGTGTTATGTGTGAAAGGGGTATAAAGGAGGAGAGGTGCACGGTGGTGAAAGATTGTTAACCTGCTAATATTATGTTCCTTATCAAAAAAGCCCTGCAGAACCAGTGCACACACAACAAGACAGACAGCTCATTTTTGACTTCGCTTAAGGTGCCTTGACACTTGCATGAATTTGATCCGTGCACTTGCACACATTCTGCCGTGCAGGAGAGTAAACTCGTTGCAAACCATTGTAAACTGTGTATGGTTTCGTGCAAGTGCGCAAAAGATTTTTTGAAATGTTCAAAATCTCTGTCACGCATTAATTATGTGAACTTCATGTGAATGTTGTGCCAACAATTAAAAAACACTGCGTGAGTGATTGCATCAGCGCACAGTATCACAGTGCAGCTCATCTGATTGATTATAATGAGATGTTAAATCTATCTGAAACAGAATTTTAAAGCCACTCATAAGATGGAATGAACATGTGACGAAGTGCGTGAGAGTGCGGAGCCAAAATGCTTGCAAGTGTCAAGGCACCTTTCACATCATCACATGAAGCCACTGACATTATACAAACAATGAATGTTTATGAGTTCAATGGTATGAATATTTCATAAGGTGAAAGATGGAACGTACCATTCAACGACTATTCATACCACTGAACTCATAAACATTCATTATTTGTTTTATATAAGAGCGAAAATTGTCATTTGATATATTATTCATTTATAAACAACAGAAAAGGGATTTACATGTTGGTGTTGGTCACTGGTGCTATGACGTCAACAGTCCAACACGAACTTTAAAAAGGAGTCCAAAATTGTTCTCAGTAGTCCGTGATGCCGTGCACTGACTCCATGTACAGACTGCCATCTGCCTTCCTCACTCCAGCGAAACATTGCATCAGAAATTTGTCCAGCTTTTCATCATCTTCATCCTAACAGCTCTTCATGCCTCCAGGCGGCTTACAGCTAGTTTTTTGTGTTACAAGAATTAGTACCGTCAATTAGCTCCTTTAAATCGTCGTCTGTCAGCAAAATAAACTGCCTAAACGCTGCCCCCACTAGTGTGTGTGAGTTGGT
This sequence comes from Thalassophryne amazonica, assembly GCF_902500255.1. Taxonomy (NCBI): domain Eukaryota; kingdom Metazoa; phylum Chordata; class Actinopteri; order Batrachoidiformes; family Batrachoididae; genus Thalassophryne; species Thalassophryne amazonica. The sequence continues at coordinate 113,994,622 of NC_047111.1, read as the reverse complement.
GTTGGTCACAAAATGCAATGGTACAAAATGTATGGAAGCAAATTTACATGGTAAATGGAAGCAAATTTGCACACTAAATCCAACGCAACACAAATAGGAAGAATAATCCATGTCACATGACATACAAAGCACCAATCAAATGACAAGGATCCACTCAGCCGTGATATAAGAGAATAGATTTGATACATTTGTTAGCTCCATGAGAACAGATGTCAATACAGAAAATCACATTTCAGCAACTCATCAAGGTCCTGAGATATGGCCATTAATGTATTTTTGGCAGTGAACTCTGATTTGACATGGGAATTTGGCCTATGACCTTGACATGACCTGTGCTGTGAGAGGACATTCCACAGAGTTTATCCAACAGGTCTGACTGAAATTTCTCTTCCCATTTTGTAGACACACAAAACACAGTAAATGATGACCCCTGATTTACTTTGACATTTCACCTATGACCTTGTCATGTCCTTTGTTGCAAGAGGAAGACTCAAAGAGTTTATTCACTACATTTGACTGAAATTACTCTTTGCATTTTGAAACCATCGCCATGGACCATAGATGATGACCTTTGATATGACCTTGACATAACCTGTATTATGAAAGGATCATCCACTCAGTTTATCCACTACGTGTTTGAAATTGCTCTGCATTTTGAAGATATTTCCCCAGACAACCGATGGTGACTTTGATTTGACCTTTGACTTTGATGTGACCTGTGTTGCAAGAGGACGGTCCATTTAGTTTATCTACCAAGTTTGACTGAAATTTCTCTGCATTTTGTAGATATTGGACGGACAAACAAATAGACAGACAGACAGACAGACAGACACAGCCATTACAAAAGCCTCTTTACACTGTATGGCACCGCTAATTACTCCAAATTCCACACCAGAAGAATAAATCACCAGGAACAATCTCTTTTCAACACATTTTAAAATCAGATCCTTGTGATCTCAAAAGCTTTTCTAACTGCACAATAAGTGTCAATGAAAACTATGAATAACCAAGAAAAAAAAAATGATATGTGCCTGAAGGAAAGTTTCATTAAGTACTTCAGGGTCACAAGGAAACACGAGTACAAAGCAGCAGCTACATTTTGAAAGCAAAATTTCTTCTAAAAGTAATCCTATTCCTGCTCAATATTCTCACACGTCAAAACAGTTTTAGAGGAACAAGGAAGTTGTACAAGCAGCCTCTGTTCATTCCACACTGAATCATGACAAAAAGGCTGAAACACCATGTGAGCCATTTGTTCAAATTGCAAAACGAACAGGATCTGTTGAGGCGCAGAAAGATGAATTAACTTTGCATTCTTTGCGGAGGAGCACGTGTCACACAGCGAACTGACAGTTGAGATGGCAGAGATGATCAAACACGTCCCGAACACTGCTGTGATCTCTGCGCGTGAAGGCGGATATGCAGAGCAGGGTGGCGTAAGCGGCCCGTGGGTGCTTTCATGTGTAGGACGGGTGCTTCCACTGACGCACAAACACTGTTTGGACATTACACAATGTAGCGCCAAAGCAATCTTACAACTGTGGGGCGTGGCCGCAACATCCGGAGGTGCGTGACAGAAGGCAGGACAGAACACGACAGGATGTGGGAGGGCACGACAACGAAGAGTGAAGCAACAGGAAACAGTCATATCTTCTCCAGGAAAAGTGTACTTGTTCTAGATGACACAGATAGTTTGTGTATTTCTGAGGGCTTGTCACTGGTTTGAATGAAACACAGACCAATCAGACACGGCAGACATTTGAACCCACTTAAATGAGTGAACTTTCACACAGCTGTTGGTTTACAATAGTGCAAAGTACAGTGTCAATCTGTTTACCTGTACAGCAGTGCCTCCTAGTGGATCAAAATGGTATAAGCATTCATGCTAACACTCTAGCTCTCAATATTGCAAATAATTTTGTTAAACTGGCAAATTTATTCCAGTGACGCACAGTCTGAAGAACATTTCGAAACTTGCACAGTTTTGATTTTGGTGTCAAATTATGTCCACCATGCAAATCTATTTCCCTTCAGCATTGCTTCACCATAAGCTGATAAATACTTTTAGAATTGAGCTGTGATTCTTTATTTTCTGTTAGGTTTATCTCTTGCACATGTAAAAATAAATAGATTGATTTACTGAAGTGTGTTGGTGTACACTCCATGGTATAACTCACAAACTCGTAGCTTAAAGCAGATAACCCGTAAGTTGGAGAGGAAATGGCGTCTCACTAATTTAGAAGATCTTCACTTAGCCTGGAAAAAGAGTCTGTTGCTCTATAAAAAAAGCCCTCCGTAAAGCTAGGACATCTTTCTACTCATCACTAATTGAAGAAAATAAGAACAACCCCAGGTTTCTTTTCAGCACTGTAGCCAGGCTGACAGAGAGTCAGAGCTCTATTGAGCTGAGTATTCCATTAACTTTAACTAGTAATGACTTCATGACTTTCTTTGCTAACAAAATTTTGACTATTAGAGAAAAAATTACTCATAACCATCCCAAAGACGTATCGTTATCTTTGGCTGCTTTCAGTGATGCCGGTATTTGGTTAGACTCTTTCTCTCCGATTGTTCTGTCTGAGTTATTTTCATTAGTTACTTCATCCAAACCATCAACATGTTTGTTAGACCCCATTCCTACCAGGCTGCTCAAGGAAGCCCTACCATTATTTAATGCTTCGATCTTAAATATGATCAATCTATCTTTGTTAGTTGGCTATGTACCACAGGCTTTTAAGGTGGCAGTAATTAAACCATTACTTAAAAAGCCATCACTTGACCCAGCTATCTTAGCTAATTATAGGCCAATCTCCAACCTTCCTTTTCTCTCAAAAATTCTTGAAAGGGTAGTTGTAAAACAGCTAACTGATCATCTGCAGAGGAATGGTCTATTTGAAGAGTTTCAGTCAGGTTTTAGAATTCATCATAGTACAGAAACAGCATTAGTGAAGGTTACAAATGATCTTCTTATGGCCTCGGACAGTGGACTCATCTCTGTGCTTGTTCTGTTAGACCTCAGTGCTGCTTTTGATACTGTTGACCATAAAATTTTATTACAGAGATTAGAGCATGCCATAGGTATTAAAGGCACTGTGCTGCGATGGTTTGAATCATATTTATCTAATAGATTACAATTTGTTCATGTAAATGGGGAATCTTCTTCACAGACTAAAATTAATTATGGAGTTCCACAAGGTTCTGTGCTAGGACTAATTTTATTCACTTTATACATGCTTCCCTTAGGCAGTATTATTAGACGGTATTGCTTAAATTTTCATTGTTACGCAGATGATACCCAGCTTTATCTATCCATTAAGCCAGAGGACACACACCAATTAGCTAAACTGCAGGATTGTCTTACAGACATAAAGACATGGATGACCTCTAATTTCCTGCTTTTAAACTCAGATAAAACTGAAGTTATTGTACTTGGCCCCACAAATCTTAGAAACATGGTGTCTAACCAGATCCTTACTCTGGATGGCATTACCCTGACCTCTAGTAATACTGTGAGAAATCTTGGAGTCATTTTTGATCAGGATATGTCATTCAAAGCGCATATTAAACAAATATGTAGGACTGCTTTTTTGCATTTACGCAATATCTCTAAAATCAGAAAGGTCTTGTCTCAGAGTGATGCTGAAAAACTAATTCATGCATTTATTTCCTCTAGGCTGGACTATTGTAATTCATTATTATCAGGTTGTCCTAAAAGTTCCCTAAAAAGCCTTCAGTTAATTCAAAATGCTGCAGCTAGAGTACTGACGGGGACTAGAAGGAGAGAGCATATCTCACCCATATTGGCCTCTCTTCACTGGCTTCCTGTTAATTCTAGAATAGAATTTAAAATTCTTCTTCTTACTTATAAGGTTTTGAATAATCAGGTCCCATCTTATCTTAGGGACCTCGTAGTACCATATCACCCCAATAGAGCGCTTCGCTCTCAGACTGCAGGCTTACTTGTAGTTCCTAGGGTTTGTAAGAGTAGAATGGGAGGCAGAGCCTTCAGCTTTCAGGCTCCTCTCCTGTGGAACCAGCTCCCAATTCAGATCAGGGAGACAGACACCCTCTCTACTTTTAAGATTAGGCTTAAAACTTTCCTTTTTGCTAAAGCTTATAGTTAGGGCTGGATCAGGTGACCCTGAACCATCCCTTAGTTATGCTGCTATAGACGTAGACTGCTGGGGGGTTCCCATGATGCACTGTTTCTTTCTCTTTTTGCTCTGTATGCACCACTCTGCATTTAATCATTAGTGATCGATCTCTGCTCCCCTCCACAGCATGTCTTTTTCCTGGTTCTCTCCCTCAGCCCCAACCAGTCCCAGCAGAAGACTGCCCCTCCCTGAGCCTGGTTCTGCTGGAGGTTTCTTCCTGTTAAAAGGGAGTTTTTCCTTCCCACTGTAGCCAAGTGCTTGCTCACAGGGGGTCGTTTTGACCGTTGGGGTTTTACATAATTATTGTATGGCCTTGCCTTACAATATAAAGCGCCTTGGGGCAACTGTTTGTTGTGATTTGGCGCTATATAAAAAAAAATTGATTGATTGATTGATTGAAGCAGTTAGTGGACTTGCTGCCCAATAAGAAGGTCCACGGTTCGGGTCCACTTGTGTCCCATCCTTCCTGTACATCTGGAGTTGCATAAAAAGACGGGCATCCAGTAAAATATGTGCCAGATAAACATGCAGATCCATAGCACATCTGCTATGGTGACATCAAGCAAAATGGGAAAAGCCAAATGGAATTTGGTTTTGTAGAAATACATTTAAGGGTCAAAAAGTCCAAACAGATTTCATTTGGAGCTAACAGAAACTTGAGAACTCTGAATTTATAAAAAATATTGCTCTCCAGCGTCAGTGGTTGCTGCAACTTTTGCCTGAGGTAACAGTTACACTCATGCTTCACTTTAGGACAGTGAGCAGCTGAGATATACCATAATGTCTACAGTAGCTCAAATTGATAGTAGGACAGGTGGATTATAGTGTTGCCAGGTCAGGCCTGTCCAGGTCCAGTGGACACACATCGCACATTACTTTGTAATGTGTACATTTGTCTGTAATGTAGTAATGTAATGTGTTACTATTCTAAATTCAGCAACCACACTACAGTTCCTAAGAGCATTTTCAAAGTTTACAAGATTTCCCTGAATGCAGCACAAACACAGTATGAATTCGACTGGCTAGCCAGTAAACTTTGTTTACTCCCATAATGGTGAAGAAAGGGTTCTACCAGTTTAATTACAAGACAAGAATTATACATATATACATATACATTTGACATTGTTTATGTGCACTAACTTTGAAGAAGTGCGTTATCCGAATTGAGGCAAGTGGGTGAAGGCCATGCAGCAACCCTGAGATGCGCCGCCGTCAGCTTGGGGGAAGAATGTGGGCTGCAGCTAAAACTAAAACTAAAATATATATAAATATATATAAATAAAATATATTTAGATATAATTATAGAATATATATATTTATAAAATATATATAAATAAATATATATATATATATATATAAAAGTGAAGGTAAAACATGGATTAAAGAGCTTCATTCATTTTCATGCTGTCCTGCTACACATGTAAGTCAAACGCTGCTTATTGACTTTTAATGTAGCAGTAACTTGTTTTAATAACTGTCATACCAGAAATATCTAAAGTGTGTATGTGTCTGTCTGTTTATCTGTCTATGTGTTAAATAGCAAACTTTTGGTGCATTTTGCGCTCTAACACACTTTAACGACAGTTAATTAAACACAGCCACAGAAATTTTAAATGTTGTAAAACTGTAAGAATGTTTGTGTACAAATGTATTAAGGGAGAGGGTGGGAGAGAGAGGTGCGCACACACACACACACACACACACACACACACGCACACTTCCGTATAACAATAAAGAATTTATAATATGTGTGCAGCACATATAGGTGTAAGGTTTGGCTATAAGCTGTTTCTGAGTAATGCAAAAGTAACGAGTAATGTAATGAGTTATCCATAGAGAGTAATGTATTGCATTTTTTAAAGCAGTAAGTAATGAGTAATACATTATTTTTTGACTAACGACCCCAACACCGGAAGAAATTCATTCATTTTCTGTACCCACTTACTCCAATTAACAATCATGGGGGGCGCTGACGCCTATCCCAGCAGTCAAAGGGTTAGAGGTAGGGTACACATATAGGCAAACAAACACGTTCACGCAAACCTACGGCCAATTTAGAGTCACCAGTCCACCTAACCAGCATGTGTTTTGATGTGGGAGGAAGCCGGAGCACCTGGACGGAACCCACTCAGACACAAGGATCACATGCAAACTCCACACAGAAAGGACCAGGTGATCTCAGGCAAATGATCCCAGGACCTTCTTGGTGTGAGGCAACAGTGCTAACCACTACTCCACTGTGCCACCTGTATTGGAAGAAATTAGTGACCATAAACCTTTCATTGCTTTTTTTGTTTTGAATTGCACTTTAATGAATTTGGAGTATTCAGTGAACAGCACAACATATACAGGAAAAAAACCACAGCCTTTGTTAGCAGAGGCAGTTTTATAGTGTGTCCAGTGAATTAGTGGGAAAATATTTGACAACACACTTGTTTTTGTTTCAGTACAGAAGACATATAAATAAAAAAAAACAAGAAAGGTCAAGAAACTCCCACAACTGACCCAGTCTGACTGGATACTCCCCATCCTCAAATCCTCCCCACTGGAAGCACACTGTGCTACAACACACACACACACACACACACACACACACACACACACACACACACACACACACACACACACACACACACACACACACACACACACACACACACACACACACACACACACACAGTTGCAGAATGTGTAAAATGTCTGTCAATCATGCAGTTTATGCAAACTTTGACATAATTTTGACTTTATCCTGCCTATTTTACTATGAGCGGCCAAGTAAGAATTCCTGGTCATACATCTCAGTGGCCACCTTGTGACCACCACACCAGCGCTGGTTCTGGATGGGTTGGTTTATCTGCCTCTCAGAACTGAACTTCACAAGGATGTTAATAATAACCTCATCCTTTTCCTCCTCCCACTGGGAGACAATGAAACACTCACTCATGTTTTATTGTGAAATGGTGCAAGCAACATGAACTATTTGATGTTGTTTAACTTTGCTACAATTAACATCAGCGAGCCACACCATCGTGGAAGTATGGATGTTACAATGTTAGTCAAAATAAAGGTTTTGAAAATTAATTCTCAAAATTTTCATAATAAAGGATGCACATCATCCTGCTATGCACAAGCCATATCCCAAAGCTGAGGGCGATCTAAGAAATAGCCAGAGGGATATGCGAACCACATACTTGCACTCACACAGATGCTTCTTGCTTTATAGACAGATACACAAAAGACCTATTTCTCTCAAATATTGTTCACAAATCTGTCTAAATCTGTGTTCGTGAGCACTTCTCCTTTCAATCAATCAATCAACTTTTTTCTTGTATAGCGCCAAATCACAACAAACAGTTGCCCCAAGGCGCTCCACATTGCAAGGCAAGGCCATACAATAATTATGAAACACAGTCTACGTCTAAAGCAACATAACCAAGGGATGGTCCAGGGTCACCCGATCCAGCCCTAACTATAAGCCTTAGCGAAAAGGAAAGTTTTAAGCCTAATCTTAAAAGTAGAGAGGGTATCTGTCTCCCTGATCTGAATTGGGAGCTGGTTCCACAGGAGAGGAGCCTGAAAGCTGAAGGCTCTGCCTCCCATTCTACTCTTACAAACCCTAGGAACTACAAGTAAGCCTGCAGTCTGAGAGCGAAGCGCTCTATTGGGGTGATATGGTACTATGAGGTCCCTAAGATAAGATGGGACCTGATTATTCAAAACCTTATAAGTAAGAAGAAGAATTTTAAATTCTATTCTAGCATTAACAGGAAGCCAATGAAGGGAGGCCAACACGGGTGAGATATGCTCTCTCCTGCTAGTCCCCGTCAGTACTCTAGCTGCAGCATTCTGAACCAACTGAAGGCTTTTTAGGGAACTTTTAGGACAACCTGATAATAATGAATTACAATAGTCCAGCCTAGAGGAAATAAATGCATGAATTAGTTTTTCAGCATCACTCTGAGACAAGACCTTTCTGATTTTAGAGATATTGCGTAAATGCAAAAAGGCAGTCCTACATATTGTTTAATATGCGCTTTGAATGACATATCCTGATCAAAAATAACTCCAAGATTTCTCACAGTATTACTAGAGATCAGGGAAATGCCATCCAGAGTAACGATCTGGTTAGACACCATGCTTCTAAGATTTGTGGGGCCAAGTACAATAACTTCAGTTTTATCTGAGTTTAAAAGCAGGAAATTAGAGGTCATCCATGTCTTTATGTCTGTAAGACAATCCTGCAGTTTAGCTAATTGGTGCGTATCCTCTGGCTTCATGGATAGATAAAGCTGAGTATCATCTGCGTAACAATGAAAATTTAAGCAATACCGTCTAATAATACTGCCCAAGGGAAGCATGTATAAAGTGAATAAAATTGGTCCTAGCACAGAACCTTGTGGAACTCCATAATTAACTTTAGTCTGTGAAGAAGATTCCCCATTTACATGAACAAACTGTAATCTATTAGACAAATATGATTCAAACCACCGCAGCGCAATGCCTTTAATACCTATGACATGCTCTAATCTCTGTAATAAAATTTTATGGTCAACAGTATCAAAAGCAGCACTGAGGTCCAACAGAACAAGCACAGAGATAAGTCCACTGTCCGAAGCCATAAGAAGATCATTTGTAACCTTCACTAATGCTGTTTCTGTACTATGATGAATTCTAAAAACCTGACTGAAACTCTTCAAATAGACCATTCCTCTGCAGGTGATCAGTTAGCTGTTTTACAACTACCCTCTCAAGAATCTTTGAGAGAAAAGGAAGGTTGGAGATTGGCCTATAATTAGCTAAGATAGCTGGGTCAAGTGATGGCTTTTTAAGTAATGGTTTAATTACTGCCACCTTAAAGGCCTGTGGTACATAACCAACTAACAAAGATAGATTGATCATATTTAAGATTGAAGCATTAAATAATGGTAGGACTTCCTTGAGCAGCCTGGCAGGAATGGGGTCTAATAAGCATGTTGATGGTTTGGATGAAGTAACTAATGAAAATAACTCAGACAGAACAATCGGAGAGAAAGAGTCTAACCAAATACCGGCATCACTGAAAGCATCCAAAGATAACGATACATCTTTGGGATGGTTATGAGTAATTTTTTCTCTAATAGTCAAAATTTTGTAGCAAAGAAAGTCATGAAGTCATTACTAGTTAAAGTTAATGGAATACTCAGCTCAATAGAGCTCTGACTCTTTGTCAGCCTGGCTACAGTGCTGAAAAGAAACCTGGGGTTGTTCTTATTTTCTTCAATTAGTGATGAGTAGAAAGATGTCCTAGCTTCACGAAGGGCTTTCTTATAGAGCAACAAACTCTTTTTTCCAGGCTAAGTGAAGATCTTCTAAATTAGTGAGACGCCATTTCCTCTCCAACTTACGGGTTATCAGCTTTAAGCTACGAGTTTGTGAGTTATACCACGGAGTCAGACACTTCTGATTTAAAGCTCTCTTTTTCAGAGGAGCTACAGCATCCAAAGTTGTCTTCAATGAGGATGTAAAACTATTGACAAGATACTCTAACTCCCTTACAGAGTTTAGGTAGCTACTCTGCTCTGTGTTGGTATATGACATTAGAGAACATAAAGAAGGAATCATATCCTTAAACCTAGTTACAGCGCTTTCTGAAAGACTTCTAGTGTAATGAAACTTATTCCCCACTGCAGGGTAGTCCATCAGGGTAAATGTAAATGTTATTAAAAAATGATCAGACAAAAGGGAGTTTTCAGGGAATACTGTTAAGTCTTCTATTTCCATACCATAAGTCAGAACAAGATCTAAAATATCATTAAAGTGGTGCTTTGCCGAGCTAATCCATCCCACCTCACAGGTGTGGCATATCAAGATGCAATAATCATGCTGTCTAATCAGCATTAGACAGCATGATTATTGCACAGGTGTGCCATATGCCGCGTTCACACCGGACGCCACACGATGCCACCATCACCCGGTGTGTTGCTCTGCTTTCGCTGCGAAAATTTGCCCCAATGCATCATCAAATAGGATGAGCTTCCATTCCGCTCGCTGTCAAGTCAACATGGAGGACCTTGATCACACAGAGCAAGTTGCTGTGCTCTATTTGTTGTGGAAAGCTGACAAACATTGCCAGCGGCGCCGTCCCTGGGTTCACAACATCCTCATGAGACGTTCCCAATTCGGGGAGTTTCATCATTTGCTGCAGGAGCTGCATCTGACGGCCACTTTCAGCAGTACTTCTGCCTCTCCAGGACCCAGTTTGGGGACCTCCTGTCCCGTTCGCGCGCGCACATGTGAACAATTAAAAAAAAAACTGGCTGCTGCTGCAGTTCCTCGCTCTCCCCTCCAACTCTGTCATAATTGTGTTATAAACCAGTCACCATTTGTTTTATTATACATCTGTGTAGTTAATAAAATTATTTTCACGGACGATTTGTTTGCGCGTGCACATGTGAACAAAGAAAAAAAACTGGCTGCTGCTGCAGTTCCTCACTCTCCCCTCAAACTCTGTTAACTGTGTTAAATAAAGGACAAAAGGGACATAAGTAGTGCTCACAAGCTGATTGTCAGAGACAGGACATGTCCACATCAAGTATAAATTCCAGACATCTCCATGTCACTACATATCCAGTCCCTGATTGGTCATCATGGCGCAACAAGACAAAAAAGTTCAGATTTTTCAACTTGGGGAAGAGGGCAATGCGACCCAACGCGATATTACGCCATAATACCATCGGGTATTGTGGCGGGTAAGACCATCACCTCCCGGGGGGAGGTGATAGTCTAGTGGGGGGGAGGTGATGGTCTAGTGGTTAAGGTGTTGGGCTTGAGTCCAGAAGATCATGGGTTCAAATCCCCACCTGACTGGAAAATCACTAAGGGCCCTTGGGCAAGGCCTTTAATCCCCTATTGCTCCCGGTGTGTAGTGAGCGCCTTGTATGGCAGCACCCTGACATCGGGGTGAATGTGAGGCATAATTGTAAAGCGCTTTGAGCGTCTGATACAGATGGAAAAGCGCTATATAAATGCAGTCCAATCGCTCAAAATCGCTTTATTCGCGATGCTTTATTTGCAGCCATCACATCGCATCGCGTGGCTTAAACTTTTGTGGCGCCCTTCCATAGAGTACATGGCAATCTCTCACCGCCACTGCTCGCGTGGCGTCCGGTGTGAACGCAGCATTAGGCTGGCCACAATAAAAGGCCACTCTAAAATGTGCAGTTTTGCTTTATTGGGGAGTGGGGACCAGTCAGTATCTGGTGTGTCCACCATTTGGCTCAAGCAGTGCAACACATCTCCTTCACACAGAGTTGATCAGGAGCCAAATGCCATCGAATGTGAGCATTTGCCAACTCAAGTTGGTTACGACAATGAACTGCAGTCAGGTCAAGACCCCGAAGAGGACAATGAGCATGCAGGTGAGCTTCCCTGGTTTCTGATAGGTTGTGTAGAAATTCTTTGGCAAACTGACTGTTGCAGCAGCTGTCCGGGTGGTTGGTCTCAGATGATCCTAGAGGTGAACATGTTGGATGTGGACGTCCTGGGCTGGTGTGGTTACACGTGGTCTGCAGTTGTGAGGCCGGTTGGATATACTGCCAAAATCTGTGAAACACCTTTGATGACGGCTTATGGTAGAGACATGAACATTCAATTCAAGAGTAATAGCTCTGGTGGACATTCATGCAGTTAGCATGCAAACTGCACGCTCACTCAAAACTTGCAGCATCTGTGTGCTGTGTGATAAAACTGAACATTTTAGAGTGGTCTTTTACTGTGGCAACCTGTAAGGAAAGCCACCAAGACACCCACACAACCCAGAAAAAGTCATAGGCTTCTGTGAATGCTTGGTCTTGTTGGATTTGTGAGAATCTACTGAATCTACTGGTACCCTGTTTCCCATGTAACAATAAGAAATATACTCAAAACCTGGATTCATCTTTTTAGTCACATAGCACTACTATTATTCTGAACACTACTGTATATATCCTTTTTTATTGAAAAATGAACCCAAGAAAAGCTGTCAGGTGTTGTGTATTTACCTAACACATACTGATGGCCTGCCAACACACAGCTTTGCGTGACTCAGAATCCGTGTTCTGTCTCCTTGTTGGACTGTTAATGCTGTGTCACTGCCTCTCAGCTTACACAAAAGCCAATCCCTCTCACATTGTCCAGGTGACTCACCACTAATCTGCAGCCCAGCCCTCAACAACCAGGTAGCTGTCCTCTGTCTTACTTAGTCTCCAGTATGTGCATGAACAACCTCACATGGAAACACACACACATGTCTTGCGGAAGGAATTAAGAGCGGGAAAGAAGTCTGACAGGAGAAGAAATTTTTCTTTCTGTCTATTAAAGAGGCTGCTTGAACAGCTGTTTACCATAAACAACCAGAGAGTGCTCAAAGTGCCAGTGGGGGCGCTGTTTTACCAAATTACAAATCAGATATTATAGAAATAACCTGTGCAAAACACTTTGGCAAATTTATAAATATAGTGAAAGTCCACTAAATATGTAATATTTATAAATAAATAAAATAGAGACAAAAGCATAATTTTATCACATTTGTATCACGCAAAATACAGTTGAGGCCATAAGTGTACATATACAACATTTAAATTCAACTTTTACCAAGTGCACATATTCTATTTTATCAAACAATATGTGTATTCATTAAATTCAGGTGAAATTTCTACTTTATTCCTATATCAAGATATTTTAAAATAATGCATTTATTTCATTTATTATTCACAACGCCATTTTGACATTTTGTGGGTGATCAGTTTCCAAACACCACAATGAATGGGTCTTTAAATGGCATGAGAGATCCCACAAGATTTGAGAAATTAGGTGAAATTACCTTTAACAGCTTCCCAATGGCTAACTGACATAATCATGAGTTAATTGGGAAAACACTGGCCATATTTATGCGCCTACCAGTGGAACCAGGCAGTGCTTCGTTGCATTTAAGAGCAGGAAAAAAGTCAATCTAAATCATTAACCTACAGCATCCAGATCAAAATTGTGGATCGCCACCAGTCAAGTTGCTCCATAGGAGCTATCTTTAAAAGATTCACTACAATTATTCTATAAGCTATTTCAAAAATATAAGAGGCGTGGTCCTGTACAGATCATTCAGAATAGAGGCCCAAATTAACTCCCAGGAATGAATTAATGTTTGGCCCAAAGGTCCACCAGAACCTCAGGATCACAACTAAGGAACTGTTGAAGGAGTTGGAGGCATCAGATAGAAATGTGGACATCATTCACCTTTAAATAGGCACTTCGTCATGATGACCTAAAAGGCTGTCAACCACAGAGGAAGCTAAAACTGACAGGAAAAAAAAAAAAAGCTCTGCCTTTGTCCTGGTGATGACTTATAAATTCTTGTTGTTTTTTTTTTTTTTATGTTGCCTTTACAGTCATGGCTTTGTCTGTCATTGACAGCCTTAGAGGTGAAGGTGTACTAGAGGTTAATGATGTCACATTTCCAGCTGATGCACAACAAAACAAACAACAAAAGTTTGGTTCTAGATTCTGATACTTTGTACAGCTGCAGGTGCTACCGTGAATCTTTTAGAAATTGATCCTAATGAGGAACCTGACTTCTAAAGTTTTGGTCCAGAAGCTACATACATGCTATATGAAATGTGCTATTGCACGCACCGACCACCGTGTGTGCTCACACTACCGGGGGCAGCGTTTATTTAAAAATGGCGGAGTTGTTTTGCTGGCGGATGACTATTTGAAGGAGCTAATTGACGGTGCTAATTCTTCTAACACACACACAAAAAACCAAAATCCACCACATCATAAGCCATCTGGAGGCATGAAGAGCTGTTAGGATGAAAAGCTGGACAAATTTCTAACGAGATTTTTCACTGGAGTGGGGGAAGCAGATGGCAGTCTGTGTACACGAAGACCGTGCACGGCATCATGGACTACATAATTAGGATTGTTTTGTTGTAAGTTGACTGAGAACAATTTAGGACTCCTATTTAAAGTTTGTGTTGGACTGTTAATGTCAAAGCACCACTGACACACCAAAATGTAAGTCCCATTTCTGTTGTTTATAAATTAATAAAATATCAAGTGACAAGGATCTGCTTTTGCCATTATATAAAACAAATAATGAATGTTTTTTTCATTCTTTCAGTGGATCGAGTATTTCATGAGGTGAAAGATGGAATGTACCATTCAACGAGGTAAAGCTCATAAATATTCACTGTTTGTATAATATAGGCAGGTGTGAACATATGTAAATGTACATGTAAACGTATATGTAAAATATGGCCAAAGCTGGATGTACACAAATGCCTCCTGAGCAGCAGAGGCAATAATGAAGATGAGCTTTGGCCTGTCTGCGTTTGCTTTCTCATGTCCACTGATCTGCGTATTGTTGATTGTGTCTACAGACCACAAAAACAGTACTGATAGAGATGCAAGGTGCTCCTCTTTGACCCCGTGGGATTCACAATAGAGGCAACATTGCTGGCATTCCTGTGGCGACCTGCAGACGCCAAAGCTTGGCCTCCAAAACAAGTGGAATTCCCAGTTCTGGGTATGTCCACACAGAATCAGAGGATAAATGCACAGTTTGGATCCAAAACTATAATGTATGCAATGACAATACAGTAGTGTTCAGAATAATAGTAGTGCTATGTGACTAAAAAGATTAATCCAGGTTTTGAGTATATTTCTTATTGTTACATGGGAAACAAGGTACCAGTAGATTCAGTAGATTCTTACAAATCCAACAAGACCAAGCATTCATGATATGCACACTCTTAAGGCTATGAAATTGGGCTATTAGTAAAAAAAGTAGAAAAGGGGGTGTTCACAATAATAGTAGTGTGACATTCAGTCAGTGAGTTCGTCAATTTTGTGGAACAAACAGGTGTGAATCAGGTGTCCCCTATTTAAGGATGAAGCCAGCACCTGTTGAACATGCTTTTCTCTTTGAAAGCCTGAGGAAAATGGGACGTTCAAGACATTGTTCAGAAGAACAGCGTAGTTTGAATAAAAAGTTGATTGGAGAGGGGAAAACTTATACGCAGGTGCAAAGAATTATAGGCTGTTCATCTACAATGATCTCCAATGCTTTAAAATGGACAAAAACCAGAGATGCATGGAAGAAAATGGAAAACAACCATCAAAATGGATAGAAGAATAACCAGAATGGCAAAGGCTCACCCACTGATCAGCTCCAGGATGATCAAAGACAGTCTGGAGTTACCTGTAAGTGCTGTGACAGTTAGAAGACGCCTGTGTGAAGCTAATTTATTGGCAAGAATCCCCCACAAAGTCCCTCTGTTAAATAAAAGACATGTGCAGAAGAGGTTACAATTTGCCAAAGAACACATCAACTGGCCTAAAGAGAAATGGAGGAATATTTTGTGGACTGATGAGAGTAAAATTGTTCTTTATGGGTCCAAGGACCGCAGACAGTTTGTGAGACGACCCCCAAACTCTGAATTCAAGCCACAGTTCACAGTGAAGACAGTGAAGCATGGTGGTGCAAGCATCATGATATGGGCATGTTTCTCCTACTATGGTGTTGGGCCTATATATCACATACCAGGTATCATGGATCAGTTTGGATATGTCAAAATACTTGAAGAGGTCATGTTGTCTTATGCTGAAGAGGACATGCCCTTGAAATGGGTGTTTCAACAAGACAATGACCCCAAGCACACTAGTAAACCAGCAAAATCTTGGTTCCAAACCAACAAAATTAATGCTTCATAGATGTGAAGAAATCATGAAAAACTGTGGTTATACAACTAAATACTAGTTTAGTGATTCACAGGATTGATAAAAAAAGCAGTTTGAACATAATAGTTTTGAGTTTGTAGCGTCAACAGCAGATGCTACTATTATTGTGAACACCCCCTTTTCTACTTTGTTTTTACTAATAGTCCAATTTCATAGCCTTAAGAGTGTGCATATCATGAATGCTTGGTCTTGTTGGATTTGTGAGAATCTACTGAATCTACTGGTACCTTGTTTCCCATGTAACAATAAGAAATATACTCAAAACCTGGATTAATCTTTTTAGTCACATAGCACTACTATTATTCTGAACACTACTGTATATCACCAGATATGACAGAGCACACATGACAAGTGGATAAATCAAACACACACACACACAAAATGTCAAATGGATGTTACAAAAAATGACAATTGAACCCAGTGGCCTCACAAGATAAAATTTGACAATGCACTGAATGCACTCCGAGTCAGTCATAGGAGTTCCTCTTTTTTCCCAGTGTAGTGAAGATTATAGGGCCACATTTTGTAGCTCCAACAAAATCCCACAAATGTCATCAAACAGCTTGCTGCAAAATACTCTGAGTATTTTGTGGGTTTAGAAGAGCCAAACACTCATCTTCCAACATCCAATGTTTAGTTCAAAATTCAGCCTTGCTGTGGGATATGCTGCGGACCAGAGCATGGCCTGTGGGAAACTAAAGTTTTTAGACCAAAGGAGCAGTTGTATTAAGATGTCAGGACACTTCTAAAGATGCGAAATAAAAGAGAACAGGCCGGTGCGCACGTCCTTGAACAACGCCCTCAGTGTACTCTTCAAGAAGCGAGTTATTTTATTTCCCTTTGTGCTGCTAGAGGGTGCTGAGTGATTGCCACGCTTCTGAAACACCACAGCACATTCACAACGCTGGTGAAGAAGCTCAACGTTAGCACAGACAAGAACTGCCACTACTTTATTTAGCAATGCAAAGAATGCAAGGAAGGAACCATACACCCTGAGGCCAAAGGCCGAAACAGTGAGCGTAGTCTCTGGAGCTGGTGCTGGAGTTGGATGCAGCTCGGCACAGCAGACAGGGGGGCGGTGTGAGTGGCCCGCTGTGGCGCTTACCGAGCCCGCTGACTCAGTAAGCGCATCGGAGGCAGTGAGAGCAATCACCGTGCCGTGACCGGCCCGCCTGAAGTAAGTTAGGAAGTTACGTTCTAAAAATAACCCGCGATAGGCGAAATCCATGAAGTAGTCAGCGTTATTTTTTACAATTATTATAGACGTTTTAAGGCTGTAAAACCCCTCACTACACAGTTTATACACTTTTCTCAAACAGGCATTAGCATTTTCTCACGTTTCTCTCGTGTGTAAACACTCTCAAAGTTAGTAGAAAAAAATAGAACGTTTTCCTATAAATAATTATGATGGCTTTTAGAACTAACAAATTTAATTTTAACGATCAACCTACGAGGTTGGACACGTAAGAAATTATTAATAGTGACTCACCAGTATTTCACAGTTCCTCTGACCATGCCTCTTTGTCGTGGCGCCGCTCCGCTGTCAGGATTGGGTAATTACTGAGGTGGTATGAAAAATATTACCCGTCTGCGAAAAGGGTGTATTGCTATTTATTCTTTAGTGTTTTATCCAATCATATTCAAATCAAATCAATCAAATCAATTTTATTTATATAGCGCTAAATCACAACAAACAGTTACCCCAAGGCACTTTATATTGTAAGGCAAAGCCATACAATAATTACGGAAAAACCCCAACGGTCAAAACGACCCCTTGTGAGCAAGCACTTGGCGACAGTGGGAAGGAAAAACTCCCTTTTAACAGGAAGAAACCTCCAGCAGAACCAGGCTCAGGGAGGGGCAGTCTTCTGCTGGGACTGGTTGGGGCTGAGGGAGAGAATCAGGCAAAAATCATGCTGTGGAAGACAGCAGAGATCAATCACTAATGATTAAATGCAGAGTGGTGCATACAGAGCAAAAAGAGAAAGAAACACCTGCAGTCTGAGAGCGAAGCGCTCTATTGGGGTGATATGGTACTATCAGGTCCCTAAGATAAGATGGGACCTGATTATTCAAAACCTTATAAGTAAGAAGAAGAATTTTAAATTCTATTCTAGAATTAACAGGAAGCCAATGAAGAGAGGCCAATATGGGTGAGATATGCTCTCTCCTTCTAGTCCCTGTCAGTACTCTAGCTGCAACATTTTGAATTAACTGAAGGCTTTTCAGGGAACTTTTAGGACAACCTGATAATAATGAATTACAATAGTCCAGCCTAGAGGAAATAAATGCATGAATTAGTTTTTCAGCATCACTCTGAGACAAGACCTTTCTAATTTTAGAGATATTGCGCAAATGCAAAAAAGCAGTCCTACATATTTGTTTAATATGCGCATTGAATGACATATCCTGATCAAAAATGACTCCAAGATTTCTCACAGTATTACTAGAGGTCAGGGTAATGCCATCCAGAGTAAGGATCTGGTTAGACACCATGTTTCTAAGATTTGTGGGGCCAAGTACAATGACTTCAGTTTTATCTGAGTTTAAAAGCAGGAAATTAGAGGTCATCCATGTCTTTATGTCTGTAAGACAATCCTGCAGTTTAGCTAATTGGTGTGTGTCCTCTGGCTTCATGGATAGATAAAGCTGGGTATCATCTGCGTAACAATGAAAATTTAAGCAATGCTGTCTAATAATACTGCCTAAGGGAAACATGTATAAAGTGAATAAAATTGGTCCTAGCACAGAACCTTGTGGAACTCATTAATTAACCTTAGTCTGTGAAGAAGATTCCCCATTTTCATGAACAAATTGTAATCTATTAGATAAATATGATTCAAACCAACGCAGCGCAGTGCCTTTAATACCTATGGCATGCTCTAATCTCTGTAATAAAATTTTATGGTCAACAGTATCAAAAGCAGCACTGAGGTCTATACTGGTGTATCATTTATAGGTATATGATAACAGGAATAACCCGGTTGCGCACTGCCATGTAAACACCTGCAAAAACCTGAATATGCTCATATTCTGGTTTTTAAAAACCCAAATAAGACCCCTGGGTTACTCCTTTTCTAACCCGAATATCAGGTCATATAAATGCGCATCGGGATATCCCCATAGAAAGGAACATTGTTTTGTGTTCTACGTATGTCCTATCTGCAAGGAATCTTGGTCTTTTGAGTACGGCAACTACTTGTATGCGGCGCGCGCAACCCACCGGACACCACAGAAGCAGAGGTAAACAGCGCATTGTGTTCTGCGTCCTTATCAGGCGGGCCGGTCACAGCACCAGTCACCGCAATTGCTCTGCCTCCGATGCGTTTACTGAGTCTGCGGACTCAGTAAATGCCGCAGCGGGCCACCCACACCGCCCCCCCTCTCTGCTGTGTGGAGCTGTGCCAACTGTGGCAACAGGTCCAGAGACTACGCTTGCTGTTTTGATGCGGAGGCAGCCTGCAAGGATAGATTTCTTGCAAAAAAAATCCAAAGCGCCGGAGGGTCTCGGTATACCACAGCCGCAGAGCTCCGTGGCCATGACTTGGATTCTTTGCGGGTCCCGCATCCGTAGCCCTGGAGGCAGTGAGTGAAGGGACAGCACGCGCATTGTGTTCTGCTTGTGTCTATTTATAATCTTCTCGCCCAGAAGAAAAAGAGAGTGTTTACACAGGAGAGAAAAGTGAGAACATGTTAATGTCTGTTTGAAAAAAGTGTATAAAGTGTGTAGTGAGGGGTTTTACACGAAGCAGGATTTGCACAAACGCCAGACCAAATCAAGCACCGGTAGAAGACGTGCATCGCTGTTTAGATGGGGATATTCCAAATGATACCAATGACCATGTATACAGGAGTAACTGTCTGCTTAAGCATGTAAACGGGTTATTCCTAATGATTCAGAAACCGGAATATTTACCTTAACCCAAATATTAACGGCATGTAAATGTAGTCACTCTCAAATATGAATATTGTCCAAAAACCTCTTTTTTTATTCGGACGCTTGGTAGATCTCAAAAAAATTTTTAGTTTATTGCGGTCAAAACATGTGTTCACAACTTCAGTCGAATACAGATTTTGCATGCATCGCCTTCATTACTGTGTGAACGATTCTTTGCGTCAGTTTGGCGCAGACAGATGTGACATGCATCATGTTGAAAGTTAAATTTGCTGAACTTTGTGCAAATATGGTGGCCTTTGTACATACCGCCACTAATGTTAATAGCACACAGGTTGTAAATTCCAGAATTGCATAACAGCAAACTAAGTTTCAGTCATGACAGAAAAAAAAAAAACCTGCCCACAAACAACAACAACAACAAAACCCCAAAACAAACAAACCTGAATGGGGAAATGTTGATGTTGGCTGTAAATGCAGCTGTTCTAACGCTGAGTGAATGACATAACCAATGGTAGCAATGTTTAGCGATTAGGGGGACAGAAGGCAGTATAGCGCCACCAACAGCTGTGGAGTGGTAAAAATATGCACAGATCAGTGCTTCAGGACAACTCTGTGAATGTCCTTGAGTGGCCCAGCCAGAGCCCAGTTCTGAATCTGATTGAACATCTCTGGAGAGATCTGAAAATGGCTCCAACCTGATGGAGCTTGAGAGGTGCTGCAAAGAGGAATGAACAAAACTGCCCAAAGATAGGTGCACCAACCTTGTGGCATCATATTCAAGAAGACTTGAGGCTGTAATTGCTGTCAAAGGTGTATCAACATGCTGGCATTGTGGGCAGCATGGTGGCTTAGTGGTTAGCACTGTTGCCTCACAGCAAGAAGGTCATGCGATTGATTCGCACCTGTAGCCTTTTTTTGTGAAGTTTGCATGTTCTCCCCATGTATGGATTTCCCTCCGGGTGCTCTGGCTTCCTCCCACATCTAAAAGACATACAGGTTTGGTGGACTGGAAACTTTATATTTGTCCAGGTCTCCTTTGTAAAAGAGATCTTGATTTCAATGGGACTAACCTGGTTAAACAAAGGTTAAAATTTTTTTTAAGAAATTTGCAAAAATTTATTCCCAGAGACATAAACATCACTCCCACGACAAGTGGACCTCTCTGCAATTAAGTTAAACACACGTTCATCACACACAGACACATTTTTTCCAAGAAGACATTCAAAGCATGGAGTTCAGTGTTGATCCAGGACCATCACAAACCCAAACACTCAAACGTCTCACTCAGCTGAAGTCAAGGCAGTTGGTCTCCACAACACAACACCACTCCAATACACAATCAATGCAAACACTGCAACAGAGGAGAAGCCAAAACAAATTATGTGTATAAAATTCTTCTTCTTACTTATAAGGTTTTGAATAATCAGGTCCCATCTTATCTTAGGGACCTCGTAGTACCATATCACCCCAATAGAGCACTTCGCTCTCAGACTGCAGGCTTACTTGTAGTTCCTAGGGTTTGTAAGAGTAGAATGGGAGGCAGAGCCTTCAGCTTTCAGGCTCCTCTCCTGTGGAACCAGCTCCCAATTCAGATCAGGGAGACAGACACCCTCTCTACTTTTAAGATTAGGCTTAAAACTTTCCTTTTTGCTAAAGCTTATAGTTAGGGCTGGATCAGGTGACCCTGAACCATCCCTTAGTTATGCTGCTATAGACGTAGACTGCTGGGGGGTTCCCATGATGCACTGTTTCTTTCTCTTTTTGCTCTGTATGCACCACTCTGCATTTAATCATTAGTGATCGATCTCTGCTCCCCTCCACAGCATGTCTTTTTCCTGGTTCTCTCCCTCAGCCCCAACCAGTCCCAGCAGAAGACTGCCCCTCCCTGAGCCTGGTTCTGCTGGAGGTTTCTTCCTGTTAAAAGGGAGTTTTTCCTTCCCACTGTAGCCAAGTGCTTGCTCACAGGGGGTCGTTTTGACCGTTGGGGTTTTACATAATTATTGTATGGCCTTGCCTTACAATATAAAGCGCCTTGGGGCAACTGTTTGTTGTGATTTGGCGCTATATAAAAAAAATTGATTGATTGATTGATATGCAAACACACGATCATCCGTCCGTCTTCTATACCCACATACTCCAATTAAGGGTCATGGAGGGACTGGGGTCTTTGGGGCATGAGGCAGGGTACACCCTGAATATATTGACAAACAAACACATTCACACCTACAGACAATTTTACGTTTTCATTCCACCTAACATGCATGTCTTTGGATGTGGGAGGAAGCCGGAGCAGCCAAAGGGAACCCACAGAAACATGGGAAGAACATGCAAACTCCACACAGAAAGGCCACAGGTGGAAATTGAACCCACGACCTTCTTGCTGTGAGGCAACAGTGCTAACCACTAAGCCACCGTGCTGCCTAAACACAACCATTTATTTGGAAAGCTTTATAAATAAATATCTAAATTTATGTTGAGATATTCTGTATTTGTTTCACACACCAATTACTTGTGACATCTATTCTAGCATAACTTCATTCCAAGCTTTGACCCATGAGTTGTCTGAGATGTACTTAGAGATTTGTGGTATTCCAAAACATTTTCATGACTCTTTACTACTGAGACATGCAATCAGGTTCAGCAATTCAGCTTGTATCTGTGATTATATACGTCATCCTGATGTGAATAATTCTGGGATATTCCCTTCCTAATGTTGTCCTCTCCGCATGTAATGATCCACATCAAATGATTCCTCTGGATCCTGTGGGCAGACATGAGTTTTAAATGCCTCATAATTATCAGGTTATTGTGACAAACTAAACAGAGTTGGGCACAAGTGTTTGTAAAAACAAGGACTTGTAGCTGAAGGTCTGGAGCGTGTGATTGCAGCCATTCTTGGCTTTGAATTTCAGTGGCTAGCTCTTGTTGTCAGCAGATCTTTCATTGACTTTTTTTATTATGAAGTAAATAATCAACTTTTATACTCAGCAAGACATAAAAAAGAAGCCGTGACATGCATTTCCTCTCAGTGCCAGAGCAGAACAAAGTGTGCATCAGTGTGCACACTGAAGGAGGATGTGAAAGCTGGTTGACCAACACTGACGCAGACTGTGGACCACCTTCTGGGCTTCGCGGGATTTTGCACCATTGTTATTGGAAACTGGAATTAAATACGTGCTGTATAAAACAGTACTTTTCTGTGTCATGATTTGCATCATGTGATGGAGTGATGGTGCAGTGTAGGCATGAGGAACTGAAAATCAATGTCGCATGTGTGCACAGCAGGTTATTTGTTGTTGCTGTTGTTTATGTTTGTTTGTTTTGTTTTTTTTCAACCCACCATTTATATCATAATTACTGATTCATTTTTTGTATGGAGTCATGCAATGCAGTGCGTGTAGTAGTGAAGAAATGTGATCATGAATCATCTGAAATTTCACAAAATAGTACATTCCAATTAGGAAATAGCAGCACAAGACAGTCATCTTAAAAAGAATAAAAAAATTCCAGGCTACACTTATTCATCTGGATTTACATGATTCAGTTCATTCCAACGTTTCCAAGATGAGCTGCAGTAACTTGTGTTGTGAATGATCAAGAAACATTCTGTACATATGTGATGTATTATTATTATTATTACAAATTTTTAAAATATTTAAGTGCTGTCTATAAAAACTGACATTGGCATTTTAATGGCATTTAATCCAGCCAGATGCAACCTTTTCACATTTCATGAAAGTAGTATGAGTTGGATTGCCTATTTTTCAGTTTCGTAAACCCAAAATTTCAAATTAATTAAAAAGACTCAAAGTTTTAAGAATATGTTCTACTTACTTAAATATTTTAAGTTTGTGTAATATGGTCTTGTTTTTTGAGTAAATTAAACTCAGATTTTTTTTACTGACTTGAACTAATTGTATATTAAGTAAGCAAAACATCAAAGCATAATTTAAGCACAACTTAAAATAATTAAGTAATTATACATATTAAAATATTTGAGTTGACTTAAACACTTTAACAGCGGTGGTGGCCAAGTGGTTAGTGTGCTTGGTGTTGGTGCAGAAGGTTCCTGCTTCAAATCCCACCCCTGCCACATTTCTCCATTTCATGTGGGGTTGTGCCAGCTCAACATGGTGGTGTTCAACTGTGGTGATCCAATAAAGGAGCAGCTGAAGGGACTTACTTTTACTTAATAAACACTTTAATATAATTGTAATCATGAGGTACAAGTAGCATTAATTGAAACTTTTAAATTCTGGGAACAACTGGCTTTTAACTGAACTCAAAAATTTTGGGGCAATTGACCGACTCAATATTTTTGAGTTCTGGTAACTTGTTTACAGTGTAGCTAGCTAGATAGACAGATTCCATCCCCTAAAGCAAGTTCACATAACTCAAAAACAATAATGTCATCATCTTGTAACTTGCCAAAGTAAATGGGCTTAAGAATAAGAAAGGACTTTATTAATCCCAAAAGAAATAGTTATAAAAAGGACAAACTCATGAAACTCTGGTGCATCTATGGTTAGAAGATGCTGGACTGTTGTTGGATTAGGAGCAGGTGTGGTAATCAGAGAATTAAATTGTTACTTCCTGATTGTTTCACAGCAGTTATGTTCCAGGACTCAAGTAACATGGTCACACACCCACACAATACAGTGGAAAGTTTTTTTTTTTTAAATGATTTGGATCACAAAACAAAAAGAGAGCGAGGAAGGCAGCCAAGCCAGGTAAGCAGTGAATGAGGACCATGAGCTATAGAGCATTTCCATACAGTAATGTACTAAAATCATAGAAGGAAACTTTTAATATCTGATGAATTCATAGCAGTACACTATAAAAAAGTCTTTGAAATGAACAGTGAAATTACAATATAAAAAAACTGTGAAAAGAAAATCAATGGAGTAATACACTCAACAAAAATATAGACGCAACACTTTTGGTTTTGCTCCCATTTTGTATGAGATGAACTCAAAGATGTAAAACTTTTTCCACATACACAATATCACCATTTCCCTCAAATATTGTTCACAAACCAGTCGAAATCTGTGATAGTGAGCACTTCTCCTTTGCTGAGATAATCCATCCCACCTCACAGGTGTGCCATATCAAGATGCTGATTAGACACCATGATTAGTGCACAGGTGTGCCTTAGACTGCCCACAATAAAAGGCCACTCTGAAAGGTGCAGTTTTGTTTTATTTGGGGGGGATACCAGTCAGTATCTGGTGTGACCACCATTTGCCTCATGCAGTGCAACACATCTCCTTCACATAGAGTTGATCAGGTTGTCAACTGTGGCCTGTGGAATGTTGGTCCACTCCTCTTCAATGGCTGTGCGAATTTGCTGGATATTGGCAGGAACTGGTACACGCTGTCATATACGCCGGTCCAGAGCATCCCAAACATGCTCAATGGGTGACATGTCCGGTGAGTATGCCGGCCATGCAAGAACTGGGACATTTTCAGCTTCCAAGAATTGTGTACAGATCCTTGCAACATGGGGCCGTGCATTATCCTGCTGCAACATGAGGTGATGTTCTTGGATGTATGGCACAACAATGGACCTCAAGATCTCGTCACGGTATCTCTGTGCATTCAAAATGCCATCAATAAAATGCACCTGTGTTCTTCGTCCATAACAGACGCCTGCCCATACCATAACCCCACCGCCACCATGGGCCACTCGATCCACAACATTGACATCAGAAAACCGCTCACCCACACGACGCCACACACGCTGTCTGCCATCTGCCCTGAACAGTGTGAACCGGGATTCATCCGTGAAGAGGACACCTCTCCAACGTGCCAAACGCCAGCGAATGTGAGCATTTGCCCACTCAAGACGAACTGGAGTCAGGTCGAGACCCCGATGAGGATGACGAGCATGCAGATGAGCTTCCCTGAGACGGTTTCTGACAGTTTGTGCAGAAATTCTTTGCTTATGCAAACCGATTGTTTCAGCAGCTGTCCGAGTGGCTGGTCTCAGACGATCTTGGAGGTGAACATGCTGGATGTGGAGGTCCTGGGCTGGTGTGGTTACACGTGGTCTGCGGTTGTGAGGCTGGTTGGATGTACTGCCAAATTCTCTGAAACGCCTTTGGAGACGGCTTATGGTAGAGAAATGAACATTCAATACACGAGCAACAGCTCTGGTTGACATTCCTGCTGTCAGCATGCCAATTGCACGCTCCCTCAAATCTTGCGACATCTGTGGCATTGTGCTGTGTGATAAAACTGCACCTTTCAGAGTGGCCTTTTATTGTGAGCAGTCTAAGGCACACCTGTGCACTAATCATGGTGTCTAATCAGCATCTTGATATGGCACACCTGTCAGGTGGGATGGATTATCTCAGCAAAGGAGAAGTGCTCACTATTACAGATTTAGACTGGTTTGTGAACAATATTTGAGGGAAATGGTGATATTGTGTATGTGGAAAAAGTTTTAGATCTTTGAGTTCATCTCATACAAAATGGGAGCAAAACCAAAAGTGTTGCGTTTATATTTTTGTTGAGTGTATTTCATTTACGGCAATAATGTGTAAAATTCATTCATCTTCTACCGCTTCGTCCAATTAAGGGTCGCGGTGGGCTGGAGCCTATCCCAGCAGTCATAGAGCGCGAGGCGGGGTACACCCAGGACAGGATGCCAGTCTGTCGCAGGGTCACAAACAGACAAACAAACACAGACACACACACACCTACAGACAATTTTTTAAAGATTACAGTCCACCTAACCCACATTCTTTGGATGTGGGAGGAAACTGGAGCACCCGGAGGAAAACCACGCAAACACGGGGAGAACATGCAAACTCCACACAGAAAGGCCACGGAACTGAACCTACAACCTTCTCGCTGTGAGGCAACAGTGCTAACTACTAAGCCACCGTGCTGCCCATAATGTGTAAAATGTGAAACGAAATTGAACTGTGAATTTAACAGTACAAATATGTTAAAATCATCATATACCATGATAGAATTTACAAATGACTGTAGTTTAAACACAGAAAACCCGTAATACCAAAATTTGTATGTTTGATTTTACACATGAGAATTTTCATAAATGCAGTAAAATACTGATAAATAAGGGTATGAAAAAGGAGGTGTTGTGTCTCTGTCTACATTTTGAGAATAATTAAACATAAGGTGACCATTTTGCAGAAATTTTATCTTCTAAATAGACAAAATTACAACAGGTTTTCACTGTCAAATTTACATATTTTATGTAAAACTATTTACATATTTAACATAATTTTTACAGAATTCTCCGGGTAACCACAGCTGCTAGAATTTTTCTGTAAAAACAAGGGAATTTTTTTTACAGTGTAATATTGTAAAATTCAAATAACACAGTCATATCACCGTCATTGTGGAAAGAGGTTTTGTATGAAATTAGTTGAGAAAGAAAAACGGAGCGACAGATATGGTCTATTTCAACACAGAAATGTATAAAATCAAAGAAATAAAAAAATGTTTATGATTGCTTATATTATAAAACTCAAATCAAGTACACACAACCCTGCAGAAAAGATTTTGTATGAATGGAACTGAAGCAGGCATTTTTTTTCCTCTCTCTCTGAACATGTGGTTTTGAGGTTACATGCAGGGTGTGTCTGTTTCTTTCATTTTCAAAACATAGGGCTGGTGGTCCCGAGGCCACTGCTGCTTGTCTCTGTAACATTTCTAAAAAGAACATATTAAAATTTAACTTACTGACATACTTTTAAAAAGCACATTTATACAGAAGTGCATATTAAGATGCTTAAGATTTTTGCACGGTACTGTACTTCTTAAGACCCCCGTAGATGTGGTCCACAGCCATCCAAATAAAATGATGTGGACTCCTGTTAAGATTATAGTGGCACATGTAGTTGCTTTCAAAGCCCAAATCAGACATTAATGGGTGACCATAAAGTGACCAGTTCTCAGTGACCACGACCACAGGATGGTCCAGTCATTAACTGGTTGCTGTGGTTGTCAAGGCCCATTTAAGCACATTAGACATGGTCCGGCTAGCATAACTTGTTAACCGCTTCTTACAGGGGGAAAATGCTGCAGGAGAAGCCAAATAAACATTAGAGGTCAGCTGATTATGAAGAAGTCCGAGTCAAGATCTGCGAGGGGCGTCATGCTGTACGGAGGCATGTGATGGAGAAGCTGGGTGTTCAGAAGTAGGCGGTAAACGTGCAAGCAGACATGCACATACAGACTGTGAATGCTTTTAAAGGGTTTGTCCATGTGGTTTCAACATATGACTTCATGTTCAGAAACATCTCTGTGAGTAACAAACTGCAAGACACCACCGCCCACACACACACACACACACACACACACACACGCACACAGTCAAGCACATCCCACCCAAGACATTCACACAAACAACAGCGTATTAATATTTAAATTATTCAGGACATAAAAAAAAAAAAATCCAAAATAACATAAATCCAGTTAATCATCTACGTTAAAATTAAATATTATTATTATATCATTCTGGGTGACTTTAACTCCTGCAGTCTGTCTGACCACCTGCCCACTCTACAGCAATATGTAGACTGTCCTACACGTCTGCATCGCACTTGACCGTTGCCATGGCAACATCCCAGAGGCTTATAAAGCGGTATGCAGACCGTCTCTTGGAAAATCTGACCACAATGTGATTCATCTTTTGCCTAAATACAAAGCTGTGGTCAAAAGAATTAAAACAGTTAATAAGCAGGTACAGGTGTGGTCCGAGGAAAGCAAAGAGCAACTCAGAGACTGTTTTGATGAAACAAACTGGGACATTTTCTTTGAATCCTGTCTGGATGGAGACGAACTCACTGACACCATCACGTCTTATATTAAGTTCTGTGAGGATAACGTGTCAGAGACTAAAACTGTGAAAATATTCCCAAATAACAAACCCTGGGTGTCCAAACAATTGAAAATCTGTCTTAATGAAAAGAAGGCAGCCTTCTGCTCTGGTAATGTGCAATTAATGCAGGAAAAAAAGGAGACAGCTGAGAGGGAATATATTTAAGGCAAAAATTGAGTACAAGAATAAAGTAGAAAGTAAATTTTTCAGTGGCAATATAAAACAAGCCTGGGAAGGTCTAAATACACTGATGGGCAAATCCAGAAAGAAATGTGATGCTCTTACAACCATTAATCAGTGTTTTGTTGATGAGTTAAACCGTTTCTTCTATAGATTTGATAAAGTGGATGATAAACAGGAATGTGATGAGATCTGTAAAAATCTTCCAGCAGGAGCTCCAACAGCCATCACTGAGGATGACGTGGCTAAAAGTCTTTCTAAACTGAAGCCAAACAAAGCCACTGGCCCAGATGGCCTGAAAGCCCGTCTACTCAAAGACTGTGCTCCTCAATTAAAAGGAGTCTTTTCCAGATTGTTTAATTCCCTTCTTGTCACAGGAGTGCCCAAATCTTGGAAATTCTCCATAATAAGGCCTATACCAAAAAAGCCAGGGGCAAGCAAACCTGAAGATTTTCGGCCCATTGCCATAACCTCCATATTATGTAAAACTATGGAGAGAGTTTTAGTTGACGTCCTGACGTGAACTAGACCCTCTGCAGTTTGCCTATAAGAGGGACAGAGGTACTGATGATGCCGGATTGATCTTGCTGGACGTGATCTCAAAGCAGCTTTCACTTGTTAAAGCATACGCTCGGGTTTTGTTTGTAGACTTCAGTGCAGCTTTTAATTCTATGAAATTACATATTCTTCTGAAAAGGCTGGCTGATTTAAATGTTGAAAAGGGCCTGATGCTCTGGATCAGAGACTTTCTGTCTTGTCGCCCTCAAAGAGTTTGTGCTAACAACATTCTGTCAGGAGAGCTCATCATAAGCACTGGCTGCCCACAGGGTAGCGTTCTTTCACCTCTGCTCTTCTCTCTTTTGCAGTTAATGACACAAACTTTAAACTGATTAAATACGCGGATGACATGGCCCTAGTCGGCCTGCTACAGAAGTGTGACTCCTCTGGTGAAGCCTCCTATCTCGCTCACATTAAGGCTCTTGAAGCTTGGTGTCTCGACAGCCAGCTGGAAATCAATGTGTCTAAGACAAAGGAGCTTGTTTTTCACACAAAGCAAGAACTGACCGTGCAGCCAGTTTCACTCGATGGCCAGCTTGTTGAAACGGTTGAAACTTTTAAATATCTTGGTACAGTTCTTGATAGTCACTTGAGCTTCTTTGAAAACACTGATTTTATCTTTAAGAAATGTTCACAGCGACTCAGTCTTCTCAGAAGATTGAGTTGTCTTGGTGTTAATCCGCAGATTTTAGAGCTTGTGTATTCTGCACATATTGAGAGTATTTTAACATTTCATCTTTGTGTTTGGTCACTTGAGTTGTAAATGTAAGGACAAATTAAATAGAATTGTAAAAATGACGGGGAAAATTGTGGGAAAACCCCAGAAGACTCTGGCCCACATTTACACTGACAGGATGAGGAGGAAAGCTGAGAGAGTCCTGGCAGACAGCTCTCATCCTCTGTCCTGTCAGTTTGAGCTCTTGAAGTCTGGGAGGCGCTACAGAGCTCCTCTGGCCAAAGGTTCTTTCAAAAAATCTTTTATACCAAATGCCGTCACCATAATGAACTCAAAAAAGTGACCACTCCACAAATTAAACCTGAACTGCTTTACTTCTGTTTTATTTGATTTTATTAGATCTTACTGTACGTTTTATTTATCTTACTAGGTCTTATTCTATTTTCTTCTTTTACTTCCATGTATTTTATGTATCTTATTTTTGTTTTATTCGTGTGTTTGTATGAATGTTTTATGACTGTTTTTTGTCTTTTGTGCTGGTGAGCCGAAGACAATTTTCCACATCGGTGGACAATAAAGAATTATTCTATTCTATTCTATTCTATTCTAGTCAATATTGATGATAAAATAATATTCTTTTGTATTAGATGCAGTTGAGCAAAAATTGCAGTCAGTTTCGATGAGACTTAACAGGATTATCCTTTTTATGAACAGGACTAATATGTTATTCTGACTCTTAATGTGTTTTAATGTGTGTGCGTCCCAATATAGGTACATATACATAAGGGTGCTTAAACACAATGTTATTTTTTAACTTTCTGCATATATATATATATATATATATATATATATATATATATATATATATACACATTTGTTTTCATATCTCAAAAATGTGATGTTATTGGCAAAAACTAACACCAGATGAACAGTATAATATGTTATTCTGAATCTTAATGTGTTTTAATGTGTGTGTATGGGGTGCTTCAACACAATGTAAATTTTTTAACTTGTTGTGTGGGCCGCTGAAGAGGAGGTACTGCTGGCCCACCACCACCAGAGGGCGCCCTGCCTGGAGTGCGGGCTCCAGGCACTAGAGGGCGCTGCCGCCTTGCAGGAGCAGCCAGAGTGACAGCTGTCACCCATCACCTGCGACAGCTGTCATCAATCATCGGATCTGCAGGGGTATATCAGCAGGACGGCATCTCCACCTCATCGCCGAGATATCGTTTCTACTGAGAAGGTAACATGCTCAGCTGACTGTTTAACAGTGATCTTTGTGACTTTTGTGTTTTGCTCTGAGTATTTTCCAACGAGAGGTGGAGGTAACTTACCTGCCGTTCGGATTCCTGGGTGCGAACGCGCCCTCCTTTGATTGTCCTTTGTTCCTCGCCAGCAGTACCAGGTCCGACACGCGGAGGCAGTGGCCACCTGGAAGTTCAGGACTTGGCGGCTCCAGTATTCCCAGGGTCTGGTGGCGGAGGAAACCGTGTGGTTCCGGTTCTACTTTGGAGAGGCGTCTCCTATCTTCGAGCCTGCCCACACAACACCTGTGTGAATTCGACTTTGTCTATTATTGTAATCTGTTGTACTTGTTGTGCATATTCACAACAGTAAAGTGTGTTATTTGACCTATTCCATTGTCCGTTCATTTGCGCCCCCTGTTGTGGGTCCGTGTACTTACACTTTCACAACAGGATATCTCGGCCAACGTCATGGATCCCGAGGGGCGTCAACCGGCTGTTGAACGGCCAATGGAAGAACAGGGCGCACAGGCGCCCGCAGAAGGAATGATCGGTGAGTTGCAGCGGCTCCTCACCGTTTTCACGGCTTGGTTGGATTTAATGACCGAGCAGAACGTCCTCCTTAACCGCAGGGTGGAGGCTCTCGCCGCGCAGGTGGAGGTGCGCCCTCAGGGCGCTGCTGCGGCTCTCCCTCCTGTCGACCCTGTGCGTAACAGTGACGTTCCACTGGTCGTTCAACGACCCCTCCCACCTTCCCAGGAAGCATACATAAGCCCTCCAGAACCGTACGGGGGTTGTGTGGAGATGTGCGCGGACTTCCTTATGCAGTGTTCGCTCGTCTTCGCACAACGTCCTGTCATGTACGCGACTGATTCTAGCAAGATAGCTTATGTGATTAATCTGCTTCGCGGCAAGGCACGCGCTTGGGCTACAGCGCTTTGGGAGCAAAATTCACGGCTCCTTCTGACATATGATGGGTTTGTGAGGGAGTTCAGAACAGTGTTCGATCACCCAAATAGAGGAGAGACCGCTTCAGCCGTGCTGCTGTCAATGAGACAGGGGCGCCGGAGCGCAGCTGCTTATGCAGTCGACTTCCGCATCGCGGCTGCGAGGTCCGGCTGGAATAACACTGCCCTCCGCGCCGCCTTCGTAAACGGACTGTCGTTGGTCCTGAAGGAGCTCCTGGTGGCTAAGGACGAACCGCGGGATTTAGACGGGCTTATCGATCTCGTTATACGATTAGACAAT
The DNA here is from genome assembly GCF_902500255.1 of Thalassophryne amazonica. Lineage (NCBI taxonomy): Eukaryota > Metazoa > Chordata > Actinopteri > Batrachoidiformes > Batrachoididae > Thalassophryne > Thalassophryne amazonica. Next base: position 113,962,056 of record NC_047111.1, on the reverse strand, counting down.
CGGTTAGAGGAACGCCGTCGGGAGCGAGGCGAAGGACGTGACCAGATACGCGCCGCCCCTCTCCCTTCCGGGTTCGAAAAGGGGCCGCCCTCCCCATGCTCCACAGCCGCAGCGCTTTGTGGGGCAACAGCTCCCCCTGTTGACGTTGTTAGGGAGACGCACAGGGCCAAAATGGGGAGGCTGATCCGTGGAGAGTGTTTTCTCTGCAGCTCAACAGAGCACACACAGAGAGACTGCCCCAAACGGCCAAAACGTCAACACTCGCCCTTAGAGACTGGGCTAAGGGAGGTCAAGACATTCAAGTGAGACACACACAAATTGCCACACGACTCCCAGTCACAATCCTGAGTGGGGATTTAACCCTTCAAGCCCGGGCACTGGTGGACACGGGGTCAGAAGGGAATCTGCTAGACAGCAGATGGGCAAAGGAGGTAGGGCTCCCTCTGGTGGCGCTTCCTACGCCATTGCAGGTGCGGGCACTAGATGGCACCCTCCTCCCTTTACTCACACACAAGACACCACCAGTAACTCTGGTGGTGTCTGGAAACCACCGGGAGGAGATTGAGTTTTTTGTAACTCCGTCTACCTCCCGCGTGATTTTGGGCATCCCATGGATGTTAAAGCACAATCCTCGGATCGATTGGCCGTCTGGGGTGGTGGTTCAGTGGAGCGAAACCTGCCATCGGGTGTGTTTAGGATCCTCGGTTCCTCCCGGTTCCCAGGCTAAGGAGGAGGTCAAAGTCCCTCCCAATATGACGGCAGTGCCGGTTGAGTACCACGATCTTGCTGACGTCTTCAGCAAGGATCTGGCACTCACCCTTCCCCCGCACCGTCCGTACGATTGTGCCATTGATTTGGTTCCAGGCGCTGAGTTCCCGTCCAGCAGGCTGTACAACCTCTCACGACCTGAGCGCGAATCAATGGAGACCTACATCCGGGACTCATTAGCTGCCGGGCTGATCCGGAAATCCACCTCCCCGATGGGGGCAGGTTTCTTTTTTGTGGGCAAGAAAGATGGCGGACTTCGTCCATGTATTGATTACAGGGGGCTGAATGAGATTACGGTTCGCAACCGATACCCGTTGCCATTATTAGATTCCGTGTTCACCCCCCTGCATGGAGCCAAAATCTGTACTAAGCTGGATCTTAGAAATGCGTATCACCTGGTTCGGATCCGGAAGGGAGACGAATGGAAGACGGCATTCAACACCCCATTAGGTCACTTTGAGTACCTGGTCATGCCGTTCGGCCTCACAAACGCCCCCGCGACGTTCCAAGCATTAGTTAATGATGTCTTGCGGGATTTCCTGCACCGATTCGTCTTCGTATATGTAGATGATATACTCATCTTTTCTCCGGATCCTGAGACTCATGTCCGGCATGTACGTCAGGTCCTGCAGCGGTTGTTGGAGAACCGGCTGTTTGTGAAGGGCGAGAAGTGTGAGTTTCACCACACATCTTTGTCCTTCTGGGGTTTATCATCTCCCCCAACTCCGTCGCTCCTGATCCGGCCAAGGTTGCGGCGGTGAGAGACTGGCCCCAACCCACTAGCCGTAGGAAGCTGCAACAGTTCCTCGGCTTTGCAAATTTCTACAGGAGGTTCATTAAGGGCTACAGTCAGGTAGTTAGCCCCCTGACAGCCCTGACCTCACCAAAAGTCCCCTTCACCTGGTCGGATCGTTGCAATGCCGCATTCAAGGAGTTGAAACGGCGCTTCTCGTCTGCACCCGTTCTGGTGCAGCCCGATCCTAGTCGCCAGTTAGTGGTTGAAGTGGACGCCTCGGACTCAGGGACAGGAGCTGTGCTTTCCCAGAGCGGGAAGACCGATAAGGTCCTTCACCCATGTGCCTATTTTTCCCGCAGGTTGACCCCGGCCGAACGGAACTATGACGTCGGCAATCGAGAGCTCCTTGCGGTGAAAGAGGCCCTTGAAGAGTGGAGACATCTGTTGGAGGGAACGTCCGTGCCATTCACGGTTTTCACTGACCACCGGAACCTGGAGTATATCAGGACCGCCAAGCGGCTGAACCCCAGGCAAGCCCGCTGGTCACTGTTCTTCGGCCGTTTTGACTTCCGGATCACCTACCGTCCCGGGACCAAAAACCAGAGATCGGATGCCTTGTCCCGGGTACATGAAGACGAAGTCAAAACGGAGTTGTCGGATCCACCGGAACCCATCATCCCGGAGTCCACTATCATGGCCACCCTCACCTGGGACGTAGAGAGAACCGTCCGGGAGGCCCTGGCATGAAGCCCGGACCCCGGAACCGGGCCGAAGAATAGACTTTACGTCCCACCAGAAGCTAGGGCTGCAGTCCTGGACTTCTGTCACAGCTCTAAGCTCTCCTGTCATCCAGGGGTGCGAAGAACCGTGGCAGTTGTCCGGCAGCGCTTCTGGTGGGCGTCCCTGGAGGCCGACATCCGGGATTATATCCAGGCCTGTACCACCTGCGCCAGGGGCAAGGCCGACCATCGCAAGGTATCGGGATTGCTACAGCGGCTGCCCGTGCCTCATCGCCCCTGGTCTCACATTGGCCTGGATTTTGTCACGGGCCTCCCGCCGTCCCAGGGCAACACTGTCATCCTCACGATAGTGGACCGATTCTCCAAGGCGGCCCACTTCGTGGCCCTCCCGAAGCTCCCAACGGCCCAGGAGACAGCGGACCTCCTGGTCCACCACGTCGTCCGGCTGCATGGGATCCCAACAGACATCGTCTCCGATCGCGGTCCCCAGTTCTCCTCGCACGTCTGGAGGAGCTTCTGCCGGGAACTGGGGGCCACGGTCAGTCTCTCATCTGGGTATCATCCCCAAACCAACGGGCAAGCAGAACGGGCCAACCAAGAGATGGAGCAGACCCTGCGATGCGTGACAGCCGCGCACCCGGCGGCCTGGAGTACCCATCTGGCCTGGATTGAGTATGCCCACAACAGCCAAGTGTCGTCAGCCACCGGCCTCTCCCCTTTTGAGGTATGTCTAGGGTATCAGCCCCCGTTGTTTCCGGTGGTTGAGGGAGAAGTCAGTGTGCCCTCGGTCCAGGCCCACCTGCGGAAGTGCCGTCGGGTGTGGCGAGCCGCCCGTTCTGCTTTGCTGAAGCCCGGATGAGGGCAAAGGCCCATGCAGACCGTCGGCGGACCCCGGCCCCTACGTATCGTCCAGGGCAGGAGGTGTGGTTGTCAACCAAGGACATTCCACTCCAAGTAGCCTCCCCGAAACTACAGGAACGGTACATAGGTCCCTTTAAAATCCTCAAGGTCATCAGCTTCCGGCCTCACTGCGGATCCATCCCGTGTTTCACGTGTCAAGGATCAAACCACATCACACCTCACCCCTCTGTACTCCGGGTCCGGCACCACCTCCTGCCCGGATCATCGATGGCGAGCCGGCTTGGACTGTGCGCCGGCTTTTGGATGTCCGACGGATGGGCCGGGGCTTCCAGTATTTGGTGGACTGGGAGGGGTACGGCCCCGAAGAACGCTCCTGGGTGAAGAGGAGCTTCATCCTGGACCCGGCCTTCTGGCCGACTTCTACCGCCGCCACCCGGACAAGCCTGGTCGGGCGCCAGGAGGCGCCCGTTGAGGGGGGGGTCCTGTTGTGTGGGCCACTGAAGAGGAGGTACTGCTGGCCCACCACCACCAGAGGGCGCCCTGCCTGGAGTGCGGGCTCCAGGCACTAGAGGGCGCTGCCGCCTTGCAGGAGCAGCCAGAGTGACAGCTGTCACCCATCACCTGCGACAGCTGTCATCAATCATCGGATCTGCAGGGGTATATCAACAGGACGGCATCTCCACCTCATCGCCGAGATATCGTTTCTACTGAGAAGGTAACGTGCTCAGCTGACTGTTTAACAGTGATCTTTGTGACTTTTGTGTTTTGCTCTGAGTATTTTCCAACGAGAGGTGGAGGTAACTTACCTGCCGTTCGGATTCCTGGGTGCGAACGCGCCCTCCTTTGATTGTCCTTTGTTCCTCGCCAGCAGTACCAGGTCCGACACGCGGAGGCAGTGGCCACCTGGGAGTTCGGGACTTGGCGGCTCCAGTATTCCCGGGGTCTGGTGGCGGAGGAAACCGTGTGGTTCCAGTTCTACTTTGGAGAGGCGTCTCCTATCTTCAAGCCTGCCCACACGACACCTGTGTGAATTCGACTTTGTCTATTATTGTAATCTGTTGTACTTGTTGTGCATATTCACAACAGTAAAGTGTGTTATTTGACCTATTCCATTGTCCGTTCATTTGCGCCCCCTGTTGTGGGTCCATGTACTTACACTTTCACAACATAACTTTCAGCAAAAAAATATCAATTAAAAAAAAAAGATTTGTTTTCATATCTCAAAACACGATGTGATTGGCAAAAACTAACACCAGATTCAGATTCAGTGTCCCCAAATTACCCAAAATCAGTTGAAAAACTCCATGCAAGAAAAACCATGTTGTTCAGTGTATTCTTTTGTATTAGATGCAGTTGATCAATTGCAGCCAGTTTCTAAGAGACTTGGCAGAATTATCATTTTTAAGAACAGGAACAATAATAATCTATCAAATGTTGTTATTCTGAATCTTAATGTGTTTTAACGTGTGTGTCTTAATTATTCCAAATATCAATCAATCAATCAATCAATTTTTTTATATAGCGCCAAATCACAACAAACAGTTGCCCCAAGGCGCTTTATATTGTAAGGCAAGGCCATACAATAATTATGTAAAACCCCAACGGTCAAAACGACCCCCTGTGAGCAAGCACTTGGCTACAGTGGGAAGGAAAAACTCCCTTTTAACAGGAAGAAACCTCCAGCAGAACCAGGCTCAGGGAGGGGCAGTCTTCTGCTGGGACTGGTTGGGGCTGAGGGAGAGAACCAGGAAAAAGACATGCTGTGGAGGGGAGCAGAGATCGATCACTAATGATTAAATGCAGAGTGGTGCATACAGAGCAAAAAGAGAAAGAAACAGTGCATCATGGGAACCCCCCAGCAGTCTACGTCTATAGCAGCATAACTAAGGGATGGTTCAGGGTCACCTGATCCAGCCCTAACTATAAGTTTTAGCAAAAAGGAAAGTTTTAAGCCTAATCTTAAAAGTAGAGAGGGTGTCTGTCTCCCTGATCTGAATTGGGAGCTGGTTCCACAGGAGAGGAGCCTGAAAGCTGAAGGCTCTGCCTCCCATTCTACTCTTACAAACCCTAGGAACTACAAGTAAGCCTGCAGTCTGAGAGCGAAGCGCTCTATTGGGGTGATATGGTACTATGAGGTCCCTAAGATAAGACGGGACCTGATTATTCAAATCCTTATAAGTAAGAAGAAGAATTTTAAATTCTATTCTAGAATTAACAGGAAGCCAATGAAGAGAGGCCAATATGGGTGAGATATGCTCTCTCCTTCTAGTCCCCGTCAGTACTCTAGCTGCAGCATTTTGAATTAACTGAAGGCTTTTTAGGGAACTTTTAGGACAGCCTGATAATAATTAATTACAATAGTCCAGCCTAGAGGAAATAAATGCATGAATTAGTTTTTCAGCATCACTCTGAGACAAGACCTTTCTGATTTTAGAGATATTGCGTAAATGCAAAAAAGCAGTCCTACATATTTGTTTAATATGCACTTTGAATGACATATCCTGATCAAAAATGACTCCAAGATTTCTCACAGTATTACTAGAGGTCAGGGTAATGCCATCCAGAGTAAGGATCTGGTTAGACACCATGTTTCTAAGATTTGTGGGGCCAAGTACAATAACTTCAGTTTTATCTGAGTTTAAAAGCAGGAAATTAGAGGTCATCCATGTCTTTATGTCTGTAAGACAATCCTGCAGTTTAGCTAATTGGTGTGTGTCCTCTGGCTTCATGGATAGATAAAGCTGGGTATCATCTGCGTAACAATGAAAATTTAAGCAATACCGTCTAATAATACTGCCTAAGGGAAGCATGTATAAAGTGAATCAAATTGGTCCTAGCACAGAACCTTGTGGAACTCCATAATTAACTTTAGTCTGTGAAGAAGATTCCCCATTTACATGAACAAATTGTAATCTATTAGACAAATATGATTCAAACCACCGCAGCGCAGTGCCTTTAATACCTATGGCATGCTCTAATCTCTGTAATAAAATTTTATGGTCAACAGTATCAAAAGCAGCACTGAGGTCTAACAGAACAAGCACAGAGATGAGTCCACTGTCCGAGGCCATAAGAAGATCATTTGTAACCTTCACTAATGCTGTTTCTGTACTATGATGAATTCTAAAAACTTGACTGAAACTCTTCAAATAGACCATTCCTCTGCAGATGATCAGTTAGCTGTTTTACAACTACCCTTTCAAGAATTTTTGAGAGAAAAGGAAGGTTGGAGATTGGCCTATAATTAGCTAAGATAGCTGGGTCAAGTGATGGCTTTTTAAGTAATGGTTTAATTACTGCCACCTTAAAAGCCTGTGGTACATAGCCAACTAACAAAGATAGATTGATCATATTTAAGATCGAAGCATTAAATAATGGTAGGGCTTCCTTGAGCAGCCTGGTAGGAATGGGGTCTAATAAACATGTTGATGGTTTGGATGAAGTAACTAATGAAAATAACTCAGAACAATCGGAGAGAAAGAGTCTAACCAAATACCGGCATCACTGAAAGCAGCCAAAGGTAACGATACGTCTTTGGGATGGTTATGAGTAATTTTTTCTCTAATAGTTAAAATTTTGTTAGCAAAGAAAGTCATGAAGTCATTACTAGTTAAAGTTAGTGGAATACTCAGCTCAATAGAGCTCTGACTCTTTGTCAGCCTGGCTACAGTGCTGAAAAGAAACCTGGGGTTGTTCTTATTTTCTTCAATTAGTGATGAGTAGAAAGATGTCCTAGCTTTACAGAGGGCTTTTTTATAGAGCAACAGACTCTTTTTCCAGGCTAAGTGAAGATCTTCTAAATTAGTGAGACGCCATTTCCTCTCCAACTTACGGGTTATCTGCTTTAAGCTACGAGTTTGTGAGTTATACCACGGAGTCAGGCACTTCTGATTTAAAGCTCTCTTTTTTAGAGGAGCTACAGCATCCAAAGTTGTCTTCAATGAGGATGTAAAACTATTGACGAGATACTCTATCTCACTTACAGAGTTTAGGTAGCTACTCTGCACTGTGTTGGTATATGGCATTAGAGAACATAAAGAAGGAATCATATCCTTAAACCTAGTTACAGCGCTTTCTGAAAGACTTCTAGTGTAATGAAACTTATTCCCCACTGCTGGGTAGTCCATCAGAGTAAATGTAAATGTTATTAAGAAATGATCAGACAGAAGGGAGTTTTCCATACCATAAGTCAGAACAAGATCTAAGATATGATTAAAGTGGTGGGTGGACTCATTTACTTTTTGAGCAAAGCCAATAGAGTCTAATAATAGATTAAATGCAGTGTTGAGGCTGTCATTCTCAGCATCTGTGTGGATGTTAAAATCGCCCACTATAATTATCTTATCTGAGCTAAGCACTAAGTCAGACAAAAGGTCTGAAAATTCACAGAGAAACTCATAGTAACGACCAGGTGGACGATAGATAATAACAAATAAAACTGGTTTTTGGGACTTCCAATTTGGATGGACAAGACTAAGAGTCAAGCTTTCAAATTAATTAAAGCTCTGTCTGGGTTTTTGATTAATTAATAAGCTGGAATGGAAGTGTTGTGAAGGTGTCGTAGCACGGACCCACAACAGGGGGCGCAAATGAACGGACAAAGAGTAAGCCAAAAGGTAACAATTTAATGTTGTGATATTACACAACGAAACGTGTCTTAATCTCACAGCCAATAAACACCAGGTGAAGTGTGGGCAGGCTCGAAGATAGAAGACGCCCGACGAGAGAGAAGCCGCGTCCCACACGGCTTCCACCACCAACGGCCTGAAGAACACCGGAGCCGCCAAGTCCCGAGTCCCCAGGTGGCCTCTGTCTTCGACTGTCGACCCTGGTACTGCTGGCAGAAAGCAGAAATATGATGTGTGAGTGTGAGTCCGCACACTCAGTAATACATAGTCCAGATACCGTTAGGTGGGAGCACCTCCACCTCCAAATCACACACACTCGTGCAGCTCCTGTTTGTCCCTCTTCTGGGTCTTCACAGGAATACGGCTGCAAACAGACGTAAGTCACAGTTTAAAGTCAGCAGAGAAATTACCTTGGTTCTGGTAGTCGATTTCTCGGCGGGGAGGTGGAGTTGCAGTCCGGCTTATATGGTGGTGTAGATGAGTGACAGCTGGAGTAATGAGTGACAGCTGTCACTTCCTCTGGGTCTGGCGCCCTCTCGTGCTTGGAGCCCGCACTCCAAGCAGGGCGCCCTCTGGTGGTAGTGGGCCAGCAGTACCTCCTCTTCAGCGGCCCACACAACAGGACCCCCCCCTCAATGGGCGCCTCCTGGCGCCCGACCAGGCTTGTCCGGGTGTCGTTTGTAGAAATCGGCCAGGAGGGCCGGGTCCAGGATGAAGCTCCTCTTCACCCAGGAGCGTTCTTCAGGTCCATACCCCTCCCAGTCCACCAGATATTGGAACCCCCGGCCCTTACGACGGACGTCCAGGAGCCTGCGGACCGTCCAAGCAGGCTCCCCGTCGATGAGCCGGGCAGGAGGCAGCGTAGGTCCAGGTGCACAGAGGGGCGAAGTGTGGTGTGGCTTAATACGGGACACGTGGAAGACAGGGTGGATCCGCAGTGAAGCCGGGAGTCGGAGCTTCACTGCGGCCGGGTTGATGATCTTGAGGATGGGGAATGGTCCGATGTACCTGTCCTTTAATTTGGGTGAGTCCACACAGAGGGGGATGTCCTTTGTTGACAGCCACACCTCCTGCCCGGGCTGGTACGTGGGGGCCGGGGAACGTCGGCGGTCCGCATGGGTCTTGGCCCTCGTCCGGGCCTTTAACAGGGCAGAGCGGGCGGTCCGCCACACCCGGCGGCACCTCCTGAGGTGGGCCTGGACCGAGGGCACACCGACCTCTCCCTCCACCAGCGGGAACAATGGGGGCTGGAACCCCAAACATGCCTCAAAAGGGGAGAGGCCGGTAGCAGACGAGACTTGGCTGTTATGGGCATACTCGATCCAGGCCAGATGGTGACTCCAGGCCGCCGGGTGCGCGGAGGTGACGCAGCGAAGGGCCTGTTCCAACTCCTGGTTAGCCCGCTCTGCCTGGCCGTTGGTCTGGGGGTGGTACCCGGACGAGAGACTCACGGTGGCCCCCAGCTCCTTACAGAAACTCCTCCACACCTGCGAAGAGAACTGGGGACCACGATCTGATACAATGTCCGATGGTATCCCATGCAGCCGCATGACGTGGTGGACCAGGAGGTCTGCCGTCTCCTGGGCTGTCGGGAGCTTCGGGAGGGCCACGAAGTGGGCCGCCTTGGAGAACCGGTCCACTATCGTGAGAATAACGGTGTTGCCCTGGGACGGCGGGAGACCCGTGATGAAGTCCAGGCCGATGTGAGACCAGGGGCGATGAGGCACTGGCAGGGGTTGGAGGAGTCCCGTCGTCCTCCGATGGTCTGCCTTGCCCCTGGCGCAGATGGTACAGGCCTGGACGTAGTCCCGGACGTCGGTTTCCAGGGACGCCCACCAGAAGCGCTGCTGGACTACTGCCACGGTCCTACGCACTCCGGGATGACAGGAGAGCTTGGACCCGTGACAGAAGTCCAATACGGCAGCTCTTGCCTCTGGTGGGACGTACAGTTTGTTCTTGGGGCCAGTCCCCGGGTCCGGGCTCCTTGTCAGGGCCTCCCGGACGGTCTCCTCCACGTCCCAGGTGAGGGTGGCCACGACAGTGGACTCGGGGATGATGGTCTCGGTGGGGTTCGACAGCCCCGCTTTGGCTTCTTCTTCGTGCACCCGGGACAATGCATCTGGTTTTTGGTTCTTGGTCCCGGGGCGATACGTGATCCGGAAGTCAAAGCGCCCGAAGAACAGAGACCAGCGGGCTTGCCTGGGGTTCAGCCGTTTGGCGGTCCGGATGTACTCCAGGTTCCGATGGTCAGTGAAAACCGTGAAGGGCAACGATGCCCCCTCCAGCAGGTGTCTCCACTCTTCAAGAGCCTCCTTCACCGCAAGAAGTTCCCGATTGCCGACGTCATAGTTCCGTTCAGCTGGGGTCAACCTACGGGAATAAAAGGCACAAGGATGGAGGACTTTATCCGCCTCCACGCTCTGGGACAGCACGGCTCCTATCCCTGAGTCAGAGGCGTCCACCTCTACTATGTACTGGCGATCAGGATCAGGCTGCACCAGAACTGGTGCAGTCGAGAACCGGCATTTCAACTCCTGGAACGCGGCTTCGCACCGATCCGACCAGGCGAAGGGGACCTTGGTGGAGGTCAGGGCAGTCAGGGGGCTAACTACCTGACTGTACCCCTTAATGAACCTCCTGTAGAAATTTGCAAAGCCTAGGAACTGCTGTAGTTTCCTGCGGCTTGTTGGTTGGGGCCAATCTCTCACCGCCGCAACCTTAGCTGGATCAGGGGCGACGGAGTTGGAGGAGATGATGAACCCCAGGAAGGACAAAGAAGTGCGGTGGAACTCGCACTTCTCGCCCTTCACAAACAGCCGGTTCTCCAACAACCGCTGTAGGACCTGACGTACATGCTGGACATGGGTCTCAGGGTCCGGGGAAAAGATGAGTATATCGTCCAGATATACGAAGACGAACTGATGCAGGAAGTCCCGCAAGACATCGTTAACCAAAGCTTGGAACGTCGCGGGGGCGTTAGTGAGGCCGAACGGCATGACCCGGTACTCAAAATGACCTAACGGGGTGTTGAATGCCGTCTTCCATTCGTCTCCCTTCCGGATCCGAACCAGGTGGTACGCGTTTCTAAGATCCAATTTTGTGAAAATTTGGGCTCCATGCAGGGGCGTGAACACTGAATCTAACAGAGGTAACGGGTATCGGTTGCGAACCGTGATCTCGTTCAGCCCTCTGTAATCGATGCATGGACGGAGTCCGCCGTCTTTCTTGCCCACAAAAAAGAAACCAGCACCCATCGGGGAGGTGGAGTTCCGGATCAGCCCGGCAGCTAAGGAGTCCCGGATGTAGGTCTCCATTGATTCGCGTTCCGGACGTGAGAGGTTGTACAGCCTGCTGGACGGGTACTCAGCGCCCGGGACCAAATCGATGGCACAATCATACGGTCGGTGCGGGGGAAGAGTGAGTGCCAGATCTTTGCTGAAAACGTCAGCAAGATCGTGGTACTCCTTTGGCACCGCCGATAGATTGGGGGGAACTTTGACCTCCTCATTAGCCGTAGTGCCGGGAGGAACCGAGGATCCTAAGCACTCCCGGTGGCAGGTTTCGCTCCACTGCGTCACAACCCCAGACGGCCAATCAATCCGGGGATTGTGGTTCACCATCCATGGAAAGCCCAAAATCACTCGGGAGGTAGAAGGTGTTACATGGAACACTATCTCCTCCCTGTGATTCCCAGACACAACCAAAGTCACTGGTTGTGTCTGATGTGTGATTAATGGAAGCAGGGTGCCATCTAGTGCTCGCACCTGCAATGGTGCCGACAGAGCCACCAGAGGGAGCCCTACTTCCTTTACCCATCTGCTGTCCAGCAGATTCCCTTCAGACCCTGTGTCTATCAGTGCTGGGGCATGAAGGGTTAAATCCCCACAAAGGATTGTTACTGGGAGTCGTGCAGATTTGCGGGGTTTTCCCGCGTGCGTGTTATGACCCACCATTAGCCCAGTTTCTAAGGACGGGCGTTGTTGTTTGACCGTTTTAGGGCAGTCCCTCTGCATGTGCTCGCAAGAGCCGCAGACGAAACACTCCCCGTGGGCCAGCCTCCTTTGTCTGATGTTTGATTTTAATTTAGCCCTACTCGTGTCCCTAGCCTCCTCAGCAGGGGGAGCTGTAGCCACACGGAGCTCTCTGGCAGTGAAGCGTGGGGACGACGTCACCTTGTCGGAACCGGAAGGGGGAGGGACGACTAGTGCCCGGTCATGCCTCCCGGCCTGCTCCCGATGATGCTCGCTTAAACGGTTGTCTAAACGTATAACCAAATCGATCAGCCCGTCAAATTCCCGCGGTTCCTCCTTGGCCAGTAGGTGCTCCTTGAGGACCGGGGACAGTCCATTTACAAAGGCGGCACGGAGCGCAACGTTATTCCAGCCGGACCTCGCTGCCGCGATGCGGAAGCCGACTGCATACTTGGCTGCGCTACGACGCCCCTGTCTCATCGACAGCAGCACGTTCGAAGCGGTCTCGCCTCTGTTGGGATGATCAAACACTTGTTTGAATTCCCGTACAAACCCAGCATAAGACGTTAGGAGCCGTGAATTCTGCTCCCAAAGCGCCGTAGCCCATGCGCGTGCCTCTCCTCGAAGCAAATTAATAACATAAGCCACCCGGCTAGCGTCTGATGCGTACATGACGGGGCGCTGTGAAAAGACGAGCGAACACTGCATGAGGAAGTCCGCGCACGTCTCGACACAGCCCCCGTACGATTCCGGAGGGCTTATGTATGCTTCAGGGGACGGTGGGGGGGTTCGTTGAACGACCAGTGGAACGTCTAATACGGGCCCAGGACCAGCCAGAGGAGTGGCTGCAGCAGCGCCCTGATCGCGCGCTTCCACCCTGGCGGTGAGAGCCAACACCCTCCGATTAAGGAGAACACTCTGCTCGGTCACTAATTCTAACCGGGCCTTGAAGGCGGTTAAGATCTGCTGCAGCTCACTCAACCCGCCTCCCGCTGACGCCTGCGCTCCTGGCTCTTCCATTGGCCGTTCAAGCTGGAGTTGACGCCCCTCGGAGTCCATGACGATGGCCGAGAAATCCTGTTGTGAAGGTGTCGTAGCACGGACCCACAACAGGGGGCGCAAATGAACGGACAAAGAGTAAGCCAAAAGGTAACAATTTAATGTTGTGATATTACACAACGAAACGTGTCTTAATCTCACAGCCAATAAACACCAGGTGAAGTGTGGGCAGGCTCGAAGATAGAAGACGCCCGACGAGAGAGAAGCCGCGTCCCACACGGCTTCCACCACCAACGGCCTGAAGAACACCGGAGCCGCCAAGTCCCGAGTCCCCAGGTGGCCTCTGTCTTCGACTGTCGACCCTGGTACTGCTGGCAGAAAGCAGAAATATGATGTGTGAGTGTGAGTCCGCACACTCAGTAATACATAGTCCAGATACCGTTAGGTGGGAGCACCTCCACCTCCAAATCACACACACTCGTGCAGCTCCTGTTTGTCCCTCTTCTGGGTCTTCACAGGAATACGGCTGCAAACAGACGTAAGTCACAGTTTAAAGTCAGCAGAGAAATTACCTTGGTTCTGGTAGTCGATTTCTCGGCGGGGAGGTGGAGTTGCAGTCCGGCTTATATGGTGGTGTAGATGAGTGACAGCTGGAGTAATGAGTGACAGCTGTCACTTCCTCTGGGTCTGGCGCCCTCTCGTGCTTGGAGCCCGCACTCCAAGCAGGGCGCCCTCTGGTGGTAGTGGGCCAGCAGTACCTCCTCTTCAGCGGCCCACACAACAGGAAGATTGCTGCTAATCCTCCGCCCCGGCCCGTGCTACGAGCATTCTGACAGTTAGTGTGACTCGGGGGTGTTGACTCACTTACTAACAGGGACTTAGAAGAGAGAGACCTAATGTTTAATAGACCACATTTAACTGTTTTAGTCTGTGGTGCAGTTGAAGGTGCTATATATATATATTTTTTTTTTGAATTTTTATGCTTAAATAGATTTTTGCTGGTTATTGGTAGTCTGGGAGCAGGCACTGTCTCTACGGGGATGGGGTAATGAGGGGATGGCAGGGGGAGAGAAGCTGCAGAGAGGTGTGTAAGACTACAACTCTGCTTCCTGGTCCCAACCCTGGATAGTCATGGTTTGGAGGATTTAAGAAAATTGGCCAGATTTCTAGAAATGAGAGCTGCTCCATCCAAAGTGGGATGGATGCCGTCTCTCCTAACAAGACCAGGTTTTCCCCAGAAGCTTTGCCAATTATCTATGAAGCCCACCTCGTTTTTTGGACACCACTCAGACAGCCAGCAATTCAAGGAGAACATGCGGCTAAACATGTCACTCCCGGTCCGATTGGGGAGGGGCCCAGAGAAAACTACAGAGTCCGACATTGTTTTTGCAAAGTTACACACCGATTTAATGTTAATTTTAGTGACCTCCGATTGGCGTAACCGGGTGTCATTACTGCCGACGTGAATTACAATCTTACCAAATTTACGCTTAGCCTTAGCCAGCAGTTTCAAATTTCCTTCAATGTCGCCTGCTCTGGCCCCTGGAAGACAATTGACTATGGTTGCTGGTGTCGCTAACTTCACATTTCGCAAAACAGAGTTGCCAATAACCAGAGTTTGATCCTCGGCGGGTGTGTCGTCGAGTGGGGAAAAACGGTTAGAGATGTGAACGGGTTGGCGGTGTACACAGGGCTTCTGTTTAGGGCTTCGCTTCCTCCTCACAGTCACCCAGTCGGCCTGCTTTCCCGGCTGCTCGGGATCTGCCAGAGGGTAACTAACGGCGGCTAAGCTACGTTGGTCCGCACCGACTACAGGGGCCTGGCTAGCTGTAGAATTTTCCAGGGTGCGGAACGAGTCTCCAATTCGCCCGGCCTGGCCTCCAAAGCTACGAATAAGCTACACTTATTACAAGTACCATTACTGCTAAAGGAGGCCGAGGAATAACTAAACATTTCACACCCAGAGCAGAAAAGTGCGGGAGAGACAGGAGAAGCCGCCATGCTAAATCGGCTAAGAGCTAGTAGCTACGCTAAGCTAGCGGATTCCTAAAAACACGCAAAGTGAATAATGTGTAAATAATTTAGAGGTGATTCAGCAGAAGGAGTGCTTTAGTTAAGGCACGTAAAGATTACACTGGGAAACAAATCGTAATCTAGATAACTAGATCAATCTAACTGCGCAGATTAAACAGCTAACAGATACAGAAAAACACCGCTGTGCTCCGGAACAGGAAGTGATACAATACCGCAGTGAGAGCCAACCACCAGTAGAGGCCTGGTGGTTGGCTCTCTCAAATATGAGTGCAATTTTTTTTATTTGTTTTCATATCACAAAAACATGATGTGATTGGCAAAAACTAACACCAGATGAACAGTATAATATGTTATTCTGAATCTTAATATGTTTTAATGTGTGTGTGTGTGTGTGTGTGTGTGTGTATGGGGGTGCTTCAACACAACGTAAATTTTTTTTTTTACTTCTGGCAAATAAATAAATAAATAAAACCATTTCTTTTAAAGATTTGTTTTTATATCTCAAAAACATGCTGTGATTGGCAAAAACTAACACCAGATTCAGATTCAGTGTCCCCAAATGACCCAAGATCAGTTGAAAAACTCCATGCAAGAAAAACCGTGTTGTCCAGGGTATTCTTTTGTATTAGATGCAGTTGATAAATTGCAGCCAATCTCTATGAGACTTGGCAGAATGATCTTTTTTATGAGCAGGAACAATAATAATCTATCAAATGTTCTTATTCTGAATCTTAATGTGTTTTAATGTGTGTCTTAATTATTCCACATAGTAAGTCCCTTCGGCTGCTCCCTTGTTTGCACTTGGGGTCGCCACAGCAAATCCAAGGTGGTTCTCCATGTTGAATTGGCACAAGTTTTACGCCGGATGCCCTTCCTGACACAACTCCACATTACATGGAGAAATGTGGCAGGGGTGGGATTTGAACCCGGAACCTTCTGAACTGAAACCAAGTGCATTAACCACTTGGTCACCACCCCTGCTAAATTATTCCACATAAGAGTGCTTAATAAACACAATGTAAATTTTTTAACTTTCTGCAAAAAATACAATTTTTTAAAATTTGTTTTTATATCTCAAAAACGTGATGCGTTTGGCAAAACTAACACCAGATTCAGATTCAGTGTCCCCAAATTACCCAAAATCAGTTGAAAAACTCCATGTGAAAAACCGTGTTGTCCAGGGTATTCTTTTGTACTAGACGCAGTTGATCACAAATTACAGACAATCTCTACGAGACTTGGCAGAATTATCATTTTTATGAACAGGAACAATAATAATCTATCAAATGTTGTTATTCTGAATGTTAATGTGTTTTTGTTTTTAACTTTATTTAAAGCCCTTTTAAAGGTTGAACAAAAAATCATCTTTTTTTTTTCAGTGTGGTGAATCTTGACCACATCCTGTATTTATTGGAGGAAAAAAAAAAACACAGAAGACCTCTCTGTGACAACAGCATGGCCTTATTATGATGTAGAATCTGATTCATCATGATTTAACCAAGAGCCGCTGAATTTTAGCACAACACCATCAAGACACAATCAAGATTCTAAAACATTGGATAAGACGGAGCTACGAGGAATCATCAAAGTCTGCAGCGCCACAGCAACAGCACAAAGTAAAACTGCAGAATGGATTTGTAAAAGCTTGTGCCATGTTCTGGCGGCATCTTGTAGTATAACGGCTTGTCAAGCGTGTCCAAGACTAACCAACTATCCCTCGGGCCCACCAAGGTTTGAAAGTGGTGGTCAAAAGCGGTCTATGTGGGAACGGGGTTTAATGTAGCGAGATGCACTATTTCTTAACAATCTCTCCAAAAAATAACTCAATAACTACAGTCAAAGCTGTCTTTCATACATATCCCAATAAACCCATTAATCCCAATGAAAGATTTGTTTTAGAAATACTCATGCAAAGGCCCACTGACAATATTTCTGCCAAAATTCGGCTTTTCACACTCCTATAATCGTCTTCATTTTTTTGTTTATATGTTAAGTAAATGTTGTAGGTCTGTAATTTTTGTAGGCATCAAAATGAATCCAACTAGATCTAATTTTAGAAAGAGGAATGTCTGAGGCTTTACAATGTACCAATCAATCAAGTCGTTATTGGATTGGATAATTTGCTACAGAAAGTAAGAGATTTACTGTCTCACTATTAATCTTAAATTTTAATATTTTAGCTGCTGTCTATCTTAAATAATCAAATTATTTCAAAGCAGACTTACAAGGTGAAAAAAACACAAACACTGATATATATGCAGAATGCAGAATCCTGTTGTGGAATCAGATGTTCTCTATTTCACAGCATGATTTAAATGGTACACAGTAAAATCACCAGTGTAAAACTAACACTGACAGTGATAAATTAACACTGACAGTGAACATATGGTCCCACTCTGACCAGAGTGTGTGTGTGTGTTCTAAAAGAGCAGAGAAGTAACTGTGATGTCAATAAATTAACAAACTGCTGTAATAACGGTAATCTTGATTTAATACAAACGTATTAGAGAGAAAGAAATTAATGACAGAAGCTTGAAAAAATACACTTAATATGACTTCATCTTTTGAAATATTTTGTGTTGAATATATTGTGTTAATTGTGTGTGTGCATGTGTGTGTGTGTGTGTTCTAAAAGAGCAGAGAAGTAACTGTGATGTCAATAAATTAACAAACTGCTGTAATAACGGTAATCTTGATTTAATACAAACGTATTAGAGAGAAAGAAATTAATGACAGAAGCTTGAAAAAATACACTTAATATGACTTCATCTTTTGAAATATTTTGTGTTGAATATATTGTGTTAATTGTGTGTGTGCATGTGTGTGTGTGTGTGTTCTAAAAGAGCAGAGAAGTAACTGTGATGTCAATAAATTAACAAACTGCTGTAATAACGGTAATCTTGATTTAATACAAACGTATTAGAGGGAGAGAAATTAATTAGAGAAGCTTGAAAAAATACACTGAATATGACTTCATCTTTTGAAATATTTTGTGTTGAATATATTGTGTTAATTGTGTGTGTGCATGTGTGTGTGTGTGTGTGTTCTAAAAGAGTTCATTTTTTGTAGAGAAGTAACTGTAATGTCAATAAATTGACAAACTGCTGTAATAACGGTAATCTTGATTTAATACAAACGTATTAGAGAGAAAGAAATTAATGACAGAAGCTTGAAAAAATACACTCAATATGATTTCATCTTTTGAAATATTTTGTGTTGAATATATTGTGTGTGTGTGTGTGTGTGTGTGTGTGTGTGTGGTGTGTGTGTGTGTGTGTGTGTGTGTGTGTGTGTGTGTGTGTGTGTGTGTGTGTGTGTGTGTGTGTGTGTGTGTAATGTCAATAAATTGACAAACTGCTGTAATAATACTAATCTTGACTTAATAAAAGATGTACTGGAGAGAGACAAACTGTGGTAGTGTACATTTGTGTTAAATATATTGTGCTATTTGTGTTCAATTAAATGGGATATTGTGTCTATAGTAAGTATTAGATGATGTTTAAAGACACAAAAATAGGCTCCTAAGCTGAAACAATCAGTCAATTGAAAGAAAACATGCAAATGGAAAAAAAACATCCAATTTTTTTTTTGCCGCTTTGTGTGTGTGTGTGTGTGTGTTCTAAAAGAGTTCATTTTTTGTAGAGAAGTAACTGTAATGTCAATAAATTGACAAACTGCTGTAATAACGGTAATCTTGATTTAATACAAACGTATTAGAGAGAAAGAAATTAATGACAGAAGCTTGAAAAAATACACTCAATATGATTTCATCTTTTGAAATATTTTGTGTTGAATATATTGTGTGTGTGTGTGTGTGTGTGTGTGTGTGTGTGTGTGTGTGTGTGTGTGTGTGTGTGTGTGTGTGTGTAATGTCAATAAATTGACAAACTGCTGTAATAATACTAATCTTGACTTAATAAAAGATGTACTGGAGAGAGACAAACTGTGGTAGTGTACATTTGTGTTAAATATATTGTGCTATTTGTGTTCAATTAAATGGGATATTGTGTCTATAGTAAGTATTAGATGATGTTTAAAGACACAAAAATAGGCTCCTAAGCTGAAACAATCAGTCAATTGAAAGAAAACATGCAAATGGAAAAAAAACATCCAATTTTTTTTTTGCCGCTTTGTGTGTGTGTGTGTGTGTTTACAATATATCACTCCAAATTGAATATTGTTGGGTTTGGTAACTTACTCAAAACAAAACATTTAAAAGTGTTTCCATCAACTCTGAGAAATTCAAGTTAGCCTGATATTTGCTGACATTCTAAAGACTAAAAAACCAACAAATTAAGAGAAAGATCAGATAAAAGAAACATCAAATCAGGGATTGACTAACACTCAAAATAATTATTTGGCACATACAAATTTTCTTTCTTTCTTTTTTTTTTTTTTTTTGGTAATTTTAATTTTTTTTTGGAAATAAAATAATTATGAGTATGCAATATTTATTAATTTTCTTTTAAATTGTATATTTCTAGTTTTATTTATAGTCATGTTTAAACAGGTTTATTCATTTTTAATTGTAAATGCACTGAAGATTTTAATGATCCCCTAATCAATTTATGACTTCATTATTAGTTTTATGCAGCACGGTATCTAAAGTAGCATAATAATTTGAACAACATTTTTTTAAGCAAGTGTGATGAGAATTAAACATGAATAACAGAACTTCAAATTTGGCAAATGTCACAGGTTGTTTTTTTTTTTTAAATATATTCATTTATTTATTACAAAAATGTCTGTGTTTTGTGCTGGAGTGAGGAATCAGAGTTGCTTCTCGCCAGCAAAAACACCGATACAGGGGCGGCCGTCACTCCAAGGACAAGCTTCAGTCTTGCACTGGGTGACCCTTATGAGTTCATAACAAACCGTACTTAAAACAAAAGAAAAAAATGCCTAAACATCTGTGGTCTGCCAGCACCACTCTGGTTTGGTCTGGATTTGGCAGGATTGCTGGTACTGTTCCAGATGGGCTAAATCCATTTTGGCCTTGGATTTGATGCCTGCGGGCTGTGTGTGTGTCTGTGTGTGACTTGCAGAGCAAACGGTTATTGTACTCTGTATTAGTGTGACTCCGTGGACAGATGCAGACGGACAGACGCGTGCCTCGGATGGTTGAGGTGTGACAGTTACACGGCTCTGCAGTATTCCTCCTGGAGTTTGGTGAAGATGAGTAAGTCACAAGACATTTCAGCAGATCCTTGTCTAAATCCGCTGGATGGAAGAAGAAAGCGAACGACTGAAAAGTCATGAATGACAGAAATAGTGTGGAAGAGAAATCCTGTTGTGATATTTCATATTTAAAGTCAAGACAGTTCACCTGGCCAGTTTCTGGGAAGGTCCATACTGTTCCAGCACCGTGGAACCGACGTGTCCTTATAGTTTGTAAGTAATACTGCTCGGTTGGTAGTGAGAAGATCAAATCCGAGCGATAAAGTTCTGACACACTACCTAGATGCATTTAAAAATGAATGGCTTCAAACAGAATTTAAGAGGTGTTGAAGTTAAAACAAAAGATCTGTTACTGCTGGCCTCCAGTGAGTCCAGATTAGATTTTCAACTTTTCAAAGAACGACTGAACTTGATCCCGATGTGTCACTCATGTCCCAGGTAACATGCGTGCAAGGTATCGATTGACACTTTGGTGAACAGGGGAAAACTTATGCTATTCTGAGTCATGTTACTCAGTTAAAGTCATTACAACCAAAAGGTGAATAATTCATGTGATTTGAGGACATATGTATCGACACAGCACAGTCTAAAGCGTGTAATAGGGTCATATCAAGCAAAGGGGTCACCATTACACAAGCCAGCAATTTTGCTCAGTAAAAACAGAACAGCTCTATGTGCAGGGAAAAAAAAAAAATGATTGTCTCTATGTATTGATTAAATAACTGTGATAACAAAGAGGATATAATTATCTTGGAATTTTTCCTTTTTGAGTTTTTATCTGAAAAGGGGGACACCAAACCCCACCAAATTTGTGACACGCAACACCTAATTATTATTTTGGTAACAATAAACAGAAATCACTACAACTAATTTATCTGAATGTACTTCAGGTTTGATGGGCACACATTAAAATGCACACATGGTAAAATGCCAAAAAATGTGGTGTTGAATGTAACCCGTAGTGTCCCAGTCTGTTACATTTAAAACCCATGTTCCTAAACTGCACATTTATTCAATAAATAAAACTCCAGTTGTGGTTTTTGAAAGCACCACTCTTGAGAGCCTTAAACTCATGGGGAGATTGAATTTAGCTGAATAGTAAAGTAACAGTCATCAATTACACTATGGAACACATTTTTATTTTTGTTTTGTTCCTGGGTACACAGTGTGTTTTCTTAACCTGTGATGCCTTAAATAAATAGAAAATAGCTGTTATTCCACAGAAACTTTGCTTCTGTGATCAGGACAATGATATTTTGAAATTTGTCTGTTTTCAAGAATATTCTCGATTCACCTTCGCTACTACTGAGTAGTCTTCTAGAATATTCTTTAACTGCTAGAACTGTCCAGAATTTTCTAGAAGTTTCCAGAATTATCTAGAAATTTCAAGAAACTTTTAGAACTTTCTACAACGTTAAAAAAAATAAAATCAAAGTTTGTGCTGAATGTAGTCATTTTTCCATAGACTTTAGACATAAGCAGTTGAAATATAACACTTAGAAGCCAGGAACAAAAATTGTGTTACATAGTGTTATTGTCCTTATGTTTGTTTCACGCTCTAGTCCTAATGTAGCCGGCAAAAATAGTACTCTGGGGCTTTCCCGCGAGCCCATCCAAAAAAAATATAACATGACTTATCTCGATAGTGAATTTTATATATTCCCCGTGGTCCATATATTCATATCTTACAGTCTATAGCACCTTGCTAGGAAATTTAAAAATCGACCCTCATGTCACATATTGGTGACCCCTTTTCATGAACTGACCCAATACAAGTGTATCTGGGGTGTCCTATATAGGCCCTGAGGCCCGTTGGTGCCAGCGTCACCGACCGAACGGTCCCCCTAAAAATCGGTCCCCCCTTGATGGCACGGTTCATGACGCGATTCATGGATTATCACCTCATTTCTGCTTCAAACTGCACTCCAGTCATCATCTATCTCAGCGACAGATAATTGAAGCTTTTGTACAACAATCATTTCCACATAAATTCAGCATTATTTCATCATTAAAGGCGGTGGAAGTGATCTGAGTGCTGCGGCTAAATGAGCTGCTACCTGATGCGTTCACTGTGCGTCGGACATTTCAACGCGTCACAGAATTTCACAGAGGTTTTGCTTAAAACTGATTTTAGAATGATTTAAGAGGTTTTACCTTCATTATCTGATGGTTAATAATACCATTAATCCATTTGATTGCCTTGGGTGAAGAGACTCCGTCTCAGAAGTGCTGCTGTGGTCCAAAATGACGCATGCACTGATGCAAAAGGCAGACCAATTTTTAGGGGCAGAACGTTCGGTCTGCGACACCGGTGTTATCTCCAAACAATGTAGTGTCAAGCAGATGAGAGTCTACTACTCCCTTTGAACACCAGTCTGACACGGGTTATTTCTTCAGCGAAGGTCAGTACAAATTTACATTTACTGGGTGGACTGAGACAATAGAGATTAAATGTCTTGTCCAAGGACACAGACTGGCAGCATTAGTGGGATTCAAACCCAGGTCTACATATGAGCAGACTAGCACCTTATCCACTAAGCAACCTACTCTACACACGTTTGTTAGCAGGACATCCCAAAAACACATGAATAAAATGTTGGTGGAAGTAGGTCTTGGGTTAAGAAGAGTTGATTTAATTTTGAGGCATATTGGACCCAGAATCATTACATCCTCCAAGGATGTAATAAAATCATCAGTGTTTATTTATTTATTTATTTGTCTGTCCTTTAGCAGGATTACATCAAAACTACTGCACGGATTTTGAGGAAATTTTCACCACAGATAGATATTAGGCCATGGAAGACTCCACTAAATTTTGGAGATGATCTGGATCCGGATTCTAGATTCAAAGCAGATTCAAAGCCTATATAGGCTTTGAAGGATTATGTCAAAACTACTTCATGGATTCTCATCAAATTTGCAACACAGCTAGATATTAGGGCATGGAAGACTCCATTGAATTTTGGATGTGATCCGGATCCAGATCTGGATTCTGGATCAAGATTTTTCTTTATCTAGGCTTTGAAAGATTACATCGAATCTACTTCATGGATTCTCACCAAATTTGCACCACATATAGATATTAGGCCATGGAAGACTACACTGAATTTTGGAGGTGATCTGGATCCGGATTAGTGGACATCAGAAAGCTCGGATTGCTCTTGTTTTAAAAATAATATCTATGTCTCCCTAACCGCTCAGTGCTGACAACCCTCGTGGTTGGATAATGCCAAATGGGAAACCCACGGTTCACCTGCCTGCTGTAGGTCCTGCCTGGGTGGTTGCAATGCAGGACTCAAGGTGGTTCCATAATGTGGTGGATGGGGCAAAGTGTGCCACCAGTCCATGCTCCCAAACCTGAACTAACCTGCAGTTTGGAGACCCAGAGCCCCCATTAACACATCAGCACACTTCAGGAAACACCAGCAGTAATCTGCTAGGCACTGGTAGACGTATGCACTACCTCAGTGACCTTTAGGTTATTTCCTTATACCATACCACACTTATACCATAGGGTACCTGAAACACCAACGGGTTCTGACAAATATTTACCATCTTGGTAATAAAAGACATCCTACAGAGCATCATATCTGACACTAAATATCCATAACAATGAACATATTTGTGCATTGGTTAGAGCTGTCAGTTCACATCAAAAGAGTTCTTGGTTCAGATCCAGCTGTGGCCTCTCACTGTGGCCTTTGCATGTTCTCCATGTGTCTGTGTGGGTTTCTTCCTGGTGCTCCATTTTTCATCCCACAGTTAAACACATGCAGGTTTCTTGAGCCAGCACAGGGCAAACCACCCTCACTTGGCGCTGGTCCCAAACCTTTATAACATAGAGAGGGTTGGTGGCAGGAGGGGGATTTGGACTTAGAAACACTTGCTAAAACCATAAGCATATTAACCCCATACAGCAGTAGAAAAATGCCACTGAAGAAGAATTCATACTACTTCACCTCATACAACAGCTTCTCTGAAATGATTCTTCTATGCCTTTGTGCCCTAGTTATGCCAGCAATATCTCAAACTGTTCTAATGTGTTCATAACAATGATTTCACAGATATATCAAGCAATATGATATTTGCTTGATTCCATGACTGGATCTGTTTCCTTGGGAGAAAGTAAAACAGGATCATCTGGCTTGAAGGTCACTGACTGTGTTTCCTCTTCATGGGACAGAATCTTAAGGTGGAGCTGAGGGGTTGGAATGTCCATTGTGGAGGACCCAGAATTGTATCACATCCTTTCTGCAGAATGTGACCAAAAGGATGCAGTGGACAGTTTACAGCATGTGAAGCAGTTGAGATAAGCATCAGCACCTCCAAATCTGAGGCCATGGTGCTTTGTCAGAAAAGGGTGGATTGGTACCACTGTATCTGTAGACACTTGCTGCCCAAATTGAAGGAATGCGATTACTTGTGGTCTTGGTCATGCAGGGCAGGTAGCTGAGTGGAAAAGAAGTTGGACTAGCCATATGAGGATAACCGTATGAAGACCTGGATTTCATTCCTGGTCAAGCTATCTGGTTGTGTTCTTGGAGGTGGACTGGCGAACCATCCAGGGGGGAAGGGAGGGGAGTAGTCAACTATCATCTGCTTCATGCTACAGTATCTGGCACTAAGAACCAGCCTATATAAGAGTTAGTTCTTGTTCATAAGTGAAGGAAAAATGAAGCATAAGATGAACATCTCTGGAAGGCTTCAGAATCACTGTGCTGTTTCATGCCATTATAGTGAAGAATTGTCAACCTACCTGTACATTTATGTTCCAACCATCACCATGGTTAAAAGAATCAATACAAGCAGCTTCGACATCCAGTTGGAGCTCAGAGTAGAACTGCCGGCGGTTAAAAAGATCCAGTTGAGCTTGTATGAACAGAATCCTCCCTCAACACCTTCTTTCTTTTGGATGGTTACAGGGCTCGTCCAACCAAGAGGAGACCCAAGGGTAGATCCAAAGCATACTGGAGGGATTATAAACCCCATCTGGACCTGGGAATGCCTTGGGATCCCCCAGGAGGAGCTGTCGGATGTGGTTGAGGACACAAATGCCTGGGCTACCTTGGTTAGGAACAGAAACTGGATATTCACTGTGACACATTCTGCTCCGAGAAACGTACAATTTCATGTGCGTTTTTGCTGTACAGAGTCCTTTCATGTGTGTGAGTTTATTTACAGTCTGTCTACTCCCACCGGCAAAAGCTCAACACTTTGTGAAGGACTGACTTATCAGCTTTGACTTTACGATCAACTTTTCTGTCAACCAATTGACAAGGAGCAAAAAAGAAAAACCCAACAGCAGAAAATTTTTGGTGGAAAATTTTGGTGTCTTTATTATCTTCACACACTGAGTTACTCCAGATGACAAACACACTCACACTCACTCGTGTGAGTCACAAGTCAAACAAAGTGACCAGGTTTCTGAGAAGGTGACAGTGCGTCATTGTTTGTCCTGGCACGGGAATGTTGAGCATTTGTCACAGCATAATGAGAAAGGTGAGCAAGGGGCAGATTAACTACACCCACAATGATCCTTCACACATTCATGGCTCACACGTTCATGCCAGAGTGTGAACACGGGGTGGCCCATATGACGTCTGAGATCTTTAGGCCCAACGGCACAAAGGCAGCATGTAGAAGCTGCACTCTGATGGCCAATTAAAGTTGCACTGCTGGTCATTACCAACACCCAGAACTTAATGTTAGGGGGATTGCTGGAAGAAAAGCTGCACATTCTTCACAAACGTCTTGTGCAGTCTTTAATTTACAAACTGAACTCCAAAATTATGAACCACTACTTTATGTTTGAAAGACAAGGGAAACCCAAACCCAAATTAGGCTCCGAGTGACAAGCAAGCTGCAAACATGGTTTCACTTTGTTTCAGTCTTGGAAGATTGTGATCACAGCCGTTTGTTTGATTGCAAAGACAGTTGGTGGAATAATATATCGCATCTAGAGAAAGAAATTTTCAGTGTTGATCAGAATCTGGGTGTGGATTCTGGATCCCTTTTTCCCCCATTTTTTCATTCAATTTCTCAATTTTTTTTCTGATCACAAAACCTACTAAAAAATTATATCTTGTCAAAAAGAAGAAGCCAGTTATGGTGCTGATTACAGTCCAGTTTGCATTCTGGTTCATGACTGTGTTTTACAAGCATCATGTTAATCACAGTCATCAAGGGCCCTATCTTGAAGATTCATAGCACACAGTCTAAGTGTGTATAGTGCAACAGCATTTGGAGTATGTGCAACTCCAAATTGCTGGTTACACGGCACAAAGGAAGTTACCAAGTGCCAAAGGGGTGGTATTTAGTCAATTAATCATAGTCAGTGTCACTGCTTCTAAGAGGCGTGTGCTTGAACCTAGCACATTGCTATTTAGATGGTAGACACAGTGGGTTTCTGCATGGACAGGGTCAAAGTGTGTGGGCAGATTATTTATGGCGGCAGTAGCATTTGAGCTTCTCCATCCTGCAACACTCCCTCCTCCTTCATCGTTGTCCATCCAACCAAACCAAATTAAGATAGAGATATTAAAGTTTTGTATATTTCTATTAGTTTTTACTATTGATTTGAAAATTTTGTTTTCAACTCAGCTTTGTTTTAGTTTGATGTGTCCATGAGGAGGACAAGCGCTAACATGTGCGCAACCAGTGTGCAGTACACGTGCACTGTAAACTTGCTTACGTCATGTGTATGTGAACAATGTGCCTTATAACGAGTTTCTTTCTGCTGCCTCATGATTTAATTGTAAAGGAGCTGCTGCTGCAAGCACCTCCTCCATGTTTCCTCCACAGACTGTGGGCGTGTTGCACAGAGTGCAGAGTACTGATAGGGATTTCTGTGACTTATGTGACAGAAATCTAAAATGAGCCTGTTTGTTTGTATTGGGGGCATTTGTACTGCACAATCACAGAATTGCAGTACTTTATGGGATTTTTTTTTTTACCATGTTTTAAGTGTAAAAGGGAGATAAAAAAAAATCAGACATTTCAATCAAATTCTCTTCACTTAACTGATGAAAATAAAAGAAGTAATAAATGATTAAGTACAGCAGAATAAAGATGTGGATGGTTAAAAAAAAAAATATAAAATCAGACAGATGTGATGTTAATGATGTTTGCATATTAGGAGAAATAAGGCTGCAAACAACAGTAATATTCTGGATGCAGAATTTCATGATCATTTCAGATGTGGTGGAGCTGTGTGCTTTTTGAGTGCACTTCAGTATTAATATATATATATATATATATATATATATATATATATATATATATATATATATATATATATATATATATTTTTTTTTTTTTTTTTTTTTTTTTTTTTTCGGGGTGGCGGGGGCAGGAGATCTGAACATTTAATATTCAATGAAGACTTGTGTGCACTTCTTATTCATAAAGCAATTCAAATTGGAAAGACGGAGAGAGAAAAAAATCCGAGTTACTTTTATGTGCATGTCATTATTCTCAGCTTCAGTCACAGCAACTTTAATTTTTTTGTTGTTGTTTTTTCACTGCCATTGATTTAACACTGAGCACAACAATTTTCATGCTGCCCATAATGACTTAATGACAACAGCCATTACTGAAAGTAATTTAATGGTGAATGAGTCATATGAGGTCTCCTCTAAAATATTTACAGCATCGCTAGATTTTCAAGAGTCGTCGCAAACCTCTTAGTTAAAAGAGGATTTATGGGCAGCGGTGACACTGGCTGTCACTACAGAACAAATGCATAAAAACATAAGTGTGACTGGAAGCATCTTGACTGTGCGTGGGCCTCCTGATCATTAGGCCATGTCCATGCACAGGTGCAGGACTCGAAATAAGATCTGTCCGATGTTGCTGCTTCATTTTACTGTTTTTATGTTCCGTATTGTACGAGCCCACCCACTGCCTCCTCCCTTTGAGCAGCTGGATTAAATACACTTGATAAAGTGCCAAGAACTGTGCTTTGTTCTTCTTCACGCCTGAGTTGCAGGGTTTTATCTTTCCCCAATAACCCAGTTCTGTCCCTGTACAATGATCTCCCGTGGTCCCAGTGGGACGCACACATAGAGAAGAGACACGGTGCAGCAACAGGTCACGTCAGGAAATGGAGAGCTGCCACTTCCATTTTTGTTCCATTCATTGACAGTGTGGATGTAACCGGCTTGGCGCCTCCCTCTGCTGGTGGCTTTACAGTCCACTCACAAATGTGCAGCAAAGTAAAAAGCATGCATTTTTTAAAGG
The DNA here is from genome assembly GCF_902500255.1 of Thalassophryne amazonica. NCBI lineage: Eukaryota > Metazoa > Chordata > Actinopteri > Batrachoidiformes > Batrachoididae > Thalassophryne > Thalassophryne amazonica. Next base: position 113,933,903 of record NC_047111.1, on the reverse strand, counting down.
CATTTATGGTCCACATTTGTGACAAACCTTCAGTTTTACATCCCTTTTTAGTGATTTAACTGAAGAAACAGACTGAAATACAAACAGCTGTGTCAGATAAGCCACTCAAGGTTCCCATTACAGTTGATCTGTATCAGGGATTTTCTTTAAGCTTTTGCCTTTTTGATCTGGGTATGGATGTGTTGACATTAGGGATTAAACTACAGTTCCCCTGAAGCATACTTTTTGCAGATGACACTGTGCTATGCATTACCAGAAGAGATTAACTCGAGAGGAAGCTTGACAAATATAAAATGACTTTGGAAGTCAGGATTTTTTTTTTTATTATTATTATTATTTTTTTTTTTTAGGGAAGATTGAGATTCACTGCATATGAATTTCCTTCAGTGAAGTATGGGGTGCCTCAGGGGTCAGTTCTTGGACCAGTGCAATTTTCCTTGTGTGTTGTGCCACTTGGTTGGATTATATGGAGCCATGGGGTTAATTATAATTGCCATGCTGATGATACACAGATGTATATGCCTGTTTGTGCAGCTCATGTGTCCCATGTTGCAAAGCTTGAGGCCTTTATAGCCACAGTGGAAAACTGGATGATTTAATTTTCTGCTTTTACATTTAGATGCTATTGAGATGACTGTTATTAGTCTCACCAGGCATAGATGTTTAGCTGATAATTTCACACTCTTGCTTGGTGACTGCATGCTGTGCATGTGCGGGGCTGTGATACAGTCAAGAAACTCTAAGATTTTTGACAAGTCTTGTTCTGTTTTCTGGCTTACCTCTTGGTAGCACTAGAAGTCATCACATGATCCAGAACATGGTTGCAAGAATTTTGACTGGGACAAGGACATTTGATCATATAACCCCTGTGGTAGCTTCATTGCACTTGCTGCCTGTTTACACAAGGGCAGGCTTCAAGGTTCTAACATATAAGATACTGAATGGTTATGCCCCACATTATCTTGTTGAACCTTATGTGCTGGCTCATGCTCTGTGGTCTGCAGATGCTAGGCTGTTACGTGTTCACAGGATAAAAAAGGAGTCCGCAGGTTGCAGAGCCTTTACTCATCAGGCATCAACTTTAAGCAACATCTTACCACCTGACAGGCAAACTCAGACAGGTTTTTAAGTCAAAGCTTAAGTCATACCTCCACTGTGTTTATGACTGATGAATTGGTTCTGACGTAATTTTGTTGAATTTTCACATTGCAGTCTGAAGTGTTGCAGGTTTTATGTTTTATAATTTGTGTACTGACTGTTTTAATTTAATGTTAATTAAAATTATTTTTAAATTGTAAAGGACATTGTGTCTGTTGTTTTAAAGCACTTTATAAATAAATTTGATTTGGATGAAAAACAGCCGTGTTATATGGAGTTAAGACATGAGCAGTGAAGGGAGTGCAAGAGAAGACAAAAATAACTACCTTCAACCACCACTGACCAGGACAGTGTCTTCTGCACCTTTAGTTAATTCCAACCTGGCTGCTCACTGTGCCTTGTGATTAGATGGTAACTGTAGTTAGGATGTATTAAATGCAGATGATATTCTATATAAGTATTCTATTCTACTCTGTTGTGAATGGTGAAATAGATGTGTGGCGTTACAAAGCTGGACAAAATAAGAAATGAGAGAGTCACAGGTTCAACACATGAGAGAAAGATCTATGACTGCTCAGGGAAAAGGATGACAGGTAGAATAAAGGAAGACCTGAAGGAAAAGAGGAAGAGTCCGTAGAAAGATCTGAATTTTGGTGACCATCAGGTGCATCAAACTCTCACAGATGCAGGAAAGGACAAAGAAGACTTGCTGAAGAGATGATAAATCAGCCTTCTGCTTTGTCTTTACATGAACAAAAAAAAAAAAGAAAAAAAAGAAAAGAAATACCTGGAATCAAAAACTGATCACAAAGTATCAATCTGCTTCAATGTAACCGCTTTATCTGCATATTCGGACCATCAGCGCCCTCTACTGACTATTACTTGTAATGACATACATAAGTTTCTTAAGGCTGGATGAGAAAAAAGGTTTGAGTGAGTTTTTGTGTTTGTCTGATTGATATAAATGTTGACAGATGTGTATGACATGTAATCCAAGAACTGTTGAATAATCTAGATCAAGATCTTTCAGTCTGATATTTAATTCACAAGCTGAAACAAAAATAGTGTCTTCCTGATCTTGGTTTTGTGATGTTGTATCTTTCTACACAGAACCTGCATACTGATCCGGATCACTCCCAACAAATCCTTAGGCAGAATCTGGATCTGGATCCCGATCACCTCCAAAATTAGAGTCTTCCATACATGTAATCTTTCAAAGCCTATATAAAGTTAAATCTTGATCCAGAATCCAGATCATCTCCAAAATTTAATGGAGTCTTCCATTGCTTAACATCTATGTGTGGTGACAATTTCGTCAAAATCCGTGCAGCAGTTTTGTCGTAATGCTTAATTTAATTAAATTTAATTTAATTAGTGTATAATGCGCCAAATCACAGCAAAAGCCGTCTCAAGGCGCCTTACATAAAACAAGTCAACATAAAATTGAATAAATAATTAAAAATGAATAAAAAAAATCAAATACACAAATAAAAACAGAAGTAAAAGAATAAAACAAATAAAAATAAAAACTATCCATAAGAAAGAGAATAAAAATAGGTTTTGAGTCTTGACTTAAAAATGTCCACAGACTCAGACTGCCTCACGGTCGCAGGAACACGGTTCCACAGGGTGGGTGCACGATACGAAAAGGCTCTTTGACCTGCTGACTTCTTCTTCACCCTGGGAACACAGAGAAGTCCCGCATCCTGCAACCGCAAAGCCCGGGCCGGCACGTAGAGTTCCACCAGATCAGCCAGATAAGATGGCGTCAGTCCATGAACAACCTTATTAGTCAATAACAAAACCTTAAAATCTGCTCTCACAGAGACAGGGAGCCGTGCAAAGATGTCAAAATGGGGTGTGATATGTTCAGACCTTCTGCTACATGTCAGAAGTCTGGCGGCAGCGTTCGGAACCAGCTGAAGACCCCTAATGCTGGACTGTGGTAACCCTGCAAATAGAACATTACAATAATCTAGTCTAGAAGAAACAAAAGCATGAATCAGGGTCTCAGCATCAGCCATGGACAGGATAGGGCGGATCCTCGCTATATTTCTCTGATGGAAAAAAGCAGTCCTAGTAACATCCCTGATGTGGAGGTCAAAAGACAAGGTGGGATTAAAAATTACCCCAAGGTTCCTCATTTTGTCTGTATGATGTATGACACACAAACCTAGGCTGAGCGCCAGCTGGTCAAACTGATGCCGATGTCTCGCTGGACCAAGAACCATCATTTCAGTCTTATCAAAGTTTAAAAGTAGGAAGTTACTAGACATCCAACTTCTCACTGATAGAAGACAGTCCTCCAGGGATTTTATGGGAGTGAGATTTCCCGCAGTTATCGGCATGTACAACTGAGTATCATCAGCATAACAATGAAAGGCAATCCCAAAACTCCGCAGTATACGCCCAAGGGGTGCCACATACAGGGAGAAAAGCAAGGGGCCTAAAATAGATCCCTGTGGAACCCCAAATCTCATGTCAGCAAGGTCAGAGGTAGTACCATTATACAAGACACATTGAGAACGACTGGACAGATATGACGTCAACCAGGCAAGGGCACTTCCAGTAATCCCAAAAAAATTCTCCAACCTACTGAGTAAAATATGATGATCCAAGGTATCAAACGCAGCACTGAGATCTAACAACACCAAAACCGTAGTGGTGTGAGTCCATTGCTCGCAGAAGATCATTCACAACTTTAGTGAGTGCTGTCTCTGTGGAGTGATATTTCCTAAAAGTAGACTGCAGCGGCTCAAAAAGATCATTCTCAGTAAGGTGGTCTATGAGCTGCTGTGAAACCACCTTTTCTAAAATTTTGGAACAGAATGATAGATTTGATATCGGCCTGTAATTTTTCAATACACTAGGGTCAAGATTAGATTTCTTAAGTAATGGTTTAATCACTGCTGATTTAAAACATTTCGGAACAGATCCAGAGGTTAATGACAGATTAAAGGTCTATAAAGTAAAATCCTGATTTAGAATTCAGATCTGGATCCAGAGCACCTCTAAAATGTAATAGAGTATTCCAAGGCCTAACACCAGTGTGTGGTGAAAATCTGTTAAGTAGTTTTGACGTAATCTTTCAAAGCCTATATAAAGTGAAATCTTGATAAGAATCCGGATTCGGATCTGGATCACCTACAAAACATAACGGAGTCTTCCATGGCCTAATATGTATGAAAATATCAAAATCTGTGCAGTAGTTTTGACATAATACTGCTAACAGACAGACAAATAAACACCAATGATTTTATTGCATCTTTGGCGGATGTAATAAAATATCTGAATTAATTTCAATTAAATTAGACATTTTCTTATATATTTGCATTGGGCTCAAAATTTGACCTTGAACTCTGACTTTGATTGCTGACTGACCCAAATCAAATCACATCTTGCCATTTATAGGCTCAGTGTACCTGCTAAGTGTGATCAAAGTCTGAATAGTGCACCAGCATGGAGTTTCAAAATCTCGCAAAGTTTCCTGTATAATTTCCAATATTGTCTATTGTGTCGGTAGCACGGCTCAAGCAGAGAGTCACCCCTTTGGGTCTGGTTTGCTTGAGGTTTCTTCCTCAGATCATCAGAGGGAGTTTTTCCTTACCACTGTGTGCTTGCTCTGGGGGTTGGTAAGGTTAGTTGACTGTGTTATGTGAGTTTTACAACATAACCAGTGTCAAACAATAAGAAAGTTACAGTTTACTTCTCAGATTTAGTACATTTCTGTGAGGACACAGTCTGTCAGTGGCACCCACACCTGTTCCTAATCCGTCAGCCATCTACCATCAACAAGCCAAACAGCAAGTGGCAGTGTTCTGAAGGTGGTACATCAAAGTTCACCAGAATTTAATGAATTTGTCCTCATGATATGCACCTATAATTTGGAAAGCAATAATGATAACATTTATTGTGTTTGAATTATTGTGGACAGGACGGATTCATTACGTAATAAGGACACGAGGATGTAATAAAATCATCAGCATTTATTTTTTGTCTGTCTGTCTGTCAGCAGGATTATGTCAAAACTACTGCATGAATTTTGACTACATTTTCACCACAGATAGATATTAGGCCATGGAAGACACCATTAAATTCTGGAGGTGATCCGGATACAGATTCTGGATCAAGTTTCACTTTATATAGGCTCTGAAGGATTACGTCAACACTACTTTGTGGATTCTCACCTACTTTCCAGCATGGATACATATTAGGCCACGGGACACTCCACTGAATTTTGTAGGTGATCCGGGTCTGAATTCTGGATCAAGATAACACTTTGTATAGGCTTTGAAGGATTACTTCAAAACTATTTCACAGATTCTCACCACATTTGCACCACAGATACATATTAGGGTTTGGAAGACTCCACTGAATTTTGAAGGTGATCTGGATCCGGATTCTAATCAAGATTTCACTTTATATAGGCTTTGAAGGATTACGCCACAACTACTTAAAGGATTCTCACCAAATTTGCAACACAGATAGATATTAAGGCATGGAAGACTCCACTGAATTTCGGATGTAATCTGGATCTGGATTCTGGATCAAGACTTCACTTTATATAGGCTTTGAAGGATTACATCAAAACTACTTCACAAATTCTCACCACGTTTGCAACACAGATAGATATTAAGGCATGGAAGACTCCACTGAATTTCAGATGTAATCTGGATCTGGATTCTGGATCAAGTTTTCACTTTATATACGCTTTGAAGGATTACTTTAAAACTACATCACGGATTCTCACCAAATTTGCAACCCAGATAGATATTAAGGCGTGGGAGACTCCGCTGAATTTTGTAGGGGATCCGGATCCGGATTCTGGATCAAGTTTTCACTTTATACAGGCTTTGAAGGATTACTTAATAGTACATCACGGATTCTCACCAAATTTGCAACACAGATAGATATTTGGGCATGGAAGACTCCACTAAATTTCGGAGGTAATCTGTATCCAGATCCGGATTCTGTATCAAGACTTCACTTTATATAGGCTTTGAAGGATTACGTCAAAACTACTTCACAGATTCTCACCACATTTGTACCACAGATAGATATTAAGGCATAGAAGACTCCACTGAATTTTGGAGGGGATCCGGATCCGGACTGGCGGACGTCAGAAATCTGTGATTGCTCTTGTTCATTAATACATCTTAAATGCCAAATGCTCTTTCAAAGCCTACATCCACAGGGGGTGGGGCAGAGATTTCAAGTTCCAGGAAGGAGTGCTGAAAACTGAGGTCAGGAGAAGTCTGGAAACTGTGCACTTCACCAGCACGTCAGCACGCATCCATTCAGACGAATCTGCAAGTATCTGCAGCCCAGTTACCCAGAACACCTTTCTCTGTGCAGCAATAAAACTGCTCAACCCAGTGATAAATCACTAACGTAGTGACACCATCAAGTAAGCCTTCACCATAGCAACTGCTGTTATTTTCATATTTCAGAAATACCTGTCAAATCAAATCAATTTTATTTATATAGCGCCAAATCACAACAAACAGTCGCCCCAAGGCGCTTTATATTGTAAGGCAAAGCCATACAATAATTACGGAAAAAAAAAAAACCCAACGGTCAAAACAACCCCCTAGCACTTGGCGACAGTGGGAAGGAAAAACTCCCTTTTAACAGGAAGAAACCTCCAGCAGAACCAGGCTCAGGGAGGGGCAGTCTTCTGCTGGGACTGGTTGGGGCTGAGGGAGAGAACCAGGAAAAAGACATGCTGTGGAGGGGAGCAGAGATCAATCATTAATGATTAAATGCAGAGTGGCGCATACAGAGCAAAAAGAGAAAGAAACACTCAGTGCATCATGGGAACCCCCCAGCAGTCTAAGTCTATAGCAGCATAACTAAGGGATGGTTCAGGGTCACCTGATCCAGCCCTAACTATAAGCTTTAGCAAAAAGGAAAGTTTTAAGCCTAATCTTAAAAGTAGAGAGGGTGTCTGTCTCCCTGATCTGAATTGGGAGCTGGTTCCACAGGAGAGGAGCCTGAAAGCTGAAGGCTCTGCCTCCCATTCTACTCTTACAAACCCTAGGAACTACAAGTAAGCCTGCAGTCTGAGAGCGAAGCGCTCTATTGGGGTGATATGGTACTATGAGGTCCCTAAGATAAGATGGGACCTGATTATTCAAAACCTTATAAGTAAGAAGAAGAATTTTAAATTCTATTCTAGAATTAACAGGAAGCCAATGAAGAGAGGCCAATATGGGTGAGATATGCTCTCTCCTTCTAGTCCCTGTCAGTACTCTAGCTGCAGCATTTTGAATTAACTGAAGGCTTTTCAGGGAACTTTTAGGACAACCTGATAATAAAGAATTACAATAGTCCAGCCTAGAGGAAATAAATGCATGAATTAGTTTTTCAGCATCACTCTGAGACAAGATCTTTCTAATTTTCGAGATATTGCGCAAATGCAAAAAAGCAGTCCTACATATTTGCTTAATATGCGCATTGAAGGACATATCCTGATCAAAAATGACTCCAAGATTTCTCATAGTATTACTGGAGGTCAGGGTAATCAACATCCCTGTCAACATCCACAAATCAGTAATGTCACACAGTGTGTCATTACAATTTTGAGACAGATTTGTGGGCTTGCTGTGGTTCACAGAGGGTTATCTCTTGGATCTTATTGCATTACTGCAGCCTCTGTAGTAAAATCCAGGTTTCTTTGACATTTGAAAATTTCTGTATAATATAGCACTTAAAGATACAGTACAATGGTGCTTTAAAATGAATACTTTACATAATTCCTACTATGAATTCTATTTTACATTACCTCCGCTTTTCTGTATTCAAACAGCTCTATACTCCTCATCTGTTATTATACTGGTCTGGAAGATTATCTCTGCATTATGCCCTGTCTGAATTATTCTAATAATTAGTAAAAATACATGCTCTGATAATTCAAAGCTATATATATAAAATACTCTATTACTACTTCTACTCTATTTTAGGGATTTAAGTATGTTTCATTTAATTTAATTAATTTCAAATACAATATCTATATCTTGTTTTTGATATATATTCTTGCACTATTTTATCTTTTTTTTGCACTATTTTATTTTTATTCTATTTCATTTTGATTCTATGTTATTGCACTGCAACTGGATGGCCCTAATCTTGTTGTACCAATGTATAATGACAATAAAAGGCATTCTGATTCTGATTCTGAATATTGTTTTGCACTTAATTTACAATGTTATGTGGAAAACTTTACCTTAACCCCTTAATGCCCGAATTTATATAGCTGTATATAAAAAATGTTTTGTGTGTGTTTTTGCCTTTAAGTAGATGGTAAATAATGTTGAGATTATTAATTTCACTTTTGCACAAAAACTAGATAGTAATATTGGGTATTCTGGTAATGACTTTATGTTATAATGTTATAATAATAATGACGGTATGTTGCAAATTTGCGACAACGGGCATACTGGTCAATTTGGTAAGTTGCATATTTGAGTCAGAGATTGTAGCATATATGCAACAATGGGCGTTAAGGGGTTAACTTTATCAATTAAATTCAATGTTTTATTTCTTAGAGTGTAGCATTTAACCCACAACCAGCCAAAAGGTTTGAAAGACACATTTTTGTGAAAATAATAATTAAAGAGTACACTTTTTATAGTCAAAATTTTTTTTTAACATAAATTATCTTATTTTAAAAGTTCTGACAGTCCTGGAAGCAACCATGTGCGCCAAACACAATCAAGACAAAAGAACGAAACCTAAGCTCAAAATATTGATATTTTTTCAAAATCAATTTATTTTGCATGTTTTGTTGAAAAAAAAAAGGTTAAAAATAAGATTGCTTGTTTATCTACATTCTGTTAAAAATTTTAAGCTCCTCGGTCCAACAAAAAAAAAGCTCTGTAATTATCGCTGTTTCAACTAATTACTATAACTGGCCACATCTTTATCGAATTTTCACAGTGAGCTGGTGTTGCTTCACCTTGAGATATTTAATTCAATGATGTGTGAACCAGAGTCTGATAATCAATATGATAGAGAGAACCCTCTAGACTTCAACGGCATGTTGTAAAAAGTAAAATAAGTCTTCTCCCAAATGTGGCCAGAGAACCTTAATTTAGCTTTTCTACCATTATATTTCTTTTGCCGAGTAAAGTTGCGTTCATGTAGCAAGGTATAGCAAGGTATTTACACTCCATCAACAAATGTATTTAAATGTATTGACTTGTGCGCAGACACCATGCATCTGAAATCAATGAGAATTTAATTAATGAATCTGAAGACAGGCAGAAGCATCCTGAACCGTGGGAAGCAATTCTTTTTTTTTTTTTTTTTTTTGGAAGGAATTTTTATGAAAATCTTATTGCATACAGAGCCTTGTTAAGCATTGTATTCTGCTATTAAATGTGCTAAACACAAGCACTTGCTGATAATGGAGGGAATGTTGCTGCCAAAAATGTATTTAACACAAGTCCTAATCATGCTGCAAAAGATGACAGACTTTTCAGCTGACTATCACCCTTATAATTTTACATTTTGCTTGAAAATATGCACATAGAATGCAGGGCCAACACATATGTGTGTGTGTGTGTGTGTGTGTGTGTGTGTGTGTGTGTGGTGTGTGTGTGTGTGTGTGTGTGTGTGTGTGTGTGTGTGTGTGTGTGTGTGTGTGTGTGTGTGTGTGTGTGGTGGGGGTGGAGTATTACTTCCAGATTATTACTATTATTAGCTGCAACATCACATTTTGTTTCATTTCAAACATACTAGCTTTTGAGGTGAGATTTACTAAATGTCAAAAAACTAAGAAATACAAATAACATCAAACAGCATCTTAACAGCTCAGAAGGACCCCCCCCCCCCCCATCAGAAAATTCTGGCTACGGCCCTGCAGCCTGAACCTGATACTAGATTAGATGAGAAGCCTGATATTAGATCCGAGGGTTATAAAGATGCTTAATAATACTTTGGGTCAACATTCAGATGATATATTCCATAAACAAATTTATAGAAACAAGCAATTTTTCAATCAAGTTAGAGCAAAAACATTATATGCAATGTAGTGTAAGGGGCAATGCTTCAATGTTCAGATGACTTTCCAACGTGCATGAATAAAATCTGGTGTAAACACCACAAAATGTTCGCATTAGCAAATTTGCTTTGCATCGTAAACATTCTTAAATATTTAAGCATTCCCATAAAAACTCTATCAGCCGGCTCAGTCCAGCATTATCTGCAGCAGGATCGGCCTTTTACAAACCAGTATCAGGCCAACTCTATAAAACACGTACGACACCAACTCCAGCAAGGAGCAACAAGTTCTGTCATGAACCCAGTGACACCATGTCCTGCAGTGCCGGCTGCGTCCACCAGATGGAGACATTTCCCTTTTAAAAAAACTGTTTTCAAAACAAGCTACTGCTCCCTGATGCAAAGTAGGGGAACAAACTTTTGAAGTGCATTTGGGAGTGCAAGAATTTGGCTTTAAAAGCACCTGAATGGAGGACACGCACTTCACAGTTTCCAGTTCAGCTCCTCTGAGTGCCGACTCTCTGATGACAGATGGACTTGCAGATATTTTGGGAGCCTGATCTGTTTAGAAGTAGAGAGGCCTCAGCACCTCCCATGTGCTCAAACCAGAGAGGGTTGACGGGGAAGGAGATGAGGGAGGAAGAGGGTGAGAGAATGAGTGAGGAGGGAGCATAAAAGTGAGAGTGAGTGACAGTGGGGAGCAAAAGGAAAAGAGGAAGGGGGGGGTGTTTTTATCCTCATGTGCACTCAGTCAGAGGGGTCAGTGAGTGCGAGTGTTCCTGGACTGACTGTCAAAACAGGGCAGCGACCACAGACACGTGCACGTGTACGACATGCACATGTGCATGTGTCTGTGGTCGCTGCACAAGTGTCCAGGAAGCTTTTCAATAACAACACAGAGCAGCAGCAGCAGCAGCAAACACCGTCTTTAGAGAACTGCGTCACTGCATCGCCAGCATGCGCTCCTCTCCAAAGCGTGTGCATGCAAAGTGTGTAAAAGTGGAGTCTGTGGTGCAGAAGAGCAACAAGAAACTGCTCACTTACCAGGTAGAGGAGGAACATGTGCAGGCCGGTGCCAAGGCCCACCGAGGACAGGATGCCCAGGCCGAGCCAGTAGGCGCACCACAACGTCGTCTTCTCCACATAACGCACATACTGCAGAGGCCAGAGAGAGGGACAGTCAACCACATGCACACACACATGCACAGAGCGAGAGCAAAACAAGAGGGAGGGAGGCAGAAGCTCAGTGTGAGAGAAGGTACGCAAAAGCGTGCAAAACACAGGGCACTTTAAAGGGTGGGAGAGGGCAAGTGAGTGGTGGAGGAAGAGAGAAAGACAAGAGAGAAACAGAGAGAGGGAGAGGGTGTTGTTGAGTTTAGAGGACAGAGCCGTAGGGTAGGAGTGTTCAGAAGAACGCCACTATTATTCTTTATGGTGGCAGCCAGCTCTTACACAACTCCAAAAATCCCACAAGCCAAAACTTCTCTCACATGCTTCCTGCATCGCCTGTTCTGCACCACAACTACGACATTTACACCTTCACCTATAGATCGCTATGGCAGGTGGTTCCCAGGAGGAAGTGTGGCTTGTGTAGATTACGGGAACAGGGGAGGGGAGTACAGGGGTGGGAGCGAGGCCGTGCAAGGACTCCATTTCCCAGGAAACCTGGCAAAACAAAAACAGCACGTCCTGCCTCACTCTTTGCTGGCAGAGAGCTGAGCAACTCAGCAGCAGCCAACAGCGATTGTTATGTGTGGTTACTGAGAACAGATTACACAACTGGGTGTTTGGCATTTGGAAAAAAAAAACTGGCACCGAGTTTCAAAATACGACAGCTAAAGGCAGGAAAAAGAAGAAGTGGGGGGGCAAAAAGGAAGGGTTCTCAAAAGACCTACAGCACAGTACACACTGTGTTACTAGTACTTTCTCACAAATGAGTAGATGAGTAAACATGGTTAAAAAGTGATTTGGCACATGTGATGATGTTCTTGTAAATGGTCCTCCAAAAGTACTGGAACACTTGGTATTTGTTTATGGTATTTCAAATACAAAAAATAAAAAAATTCTAAAATTATCTTCCTTAAACTGAAAGTGAAAGCAAATATATACAACTTGATATAAATTAATTAAAAATATGAAAGCCAAGATGATGGGTTGCATAAGTAATCACTTTTATTGCCAGTATTCTTCAGACAAGTCAGGGGATGGATACATGAACATTTCCAAGTCTTGGACTTTATATCGGTTATGTAGAAATACAAACAGTATGGCACTCTATGGTAAATCTGCATGGAGTAGACAGTTCTCAAAAACTGACTGTACAAGAAGGAGAAGAGTGAGGAAAGCCACCAAGACACCCCCAGACAACCCAGCAGAAGTTATAGGCTTCTGTTGCTGTGATTGGAGAAACTGTTTTGCATTTTGTAGCACCAGTTACAGCTGCATGTTGAAGTGATATAGATGAGGATGTTCTTAAAAAGAAGACCTGAAAGTTCAGCTACAAGTTGCCAGAAGGTACATCTGAGATGCAAGCCTAGACTTGACGTTTTGGTGAAAGAAAATCCTTCTCTGCTCCACTTCATCATGAACTGGTGATACAAAATTCAAAACAAACAATGTGCACAATTTCTCCAATCACAGCCATATAAGCCTATAACTTCTTCTGGGTTGTCTAGGTGTCTTGGTGGCTTTCCTCACTTTTCACTGTCTACTCCATGCAGATTTACCATAGAGTGCCATACTGTTTATATTTCTTTATTATTGATGTAAATAAAGTCCAAGATGTATTCAGTGACCTGGAAATGTTCATGTATCCATCCCCTGACTTGTCTGTAGAAAACTGGCAATAAAACTGATTATTTAGAGGTATCATACCAAAGCGTCCATCTTGGATTTTATATTTTTTGAAATACCAAGTGTTCCAATACTTTTGGAGGGCACTGTATGTATCCTCTCAGGAAATTCATCTGAGTTTCTACAGAACCAATGGCACAATCATAGATTGTTTTTTCCTTTGCAACTTCACAACTGTAGAGCAGGTGGTTTGGTGGGATAAGGAGTAGAGTCTGTAGACCTCAGTGTGATTCACGGTAATGGTACCTATCTGTATCTATGGACAAGACACTTCATCTGCATTGTCCCCAGTCCATTCAGCTGTAAGTAGGTACCAACTTTGGCTGGGGAAGTGACCTGCATTGGAGTGGTGTCCCATCCATGGACAGCTGTAGGCTCCCACCATCTTCATGCTACATAATCCAGGGATAAGCACCAACAATACCTCAGGTGTTGTGAAAGTGTCGTGACACGGACCCACAACAGGGGGCGTTAATGAACGGACAATGGATAAGCCAAAAAGTAACAATTTAATGTTGTGAATCGCACAACAACGTACAGACAATAACAATATGGTGGACTGTCAATCATACACCAGGTGACGTGTGGGCAGGCTCGACGATAGAAGACGCCTGGAGAGAGAAGAGCTGGAACCCCACACAGCTTCCAACACCAACGGAGCTGAAGAACACCGGAGCCGCCAAGCCCTGCGCCCCCAGGTGGCCGCTGTCTTCAGCAGTCAGACCCGGTACGCTGGCAGAGAACAGAGGACAGTCCAGATGAGTGTGAGTTCGCACACCAGTAATCCCACAGTCTGTATTAGTAAAGGAGGGAAATACCTCACCTCCTCCCATCACACCACACTCGTGCAGCTCCTGGTCAACCACTTATCTGGGTTGGGGTGTGAGGCGAAGCCGTCGCTGTCACACCAAACGCCAATCCTCCAGATAAGGAAAAACTCCAGGAAAACGGCTGGCAAATAGAAGTTCAGGTCTAACACACACAGTGTCAGGCAGCAGAGAAATGACCTGAATGGTAGTTGATTTCTCGGCGAGGAGGTGGAGTTGCAGTCCGGTCTTTTGTAGTGGTGGTGATGGGTGACAGCTTGTGTTGATTACTGACAGCTGTCACCTCAGCAAAAGGCTACGCCCTCTCCCTGCTTGCAGCCCGCACTTCAAGCAGGGCGCCATCTTGTGGTGGTGGGCCAGCAGTACCTCCTCTTCAGCGGCCTCCACACAACATCAGGGACATCTACAGAATAGGAAGCCTTCTCTCTTCTACTGTTGCCACAGTCCAGGTTTGCGATTGTCCTGAATCAACACTAATATCCAGGCTTTCACTGACTTGTGTCCTCAAATCTGCACTGCACTTTGACATAATTATATTCATTATATAATTTCAACTAAAATATGCTTTGGGAGAAAACTAAAATAACAAAAACTCCAGCATTTCAAAGCTTCAATATTCAAATATTTATGGACCCAGCTATATGTTTTCAATTTTTGTGGATGGTCACCACATCTAACCCCACATGCTGACAACACTGTGAACTGATGATGATCAGAGTTGATGCATTGACCCCCTCGCTAGATTACAGAACGGTTATATAATACTACATATTTTTAGTCATCATTCACCTTCTGATGTGTTCCTTCAATCTGGTACACAATGACGAGGACAGTAAACAGGATCAGCACACCAAATACAGCCTGTCTTTGCTGCCAGAGCCTGGGTGAAGAAGAGGAGGATGAAGATGGAAAATGATGGATAGTGCAGAGGAGTCAAAGACAAAAGAATAAGCCATGCAAGGACAAAGATTAGTGTGTAAGAAGCAAGGAAGGAGAGTGAAAGTGAAGATGGAGAAAGTGAAAGACAGGAGGGAAAAGAGGAATTATTAGAAGGATGAATGAGGAAGTCTTAGCAGAAAGCAAGGGTGCTTTGTCATTGCAGCTTTAGAAGAGACCTGGAATTGAAGAAGATACTCCAGTTACAAGATTCTGCACCAATAGGACAATGTTCATGTGAATAGTACAGGGCATCCGGAAAGTATTCACAGTGCTTCACTTTTTCCACATTTTGTTATGTTACAGCCTAATTCCAAAACGGATGAAATTCATTTTTCCCCCTCAAAATTCTACACACAATACCCCATAATAACAATGTCAATAAAGTTTTGCAAATGTATTAAAAATAAAAATAAAAATAAAAAACTGGGAAATCACATGTACATAAGTCTTCACAGCCTTTGCCATGAAGCTCAAAATTGAGCTCAGTTTCATCCTGTTTCCACTGATCATCCTTATGGTGTTTCTACAGCTTAATTGGAGTCCACCTGGGGTAAATTCAGTTGATTGGACATGATTCGGAAAGACACAAACCTGTCTACATATAAGGTCCCACAGTTGACAGTCAGAGCACAAACCAAGCATGAAGTCAAAGGAATTGTCTGTAGACCTTCACAAGAGGATTGTCTCAAGGCACAAATCTGGGGAAGGGTACAGAAACATTTTTGCTGCTTTGACGGTCCCAATGAGCACAGTGGCCTCCATCATTCATAAACGGAAGAAATTTGGATCCACCAGGACTCTTCCTAGAGCTGGCCCCCCGTCTAAACTGAGCGATTGGGGGAGAAGGGCCTTAGTCAGGGAGGTAACCAATAACTTGATGGTCACTCTGTCAGAGCTCCAGCATTCCTCTGTGGAGAGAGGAGAACTTTCCAGGAGGACAACCATCTCCGCAGCAATCCACCAATCAGACCTGTATGGTAGAGTGGCCAGACAGAAGCCACTCCTTAGTAAAAGGCACATGGCAGCCCACCTGGAGTTTGACAAAAGGCAGCTGAAGGACTCTCAGACCAGGAGAAACAAAATTCTCTGGTCTGATGAGACAAAGGTTGAATTCCTTGGTGTGAATGCCAGGTGTCATGTTTGGATGAAACCAGGCACCATCCCTACAGTGAAGCATGGTGGTGGCAGCATCATGCTGTGGGGATGTTTCTCAGCAGCAGCAACTGGGAGACTCACCAGGCTTGAGCGCTCTTGACCTCAAACTAGTGCCATTGTCCTTTTTTCAGCAAGACAATGACTCTAAGCACACAGCCAAGATATCAAAGGAGTGGCTTCAGGACAATTCTGTGAATGTCCTTGAGTGGCCCAGCCAGAGTCCAGACCTCAATCCGATTGAACATCTTTAGAGAGATCTGAACCGACGTTCCCCATCCAACCTGATGAAGCTTGAGAGGTACTGCAATGAGGAATTGGTATAACTGCTCAAAGATAGGTGCACCAAGCTTGCTGCATCATATTCAAGAAGACTTGATGCTGTAATTGCTGTCAAAGGTGCATCAACAAAGTATTGAGTAAAGGGTGTGAATACTTATGTACATGTGATTTCTTAGTTTTTTATTTTTAATAAATCTGAAAAATTATTTTTAAAAAATCATGTTGTCATTATGGGGTGTTGTGAGTAGAATTTTGAGGAAAAAATTAATTTACTCTATTTTGGAATAAGGCCGTAACATAAAATGTGGAAAAAGTGAAGTGCTGTGAATACTTTCCGGATGCACCGTATGTTACATGTACCACATATAAACCGTTGGCAATTAAAACTGCAGCATATATCACCTGTAGAGCAGGTAGCTCAGTGGATAAGGAGCTGGACTGCAAATACATAGACTTGGATTTGTATCCTGCTCACGTTACCTGTTTGTGTGCTTGGACAAGACACTTAATCTACATTGTTGCAGTCCATCCAGCTGTAAATTGGTACTGGCCTTGGCTGGAGAAGCAACCTGCGTTGGGCTGGTGTCCCGTCCATGGGGGAGTTGTAGACTATCATCCACTTGATGCTACGGAATCCAGAGACAAGCACCAACACATCAGGGCCAATATCGGAGTTACTTCTTCTGTATACCACCTGACACCTTGTCCGGGCTCCGGAAAAATATCAAAAGCCCTCGCTTTGATGACAAAAAGGAAAGGAGTACTCTATCTCTTTCAGACTGCCTTACATATTGGCAGCATAATTATTTTACAGAGCGTTCAAGACAAAAACAATTAAAAATGGATCATAGCAATGACAAAATTGGTAAACTTGTCTTTCGGTGCCTCCTTTTTTTCTTTTGAGTTTGGCTGCCCCAGTTGCTCAGTCTGAGGCATACCTACTGGTATCTCCATATGCAACCTAAAATTAGAGTACAGTGAGAAGGAAAATCCTAAAGCACCAAGAGCACTGATGAATCTCAGCTGCAGGAATAAGGAAAAGTGCACAATAGTTACAAAACCTTTACCTCCCAGTGCATTACTTACCTCTGCATCCTTAGCAGCTCCCACCAATGAACTTAGGTATCAGAAAAATTTGTCTCGCCCCTTGGTCTCAAAGGAGAAGGAATGCGTGGAATGTGCATTGGTTTCCCCACCAATTTCCTGACACCTACATAAATGATCCATGCAGGACCTCCCAATCCCAGGGAAGGGTAGATTTCCATCGCAGTTACTGGTAAAAGCAGGGATAAACACAGCCTAGCCAACCATACACACTAAATAGGTTCTGGGAGCAAGAGGCTCCATTCCATCAGGGATGGCACCATGAGCGCAGGTCAAGATAATTTGAGAAGAAACTGATTAATTAATTTGCACAAATAGAGTCCACATGTTGGGTTTGAACCCACAACATTCTTGTATGTGAGGTGACAATCCCAGCCACTGCTCTACTGTGCCGCTCATTGTTTATACCAGCATTGTCCCACTTATACAACCCCTGGCAAAAATTATGGAATCACCGGCCTCGGAGGATGTTCATTCAGTTGTTTAATTTTGTAGAAAAAAAAGCAGATCACAGACATGACACAAAACTAAAGTCATTTCAAATGGCAACTTTCTGGTTCTAAGAAACACTATAAGAAATCAGGAAAAAAAAAAAATTGTGGCAGTCAGTAACGGTTACTTTTTTAGACCAAGCAGAGGGAAAAAAAATATGGAATCACTCAATTCTGAGGAAAAAAATTATGGAATCGTGAAAAACAAAAGAACGCTCCAACACATCACTAGTATTTTGTTGCACCACCTCTGGCTTTTATAACAGCTTGCAGTCTGAGGCATGGACTTAATGAGTGACAAACAGTACTCTTCATCAATCTGGCTCCAACGTTCTCTGATTGCTGTTGCCAGATCAGCTTTGCAGGTTGGAGCCTTGTCATGGACCATTTTCTTCAACTTCCACCAAAGATTTTCAATTGGATTAAGATTTGGACTATTTGCAGGCCATGACATTGACCCTATGTGTCTTTTTGCAAGGAATGTTTTCACAGTTTTTGCTCTATGGCAAGATGCATTATCATCTTGAAAAATGATTTCATCATCCCCAAACATCCTTTCAATTGATGGGATAAGAAAAGTGTCCAAAATATCAATGTAAACTTGTGCATTTATTGATGATGTAATGACAGCCATCTCCCCAGTGCCTTTACCTGACATGCAGCCCAATATCATCAATGACTGTGGAAATTTACGTTCTCTTCAGGCAGTCATCTTTAGAAATCTCATTGGAATGGCACCAAACAAAAGTTCCAGCATCATCACCTTACCCAATGCAGATTTGAGATTCATCACTGAATATGACTTCATCCAGTCAGTCCACGATTGCTTTTCCTTAGCCCATTGTAACCTTGTTTTTTTCTGTTTAGGTGTTAATGATGGCTTTCGTTTAGCTTTTCTGTATGTAAATCCCATTTCCTTTAGGCAGTTTCTTACAGTTCGGTCACAGACGTTGACTCCAGTTTCCTCCCATTCGTTCCTCATTTGTTTTGTTGTGCATTTTCAATTTTTGAGACATATTGCTTTAAGTTTTCTGTCTTGACGCTTTGATGTCTTCCTTGGTCTACCAGTATGTTTGCCTTTAACAACCTTCCCATGTTGTTTGTATTTAGTCCAGAGTTTAGACACAGCTGACTGTGAACAACCAACATCTTTTGCAACATTGTGTGATGATTTACCCTCTTTTAAGAGTTTGATAATCCTCTCCTTTGTTTCAATTGACATCTCTCGTGTTGGAGCCATGATTCATGTCAGTCCACTTGGTGCAACAGCTCTCCAAGGTGTGTTCACTCCTTTTTAGATGCAGACTAACAAGCAGATCTGATTTGATGGAGGTGTTAGTTTTGGGGATGAAAATTTACAGGGTGATTCCATAATTTTTTCCTCAGAATTGAGTGATTCCATATTTTTTTCCCTCTGCTTGGTCTAAAAAAGTAACCGTTACTGACTGCCACAATTTTTTTTCCTGATTTCTTATAGTGTTTCTTAAAGCCAGAAAGTTGCCATTTGAAATGACTTTAGTTTTGTGTCATGTCTGTGATCTGCTTTTTTTCGACAAAATTAAACAACTGAATGAACATCCTCCGAGGCCGGTGATTCCATAATTTTTGCCAGGGGTTGTATTTCAATTACAGGAGCCACACTGATGACCAGTAGGTGGCCATCCTTGCCATCTAAACGCTGTGCTATCAGTTACAAACTACTTCTAAGAACATGAACATGTGAGCTTGTGTTCTTTTGTAGACTAAGCTAAAACTTATTTACATGTATCCACCTTCAGCAGTTACAGCATGTGCTGAAGAGTGAACGGTAGCTTCTCTCCATCAGAACACTGCGTGTAGTGCCTGCGGTTCACCACATCCTCTTGTAGTTTTGAAAATAAACACGTTGTCCTCACCGCAAAGGCCTCACCGAGTGTACAAGCTGACCTTATTTTTGGCCCTCTTTGTCAATATACTGTAGATTTCTTGAAGTTTACATCAGCTAGACTTCTTGTTGGTCTTCAAGATGTGTTGCCTTTCATCCAACTGATGTTTGCGGTTGTCCAATTGAGGTGGAATAAACTTCTAGATACCTCCTACGAGGATGACTGATTCATTGACAGTCAACGAGGATTATTTGGTGTATAAAAAGCATGTTGCACAACATAGGGAAGGTGACGCTGAAGCAGGAGCTGTTGCAAGATGGGCTGATACCGATGCTTTGTTGTGTGCAAGTGAGGTAACAACAGCAATGAAGGAGGAAAAAGCTTTTATGTTCCAAAATACTGCAATGATGGAGCATAATGACGAGACGGAAAACAAGCAAATCCTGTGATTGAGCTTGTGCTGTGTCTGAGGTTTCACTATATCTCCATCTGAAGACTAAACTATTACAGAGGAGCCTTTCTGGGCTGATAGCACCAAGGACACCTTCTGTCTGAGGTTGTGAATTTCTGCTTTTGTCTGTCTCTGATGGACAGGAAGAGTATGAAGGCCGTTACTCCCAACAACAACCACCACAATATCTTCCTGTGTTTGCCCAGAGCATTAAAAAATGGAAGCATACACATACTCAATGACAGAATTCTAATTTTAATATTAGCCTCTGTCTTAAAATAAGGAAAAAATCTTGTTCCTTTGCTTGGATGATTTGAAATCCATTGTCTTTCCTTGTTACTGATTAAATACAGCTTGATATTAGCTGGAAAAAAACGTATTAAGAAAAAGTGAGATACATTTTCCCAAAATAAGACATGTTTTCTTATGTAAAAAAAAAAATGCTTGACAAGATTATTTTTCTATTTAGACAAAAATAAAGTCAAATTTTCTTTAAACAACTCATTTTTTACTTTCTTAGATACAGTTTTTGCAGTGCCCTTTCTGCTGATCCAGAACTTAATAAAGTTTTGATGTCCAACAGGAAATGAACCTCCAAAATGCTGACAGGTCTTCTGCTAATTTTAGTTTAATGAATTGCAAACAGCCCTTGAGGATCAAACGCCTTCATTTAAATTGTATTTTGTGGAGCAAAAAGTCTTCTTCAAATGGTGACACCAAGCTTCAGGAAAATAAAAACAAATGAGGCCGCTTCATACAACTTCAGCTGACATCACATGGCCTCTTCTGCATCATATCTCAGATGTTAATATTGTCCATGTTTATTGGTTTACATGACCAGTTAGAGCAGAGGCCACAGGGCAGAAAACTGGGATTTTGAACAAGGTATTGCACTTAAAAATATGAGAAAATGTATTTTATATGAATGTAAATTAGGCTGTGATTTTATAAGTTGCTTGTGGTGAAAATTTCAAACACACTGAGAGACTCACTGACCTCATCAGTGACAATCATGTCCCCTGGGAGTGTATGGGTTTGAGAGGTATTAGGTTCATACAAGAAACAGATCAATTCTAGGCTAAAGTCTCCCATGTGCCTTCTGGCAAATTCTATTTTACTGCTTATTGCGTCAATTTGATTTGTTTATTGGTATGCTTATGTTAACTGTTTCAAATTTTAACTAATTTGTTGACGCGGTGGCCAGAACCTGCTCTTGTGAAGCATCTTGGGGTGACTTGGAAATGTTCAAATATCCACCATCTGTCTAAAGAAAGCTGACATCAAAAGTGATGATGTGTACATATTTAGTTTCTCCAATTACTTAAGGGCTCTGAAAATGCAGGGATTGTGTATAAAATGACCCATAATTCCTAAATGGTTGGCATGTTTTTTTTTGTTGTTAAATCCCTTGAATTAAGGCTGAAAGTCAACACTACAATCATATCTTTATTGTTTCATTTTATGTTCACTGTGGTGATGTACAAAGGCAAAACTTGCAAAAATGTCATTACTCTCCAAATAGTTATGGGCCAAATCAATGAATTCTGTAGCCATTCCTGATCTTTGGTGATACATTAGTTTGAGCAGCACACATCCTCATTGTGATGAGGTTGGGTGGCCAGCTCCTATTCTCATCACCCTTTTATCTCCCAAACTGAAATCAGTCAACAGGAGGGGGCATCAGGCGCCAGTCCCACCCAGAACGTTAACCCATGACCGCCACACCCCTCAAAATGGACCTTACCTCCATAACCACTCTTGAAGGGTGCTGAGCAGCTCCAAAGTGAAGTAGTAGAGCGTGAGCAGAGGTTTCTTCCATAACACCAGAGAATCACATTCCCCCTGGTTGCTCTGCTTCCCCTCATCCACAGGCAGCACTGAATCTGGACAAGCACAACATAAATGTTGGAAGAAAGACTGTCAATTAGACAGTGGTGGGCACAGATAACCAAAAAATTAACTTCGATAACAGATAATCAGATAACTGAAAAGTTATCTTTGATAAAGTTAAACAGATAAACCACCCAAAAATGTATCGGAAGTTACAGATAACCAATAAATTCCAGTATTATCTCTGGTACATTTGCAACTACTAACAAGCTGAATTTGAGTTTTAACACCACAATTGCTTTTTTCATTCATGCAAGAATTTTTTTGGACCAAGTTTCAGGTTAATCACGCGTCCTGCATCGTGTAGTGTACATGGAGTAACAAGCTGCGTTTAACATCTCACGACCACCTCCTGATTGCTGATCATATGGTCAGATGAAAATCAAACCTGTTTGATATTATTCTCTATCCTGCTGCTGAAGAGCTACAAGCATCCAACCGCTCGCTCTGTGCATGTGCAAACACCGCAGACCTGTCTTGTAATGGGTTTTTTTTGTTGTTGTTGTTTTGTTTTGTTTTTAAACTTAATTTGTAAAAAAAAATAAAAATAAAAATTTGCAAAGCCAAAAAGTTGATTTGACAACCATCTGATATAACCGGGGTCAAAATAAATAGAACACTGCCATCTACTGGTGCCCAGATGCTTAGTACTTAGGGCGAATACTGCCATGAACACTACTGGCCAGTAGATGGGAGTAGAGGCCCGAAAACTTGCCAAAACAAAATTCCAGACAATCCGTGTCTGCTACATTTAAGATGCGTGGAATTTAACAAATGAAAATACAATAACGTCTATAAACCCAGAGAATATATTCACGAGACTTTTAGGCACTAGAGTTTAATGCTGCTGTCCGTGGAGCCTGAAGAGAGTGTCTGAAATGCATTTGTCCTGTCGTGAACGTACTGAGTCCGATAATTTTTAGATCGCTAACATGTTTTTATAGGTGAAGTGAATAAATCTTAATCAGTTAGAATCTTTTGTTAAGTCTGATATTAAAGATTTTAGCGCTTACCTGTTAAATGTTTTGTAGCAGATAAACAGCCCTGGTCTCTGTAAACAGAACTGAGCTGGTTTCAGGAGAAACCCCTCTGTCCTCTGCAGTCAGAGAAGAGCTGGTCACAACATAATTGCTCTTGACACCATACTAACTTAATGGCAATATCACCCAAGTCATCCAGAGCCATACAGTTTTAACTTATTTTAACAAAAATTTTAACAAAACTAATTTCAGACATGTTATTTAAATTACAGTCACTTCTGCAGTTTTATAAATTGAAAACATCAGCTATATGTTTTAGTTTTAAAGTATTGCACTAATTTTGAGGTTTTAGTGTGGATATGCTGTGTCCAGGTGCATTATGGGTAATCTCACTACAGTCACGACAAGAGAAATGCATTTGAGATGCTCTGATCAGGCTCCACATGGACAACAGCATTAAACTCTTTGTATATTGTGCCTAAAACTCTTGTGAGAATAAATTCTCAGGGTTTATAGACATTGTTATTGTGTTTGTTTTATGTAAAAATGCCAGAAGAAGCTCAGGTTGCTTCTCCATGCAGATTAAACGTAGCACACGGATAATATGGAATATTTGTTTTGGAAAGTTTTCACGGCCTCTACTGCCATCTACTGGCCAGTAGTGTTAATGGCAGTATTCACCCTAAGTATTGAGATATCCAATTCTTTGCACAACTGAGAGTTGTGGCAGACTCTTGCAGCAGCTAAAGAAATAAAAATGTACATTTTGGTTGTATAATGTTCATTTATAATTGTCGTTATGGATTTTGTTGTTTAAACAGCAGCAATTCTCTGGCACGTAAAAAAAAAAAACTGGTATGCAAAGGATTATGGATAAGGGTCTGAGTGTCTGGGCGCCAATAGATGGCAGTGTTCTATGGATTTTGACCCCGGTTATATCAGACGGTTGAAAAATCACAACTTGATTTTTGGCTTTTGTAAATGGCTTTTTTTTTTTTACATATGAATAAAATGGCATATTTTACAAAAGCACATTTATATGTAAATACCAACACACAAGTCACATCACATTAACGTGTTGGTTTTTACAAAGAATGAATGAGTCAACCAATCAGCAGAGGCTCATTTACCCATAATCCCTTTGGCATCTGTCTGTGTTTGTTAAAAACTTCAGAATTAGTGCATTATTTAAAATGAAAAGATATGTGTTATATTTTAACTTTGTACAAATGACAGAATTGACATTAATGGAGTTATTTTTAAAACATTTTTTAATCAAAACCATAAGTCAAAACTGCTTTATTTTCCAAGACCTCTGCCTCACGGTGGCACTGCGGTATCCTGTTAAGGAGTAATGGCTTGTTTTGTGTGTGTAGAGTTGAGCTTAGCTCCTCTCAACTACTTCATTGCTGCAGAATATGTAGTAAACAAGAGAATCCAGCAGTGAGCAGGGTGCACAAAGACAAAAGTTGTTGCAAGTGTACCAGAGACAATACTGAAAGTTAACGGTTAGCTGTAGCTTCCGATAAATTTTTGGGTGGTTTATCAGTTTATCTTTATAAAAGATAACTTTTCACTTAGCTGATTAGCTGTTATCTAAGATAACTTTTTGGTTAGCTGCACCCACCACTGACCGTTTCACATTTGGATGTATTACTCCACACCCTGACCAGTGTTCTGACGAGATGTCATTCCTGTCGAGAGGCCAGCCCTCCACCCAACTGCGCATGTGCATGCATGCGCAATATTGTCGGGACGAGGAACTGTCAATTTATGCGACGAGACACACAATTCAACAGAACACTGGCTGCGTGTGCTGCTACACAGATGTCATAATGGTGCTGTTAGCTGAGAGCAAGAGAGAGTAGTGTACCCTTGCCACTTCCGAAATGGGTTAATTTAAGCTACCATACGAAAGTAGTGATGTAGATTCTGACATAGAATTACCGTTTCACATTTGATGGATTACTCTGCACCCTGACCGCTGTTGAAGTGACGATGCCTCACAGCAAGCCTCGCCGACCGAATTACCTACAGAAAAATCCACTGTGCAAACGATGGAATTAGATTAGAATGGGAATAACCCCATTGTGTCTGATGAATTGCGGATGTTCATGCTGTTATACGGTTGCAAATTGAGCTTTACGGATATTTGTGACCAGCATGAATGTCTGCAAATCATCAGACACAAGGGGGTTATTCCCATTCTAATCGAATTCCATCGTCTGCATGGTTTATTTTTCTGTAAGTAATTGGGTTTGGTGAAGCTTACAACATTTCTCCATCTCGTCAGCTGCACTGAGTAATTCCGTATCAGAATCCACTTCAATACTTTGGTATGATTAAATTGACCCATTTCGGCATTGTTGTCGCTGCACTAGTTTCTCTTGCTCTCAGTTGACAGTGCCATTATTGACATCTGCATAGCAGCGCGGTCAAGGTGCGGAGTAATACATCAAATGTGAAACAGTCAAATATTTTGCCACCGTCAACGTGATATTTTATGGTCTGAAAACTTTACACGATTAACCAATCAAATTTGCGCAACAAATGTAATTGGATTAGAATGTGCATTTGAAGTATTTGAAAATGTCAGTTAAAGTAACTCGTTTTGATACAAATGGGACCAGATGACATATCTTTATGACCACGGTTGGGTTCAAACACCAGACTGCTCATATTTGAGACCACTGCTCTACAAGGTCAGCTAAAGGGGAAGACATCCCAACAACATTCCATGTTATTGAGGGAGTATCAAGTGTTTTTGGCCCGGGGGGGTAGAAATCTGGGAGCCACTGTAATAGTGTGGTACATGCAATGTTGTATTTCTGAATATGTGCAAACAGAACCAAAGAATGATTTATTTCAAATAAAATATTTTCAAGTCTTCATGAGTGTAATGTATTGCATGAATCTTTTATTATTATTATTATTATTTACCTATCTGCTGTCCGTTTTGCTCCTCATTTGCACCGTGATGCTTCTGCAAGAGCTCACCTTCTGCCCCACTGTCTGCCATCTCATCCATCAAAAAGGAGTCCCGGTGAGAGAAGAGACAAGTCTTCACATCACAAACAGCCACAGATAGACACACAAACTGTGTCAAACACGTGCATAAACATCCATAGTCGTGTCTGTGTGTGCTGGTACGCCCTGCAGACTACAAATAACCCAGTGCGGTTTAACCTAAAGATTACTTTAATAATAATAACTGTTCCGATTAGTTGCCTGGAAGGAAGATCATTTAAACCCTAGAGGCAGGCAGCCAGGACACGGAGGAATGTGTGCCAAAGACCAACTGATTTAATAACTCCAAGGTGACAAAACATAAATTATACAGTGGGATCTTCAACAAACAGTGAGGAAACAGGATTAAACGTCTGACAAAACATAGGACAGCATGGAGGAGAAACTGAACTATTGACTGAGAGCTGTGTAGGAGAAACCGGAAGGAAGAACTAACAGGTGCACATGAAATAACAGAACAACAAAGGGTGAGTGGAAAACATGATGAACAAAAACCAATCAACTCTGCTGATGAAGGGAAGTAAACATACGGAAATAAAAGACAACCTCAGGGGGAGACACGAACAAAGAATGAAGCATCCATGATAACAAACATACAAGATGATCACAAAGAAACCATGAACCAAAACCAGAATACAACAGGTCAAACGAGGAACTCAGAGCCCGAAGTACACATACAAAGCCCGAGGAACGCAGGGGCACAGACCAGGAGTGACACAGACACCAAAACGGATGATCCAAACATCTCACCAACTCAACACCTGACACACAAGACACAGAGAACAAACACAGGTAAAGTGCATAACACAAACACACGCAGGAGACGGGACGACAGGTGCACATGCACAGACACACACACCTGAGAACAGCAGGTGCACACAAAGGAACGCAAGAATCACACACAAATTCCAGAATAAAGACAAGACAGAGCACACACACAGATGACAGCCGGGAGCGCGTGTGTGCTTACACATACACCCACACGACTCGTGAGGCAGGGAAGCAGACACACACACAGGACCCAGAAAACAGGGAGGCAGACACACACTCACACAGGACTCAGAAAACAGGGAGGCAGACACACACTCACAAAACACCCAGAAAACACTGAGGCAGACACACACTCACACAGGACCCAGAAAACAGGGAGGCAGACACACACTCACACAGGACTCAGAAAACAGGGAGGCAGACACACACTCACAAAACACCCAGAAAACAGGGAGGCAGACACACACTCACATCGGACCCAGAAAACAGGGAGGCAAACACACACTCACACAGGACGCAGAAAACAGGGAGGCAAACACACACTCACACAGGACCCAGAAAACAGGGAGGCAAACACACACTCACACAGGACGCAGGAGGCAGACACACACTCACACAGGACCCAGAAAACAAGGAGGCAGACACACACACAGGACCCAGAAAACACTGAGGCAGACACACACTCACACAGGACCCAGAAAACAGGGAGGCAGACACACACTCACACAGGACCCAGAAAGCAGGGAGGCAGACACACACTCACACAGGACTCAGAAAACAGGGAGGCAGACACACACTCACAAAACACCCAGAAAACAGGGAGGCAGACACACACTCACATCGGACCCAGAAAACAGTGAGGCAGACACACACTCACACAGGACCCAGAAAACAGGGAGGCAAACACACACCCACACAGGATCCAGAAAACAGGGAGGCAAACACACACTCACACAGGACACAGGAGGCAGACACACACTCACACAGGACCCAGAAAACAGGGAGGCAAACACACACCCACACAGGATCCAGAAAACAGGGAGGCAAACACACACTCACACAGGACACAGGAGGCAGACACACACTCATACAGGACCCAGAAAATAGGGAGGCAAACACACACCCACACAGGACCCAGAAAACAGGGAGGCAAACACACACTCACACAGGACGCAGGAGGCAGACACACACTCACACAGGACCCAGAAAACAGGGAGGCAAACACACACCCACACAGGATCCAGAAAACAGGGAGGCAAACACACACTCACACAGGACACAGGAGGCAGACACACACTCATACAGGACCCAGAAAATAGGGAGGCAAACACACACCCACACAGGACCCAGAAAACAGGGAGGCAAACACACACTCACACAGGACGCAGGAGGCAGACACACACTCACACAGGACCCAGAAAGCAGGGAGGCAGACACACACACAGGACCCAGAAAACAGGGAGGAAGACACACACACAGGACCCAGAAAACAAGGAGGCAGACACACACTCACACAGGACCCAGAAAATAGGGAGGCAAACACACACTCACACAGGACGCAGGAGGCAGACACACACTCACACAGGACCCAGAAAATAGGGAGGCAAACACACACTCACACAGGACGCAGGAGGCAGACACACACTCACACAGGACCCAGAAAATAGGGAGGCAAACACACACCCACACAGGACCCAGAAAACAGGGAGGCAAACACACACTCACACAGGACGCAGGAGGCAGACACACACTCACACAGGACCCAGAAAACAGTGAGGCAAACACACACTCACACAGGACCCAGAAAACAGGGAGGCAGACACACACACACACACACACACACAGGACCCAGAAAACAGGGAGGCAGACACACACTCACATCGGACCCAGAAAACAGTGAGGCAGACACACACTCACACAGGACCCAGAAAACAGGGAGGCAGACACACACTCACACAGGACTCAGAAAACAGGGAGGCAGACACACACTCACACAGGACGCAGGAGGCAGACACACACTCACACAGGACTCAGAAAACAGGGAGGCAGACACACACTCACACAGGACGCAGGAGGCAAACACACACTCACACAGGACTCAGAAAACAGGGAGGCAGACACACACTCACACAGGACTCAGAAAACAGGGAGGCAGACACACACTCACACAGGACTCAGAAAACAGGGAGGCAGACACACACTCACACAGGACGCAGGAGGCAGACACACACTCACACAGGACCCAGAAAACAGGGAGGCAGACACAAACTCACACAGGACTCAGAAAACAGGGAGGCAGACACACACTCACACAAGACCCAGAAAACAGGGAGGCAGACACACACACTCACACAGGACCCAGAAAACAGTGAGGCAGACACACACTCACACAGGACGCAGGAGGCAGACACACACTCACACAGGACCCAGAAAATAGGGAGGCAAACACACACTCACACAGGATGCAGGAGGCAGACACACACTCACACAGGACCCAGAAAACAGGGAGGCAAACACACACCCACACAGGACCAAGAAAACAGGGAGGCAAACACACACTCACACAGGACGCAGGAGGCAGACACACACTCACACAGGACCCAGAAAACAGGGAGGCAAACACACACTCACACAGGACGCAGGAGGCAGACACACACTCACACAGGACCCAGAAAACAGTGAGGCAAACACACACTCACACAGGACCCAGAAAACAGGGAGGCAGACACACACACACACACACACACACAGGACCCAGAAAACAGGGAGGCAGACACACACTCACATCGGACCCAGAAAACAGTGAGGCAGACACACACTCACACAGGACCCAGAAAACAGGGAGGCAAACACACACTCACACAGGACGCAGGAGGCAGACACACACTCACACAGGACCCAGAAAACAGTGAGGCAAACACACACTCACACAGGACCCAGAAAACAGGGAGGCAGACACACACACACACACACACAGGACCCAGAAAACAGGGAGGCAGACACACACTCACATCGGACCCAGAAAACAGTGAGGCAGACACACACTCACACAGGACCCAGAAAACAGGGAGGCAGACACACACTCACACAGGACCCAGAAAACAGGGAGGCAGACACACACTCACATCGGACCCAGAAAACAGGGAGGCAGACACACACTCACACAGGACTCAGAAAACAGGGAGGCAGACACACACTCACACAGGACTCAGAAAACAGGGAGGCAGACACACACTCACACAGGACTCAGAAAACAGGGAGGCAGACACACACTCACACAGGACCCAGAAAACAGGGAGGCAGACACACACACTCACACAGGACACAGAAAACAGGGAGGCAGACACACACACTCACACAGGACACAGAAAACAGGGAGGCAAACACACACTCACACAGGACACAGAAAACAGGGAGGCAGACACACACACTCACACAGGACACAGAAAACAGGGAGGCAGACACACACACTCACACAGGACACAGAAAACAGGGAGGCAGACACACACACACACAGGACTCAGAAAACAGGGAGGCAGACACTCACAGAGGACTCGCAAAACAAGGAGGCAGACACTCACACAGGACTGAGAAAACAGGGAGGCAGACACACACAGGACCCAGAAAACTGGAAGACAGACACACACTCACACAGGACCCAGAAAACAGGGAGGCAGACACACACTCACACAGGACCCAGAAAACAGGGAGGCAGACACACACTCACATCGGACCCAGAAAACAGGGAGGCAGACACACACTCACACAGGACTCAGAAAACAGGGAGGCAGACACACACTCACACAGGACCCAGAAAACAGGGAGGCAGACACACACACTCACACAGGACACAGAAAACAGGGAGGCAGACACACACACTCACACAGGACACAGAAAACAGGGAGGCAGACACACACACACACAGGACTCAGAAAACAGGGAGGCAGACACTCACAGAGGACTCGCAAAACAAGGAGGCAGACACTCACACAGGACTGAGAAAACAGGGAGGCAGACACACACAGGACCCAGAAAACTGGAAGACAGACACACACTCACACAGGACCCAGAAAACAGGGAGGCAGACACACACTCACACAGGACCCAGAAAACAGGGAGGCAGACACACACAGGACCCAGAAAACAGGGAGGCAGACACACAGTCACACAGGACCCAGAAAACAGGGAGGCCGACACACTCACATAGGACTCAGAAAACAAGGATGCAGACACACACTCACACAGTACCGAGAAAACAGGGAGGCAGACACACACTCACACAGGACCCAGAAAGCAGGGAGGCAGACACACACAGGACCCAGAAAACAGGGAGGCAGACACACACTCACACAGGACCCAGAAAACAGGGAAGCAGACACACACTCACACAGGACCCAGAAAGCAGGGAGGCAGACACACACAGGACCCAGAAAACAGGGAGGCAGACACACACTCACACAGGACCCAGAAAACGGAAGCAGACACACACTCACACAGGACCCAGAAAACAGGGAGGCAGACACACACTCACACAGGACCCAGAAAGCAGGGAGGCAGACACACACAGGACCCAGAAAACGGAAGCAGACACACACTCACATAGGACTCAGAAAACAAGGAGGCAGACACACACTCACACAGGACCCAGAAAGCAGGGAGGCAGACACACACACAGGACCCAGAAAACAGTGAGGCAGACACACAGTCACACAGGACCCAGAAAACAGTGAGGCAGACACACAGTCACACAGGACCCAGAAAACAGTGAGGCAGACACACACTCACACAGGACCCAGAAAACAGTGAGGCAGACACACAGTCACACAGGACCCAGAAAACAGTGAGGCAGACACACACTCACACAGGACCCAGAACACAGGGAGGCAGACACACACACAGGACCCAGAAAACAGGGAGGCAGACACACAGTCACACAGGACCCAGAAAACAGTGAGGCAGACACACACTCACACAGGACCCAGAACACAGGGAGGCAGACACACACACAGGACCCAGAAAACAGGGAGGCAGACACACAGTCACACAGGACCCAGAAAACAGTGAGGCAGACACACACTCACACCGGACCCAGAAAACAGTGAGGCAGACACTCATGCAGGACCCAGAAAGCAGGGAGGCAGACACACACAGGACCCAGAAAACAGGGAAGCAGACACACACTCACACAGGACCCAGAAAGCAGGGAGGCAGACATACACTCACAGGACCCAGAAAACAGGGAGGCAGACACACACTCACACCGGACCCAGAAAACAGTGAGGCAGACACTCATGCAGGACCCAGAAAGCAGGGAGGCAGACACACACAGGACCCAGAAAACAGGGAGGCAGACACACACAGGACCCAGAAGACTGGAAGACAGACACACACTCACACAGGACCCAGAAAACAGGGAGGCAGACACACACTCACACAGGACCCAGAAAACAGGGAGGCAGACACACACTCACACAGGACTCAGAAAACAGGGAGGCAGACACACACAGGACTCAGAAAACAGGGAGGCAGACACACATAGGACTCAGAAAACAGGGAGGCAGACACACACAGGACTCAGAAAACAGGGAGGCAGACACACATAGGACTCAGAAAACAGGGAGGCAGACACACATAGGACTCAGAAAACAGGGAGGCAGACACACATAGGACTCAGAAAACAGGGAGGCAGACACACACAGGACTCAGAAAACAGGGAGGCAGACACACACAGGACTCAGAAAACAGGGAGGCAGACATGATCAACACACATGACGGATGATGATGACATAACACATAGACAAAGGCTCAGACAGGGACTAACAGCACATGCCCACAACAACAAATAATAATAATAATAATAATAATAATAATAGTAATAACAATAATAATAATAATGGCCTTTATTGTCATTGTACACTCACACAACAAAATCTGTCTTCTGCACTGAACCCATCCTAAGTACAGTTTGACACAATCCAACCACTGGGAGCAGTGGGTAGTCACAGTCCGGCACCCGGGTACCAACTCCAGATATAGAGATGCAGCCTTGGTCAGAGGCAGAGAAAGGAGCAGACCATAAATAAGCATGTTTTTGATCATGGGAAGAACCTGGTGGGAAACCCATGCAGACACGGAGAGAAACTCCACACAGAAAGGACTATGCGGGAAGTGAGCCCACAACCTTCTTGCTGTGAGGCAACAATGCTAATCATAAGTCACTGTGCTTAATATCGACACTAGGAACACAAGCAATTCCTGAAAAACTTTCTGTGTGCACTCAGAAGTGTGATGTCATGTGGAAATTATGAATTGCAAGTGGAAATCAGATTGAATTTGCATGGGGAAAGGCTTTTTTAGTCAGATTATTATTTCTGCCATGTTGCCATCAAAGGTCGGAGCCTGAAACCCATTGATATGTAGGGAGTGTCTGTGAGCAGGGAGATGGGGACTCTGACATGGAGGCATGCAGCTCACCATCTGGTGAAACTGTTAGCGTTTCACACACTCAGGGTTTGATCCCTCTATCCTGTGCCCTACTTCTGGGACTCATCTCTATCTGAGCTGCCAGACTCCAGACATTGTCCAGCACTGATACTGCACAGTTCCATGATGCTCTGTAGAAGCCTCAGGAATCTGGGTACATGCTGAGCGTTATTGCGAGGCATGCCCTGTGACTGATTTATGAGAAGTAGACAACAGCTGAAAGGGAAATAATCCATTAATTGCATATTATTATCGCTAAGGAAGTTAGTTTTCTAACATTTGTGTCTTGCTGACATATCAAAAATGGTAAAACATGCCTAGGTGTTGCATGTTATCCTGCGGGTAAGAAAATTTGCTGCTGCAACTGGTGCAACGTCAGTTATTCTGAGATATTTTGGGCAAGGAAAATGAACTACAACACCACTGAGGGTATATCTGTAGTATGTGAATCAGAACGTATTCCAAAACTGGACCTGAACCATATCGGAATTCTGCTACTATGCAAAAGTGTTCAAAGCTGTGGCCCTGTTCAAATTTCCATACTTTTTATGTATTTCAGAAAAATAAAATCTTAGTCCTAACCCTTAACCTAATCCTAAACTATTTAAGGTAAAACAATTTGCAAGGTTGCTAGGCAACTGAGACATTAGGATCTGTCAAGCAGAAGAAGCATTGTCTTTCCAGAAATGATGGTCACTTTAAGGACTGCAAAAAATTCCATGTCCCACTTCCCATAGTGCACAGAACATATGCACACCGACCTGAAATGAACCATTTAAATTATGACTTTTCATTAAGAATATTTTATCCAGTTTATTTTCATTTATAATGTCGATTACTTTCTTGATTAATCAATTAACTGTTTGGTATACAAAATGTGAAGAAAAAAATCTGTGTGTGTGTTTTTTTTTTTTTCCATAACCCAAAGATATGCTTCTTATTCTCAGAAAGGAGCAAATAAATAAAAAACAAAACAAAACAGAAAATATAAAATCTAAGAAGGTGAAATCTGAGAATTTGGACTTTTTACTGCAGGAAATCACTCAAAAATGATTAATAGATTATCAAAATAGTTGGTAACTAATTTAACTGACTAATAATCAATGACTGTAGCTCTTCTCACATTAACGAACTTTATAACACAAGCTCCTGTTGCTGAACACTTTACGCAGAAAGTCACAAATATAAATTGTTAAACACAGCAGCTATATGTTAACAGCTTCACGTTACCTGGAAATGAATATATGCTGTCAGAATTCTGTCAGAAATAAGCCACTTTTGAAGGAAGTTATACTAACTAACCAAGCTTAGCTAGCTAGCTGGCATGTGCTAACCTGGTTAGCTTCACAGCTAGCTCATCAGAATACGTAGTTAACACGAATACATGTTATAAGAATGAAGTCAAAGTGACTTGACTTGAATGTTCGTGTATTCATCCATTGATTAGCCAAAAGAAAACTGATGCTGAATTATACTTTCAATCTTTATATTTGCTTTGTCCAATTACCTATGGGTTCTGGAAATGGAGGGTCTGTATATAAAAAAAAAGGCTAATTCCTAAATGGTTAAAGCAATATTTTATTAAACCCCTTGTATTAAAGCTGAAAGTCTACACTACAAACACGTGTTGATTGTTTCATTTCAACTCCATTGTGGTGGATTTGAGCAAAGGAATCACAAAAACTGCGTCTCTGACCGAATACTTTTGGACCGGAGTGTGGTGGTCAGTAATACTTCAACAACACAGTGCGCGCAAAGGTGCAAAGCCTGTTTGACACAAGATGACCCAAATAGCTGATAAACATAGAACCATCTTGCAAAACATCTCTTAATATTCAGTTTTAAGATTAATCCTGTAGCAGCAAAAAAGCAGGGGATTGAAGAAACACTTCTACCAAAACAAACCAGACCTGTTCAGCGAGTGAACAAAAAGCACAAGAATGTCAGGTGGAGAAATGTAACATGATGCTGCAAATAAAAGTGAAGTGATCCCCTTTCAGACAAACACACGCACACAATGCCTGTAATAAATACAATCCACAAAGAAACTGACTGTGCAGAGGACTTAAACTCACCTCTCCGTTGATGTTTAATGGACAGTCTGCTGCGTGCTGCGTTCAGGCTGCAGTGGTAATGTAGGGAAAAACAACCCATGAAGTGCATGATAATGTGAGTGCAGGGTGTGGTGGTGGATGGGGCCCACAAGGCAGAGCAACCACAGGAGGGGACAGCAAGAAAAGAGATTTCATCTTTGGCCCGAGGGATCCTCCAGAGAGACGGTCTAATTAAAGCTCGGTAAATAAGTAGATCACTTTCCTGGAGCAAACTTCTGAGTGAAAAACATGTTGGCAAACATAAATCAGTTAATTCCCAAAGTGAGAGGAACACCACTATTTGTTCCAGGTCATAACAAGAGAAGTGATGAGCTTCAGTGCTGTTGTACTCACATTAAAAATCAAAAACAGATTTTGTTCCCACAGGTGGAAGTTGCTTCTGATTTGGCACCAACATTAAATCACAGCTTCTGTGTTTATGTGTCTTGGAAGAATGTGCAGGAGGAGTACACTTCAGAAGGTCAGACTTATTTCAAGATGGGCACAAGCAAAGCATAGAGTAAATGTCAAAAGAACTGACATATTCATGGGCAGATTAATTCACAGGCCTGCCTGGGCTGAGGGCCAGCGGCCCCAAATCAGGCAGGGCACCATGATTTTATCCACACAAATACTGCAGTGACTTACAAAAAGAGGAGCATTGGTGAGCCAGGATAAGCTACGACCAACTATATATTAAAAGGATGTGGCTAAAGGTGTGAAATATGTCCACACATGCTCAGCGGTAGTGCTGAGCGCCTGATGCAGCCATGACAGAACACAGCAGCATTTCTAAGGCAGGTGTTACTTGTTTGCAAAATTTAGTGTTGATAGTATCAGTTTACTTACCGGAAATTAAAATGTGCACTATGACGACTGTTCACAGAAAACTGTCACATGAGAAAACACAAAGATTAAATAAATAATAATTTTAAAAAACTCAAGTCAAGCTCAACATAACTTCAAAACCACACATATGTTGACAGGTGCCCAGATTATTTCTTTTGAAGTGTCATAATTTAATCTGGATGGAGGGCCGTGAGCCAAAAGAAAATGATGATGTGTCAATTACATACACACAATTAAATGTATATTGTTTTCCAGAAAATTAACATTGTAAATGTGAAATAAATTTTCAGAACAGTGAATACATTGCTGCTTAATCTACCTAATAATTATTTGTTATTAACCTTGACACAATGCGGAAAGAGGTTATTTGTCTGCAGGCTTGTCTGTCTGTCCACGGCCATATCTTCAAAATGCAAAGAACAATTTCAATCAAACTTGGTGGATACCCTCAGTGGACTGTCCTTTTACAACACAGGTCATATCAAGGGCATAGGTCAAAGTTCATGGTCAAAAGAAATGTGAACGGTTTGAAAAGTAAACTACAGCACTTCCAGAAAGTATTCACAGAGCTTCACTTTTTCTACATTTTATGTTACAACCTTATTCCAAAATGGAGTAAATTAATTTTTCCCCTCAAAATTCTATTCATAACACCCCATAATGACAACATGAAAAAAAGTTAAAAAAATTTGTTTTGTTTTGTAAATTTATAAAAAAAACAAAACAAAACAAAATAGGGGTGGTGGCCAAGTGGTTTGTGCACTTGGTTTCAGTGCGGAAGGTTCCCAGTTCAAACCCTACCTCTGCCACATTTCTCCATGTGTGGAGTTGTGTCAGGAAGCGCGAAGCGCATAAAACTTGTGCCAATGAGTGCAAACAAGGAAGAAGCTGAAGGGACTTATAAAAATGATTATAAAAAAACCCCTAAGAAATCACTTGTATATCAGTATTCACACCCTTTGCTCAATACTTATTGATGCACCTTTGGCAGCAATTACAGCCTCAAGTAGAGGTGGGCGATACTGGGAATTTTG
Organism: Thalassophryne amazonica; assembly: GCF_902500255.1. Lineage (NCBI taxonomy): Eukaryota > Metazoa > Chordata > Actinopteri > Batrachoidiformes > Batrachoididae > Thalassophryne > Thalassophryne amazonica. Next base: position 113,896,711 of record NC_047111.1, on the reverse strand, counting down.
GTATTGATCCAATACGAAGTAAATACAGACCCAGTATCGCCGATATCGATACCGATACTTTTTCATATTTAAGCTTCATAGAGCCAAAGGATCCAAAAGACCAAGAATAGAATTTTGACAAGCATTGTACGTGACAACAAAATACTTTATTATCACAATCAACATTTTTGTTTAAAAAATATCACTCAACACAACTTAAAATCTCCTGAGGTAGAGGGTTGACTCGAGGAGAGCGCTGAGTGGGCAGGCCAGGCTGAGCCTACCTGCATGGCTGTTGGCTGGTGCCGCTGAGCCACGTGATGGTGCAACAACAAAAGACCAGAGGGGGGAGGGTGTGCTGCTCCATGTTGTGTGACACAGCGGAGCCCTGCTCTTACAGACAGAGAGTAGACTTTGATGAATCTGCGTGCGCAGCAGTCAGTGCGTGCGGGAGAGAAAAAAAGCTGGAGTATCGATCTTTTTATATGAGGATCGTTCAATATCAGCATTGGTATCGATATTATCGATATTAGGATCAATCCGCCCACCTCTAGCCTCAAGTCTTCTTGAATATGATGCCACAAGCTTGGTGCACATATCATTGGGCAGTTTTATCCATTTCTCTTGGCAGCACCTCTCAAGCTCCATGAGGTTGGTTAGGGAGCGTCAGTGCACAGGCACTTTCAGATCTCTCCAGAGATGTTCAATCGGATTCAGGTCTGAGCTCTGGCTGGACCACTCAAGGACATTCACAGAGTTGTCCTGAAACCATTCCTTTGATATCTTGGCTGTGTGTTTAGGGTCATTTTCCTGCTGAAAAATGAACTGTTGCCCCAGTCTGAGGTCAAGAGCGCTCTGGAGCAGGTTTTCATCCAGGATGTCTCTGTACATTACTGCATTCAGCTTTCCCTCAATCCTGACTAGTCTCCCACTTCCTGCCGCTGAAAAAGAAGCCCACAGCATGATGCCGCCACCACCATGCTTCATTGTAGGGAAGGTGCCTGGTTTCCTCCAAACATGACACCAGGCATTCACACGAGAGAGTTCAATCTTTGTCTCATCAGACCAGAAAAGTTTGTTTCTCATGGTCTGAGAGTCCTTCAGGTGCCTTTTGGCAAACTCCAGGTGGGCTGCCATGTGCCTTTTACTAAGGAAAGTCTTCCATCTGGCCACTCTACTCGTACCACATAGACCTGATTGGTGGATGGTTGAGATGGTAGTGTTTCTGGTTCTTGGCCACCTCCCTGACTAAGGCCCTATTCACCCCTATGGGTGATAGAGTCCACTGTGCTCACTAGGAACTTCAAAGCAGCAGAAATGTTTCTGTACCCTTTCCCAGATTTGTGCCTGAAGACAATCCTGTCTCAGAGGTCTACATACAATTCCTTTGACTTCATGCGTGGTTTGTGCTCTGACTGTCAACTGTGGGACCTTATATGTAGACAGGTGTGTGTCTTTCCAAATCATGTCCAGTCAACTGAATTTACCCCAGGTGGACTCTGATTAAGATGTACAAACATCTTAAGGATGATCAGTGGAATCAGGATACACTTGTACTCAATTTTGATCTTTAAAGGCTGTGAATACTTATGTACTTGTGACTCCTTAGTTTTTCTTTATTTTTTTTAATTAATTGGCAAAAAAAAAAAAAAAAACCTTTTCACATTGTTGTTATAGAGTATTGTGTGTAGAATTTTGAGGGGGGAAAAATGAATTTCATTTATTTTGGAATAACAAAATTTCCACAAATTTCCAAAAATTATTTTACACATAACAAAATGTGGAAAAAGTGAAGCACTGTGAATACTTTCCGGATGCACTGTATGTTTAGTAATGCAATGCATAAAATGTGTCTTTTGGCAAGAGAGAACCAAAGTCTGGCAAACAGCTGAACATGTGTGGAAAGCTGTAAAAACATGTAAACGCTGTCTTTTTGTCTGCACATAAAATAGAAAAACAACACTGACATTAAAAATTAACAAGCTCCATTTGCAGACTTCTGCATGTTGTTTAATGTTTAATTGTTTTCAAATTTAATTTAAATCAATGGGCTTTTTGTGTGACAAATTGTAAGTGGATTTTAATTAAACTCACAACAAATAAATAAATAAAAAATAAAACAATGTACATTAATTTATATAGCTAATTTCACACACCAGACATTAAAGGGGGTTTACAAATGAGAAAATAAAAAGATAATTATAATTTTAAAATTAAGGGGTCGCCAGAGTTGTAGTCTTACACACCTCTCTGCAGCTTCTCTCCCCCTGCCATCCCCATTACCCCTATCCCACTCATCTCTGTGCTTGTTCTGTTAGACCTCAGTGCTGCTTTTGATACTGTTGACCATAACATTTTATTACAGAGATTAGAGCATGCCATAGGTATTAAAGGCACTGTGCTGCGGTGGTTTGAATCATATTTATCTAATAGATTACAATTTGTTCATGTAAATGGGGAATCTTCTTCACAGACTAAGGTTAATTATGGAGTTCCACAAGGTTCTGTGCTAGGACCAATTTTATTCACTTTATACATGCTTCCCTTAGGCAGTATTATTAGACGGTATTGCTTAAATTTTCATTGTTAAGCAGATGATACCCAGCTTTATCTATCCATGAAGCCAGAGGACACACACCAATTAGCTAAACTGCAGGATTGTCTTACAGACATAAAGACATGGATGACCTCTAATTTCCTGCTTTTAAACTCAGATAAAACTGAAGTTATTGTACTTGGCCCCACAAATCTTAGAAACATGGTGTCTAACCAGATCCTTACTCTGGATGGCATTACCCTGACCTCTAGTGATACTATGAGAAATCTTGGAGTCATTTTTGATCAGGATATGTCCTTCAATGCGCATATTAAACAAATATGTAGGACTGCTTTTTTTCATTTACGCAATATCTCTAAAATTAGAAAGGTCTTGTCTCAGAGTGATGCTGAAAAACTAATTCATGCATTTATTTCCTCTAGGCTGGACTATTGTAATTCATTATTATCAGGTTGTCCTAAAAGTTCCCTGAAAAGCCTTCAATTAATTCAAATGCTGCAGCTAGAGTACTGACAGGGACTAGAAGGAGAGAGCATATCTCACCCATATTGGCCTCTCTTCATTGGCTTCCTGTTAATTCTAGAATAGAATTTAAAATTCTTCTTCTTACTTATAAGGTTTTGAATAATCAGGTCCCATCTTATCTTAGGGACCTCATAGTACCATATCACCCCAACAGAGCGCTTCGCTCTCAGACTGCAGGCTTACTTGTAGTTCCTAGGGTTTGTAAGAGTAGAATGGGAGGCAGAGCCTTCAGCTTTCAGGCTCCTCTCCTGTGGAACCAGCTCCCAATTCAGATCAGGGAGACAGACACCCTCTCTACTTTTAAGATTAGGCTTAAAACTTTCCTTTTTGCTAAAGCTTATAGTTAGGGCTGGATCAGGTGACCCTGAACCATCCCTTAGTTATGCTGCTATAGACTTTGACTGCTGGGGGCGTTCCCATGATGCACTGAGTGTTTATTTCTCTTTTTGCTCTGTATGCACCACTCTGCATTTAATCATTAGTGATTGATCTCTGCTCCCCTCCACAGCATGTCTTTTTCCTGGTTCTCTCCCTCAGCCCCAACCAGTCCCAGCAGAAGACTGCCCCTCACTGAGCCTGGTTCTGCTGGAGGTTTCTTCCTGTTAAAAGGGAGTTTTTCCTTCCCACTGTCGCCAAGTGCTTGCTCACAGGGGGTCGTTTTGACCGTTGGGGTTTTTACGTTATTATTGTATGGCCTTGCCTTACAATATAAAGTGCCTTGGGGCAACTGTTTGTTGTGATTTGGCGCTATATAAATTGATTGACTATTGACCCTGTCCTCTGTATCTTCCTCTGTCACACCAACCACCTGCATGTCCTCTCTCAGCACATCCATGAACCTCCTCTTTGGTCTCCCTCTTCTCCTCCTGCCTGGTGGCTCCATCCTCAGCATCCTTCTCCCTATATACCCTGGGTCCCTCCTCTGCACATGTCCAAACCATCTCAATCTCGCCTCTCTGACTTTGTCTCCAAACCGTCCCACCTGAGCTGTCCCTCTGATATGTTCATTCCTAATCTTGTCCATTCTTGTCACTCCCAAAGAGAATCTCAACATCTTCAACTCTGCCACCTCCAGCTCTGCCTCCTGTCTTTTTGTTAGTGCCACTGTCTCTAAACCGTACAACATAACTGGTCTCACTACTGTCTTGTAAACTTTCCCCTTCACTCTTGCTGATATTCTTCAGTCACAAATCACTCCTGCCACCTTTCTCCATCCACTCCACCCTGCCTGCACTCTCTTCTTCACCTCTCTACCACACTCTCCATTACTTTGAACAGTTGACCCCAAATATTTAAACTCATCTACTTTCACCACTTCTACTCCTTGTAACTGCACTATTCCACTGGGCTCCCTCTCATTCACACACATGTACTCAGTCTTGCTTCTACTGACTTTCATTCCCCTTCTCTCCAAAGCATATCTCCACTTCTCCAGACTAGACTCAACTTGCTCTCTACTCTCACTACAGATCACAATGTCATCTGCAAACATCATAGTCCATGGGGACTCCTGTCTGATCTCATCTGTCAACCTGTCCATCACCACTGCAAACAAGAAAGGACTCAGAGCTGATCCTTGGTGTAATCCCACCTCCACCTTGAATGAGTCTGTCATTCCGACTGCGCATCTCACCGCTGTCACACTATTCTTGTACATGTCCTGCACTACCCTAACATACTTCTCTGCCACTCCAGACTTCCTCATACAATACCACAACTCTTCTCTTGGCACCCTATCATAAGCTTTTTCTAAGTCCACAAACACACAATGTAACTCTTTCTGTCCTTCTCTGTACTTTTCCAACAGTATTCTCAGAGCAAACATTGCATCTGTAGTGCTCTTTCTCGGCATGAAACCATCTTGCTGCTCACAGATCTTCACCTGTTTTCTAAGTCTAGCTTCTACTACACTTTCCCATAACTTCAGGCTGTGGCTGATCAGCTTTATGCCTCTATAGTTACTGCAGCTCTGCACATCACCCTTGTTCTTGAAAATAGCAACCAGCACACTTCGTCTCCCCTCCTCAGACATCCTCTCACTTTCCAAGATTTTATTAAACAATCTGGTTAGAAACTCTACTGCCATCTCTCCTAGACATTTCCATGCCTCCATTGGAATGTCATCTGGACCAACTGCCTTTCCACTCTTCATCCTCTTCATAGCAGCCCTCACTTCTTCCTTGCTAATCTCTTTTACTTCCTGATTTACTCTCACCACATCATCCAGCCTTTTCTCTCGCTCATTTTCTTTATTCATCAACTCTTCAAAATATTCCCTCCACCTTCTCAGCACACACTCCTCACTTGTCAGCACATTACCATGTGCATCTTTTACCACCCTAACCTGCTGCACATCCTTTCCAGCTCTGTCCCTTTGTCTGGCCAATCGGTACAAGTCCTTTTCTCCTTCCTTACTATTCAACTTCTTGTACAGCTCGCAATATGCCTTTTCCTTTGCTTTTGCCACTCCTCTTCTCGCCTTACGCCGCATCTCCTTGTACTCCTGTCTACTTTCTTCATCTCTCCAACTATCCCAAAACTTTTTCGCCAACCTCTTTCTCCTTATGCTTTCCTGGACCTCTTCATTCCACCACCAAGTCTCCTTGTCTTCCTTCCACTGTCCAGATGTCAATCAATCAATCAATCAACTTTTTTCTTATATAGCGCCAAATCACAACAAACAGTTGCCCCAGGCGCTCCATATTGTAAGGCAAGGCCATACAATAATTATGAAAAACCCCAACGGTCAAAACGACCCCCTATGAGCAAGCACTTGGCCACAGTGGGAAGGAAAAACTCCCTTTTAACAGGAAGAAACCTCCAGCAGAACCAGGCTCAGGGAGGGGCAGTCTTCTGCTGAGACTGGTTGGGGCTGAGGGAAAGAACCAGGAAAAAGACATGCCGAGAAGGGGGGCAGAGATCGATCACTAATGATTAAATGCAGAGTGATGCATACGGAGCAAAAAGAGAAAGAAACAGTGCATCATGGGAACCCCCCCCACAGTCTACGTCTAAAGCAACATAACCAAGGGATGGTCCAGGGTCACCCGATCCAGCCCTAACTATAAGCCTTAGCGAAAAGGAAAGTTTTAAGCCTAATCTTAAAAGTAGAGAGGGTATCTGTCTCCCTGATCTGAATTGGGAGCTGGTTCCACAGGAGAGGAGCCTGAAAGCTGAAGGCTCTGCCTCCCATTCTACTCTTACAAACCCTAGGAACTACAAGTAAGCCCGCAGTCTGAGAGCGAAGCGCTCTAATGGGGTAATATTACTACGAGGTCCCTAAGATAAGATGGGACCTGATTATTCAAAACCTTATAAGTAAGAAGAAGAATTTTAAATTCTATTCTATTCATGTCATATGTCATACCCAGTACTGCCCTAGCTGTCTCCCTCACCACATCTGCAGTACTTTTCCAGTTGTCCAAAATTGCTTCCCCTCCAACTAGTGCTTCTCTCACCTGCTCGCTAAATTTCACACAACAGTCTTCCTCCTTCAGCTTCCACCATCTCATCCTTTGTTGAGCTCTCACTCTCTTCTTCTTATTTGTATTTGGTTAGACTGGTTGTATTTGGTATTTGGTTAGACTCTTTCTCTCCGATTGTTCTGTCTGAGTTATTTTCATTAGTTACTTCATCCAAACCATCAACATGTTTATTAGACCCCATTCCTACCAGGCTGCTCAAGGAAGTCCTACCATTATTTAATGCTTCAATCTTAAATATGATCAATCTATCTTTGTTAGTTGGTTATGTACCACAGGCTTTTAAGGTGGCAGTAATTAAACCATTACTTAAAAAGCCATCACTTGACCCAGCTATCTTAGCTAATTATAGGCCAATCTCCAACCTTCCTTTTCTCTCAAAGATTCTTGAGAGGGTAGTTGTAAAACAGCTAACTGATCAACTGCAGAGGAATGGTCTATTTGAAGAGTTTCAGTCAGGTTTTAGAATTCATCATAGTACAGAAACAGCATTAGTGAAGGTTACAAATGATCTTCTTATGGCTTCGGACAGTGGACTTATCTCTGTGCTTGTTCTGTTAGACCTCAGTGCTGCTTTTGATACTGTTGACCATAAAATTTTATTACAGAGATTAGAGCATGTCATAGGTATTAAAGGCATTGCGCTGCGGTGGTTTGAATCATATTTGTCTAATAGATTACAGTTTGTTCATGTAAATGGGGAATCTTCTTCACAGACTAAAGTTAATTATGGAGTTCCACAAGGTTCTGTGCTAGGACCAATTTTATTCACTTTATACATGCTTCCCTTGGGCACTATTATTAGACGGTATTGCTTAAATTTTCATTGTTACGCAGATGATACCCAGCTTTATCTATCCATGAAGCCAGAGGATACGCACCAATTAGCTAAACTGCAGGATTGTCTTACAGACATAAAGACATGGATGACCTCTAATTTCCTGCTTTTAAACTCAGATAAAACTGAAGTTATTGTACTTGGCCCCACAAATCTTAGAAGCATGGTGTCTAACCAGATCGTTACTCTGGATGGCATTTCCCTGATCTCTAGTAATACTGTGAGAAATCTTGGAGTTATTTTTGATCAGGATATGTCATTCAAAGCGCATATTAAACAAATATGTAGGACTGCCTTTTTGCATTTACGCAATATCTCTAAAATCAGAAAGGTCTTGTCTCAGAGTGATGCTGAAAAACTAATTCATGCATTTATTTCCTCTAGGCTGGACTATTGTAATTCATTATTATCAGGTTGTCCTAAAAGTTCCCTAAAAAGCCTTCAGTTGGTTCAGAATGCTGCAGCTAGAGTACTGACGGGGACTAGCAGGAGAGAGCATATCTCACCCGTGTTGGCCTCCCTTCATTGGCTTCCTGTTAATGCTAGAATAGAATTTAAAATTCTTCTTCTTACTTATAAGGTTTTGAATAATCAGGTCCCATCTTATCTTAGGGACCTCGTAGTACCATATTACCCCATTAGAGCGCTTTGCTCTCAGACTGCGGGCTTACTTGTAGTTCCTAGGGTTTGTAAGAGTAGAATGGGAGGCAGAGCCTTCAGCTTTCAGGCTCCTCTCCTGTGGAACCAGCTCCCAATTCAGATCAGGGAGACAGATACCCTCTCTACTTTTAAGATTAGGCTTAAAACTTTCCTTTTCGCTAAGGCTTATAGTTAGGGCTGGATCGGGTGACCCTGGACCATCCCTTGGTTATGTTGCTTTAGACGTAGACTGTGTTTCATAATTATTGTATGGCCTTGCCTTGCAATGTGGAGCGCCTTGGGGCAACTGTTTGTTGTGATTTGGCGCTATACAAGAAAAAAGTTGATTGATTGAAGTTTATTCTTCTTTACCTCTAAAGTCATCCTACAAACAACCATCCTATGCTGTCTAGTGACACTCTCTCCTGCTACCACCTTACAGTCTGTAATTTCTTTTAGCTTGCATCTCCTATAAAGAATGTAGTCCACCTGTGTGCACCTTCCTCCACTCTTATATGTCACCCTGTGCTCCTCCCTTTTCTTAAAGTAGGTATTCACCACAGCCATTTCCATCCTTTTTGCAAAATCAACTACCATCTGTCCTTCCCCATTCCTATCTTTGATACCATATCTACCCATTACTTCCTCATCACCTCTGTTCCCTTCACCAACATGCCCATTGAAGCCTGCTCCTATCACCACTCTTTCATGCTTGGGCACACTCTCCACCACCTCATCTAACACACTCCAGAAATCTTCTTTCTCCTTCATCTCACAACCAACCTGTGGGGCATATGCACTGATGATATTCATCATCACCCGTTCAATTTCCAACTTCACACTCATCACCCTGTCGGACACTCGCTTAACCTCCAACACACTTTTAACATACTCTTCCTTTAAAATGATCCCAAAACCATTTCTCTTCCTGTCATCACCATGGTACAACAACTTGTACCCACCGCCGATGCTCCTGCTCTTACTTCCCTTCCACTTGGTCTCTTGCACACACAATATGTCTACCTTTCTCCTCTCCATCATATCAGCCAGCTCTCTCCCTTTACCAGTCATACTACCAACATTCAAAGTCCCAACTCTCATTTCCATCCTTCTAGTTTTCTTCTTCTCCCGCTGTTCGTGGCAACGTTTTCCTCCTCTTCTTCGTCGTCTTCGCCCAGCAGTAGCCCAATTTCCACCGGCACCCTGTTGGGCAATAGCACCGGTGGCGGACGTTGTTAACCCGGGCCGCGACCGATCCGGTATGGGAATTCGATTCTGAGTCTGCATAGTTGGGTTGGCTTGTTTTACGCCGGATGCCCTTCCTGACGCAACCCTCCTCATTTATCCGGGCTTGGGACCGGCACTCAGAATGTACTGGCTGCACACCCCATGTGGCTGAGTTATAATTTTAAAATTAAACTGTTACAAGAAAATACAAGTTAAAAGAAAGAGAAATTATAAAATTTGGTGTTGTAGAATAAATATAAAAGTCAAAATGTGTGCATCAGACAAAAGAATTTACTACGAGTTTTACTTTTTTTTATTTGTTTGTTTAGTTAGATTTTAGTTTCGTTGTAGTTTGTCGGGGATTTTTTTTTAACTTAAGTTACTTGGCAATTCAGCATCTCAACCAGATGGTGGCAGTGGTGCACAATAAACAATAATCTTTAAAAGAACAGAACATACCGTAGAATGAACAAACACACGTGGTCTTAGAAGCACTAACTGTTTGATCGGATGAATCAGTTTGAGTTTTGTTTATACACTGTATAGTTTAGTTTTTGAGATAAACACCATCGACTGAAGATAAACACATAATTAAGGGCAGATTCCCGTTGAATTCCAGCAGGTGGCGGTTATGCACAATTTAGTTATACTGTCAGAAATTCCGAAGAAGAAGAAAAGCGGAAGGAAGGTCGCACAAAGGAGGTAATAAATAATTAGAAGCAGCCACAAATGGTGACCGTTGTACCACGTTAATTCAGCAATAATTAATTCAGTTAAATTTGTTAGTTTATACCTTTTGAACCGTAGTTCTGCTTTGCGATAATGAGTGGTTTATTGTTAGGCGGCTAGCTCATCACGTGTGGCTGTGCTGACGTCATTCATCGTTTAACTTTTAAAGGGGTTGTAATATTAATCTTTCAAACATGCCGATATCCGTAACCACCTGTCTTAAAAGATGATATTAAAGTTTGTGGCCAAAAATCCCATAGAAACCCAGACGGTCGGTTTAAATAAATAAAGATACCTCTTTGATGGTCTGTAGTTTTAAATGAAAACAAGGTGCTGTTTAACTCGCCAATTTGTCAGTTTAAAGGTCGGCAGGAAATCTTAAATTCAAGAAACCATGAAATTAGTGATGGGTCGATGAGTGATACTGTCACTGAATACTGACCTTAAAAATCACTACAGGCACCAGAGTTGACACTCAACGGACACTGATTTCATGACCTAGTATATACAATAATATAATGTAAGTCATTGTATTTGGGGAGGTGATGGTCTAGTGGTTAAGGTCTTGGGCTTGAGTCCAGAAGATCATGGGTTCAAATCCCCACCTGACTGGAAAATCACTAAGGGCCCTTGGGCAAGGCTTTTAATCCCCTATTGATCCCGGTGTGTAGTGAGCGCCTTGTATGGCAGCACCCTGACATCGGGGTGAATGTGAGGCATAATTGTAAAGTGCTTTGAGCATCTGATGCAGATGGAAAAGCGCAATATAAATGCAGTCCATTTATTGTATTCCATTTTGTATCATTTCATATCTTCATTTAAATTAAAATCTTAAATAATAATAAATCATGTGAACATGTATCATAATGTTTCTGTGTAGGCTCTCAGTTGTCCAGGTGGTTTCCATAGTAGAGAAGATTGAATCTTCGACTGGACTGAGTTGCTTGACACAAGGACGTTTCGCTTCAAATCGCAGAAGCTTCCTCAGCTAAAATTCTTGCTCAGGTAGTCTGACTTTTGTCTTGACTCTTGTAGAGAACAACAACCAGAAGCCACAAAAGCTGGAGTTTTAAACCTAACCAGATCCCTCCTACTGAGAGGCAGACTGATATGGCTAGTGACTAAACAACAGTTTTAATTAGCACCTATTGTGCACTAGTTAGCACCCTCCTAATGACAGGGTGGCTGTCCCTCCTAACGATGGGACTGACGCCTCTCATGACGAGTCTCCTGTGTATGATGCTACCGTATTTTCCGGACTATAAGTCGCACTTTTTTTACATGTTTTGGCCGGGAGTGCGACCTATACTCCGGTGCGACTTATAAATGAAAAATATACCAGTAGGATCTCAATTAATTTACTGTAACAAAACAATTTTACGTGACAGAGTCGATCTATGTTTTAAAATGGCCACCGGAAAAGGACATGCAATGCATCATGGGCACTGTAGTATGACGGCCATCCTATAGTTCACGCTGGTCGCGATAACCAATCACAGAACAGAACTTTGGATGCGTATTCCTCACCTCACCCACAGCGTGTGAAGCTGACGAACTCGGTGCTTGCTGTTATTCCGGCTTGGCGAACAGAACAGCTTCAACCCTTGGATATCAATGTGAGCAGAGTGTTTAAGTTGACGCTGAGAGCTGCGTGGGAGCATTGGGTGAGCGACGGCGGAGGATTAGCGTGTGCACTTGGAAGGAGCTGGCGTCGATGATTGTGAAAAGCGTTTGAAGCAGACGAACATGGTGTTTATTCCGGGACGGCTAACAAGACAGCTTCAACCCTTGGATATCACTGTGAGCAGAGTTGACGCTGAGAGCTGCATGGGAGCACTGAGCGACGGCGGAGGATTAGCGTCTCCACTTGGAAGGAGCTGGATCGACACCGCTGGGTGGTCATGAGCTGCGCAGGTAGGCGCTGCATGGTTCGGCTCGCAATGTGGTCCGCAAAATACAAACATATCTGTAGGTAAAATGCAGCTCACGAGAGGGCACTCGAGGCTTGTGTAACTGTTCCTGCGACTTCTGACTACCATAGAAAAAAAAAAATTTTAACGTTACTGATAACATAACAAGACAACGGAGAAGGCCCGAAAAAATGCCACCAAAAAGAAAATCATACTCTGCAGATTACAAGTTGCGACTGGTGAAATATGCATCCGAAAACGGTAGCCGTCACAATATTATCATCTGAACTTTTCATGTTAATATACCTGTATGTCCATGGGACTTATAGTCCAGTGGACCTTATTTATGGTTTATTTTTCTTTATAATGGATAAAGTGGCTGGTGCGACTTATACTCCGGTGCGACTTATTTATGGTTTGTTTTTCTTTATAATGGATAAAGTGGCTGGTGCGACTTATACTCCGGTGCGACTTATAGTCCGGAAAATACGGTATGTATCATAACATGAAAATCTAAGTGAACATGTTGTGAATGAGGATGCTTGTGGACTGGGATTTTATTTTATTTTTTTTTACAAATTTTTATTCCAAAAAAGAAGTTGTTCCAAAGTCTTGAATTTGAGTCTGTTACGCTTCTTTGATGCAACTTCTCCAGCTTTAGAAAACACCCACTCACAGGGCACAGATGAGGCTGGAGTGCAGAGAAATTGTAATGACAGCTGGAAGAGGTTTGGATATACTGTCTTGTGGTTGTCCCAGAATCTCAGAGGATCCTGGGACCTGGCAATATTGGCCTCTGCCAGGTACTTCCTGGAAGGCATCAGCTGTGGCACTTTTGGTCTGCCTGCCCCCTTTGATGTCGAGATGTTGCCAAAGGTCATTTAAAAACAACAGTGTGGCATTTCAGTACATGATTTCCAAACAACAAACAAATAATGCTGAATAACATGCCTGACAACTGCAAATTTTCATTAATGTAGTGACAGGTAAGAGCCAAGTAGGCCTGCTCACTGCCACAGCTTGCTGTACTTCCTTTTTCACTCATTCCTGTTCCTCCTCATACTTCTTGGCCACCATTTGTTTGATGGTCTGAAAATTACACCAAGTCAAACCAAAAGCAGATGAATATATTTAAATTAAAAGTTAAACAAGTTGAATATATCAACTACTACTTTAGATCATTTCCACACAAACCTTTCTGGTTGGCAGAACATATGAGGGCTGAAGGACCTGAACCAGTTCCCTGAACCCTTCACTCTCCACAGTGCTGAGGGGCTGGCAGACCTTCAGGATGAAATTCACCAGAGCCTCATCCAGCATCTGCTTCCTGGAAGCTTGATGGTTAAAAGTGAGGTAAAGAATAAATTAATAGGAATTAATTATCAATAAATTAACTGTGAGTAAGTCGTAGAATGGCTGTATACCTGAGTTCATCCTGGGTGTATCTGGGACTTCAGGTTTCTTTTCAGCACTGTAGCCAGGCTGACAAAGAGTCAGAGCTCTATTGAGCTGAGTATTCCATTAACTTTAACTAGTAATGACTTCATGACTTTCTTTGCTAACAAAATTTTAACTATTAGAGAAAAAATTACTCATAACCATCCCAAAGACGTATCGTTATCTTTGGCTGCTTTCAGTGATGCCGGTATTTGGTTAGACTCTTTCTCTCCGATTGTTCTGTCTGAGTTATTTTCATTAGTTACTTCATCCAAACCATCAACATGTTTATTAGACCCCATTCCTACCAGGCTCCTCAAGGAAGCCCTACCATTATTTAATGCTTCGATCTTAAATATGATCAATCTATCTTTGTTAGTTGGCTATGTACCACAGGCTTTTAAGGTGGCAGTAATTAAACCATTACTTAAAAAGCCATCACTTGACCCAGCTATTTTAGCTAATTATAGGCCAATCTCCAACCTTCCTTTTCTCTCAAAAATTCTTGAAAGGGTAGTTGTAAAACAGCTAACTGATCATCTGCAGAGGAATGGTCTATTTGAAGAGTTTCAGTCAGGTTTTAGAATTCATCATAGTACAGAAACAGCATTAGTGAAGGTTACAAATGATCTTCTTATGGCCTCGGACAGTGGACTCATCTCTGTGCTTGTTCTGTTAGACCTCAGTGCTGCTTTTGATACTGTTGACCATAAAATTTTATTACAGAGATTAGAGCATGCCATATGTATTAAAGGCACTGCGCTGCGGTGGTTTGAATCATATTTGTCTAATAGATTACAATTTGTTCATGTAAATGGGGAATCTTCTTCACAGACTAAAGTTAATTATGGAGTTCCACAAGGTTCTGTGCTAGGACCAATTTTATTCACTTTATACATGCTTCCCTTAGGCAGTATTATTAGACGGCATTGCTTAAATTTTCATTGTTACGCAGATGATACCCAGCTTTATCTATCCATGAAGCCAGAGGACACACACCAATTAGCTAAACTGCAGGATTGTCTTACAGACATAAAGACATGGATGACCTCTAATTTCCTGCTTTTAAACTCAGATAAAACTGAAGTTATTGTACTTGGCCCCACAAATCTTAGAAACATGGTGTCTAACCAGATCCTTACTCTGGATGGCATTACCCTGACCTCTAGTAATACTGTGAGAAATCTTGGAGTCATTTTTGATCAGGATATGTCATTCAAAGCGCATATTAAACAAATATGTAGGACTGATTTTTTGCATTTACGCAATATCTCTAAAATCAGAAAGGTCTTGTCTCAGAGTGATGCTGAAAAACTAATTCATGCATTTATTTCCTCTAGGCTGGACTATTGTAATTCATTATTATCAGGTTGTCCTAAAAGTTCCCTAAAAAGCCTTCAGTTAATTCAAAATGCTGCAGCTAGAGTACTGACGGGGACTAGAAGGAGAGAGCATATCTCACCCATATTGGCCTCTCTTCATTGGCTTCCTGTTAATTCTAGAATAGAATTTAAAATTCTTCTTCTTACTTATAAGGTTTTGAATAATCAGGTCCCATCTTATCTTAGGGACCTCGTAGTACCATATCACCCCAATAGAGCGCTTCGCTCTCAGACTGCAGGCTTACTTGTAGTTCCTAGGGTTTGTAAGAGTAGAATGGGAGGCAGAGCCTTCAGCTTTCAGGCTCCTCTCCTGTGGAACCAGCTCCCAATTCAGATCAGGGAGACAGACACCCTCTCTACTTTTAAGATTAGGCTTAAAACTTTCCTTTTTGCTAAAGCTTATAGTTAGGGCTGGATCAGGTGACCCTGAACCATCCCTTAGTTATGCTGCTATAGACGTAGACTGCTGGGGGGTTCCCATAATGCACTGTTTCTTTCTCTTTTTGCTCTGTATGCACCACTCTGCATTTAATCATTAGTGATTGATCTCTGCTCCCCTCCACAGCATGTCTTTTTCCTGGTTCTCTCCCTCAGCCCCAACCAGTCCCAGCAGAAGACTGCCCCTCCCTGAGCCTGGTTCTGCTGGAGGTTTCTTCCTGTTAAAAGGGAGTTTTTCCTTCCCACTGTAGCAAGTGCTTGCTCACAGGGGGTCGTTTTGACCGTTGGGGTTTTACATAATTATTGTATGGCCTTGCCTTACAATATAAAGCGCCTTGGGGCAACTGTTTGTTGTGATTTGGCGCTATATAAAAAAATTGATTGATTGATTGATGCCTGGCCCTACAATGTCTCAGCACTGAGGAGGTGCTCGTTTAGATAAGAAAGTTCTACTGAACAAATGCAACATTTAACCTGCAGAAAATAATATGAATGGTAAACTAAGAGTCACTTTGAACTGATTTTGAATTCAGATAGATCAAGTGGAAACTCTGAGAGGAGCTGGATGAAACAAGGAAATTAAAACATACCTTATTTTCTGATATGACATCAAAATGATCCCACACGGCGGAAACTTTCCTTTTTGTTTGCTGCTGCTCTGTGACGTTTGGTGAATTTGATGATACACCGCGAAAGATCTGAGATTCTTTTGGCAGATGCACCCCGTTGACAGATACGCTTCCTTATAAACACAGTTTGGCCACTTTGGTGCGTCAGTGTCAGTTCGAAACAGTTCCTGTATCGGTCACGTGACTTTTGCAAAGCGATACGCGCACCGACACGGGGTTTCGCTCTATGAGCTCGACGCATGCGCCAATGCATTGGTGTTGCTACAAAAGCCCCACAAACTTATGATGGGTTACAAATATGTGATGCATGATGGGAAAAGGATGGTGGCGCGGCCATAGTCAGGTCCAGAAATAGTTGGACAGGGACTGAAACGATGTCATTTGGCCACAGTGTGCCACTGTGGTGAAGTTTAAATAAAGAGGTGCTTGTCATATAGACTTTCAGCTTTAATTCAAGGAACTTTACAAAAATATAACATTGACCATTTTGGAGTTACAGCTGTCTTTATACACAGTGAGTCGCAGTATTTTTGTGGCTGGTCCCAGTGGGACACTGGCTGTGACCCAGACTGTCCCAGTGTCGTGGCTGCATGCTTCGAAGGCTGCTTATGTCATAATGTGGTATGACCAGCCTGTCCCATTTCAAAGGCTCCGTCTTTCCCTCAAAATGAAGGACACAGGTGGAGTTGTTGCGACCCAAACCATCCCATGAGTCATTGTGCATGGACGCTAAATGTTTGCCAAATTAAATAGACAAAAGTACGCTTTGGGGCTCCATACATACAATAGATGAGGTTATCTTATTTAACGTGGGTAACCAACGAAAGTCTCTATGAAGGACTTATTTCCAGAAGGGTCCACAGTAGGTGTCTCTCACTCCCCAGCACTGTTGTTAAGAGTACCAGTTGGGAGTGTGGCTGCAATCAGGAAGCAAACCCGAATTGCTGGCATCCCAGTCCAACGTGCAAGCTGTTGGGAGATGGTGGTAATGTTTCTAAGTAAAATATAAATCACTAAACTGGCTCCCTTGTTGAGTGCAGCTGTCAGGGTTGCCAGGTGGCTGAGGGTAGCTATGGGAAAAGCTAATGATGCAGTAGTGAAATGGTCTGCGGGCCAGACTGTCTCATCTCCGAATGGTCTGTTCCGGCCCCCGTTGTCTCTGAAGGCCTGAAGAGTTTTGTGGGACACGGACTATAAGTAAAGATTATCTATCTGTAAAGGAGTCGGGTTTTGCAGTGTTTCAGAGCAGACTGTTCACTTGCGTGATGTTGGACACACTGGAAATTATTTGGTTCTTACCCAGATTAAAAAAACAAACAAACTTAGGTTTAGAAGTGTTCCATAATTTATCTTGTTTCAAGTTAATTTCTTATTTTAAGTGTTCAACATGCTTATTTCTAGATTTAACCATTTTAATTCATCTTGTCAAGTGAAATTATGTCCATGCAGCAAGATAATTTCCCTCAGATTTTCATGTTATATTGTTTTTAGACATCCCCTTTTTTGTAGTGCAGAATCAACATTGTGAAGGTGTCATTTTGTGATGCGTGAAACTGATTAGAGTTCAATTCATCAACATGTCATTCACAAGAAAATTTAAAAGTACGACTATATACTAGAAAGCCTGTACGCGGTTTTTGTGAATTTCAAATTAAACACTTTTAACAAACTGAGAAGCTGGAACCAGAAAACAATTTATTTATTCCTAATTGGTTAATCGCTAATTAAATCTGCTGTTGAAATCTGAATGTCCCACAAACTTTGCTCAGAGTTTGCTGTGTTAATTTTGCAGGTTTAACTATGGATTTTATGTATGGCCCGGTGGGTTTGGGTGTTGTGGCAGGACTGGGCTGTGGACTTTTCTTGGGATGGCACCTCCGGTCACGCTTTGGCTCCACAACCAAACACCTGATGGCAGTGATTGAGAACAGTACAGGTGAGACAAGCATGATGGCAGAAGGAGGGGCATTCAAGATGATCCTTGTGGTCCGAAATGACCTGAAGATGGGTAAAGGGAAGGTCGCGGCCCAGTGCTCCCATGCTGCAGTGTCTGCATACAAGCAGGTCCAGCGCCGGAACCCTGAGCTCCTCAAACAGTGGGAGTACTGCGGCCAGCCAAAGGTGGTGGTTAAGGCCCCCGATGAGGAGGCCCTCATCGATCTGCTGAGTCACGCCAAAGAAGTGGGACTTCCCATCAGTTTGATCCAAGATGCAGGAAGAACACAGATTGCACCTGGATCACGCACTGTGCTGGGTATCGGTCCAGGTCCATCTGATCTGATAGACCATGTCACCGGACACTTAAAGTTGTACTAAAGCTGATCTACAAGCTGCAGGATTTGATGTAAATCATGATTTGTATGAAGAACATGGTGTTTTGTCCATCATCTTGGTGAGGGTCCTGATGGTGCTGCAGCGTCCCAGTGCACACCCAATGAGAGGAGTAATATCCGGATTGTTTACAGAACATTTACAAATGTGCAAATAATGAATCACTGTCATTTTTGAATCACAAATGTACCCAATCTGTACCGCTGTGTGAGGAAGCCGAATATCTGAAGAGAACTGACACAGAACATTTTTCTACAAGTTTTTAAACATTAAAAATGATCGACAAGTCAGTCAAAGTTGTACATCACTTGGGAAGAGATGGTGATTTAGCACTTCAGGGGCTTATGTGCCAAATGATTTCAGTCACTCCGATAGAGGGTCATGAAAATGCTGCACGTGTGTCCCTCTAAAACTCTGTACACCCTATAACTTTTCATAGATTTGAGATACATTTACCAAATTTGTAGCAGGGATGCATCTCTTGAAGGTCTAGGGCAAGATTGATGAGGAGTTACCCGGATCAAATTCTGAAGGTCACTGAGCCAAAACTTGTGTGTCATGAAGACTGTACTCTCAATAACTGTCCAAGGATTTCAAACAGGTTCCTCAAATACTTCAATGTTGCTTCAAGGTCTAGGCCACCTTCATTGATGACTGAACTAATGAGGTCATAGGGCCAATATTCCACAAGACTTTACACTATACTCTCAATAGCTTTTCAAACAAATAACACACGTTTACCAAATTTGGAGCAAGGAAATATCTCTTGAAGGTCTAGGTCAGGTTTGATGATGAATGGCCTTCATTTAGCTTTGAAGGTCACAGAGCCAAACATTGTCCGTGTATGAACACTAACCTCTCTATAAATTCCAGGAGTTTTATTTGCAGCAAGGATGGAGTGCTTGAAGATCTAAGTTAGGTTCCTACTTCAGCATGAGCCTTCATGCCATTTTCACTCAGAACGTAAAAACCTTTTTCAAACCAATAAAAGAATGATTTACAAATTACTCCCGATTGCTTTTTCTCTGAATGTTGCCACCTTAATAAAAACGTGTCTCCACAGTGGTTTGATGTTGCCTTGTTACATTACGATGTACAGTAGTGTTCAGAATAATAGTAGTGCTATGTGATTAAAAAGATTAGTCCAGGTTTTGAGTATATTTCTTATTGTTACATGGGAAACAAGGTACCAGTAGATTCATTAGATTCGCACAAATCCAACAAGACCAAGCATTCATGATATGCACACTCTTAAGGCTATGAAATTGGGCTATTAGTAAAAAAAAAAAGTAGAAAAGGGGGTGTTCACAATAATAGTAGCATCTGCTGTTGATGCTACAAACTATTATGTTCAAACTGCTTTTTTAGCAATCCTGTGAATCACTAAACTAGTACTTAGTTGTATAACCACAGTTTTTCATGATTTCTTCACATCTGTGAGGCATTAATTTTGTTGGTTTGGAACCAAGATTTTGCTGGTTTACTAGTGTTTGGGGTCACTGTCTTGTTGAAACACCCATTTCAAGGGCATGTCCTCTTCAGCATAAGGCAACATGACCTCTTCAAGTATTTTGACATCCAAATTGATCCATGATACCTGGTATGCGATATATAGGCCCAACACCATAGTAGGAGAAACATGCCCATATCATGATGCTTGCACCACCATGCTTCTGTCTTCACTGTGAACTGTGGCTTGAATTTAGAGTTTGGGGGTCGTCTCACAAACTGTCTGTGGCCTTTGGACCCAAAAAGAACAATTTTACTCTCATCAGTCCACAAAATATTCCTCCATTTCTGTTTAGTCCAGTTGATGTGTTCTTTGGCAAATTGTAACCTCTTCTGCACATGTCTTTTATTTAACAGAGGGACTTTGCGGGGGATTCTTGCAAATAAATTAGCTTCACACAGGCGTCTTCTAACTGTCACAGCACTTACAGGTAACTCCAGACTGTCTTTGATCATCCTGGAGCTGATCAATGGGTGAGCCTTTGCCATTCTCGTTATTCTTCTATTTTGATGGTTGTTTTCCATTTTCTTCCACGCGTCTGTTTTGTTTTGTCCATTTTAAAGCATTGGAGATCATTGTAGATGAACAGCCTATAATTTTTTGCACCTGCGTATAAGTTTTCCTCTCTCGAATCAACTTTTTAATCAAACTACGCTGTTCTTCTGAACAATGTCTTGAACGTCCCATTTTCCTCAGACTTTCAAAGAGAAAAGCATGTTCAACAGGTGCTGGCTTCATCCTTAAATAGGGGACACCTGATTCACACCTGTTTGTTCCACAAAACTGACGAACTCACTGACTGAATGCCACACTACTATTATTGTGAACACCCCCTTTTCTACTTTTTTTTTTTTTTTTACTAATAGCCCAATTTCATAGCCTTAAGAGTGTGCATATCATGAATGCTTGGTCTTGTTGGATTTGTGAGAATCTACTGAATCTACCTGGTACCTTGTTTCCCATGTAACAATAAGAAATATACTCAAAACCTGGACTAATCTTTTTATTCACATAGCACTACTATTATTCTGAACACTACTGTCGCTGCATGAAAATATTGCCCACTCACAAATACGAATGGGACTACACACATTTCTGCAACACCACCTTCAGGCCAATACTGCATTAAAAAAAAAAAAAAAAACCTCGTATGAGCAAGGTGCCCACAGTCAGGTGCTTCAGTTGGTCTCCAGTGACATGTTGCCATTCAGACATTATCTCAAGTCTCCCAAATGGATGCAATTTACATTTGAAAAATTTGAAAAAGGGAAAACAAACTTAAATAACAGGATAAATGGCAGTATGTTAAAAGGTAAAGAACATCTCATTACCAATTTAGGTATCATTTAAAGCTTTCAAATCACAGGTGGTGTGTTCTGTCTGCAAAAACATTTCAGTCTCATTTGCTACAATAAAGGTGTACGCTTCAAGATCGGCCAGTGTCACATCACTGATGCTACATGAACTCACATTTATCAGACTATGTGACTAGCTTCGGACACTTCATGTCAGACAGCCACGTGTAACTTGTGCACTGCATCACAAATATTAGGCAACTTAATCTTCCATTATTCCTATCCATATTTTCCAACTCAAAGCTGTATAAATCTGAATGCATATTGGATATAAGCATAGGTTAGGCAGCTTCAAGGCCCCCCCCCCCCCCCCAAAAAAGACACTGAAAAGATAAAATTGTAAAATCCATTTCAGAAGGATGAGACCCTCTAGAAATAATGAAGCAACAGAGGTGAGATCACTGACCATTCAAATGTTTTCTTGCAAATAATCAACAGGGTCTCAAGAAATGTGGACAAGAAAATCTGGACATAAACTGCATAACACTTTAAATGTTGACTGGGAACCCATTATCCTCCAACGACACTACATACCACAGCAGCAACCTACCCAGAAAGCTAAAGTGCTTAATATTGAGTTATTAAATAAAAACTACTGAGAAGGGACACCTTGCCACCCCCTCCCTCCCTCCACAATTTAGTTGCATAATTTTACATACTTTCCCTTCATAAAGCCAAAACTCACTTTTTTGTTAAACATTCAGATTTCAGGTTTAACATTTTTGATTGGCTGCACTGCACTTCATAAAATAAAGCCTCAGTATAACTTGGCTGAATACTGCGTACACAGTGCGCCCCACACAGCTGCTGTCACTAGATCACTTCAGATTTGGTTGGAAAAGTGCATGTTGGTTGCTGCAACTTGAGCGTCGAGCTTGCAGGCAGTTTTGGATTTCTGTAAGTTAATGTAACAGGTCCAGATAAGAGCTCTTCGTCTGATGTTATTTGGTCGTGGTGACACAAACCAGTTTCCCTTATTGTTGTGTAGTCTGTCCAGGCAGACTGGATTCTGCACCCCAGCTAGTAAACCAGTTATCATATTACTTATCCGCAACATTTAAGCAAATGTATACAGAGGGGCAGGTTTGTGCTCTACATCTGATTGACAGGCTCACTGCATGGAAGCTTCAGCACTAACCATCTAGCTCATTGTTAATCCAGCAGCATCCTTTCACCATAAATTTCTTCTTTTATTCTCCAAATGTAGACTGACAAGAGCAGGTGAACTGAAGCCATGACTTTGTGCACATTTCCAAACTGTATTAACAGACAACGTACAACCCCAATTCCAATGAAGTTGGGATGTTGTGTGAAATGTAAATTGTTTTTATTTACATTTCACACAACAAAACACTACAATGATTTGCAAATCCTCTTCAACCTATATTCAATTGAATACACCACAAAGACAAGATATTTAACGTTCAAACTGACACTAAGACCTTTTTTTTTTTTTTTTTTTCAAATATTGGCTGATTTTGAAATGGATGTCTGCAACACATTTCAAAAAAGCTGGAACAGGAGTATCAAAAGGCTGGGAAAGTTGATGAATGCTGAAAGAACATTCCACTGGTGAACAGGTTAACTGGAAACAGGTGAGTATCATTATTGGGTATAAAAGGAGCATCCCCAAAAGTCTCAGCCGTTCCAAGCAAAGATGGGGCAAGGATCATCAGTTTGTGAACAACTATGTGGGGAAAAAAAAAAGTCCAACAGTTTAAGAACAATGTTTCTCAACATTCAATTGCAAGGAATTTAGGAATTCCATCATCTACAGTCCATAATATAATCAGAAGATTCAGAGAATCTGAAGAACCTTCTACACGTAAACAGCAAGGCCGAAAACCAACATTGAATGCCCGTGACCTTCGATCCCTCAGGTGGAACTGCATTAAAAACCAACATCATTGTGTAAACGATCTTACTGCGTGGGCTCAGGAACACTTCAGAAAACCATTGTCAGTTAACACAGTTAGCTGCTACATCTACAAGTGCAACTTAAAACTCTACCATGCAAAGTGAAAGTCAACAACATCCAGAAACGCCGCCGCCTTCTCTGGGCCCGACTTCATTTGAAATGGACAGACACAAAGTGGAAAAGTGTGCGGTGGTCTGATGAGTCCACATTTCAAATTGTTTTTGGAAATCATGGACATTGTGTCCTCTGGACAAAAGAGGAAAAAGACCATCCAGATTGTTACCAGCACAAAGTTCAAAAGCCAGCATCTGTGATGTATTGGGGTGTGTTAGTGCCCATGGCATGGACAACTTACACATCTGTGATGGCACCATCAATGCTGATGCAACATCCCTGCTTATTTCAGCAAGACAATGCCAAGCCACATTCTGCATGTGTTCCAACAGCGTGGCTTCGTAGTAAAAGAGTGCGGGTACTAGACTGGCCTGCCTGCAGTCCAGACCTGTCACCCATTGAAAATGTGTGGCACATTATGAAGCGTAAAATATGACAACGGAGACCCCGGACTGTTGAACAACTGAAGTCGTACATCAAGCAAGAATGGGAAAGAATTCCACCTACAAAGCTTCAACAATTAGTCAAATCAAATCAATTTTATTTATATAGCGCCAAATCACAACAAACAGTTGCCCCAAGGTGCTTTATATTGTAAGGCAAGGCCATACAATAATTACGGAAAAACCCCAACGGTCAAAACGACCCCCTGTGAGCAAGCACTTGGCGACAGTGGGAAGGAAAAACTCCCTTTTAACAGGAAGAAACCTCCAGCAGAACCAGGCTCAGGGAGGGGCAGTCTTCTGCTGGGACTGGTTGGGGCTGAGGGAGAGAACCAGGAAAAAGACATGCTGTGGAGGGGAGCAGAGATCGATCACTAATGATTAAATGCAGAGTGGTGCATACAGAGCAAAAAGAGAAAGAAACAGTGCATCATGGGAACCCCCCAGCAGTCTACGTCTATAGCAGCATAACTAAGGGATGGTTCAGGGTCACCTGATCCAGCCCTAACTATAAGCTTTAGCAAAAAGGAAAGTTTTAAGCCTAATCTTAAAAGTAGAGAGGGTGTCTGTCTCCCTGATCTGAATTGGGAGCTGGTTCCACAGGAGAGGAGCCTGAAAGCTGAAGGCTCTGCCTCCCATTCTACTCTTACAAACCCTAGGAACTACAAGTAAGCCTGCAGTCTGAGAGCGAAGCGCTCTATTGGGGTAATATGGTACTATGAGGTCCCTAAGATAAGATGGGACCTGATTATTCTAAACCTTATAAGTAAGAAGAAGAATTTTAAATTCTATTCTAGAACTAACAGGAAGCCAATGAAGAGAGGCCAATATGGGTGAGATATGCTCTCTCCTTCTAGTCCCCGTCAGTACTCTAGCTGCAGCATTTTGAATTAACTGAAGGCTTTTCAGGGAACTTTTAGGACAACCTGATAATGAATTACAATAATCCAGCCTAGAGGAAATAAATGCATGAATTAGTTTTTCAGCATCACAACACCTAATTTTAGAGATATTGCGCAAATGCAAAAAAGCAGTACTACATATTTGTTTAATATGCGCATTGAATAACATATCCTGATCAAAAATGACTCCAAGATTTCTCACAGTATTACTAGAGGTCAGGGTAATGTCATCCAGAGTAAGGATCTGGTTAGACACCATGTTTCTAAGATCTGTGGGGCCAAGTACAGTAACTTCAGTTTTATCTGACTTTAAAAGCAGGAAATTAGAGGCCATCCATGTCTTTATGTCTGTAAGACAATCCTGCAGTTTAGCTAATTGGTGTGTGTCCTCTGGCTTCATGGATAGATAAAGCTGGGTATCATCTGCGTAACAATGAAAATTTAAGCAATGCTGTCTAATACTGCCGCCTAAGGGAAGCATGTATAAAGTGAATAAAATTGGTCCTAGCACAGAACCTTGTGGAACTCCATAATTAACCTTAGTCTATGAAGAAGATTCCCCATTTACATGAACAAATTGTAATCTATTAGATAAATGATTCAAACCACTGCAGCACAGTGCCTTTAATAACTATGGCATGCTCTAATCTCTGTAATAAAATTTTATGGTCAACAGTCAAAAGCAGCACTGAGGTCTAACAGAACAAGCAGAGATGAGTCCACTGTCTGAGGCCATAAGAAGATCATTTGTAACCTTCACTAATGCTGTTTCTGTACTATAATGAA
Source organism: Thalassophryne amazonica (assembly GCF_902500255.1). Classification (NCBI taxonomy): domain Eukaryota; kingdom Metazoa; phylum Chordata; class Actinopteri; order Batrachoidiformes; family Batrachoididae; genus Thalassophryne; species Thalassophryne amazonica. The sequence goes on along the minus strand of NC_047111.1, from coordinate 113,871,580 downwards.
TTCTAAACCCTGACTGAAACTCTTCAAATAGACCATTCCTCTGCAGATCAGTTAGCTGTTTTACAACTACCCTTTCAAGAATTTTTGAGAGAAAAGGAAGGTTGGATATTGGCCTATAATTAGCTAAGATAGCTGGGTCAAGTGATGGCTTTTTAAGTAATGGTTTAATTACTGCCACCTTAAAAGCTTGTGGTACATAGCCAACTAATAAAGACAGATTGATCATATTTAAGATCGAAGCATTAATTAATGGTAGGGCTTCCTTGAGGAGCCTGGTAGGAATGGGGTCTAACAGACATGTTGGTTTGGAGGAAGTAACTAATGAAAATAACTCAGAACAATCGGAGAGAAAGAGTCTAACCAAATACCGGCATCACTGAAAGCAGCCAAAGATAACGATATGTCTTTGGGATGGTTATGAGTAATTTTTTCTCTAATAGCTAAAATTTTATTAGCGAAGAAAGTCATGAAGTCATTACTAGTTAAAGTAAAAGGAATACTCGGCTCAATAGTGCTCTGACTCTGTCAGCCTGGCTACAGTGCTGAAAAGAAACCTGGGGTTGTTCTTATTTTCTTCATTTAGTGATGAGTAGCAAGATGTCCTAGCTTTACGGAGGGCTTTTTTATACTTCTGATTTAAGGCTCTCTTTTTCAGAGGAGCTACAGCATCCAAAGTTGTCTTCAATGAGGATGTAAAACTATTGACGAGATAATCTATCTCAGAGTTTAGGTAGCTACTCTGCCCTGTGTTGGTATATGGCATTGGAGAACAAAGAAGGAATCATATCCTTAAACCTAGTTACAGCGCTTTCTGAAAGACTTCTACTGTAATGAAACTTATTCCCCACTGCTGGGTAGTCCATCAGAGTAAATGTAAATGTAAATGTTATTAAGAAATGATCAGACAGAAGGGGGTTTTCAGGGAATACTGTTAAGTCTTCAATTTCCATACCATAAGTCAGAACAAGATCTAAGGTATGATTAAAGTGGTGGGTGGACTCATTTACATTTTGAGCAAAGCCAAGAGTCTAACAATAGATTAAATGCAGTGTCGAGGCTGTCATTCTCAGCATCTGTGTGGATGTTAAAATCGCCCACTATAATTATCTTATCTGAGCTAAGCACTAAGACAAAAGGTTTGAAAATTCACAGAGAAACTCACAGTAATGACCAGGAGGACGATAGATAAATAAAACTGGTTTTTGGGACTTCCAATTTGGATGGACAAGACTAAGAGTCAAGCTTTCAAATGAATTAAAGCTCTGTCTGGGTTTTTGATTAATTAATAAGCTGGAGTGGAAGATTGCTGCTAATCCTCCGCCTCGGCCCGTGCTACGAGCATTCTGGCAGTTAGTGTGACTCGGGGGTGTTGACTCATTTAAACTAACATATTCATCCTGCTGTAACCAGGTTTCTGTAAGGCAGAATAAATCAATATGTTGATCAATTATATCATTTACTAACAGGGACTTAGAAGAGAGAGACCTAATGTTTAATAGACAACATTTAACTGTTTTAGTCTGTGGTGCAGTTGAAGGTGCTATTTGTTTTTTGAATTTTTATGCTTGAATAGATTTTTCCTGGTTATTGGTGGTCTGGGAGCAGGCACCGTCTCTATGGGGATGGGGTAATGAGGGGATGGCAGGGGGAGAGAAGCTGCAGAGAGGTGTGTAAGACTACAACTCTGCTTGCTGGTCCCAACCCTGGATAGTCACAGTTTGGAGGATTTAATAAAATTGGCCAGATTTCTAGAAATGAGAGCTGCTCCATCCAAAGTGGGATGGATGCCGTCTCTCCTAACAAGACCAGGTTTTCCCCAGAAGCTTTGCCAATTAGTGTCCTCAGTTCCCAAACGCTTATTGAGTATTGTTAGAAGGAAAGGTGATGTAACACAGTGGTAAACATACCACTGTCCCAGCTTTTTTCAAACGTGTTGCAGGCATCCATTTCAAAATGAGCAAATTTGCACAAAACAATAAAGTTCCATTTTGAACATTAAATATCTTGTCTTTGTGGTGTATTCAACTGAATGTAGGTTGAAGAGGATTTGCAAATAATTGTATTCTGTTTTTATTTACATTTAACACAACATCCCAACTTCATTGGAATTGACTTTTTTTTTTTACTTGATTTTTTTCCTACAACACCAATTCCGACGATGTTAGGACATTGTGTAAAATTGTTGTCGGGCTGGTTCTACTCCAAGAGGGCAGTGTGCCCAAAGGTTGAAAAATTTAGGGTTTCAGCTCAAGGACATCTTCAGCCACATGTTGAACCCACAAATACACCAAACACTAAGGTGTGCAACACAAGGTCAGACTCTGCTTGACAAACAAGAGGCCTTTATTTAAGTGGAAAACAAAACTTTTCATTCTTTATGATCCTCATTATGCACAATCAAGTAAGTGCACAATTAGGTAGTTTAGATTATATAACTTCAAATGAGCCAACACGTGATTTCTTGTACAAGCAAACCTGTGATAAGAGCTTCAAACCTGCGACACTTTTCGGTAAAGACAACCCCTGAATACATTTTAATAACAAGGTTCCCGTATGCTCAAGAATGACCCAAGATAATGTCCAGCTGCAACCGCTGTGCCAAGAGGGGGTGCAATAGTCAAGCCAATCTGTGGTTCCTCCTGAGGTGAAATGGTCCCACAGAAAAACAGAAGAAATGTCACCTGAAAGCTAATTTGATTCGACAGTCCTGCATAGGTGTCAGTGGAATAGTTTTAATCTTTCTGAACAATACTAGTTTTCTCTGAGAAACAGCCCTGAAGTGTCAGGGAGACGTTGGCGGTAGTGTTTGTGGACTGTGCTCATGGACGTGTCAGACTTATGATCAAACATACAAGAACATAAAGTTTATATGTCTGAATATACAATAATTAAATGCATTTTATAGTTTGACAAAAGAAGCAAATGAGAAGGAAGAGGGTCTACATTAATTCTCACTACAGAGTGCAAATCAGATGCTTCACAACAGACTTGTTTTTTTTTAGACTCAGAAGCTTTTATCTTCCCACAGCCACCCCACCCCGTTGTACAAACACCCCCATCCAAATACAATACAGTTTAGTCAATAAGGAATGTATGAATTATTCTGTGACACAATCTTCTTTAACAGAAAGAGTCCTTCATGAAAACAGAAAAAAAAAATTTTTTTAAAAAGCTGCTGTTATCCCTCTGTTCGTGTTGCGTACAGAGATGTCTGGTGAAGGACTGCGTGAGATGGGTGGATGGAAGCGCCAGCTTGCTGATGGACAAAAAGGGGCGGGGACTTTACATGCCGTAGCCAAACCCTGGCTGAGGTGCTGGCTGGCCGTACCCAGCAGGCGACTGGTAGCCGTATCCATACGGCTGCTGAGGAGGAACAGGTACGCTGGGACCCGCTGTCAGCATCAGCTGTGGAGCGCCTACAACACAGGAAAGGTTTTAATAAATAAAATAAAAGGCTGTGAAAAGGTGCACCCAGCTTGACAGGATGTGGTTTGTGTTAACATCTTCTGCTGGAAATAAGCATTAAAGGGATTAATGATTAGCAACAACAGAATGTGGCATAAAAGCAACAGAGGAGGTACAGTGGGGAAAATAAGTATTTGACCCCTGTCAGTTTCACAGGTTTTCCCACCAAAGAATGTGGAGGTCTGTAATTTTTATCATAGGTACACTTCAACTGTGAGACAATCTATAAAAAAAAAAAGAAAAAAAAAAGAAAACTGTCTGATTTTTAAATAATTAATTTGCATTTTATTGCATAAAATAAGTATATGAACACCTACCAACCAGCAAGAATTCTGTCTCTCACAGACCTGTTAATTTTTCTTTAAGAAGCCCTTTTATTCTGCACTCTTTACCTGTATAAAAGACACCTGTTCACACACTCAATCACACTCCAACCTGTCCACCATAGTCAAGACCAAAGAGCTGTCTAAGGATACCAGGGACAAAACTGTAGACCTGAAAAAGGCTGGGATGGACTACAGGACAACAGGCAAGCAGCTTGGTAGAAGACAACTGTTATGATTATTTATTAGAAAGTGGTAGAAACACAAGATGACTGTCAATCTCCCTCGGTCTGGGATTCCATGCAAGATCTCACTTTGTGGGGTAAGGATGATTCTGAGAAAGCTCAGAACTACACAGGAGGACCTGGTCAATGACCTGAAGAGAGCTGGGACCACAGTCACAAAGATTACATTAGTAACACATGATGCTGTCATGGTTTAAAATCCTGTAGGGCAGCAAGGTCCCCCTGCTCAAGCCAGCACATGTCCAGCCCTGTTTGAAGTTCACCAGTGACCATCTGGATGATCCAGAGGAGGCATGGGAGAAGGTCATGTGGTCAGATGAGACCAGAATAGAGCTTTTTGGAATCAACTCCACTTACCATGTTTAGAGGATGAGAACAACCCCAAGAAAACCATCCCAACCGTGAAGCATGGGGGTGGAAACATCTTACTCTGGGGGTGCTCTTCTGCAAAGGGGACAGGACGACTGCACCGTATTGAAGGGAAGATGGATGGGGTCATGTATTGTGAGATTTTGGTAAACAATCTCCTTCCCTCAGTAAGAGCATTGAAGATGGGTCATGGCTGGGTCTTCAGCATGACAATAACACCAAACACAGCCAGGGCAACTAAGGAGGGGCTCCGTAAGAAGCATTTCAAGGTCCTGGAGTGGCCTGGCCAGTCTCCAGACTGGAACTCAATAGAAAATCTTTGGAGGGAGCTGAAACTCCAAACCTGAAATCCCTGTTGCAGTGTGTGAAAACTTGGTCAAGAACTACAGGAAATGTCTGAGCTCTGTAATGGCAGACAAATGTTTCTCTACCAACTGTTAAGCTCTGTTTTTCTAGGGGGTCAAATACTTATTTCATACAATAAAATGCAAATTAATTATTTAAAAATCATACAATGTGATTTTCTGGATTTTTTTTTTTAGATTCTGTCTCTCACAGTTGAAGTGAACCTACGATAAAAATTACAGACCTCTCCGTTCTTTGTAGGTGGGAAAACCTGCAAAACTGACAGGGGGTCAAATACGTATTTTCCCCACTGTATTCATGGACAAGTAAGTATGAAACAGGTGGTCAACAATTTATACTATGTAAATTTATCCACTAACCATCAGAGTTGGTTAGATTGCTTTTGTAACTCAGATCTTGTGAGTCACAGAGCCCCCTGTTGGTTTAATTGAGGCCAGGGTTCTCGCAGGAATCACCAAGTTAAATTTTAGACCTTTTTTAGACCATTATGAGAAAAATTTTAGACCAACCTCAAGACCCCCCCCCCCAAAAAAAAGGACAATCACATTTGATTCTCAATGTCACCATGTCATTTTGTATTGGTTTCAAACATGTCAAAGTACACCAAAAGCAGAAAACAAGACTGAGTGATAATACACAACATATACAATAAACAACATTGACCAACCGGAAAAAAGTTAAATTCTCAAAAGGCGCTACACAACCATATATCTCAGCTCCTCTCCTTCTGCGCTAATCTCAGCCTCAAGGGCTTTCACTTCAGCGACCGTCTTTATGTGCTCTTCTCAGAGCATTCGACTTCGAAAGCAGCTGAGCCATCTTTGAGCCAGCTCTCTTCTCCGCCTCTTCAGCGAGTGCATCTGCCTCACTGGAAAGACAGGCGGACACACTTTCCAGACTCGTCTTCCTCTTCTTCAGGTCCTCCAGAGCCTGCTCGGCTAGCTTTCTTTTCTGGCCCTGGGTTTCCTTGTCTTTTCTGACATGCTCCTAGTCCAGAAAGAGTCGGTATTTTGACTGGGCTGCACCCACAGGCGCCATAAACTCCTTGGTGAGGGGGACCTGAGTGACACCTCCATGCATTGCAACAAAGTCACATATGAGGCTTTGGGCAACAATTGTGTTACCCATTTCACAAACACACGTTGTCCACACTATCGATTCTTGACTAACGGCAGTGGCATACACTTGGCGGAAACAAAAATGATGAAAATTTGAAAGGTACGGAACGCGGTAGTGGACATACCGAGCCAACTTATTAAGGGCCTTTCACACTGAATGCGTCAGAAGCGTAAAAAATCAGTCTAAAACCATTATTTTCCAATGAGACGCGTTGCTTTTTAGATGCGTCAGAAGCGTTGCGTCAAAAGCCAAGCTAAAATGACGCTTCTGACGGGAGCGCGCATTGCCACTTGGCGGCAGGCTGACGGGGTCAAAGTTCAATCCAATCCAACTTTCGACACTCTTGAGCTGTGACGTACCTTCGCGTTGTCCAATAGAACGACGCGTCGGGCCAAAACACGGAAGACGAGTGGCAGAAACCACTGATCTCTACAAAATAGATAGGCGGAAACCACTGATCTGTACAAAACATTAACGTGACAGGACTGCTCATTTATAGAGCAGTTTTCTGAAGAAAAATCATTGCAAATGTTTTTTTGTTGTTACCTCAAAATTTCTGATTACTGTTAAAAAAAGTTTAGAACACTTGTAATTAAATAACTAAATAAATCAAATGGTTCTTTAGAAACCTTTCATCTGTAAACTAAAACCATCTGTTATTTCAGATTAGATAATTTCTTGTTTAACATAAGGAACCTTGGACATTTATTTTTAGACAAATAAAATAACATGGAAACTTGTACATTTTTTAAAGTCTGGTAGATTATATCATTTCAACCAGAAAAAGACACTAAATAAATACAAATGTGTATTATAAATGCAACAGGAAATAATTTAACAATGACTGCAGTGTGACTGTAAAGTAGGATTTTTGTGACATAAACCTCATGATGATTTTTTTTTTATATAGTCATTTAAACTTGTAATTTTGTCAAAATATGTAACTGCCTTTAATGTTGTTATCAGGACAGAGTCATTTCTAAAATATGAATTTGAGCACAATAAGTGGAGAGCTTCTACTTGTGCAAATGTCTTTGGACTTTGATTTGTGGACATTTTTAATGATCCGTTCATTTATTGTTAAAATATAAAATGAAACAGCTTTTTAAAAAATAATGAAATAGTTGCTGTTTAAAGAGCCTTTTATTTAGAAGCAGGTGATGTTCTGCTGAATTCTCGGGACCAGATGAAGGTCTCTTCTGCAGTTTTGAACTCTGGTGGTGTTGCTGAAAAGCAGAGATGTTGCTGTCGCTTTATTTTGTAAAAATAAAAAAGACCGAACCATTTAGAAATTAAAGCGTTCACTCAGATCAACTGTGCTAAGAGGCTATGCTAACGTTAGTTGATCATTACCTTCACAGCAGTTCAGCAAACGTCACGTTTTATTTTTACATTATTCTCACCTCGATAAAGCTGCAGAAGTAAACTCCGTTGGTCAAACTGGGACTTCGCATATCCAAAAAGTGGGAGATTTCAGACTGAGTGGGTTTGCTCCATCCCCCCAGCTGCCTGCCTCGCTCTGCCCAGTGATGATGCCTGAAGGCCGGCTTCTCCGTGCGGGCCGGCCCACTGTCGCGGTTCGATCGATATCCCACCAAGTCATCAGTCCTCCCTCGGTTGGCGTCACTCCGAAAAGTAGCTGGAAAAAAGCTTCTCCCAGCAGGGTGATGGGAGAATCGTTCTACTGCTGTTTTTCAAAGCTTTTTTATGGTTCAGGTGACGCAAATTCAAGATGGCGATCGCTGAACTTTTTTCAGGTTGTGAAGCAGCCAGAGTGTGACGTGGCCGCAATCTCCGCCCCCTTGCCGCTTCCGAAGCGATGCGTCTGATGTCACGACGCGTTGGAAAGCGTTTAAATTTTTTGTTCTACAGACACTTCTCGGAATGGACGGAGTGAATGTAATTTTTTAAGACTTGAGTAAATTAAATTTTAGACCTGCGATGAAAATGCGGGTGTTTTTAAGACATTTAAAGACCTAAAATTTTAGTTTCTGAATTTAAGACTTTTTTAGACCCCGCGGGAACCCAGTGAGGAGCGTTCGGAAAACTAAGTCAACACACACTCCTCCTCAGTCATAGAAAGGCCAGTCAAAGCTGCTCGTAAGTGAAGTGCGTAACGCATCTGCGCATGCGTGGGTCAAACATTCCAGCTACCAAACACACACCGCTACTACTGAAGTTCATATACAGTAGTGTTAGTGGACTGTGAAAGTTAAGGCTTACAGGGATTGTTTCAAAGGCTTTAAGTGACGCATACAATAATGACAGGTGCGCATTGTGCTGTTTTCAAATGCTCGAATGGAATTTATAGGCTTGAAAGGTGGCTGAAAACGCACGATTGCAAGGCTCTGCCGAGTCCACACAAAGACGGAAAGAAGAAATGTGGTTGTAAACCTCCGTTCATTCTACACAATTTTGTAAGTTTCTTGCACACATTTATTCTGTCAATATCCTGAAACCGAAATCCTGAAAAAGGTAACTCAAGTCAAGTCTAGGAGCATGCGTGCACGTCACTGCACCCACAACACCACAGAACCATCGTGGGTCCTGGATGGCAAGCGCCCGGGCAGACAACCAGTCCATCCCCACAGCTCTAAAATAACCACCCCTCTGTCATAGCCAGGTGAAAGGTGGGGGTCCCTGTGGCTTTCTACACCCACTGGGGTCCTGAATCTTCAGGCACCTGTGTGCTGGATCATGCAGAGAAACGCACCATATGGCAGAAATGTCAGTTGAGGCTCCTCACAATGCAATACAAAAAACAAAACACTCCAAGACTACAGGGAATTAATCAATAAGGAGCAGGAAGTGACATGTGAGGAAGAAGAGCCAAGCCATGAATAAATGAGGAACGTTACCGTAGACAATGGGTTGTGTTTCTGTTGCCTGCTCCTCTTCTTTTCTTAGAGACTCTGAGGTTTCCAATTTATCTACCTGTAAAGGAAAGACAAAGCAATTTTGAATGAATCCAGAATATTGCTTAATGGTAACAGTTAAAACTCAAACATATGATGGCTCACTGTGACCACTGGGGAGAGAGAGACAGACAGAATGAGAAAGAGACAGAGACTATAGCATTCATTTATTATTTGCAAGCAGCATTTTTATTTTTTTTTAACTTCAGCCCAATTAAAAATGTTACTGGGGAGGGAAACAGTGAACCTCTCCACCATTCAGTTGAAGAGTGAGGAACTGTGCAGACTTTCATGCAGCCCAAAGTGTAGAAGCATTTCTGCATAGCTGTAGCTTTTGTCAAATGAAATCTTTCCTTCTCTCAATTTGCCATTACACTACAAATGAGCCAAAGCTTGATTGGTTACTCACCGGGTGTGGTTTTCATTCATGTTTTGTGCAGAAACAACATTTGCTTTCCATAAACTGTCGGTTGTTGTGAATGATGACCGTTACATTTCACATCTATTTTTAAATCCTATTTTTTCCCCTAAATTCTGCCTCTGACAAAATTAAATCTTCGTGATTTAAACAGCGTCAAGCTTTTCGCTCTTCAACTCGTTTGTAGCATTTAGAGAAGTGTGTGTTGCTCTCAACATCAAACTTACCACCACCTGCCACAAACGCATCACACCACACGGTTGCTGACACTTTCCAGGGTGTGGCCTGTTTCAGTAGAAACACTGGCCATGAATCCCCAGACCACACCCATGTTACAGGCTACATTAAACACCACTGAATACTGCACACGCACAGTGAGAGGTCACATGCCAGCAATTATAAACACACACACACACACCCTCTCAGTGTAAGAGGGGCTATATAGCATGCTGACATTTGTACACTAAACACTGAAGCAAGCGCACAATGAGTACTGTAATGTTGTGAAGTTAAGTCTTTCGGAGTTCTTAAAACGCAAAGCATGTACAGTAGTGTTCAGAATAATAGTGCTATGTGACTAAAAAGATGAATCCAGGTTTTGAGTATATTTCTTACTGTTACATGGGAAACAAGGTACCAGTAGATTCAGTAGATTCTCACAAATCCAACAAGACCAAGCATTCATGATATGCACACTCTTAAGGCTATGAAATTGGGCTATTAGTAAAAAAAAAAAAAAGTAGAAAAGGGGGTGTTCACAATAATAGTAGTGTGGCATTCAGTCAGTGAGTTCGTCAATTTTGTGGAACAAACAGGTGTGAATCAGGTGTCCGCTATTTAAGGATGAAGCCAGTACTTGTTGAACATGCTTTTCTCTTTGAAAGCCTGAGGAAGATGGGATGTTCAAGACATTGTTCAGAAGAACAGCGTAGTTTGATTAAAAAGTTGATTGGAGAGGGGAAAACCTATACACAGGTGCAAAAAGTTATAGGTTGTTCATCTACAATGATCTCCAATGCTTTAAAATGGACAAAAAAACCAGAGACATGTGGAAGAAAACGGAAAACAACCATCAAAATGGATAGAAGAATAACCAGAATGGCAAAGGCTCACCCATTGATCAGCTCCAGGATGATCAAAGACAGTCTGGAGTTACCTGTAAGTGCTGTGACAGTTAGAAGACGCCTGTGTGAAGCTAATTTATTTGCAAGAATCCCCTGCAAAGTCCCTCTGTTAAATAAAAGACATGTGCAGAAGAGGTTACAATTTGCCAAAGAACACATCAACTGACCTAAAGAGAAATGGAGGACTATTTTGTGGACTGATGAGAGTAAAATTGTTCTTTTTGGGTCCAAGGGCCGCACAGTTTGAGAGACGACCCCCAAACTCTAAATTCAAGCCACAGTTCACAGTGAAGACAGTGAAGCATGGTGGTGCAAGCATCATGATATGGGCATGTTTCTCCTACTATGGTGTTGGGCCTATATATCGCATACCAGGTATCATGGATCAGTTTGGATATGTCAAAATACTTGAAGAGGTCATGTTGCCTTACGCTGAAGAGGACATGCCCTTGAAATGGGTGTTTCAACAAGACAATGATCCCAAGCACACTAGTAAACAAGCAAAATCTTGGTTCCAAACCAACAAAATTAATGCCTCGCAGATGTGAAGAAATAATGAAAAACTGTGGTTATACAACTAAATACTAGTTTAGTGATTCACAGGATTGCTAAAAAAAAAAGCAGTTTGAACATAATAGTTTTGAGTTTGTAGCGTCAACAGCAGATGCTACTATTATTGTGAACACCCCCTTTTCTACTTTTTTTTTTTTTACTAATAGCTCAATTTCATAGCCTTAAGAGTGTGCATATCATGAATGCTTGGTCTTGTTGGATTTGTGAGAATCTACTGAATCTACTGGTACTTTGTTTCCCATGTAACAATAAGAAATATACTCAAAACCTGGATTAATCTTTTTAGTCACACAGCACTACTATTATTCTGAACACTACTGTAAGTCAAATGTAGTATGCCAGATAGGAATGCAATTACAGAAAAAAATAAAAAATAAATAAATAATAATAATAAAAAAAAATCATAGTCAATCTGCATGCCCCAACTAAGAAAGCAGACTATTCAACAACAACAACAAAAAAAGCAAACATTCAGGCACTAAGTTGCAGTAATAAAACTGTGCGTGGAAGCTCCTAAAGCAGCAGCAGCACCTGGTGCCTCCTGATTTCTCTACTTCTAACTTCAGCAACGTATTTCAACACTGTGCAAAAAATGCATTTATTACAGTACATCCAGTCCATTCTTTTTAAAAACATGCTTTGCAAACTACTGTTCTGGTCATCTGTACTCCCTGAAGAATTACACCCACCACACCCAAAACTGGAGCTTTTTTTTTTTTTTTTTTTTTAAATAAACAAGCAGCTAAATCTGATCAGCGTTCACAATTCTTGTGGGTGAGGGAACAGTCGCAAATCTGCTTTTTTGTTTTTAATAAACTGATTAACTTTACAGATGTCAGTACAATTAATCAGCAATCAAGCAGCAAGTTTTCTATCAAACAAAATGTTTGAGGTGAGAGATGTTTGAGGTGTTTACGAGTCGAGAAAATCTACTTTCTCACTGCTTGTGCATTTTAGCACACATTGACTATTTGTACAAATACAACATGAATTTTACTGGTGTATATGTAGAGCGTTAATTTATATACTTGTACATTGGAGTATATGCACCGCTTTAATTTATGTACTTATGCTTTAATAATTTTGATTCAGCACTTTTGGGATGGAACAATCTACGGGAGACTGACTCCCTCCTCACTCCATAGTGAGGTGGTTAAGTTTCAAAAACAGTGACTGGCTCGTGTCAAGCTAGAATGGTTCTAGATACTCAGCAGTGGGCACAGTTCTGCTAATCTGCTAATTATCGAAGCTAACTTTTTTGTTAGCAAATTAGCTTTTCTGCTAACTTCAAAAACCATCAGTGGCCCAATTAGCTTCCAATAAATTTAGATCCAATAACCTTTACACCGCTATCGATTTTTGACATAGTAACGGTGAAAAACATTTATAAACCCTGTTGGCTCCTGTCTGTTATGTATTTTGCAGCAGTAAGGCAACTCTACCCAACAGAAGGGGCCTGGCTGCCAGGCTGCTACAGAGAGAGAGGGGGGGAAAAAAAAGAAGAAAAAAATCATTACTCGTTACAGCATACAGCGGTCCAGCCGTGAGACCGAAATCCTCAAAAGAAAACCAGGTTTGACTTATGGTTACGATATTAATCTGGATAGGTTAATGACATTAATATAAACTCTGTCATTTGTACAAAGTGAAAATATAGCATATACCTTTTAATTTTAAAATAATGCACTAATTCTGAAGTTTTGAACATAACACAGATGCCAAACTGCATTATGGGTAAACAGAGCCTGCGATCAACGATTGGTTATTCATTTAACCAACAAAACTTAACGTGTGTTGGTTTTTGACAAATAAATGTGTATTTGTAAAATATGTCTTTCATTTGTTTAAAAAAAGGCATTTGCAAAACTGAAAATTTTGTTAAGTTGAGATTCAGCCAGGCAGCAACAACCATCTGATATAACCATGCGTAATTCACACAACCATCCAGTAGATGGTAGTGTTTTATGCATTTTGACCCATCTACTGCATGGCATATTACGTTACTATGCTTTTTACTTTTTTACTCTTGCTATACTTTGTAATCTTTTTACTTTAATTTTGTTTTCTGAATTGTTCTGTGTGAAGCACCTTGAGGCAATTGTGATTTGGCCCTATATAAAGTGAAAAAATTGAACTGAAATTGAGGCTCAGTTTACCCATAATGCAGTTTGGCATCTGTGTGTGTTAGTATGTTCAAAACTTCAGAATTAGTGCATATTTTAAAATTAAAAGAGATGTTATATTTTCACTTTGTACAAATGACAGACTTGAAATTAATGTAGTTAAACTATACAGATTAATTTGGTTTGTAAAGCAAAATCATAAGTCAAACCTGCTTTCCTTTTCAAGACGTCGGCCTCATGGCTGGACCACTGTATGCTGTCAAGGTAAGTAACACTTCCCTACAGCAGTGGACAGGGCGCACAAAGACAGAAGTGCTGACCCACTGGCTATGTTTGGGTTTGTGATCGCCTTTGATTCCATCAGAAGCATTGGCAGTGTTTAAACTCAAAATCAGCTTCACAGTATCTGAGCGTGTACCGGAGACAAGGTTGGGTAGGATTACTTTGAAATGTAATCCAAAAGTAATCAGATTACAAGTAATCCAAATGTATGTACATGCATACATGTAATCCACGTATTCTTTCAAGGTAATCCTACACAACCTTGACCGGAGACAATACTGAAAGTTATTGGTTAGCTGTAGCTTCCGATAATTTTTTTGGTGGTTTATCGGTTAAGCATTATAAAAGATAGCTTTTCAGTTAACTGATTAGCAGTTATCAAAGTTAACTTTTTGTTAGCTGTGCCCACCACTGCAGATACTCACTGAAAACAAAATAAGATTTTCAAAGCACCGGTACTTCACCTTTACTTTCTTTCCGCCATCAGACTTCAAGTTGTAGGCAAACTTTTATATGATGAAAGTACATTTTAACTATTTACACTCAACTCAGCTGTGATAAACTGACAAGACTTTACACGTGCAAGTTTACAGTCCAACCACAATCTGATTTTAACAATTACCACCAAGTCTAGGAAAGAGTTTCAAAGAAAAACTGCTGATATGATTGGATGGAATGGAAAGCCTGCAAACCCGTTCAGAGAATGCGAATTCACCATATGTACTTTCGACAACACTGGCAGTACATTGCTGTTATTTATTTTTAATAAAATTGTCACTGCATCTCTAAAGCTACACGGTTGCAGAGATTTCTGATGATGTAGCAGTGACACATGCCAATGCTATGAACATGCACGCAAGGTTGCATTCTTCCAAACAAATCAGAGGAATTCACCTGATTCTTAACAGCATCAGTCTAGAAGAGATGGAGGTGCAACATATAAATAAATTAAAACTTAACTCCCAAGAGGGGATTGTCAAAGAGCAGATAAATTTGAGCTGTGAATATGGTTTTATACAGACAGGTGGGTTCGTTCATTCAAAGTGAAGACTTGGCACAACAATAACACCTTCCCAAAAGTCCTGCAGCAGAACAGTAATGAAAAGGGGATAACAACTGCAGGTCTCAAAAGGATTCATGACTCCACAGTCAGAAGAACTGAGTAAAACTGGCATCAGAGAATGGAGAGAACATTAAGGTTCATCTGAATTTTGCCCAAACATATCTTCATAGCACCTAAACGTTTTGGGTAAAAAAGTCCAATTAATAGATCAGCCACAAGTGGAGCTGTTTGCAAAACAGAGATCCCATTACATTTGGTACATCCCAAAGTGAGAAGATGATTATTCCTACAGTCATGCATGAGGGTGATAAAGTTGAGTTAAGAAACTTTGCTTTTCAGCACCTTAGTGACTTGTCATTAATGAGGCACATGTCAATCCTGCTCTCTACCTGAAAATCCCACCTGGCAGTTTTAGTTCATCAAATCAATGATCTAAATAAAAACAGCCACACAAAGGCAAAGAGACATTGTATCACAGTGTGCATGTTGCACCTGTAGTTCAGTCAGAATGAGCATGTTCAAAGTGTCTTCACTGAAAACTGTCTTATTCTTGAGGACTTTGGCAAGGTGTGATAGTTTGGTGTCCAAGCATTTGGACACTGACTTTTGTCATTTTGGCTTTGTACACTGCCACACCGAAGCAATCAAGATGTGCTTATCATGCAGACATTGTGTTTTAAATGAAGGGGTTTTTACAAAAATACCACATTAACAACTGCACTTTACACAAACACGTAAGCATGGTAACCTCATTGGTCACAAAATAGCTTATAGGGACAGGCTCAGCAATATAGGCTTTGTAAACGTTTCATAACAAATAAACGTGACATGGAGACAAACGATCTGCTGTTGAAAGCCAGAATAAAGAGGTGCACCCTCTGGAAAGACCATCTGAGTGCGGTTCACACTTAAAGTGCGCATCACTAGTACAGGGATGAAAGTGATGAAAAACAAAAGCTGACCCCCAAAATCCCTCAGCGCGCACAAAAATTTTTGAACTGTAGAATCTCTGAAATGCAATCTGGGGCCATCCCAGACAAATTGCAGTCAGTACAGCATCCATCTTGGTGAGGAAAAAAAAACCCCAACTTTCTTTATTCAAAAATAAATAAAAATCACTTCTGCTCTTACTAGGATGCAGCAGTTTTCTAGCTTGGCAGATAGTTCGGGAGGAAATCACTGAAGAACAAACTGAAGATACAGTTTGACCAAAACAAACTGTCATTAAACTTAAATAAAACAAAGCTAATGTTATTTGGGAACTGCAGAACCAATGAGCAAGTGCAAATACAGATGGCTGGGGAACGCGTTAGCATCACTCCTGTTTAAGCTGTATAAAATACAACTACCAACTGTTTCAAAAGACCATAACAGGTCAATTATCATAAAAGGTAAATATTACTCAGACACATGCTCTTTAGGGTTTTAGTGGGGAAAAATTAAGATAAAGCAAAATAAAACAGTTTTGCTTTAAGGGCCCCGAAGCTGCCCAAAACCTGCCTGATCGAAAAAGCACAGCACTTAATGTTTCCTACTGAACAATACTGATGAAAAAAAAAAAAAAAAAAAGTCAACATTTTTCATCTCTGCTACTAAATAAAATGGCAAATGAGCTGAATATAAAGAATTCTGATAAAACTGATGAACTCTTATTTTTGATGCCATATGCCGAGAGAAATTAAGTGAAATATGGGGAAATAGGCACGGTCGGACATCCGGGTCCCTGATGCGCACGCACATAGTAACCAGTGAGCCGCTAAAAACAAACCGATGTCGCGCTCTTTTCCTACCTGACGTCCATCATGCTCACATCATTCTGCCACGTTTTTTCCTACTTAATATACACCAGTTTTCACAGAATGCCACGATGGTGTGTTGCAGTTAGCTGTACCAACCACGATAAGTTCAAAGATCGAAAAGTGCATTTTATCGAGCTCCCAAAGCACCACAAAAGTCCAGACAGAAGGGATAACTGGCTGGCTGCTATCAGCCGAGTAAATGAGGGTGGTCATGGGAATAACGCCGCCAGATCGCTAGCTGGCATCGTTTATGGTCGCAACTACGACGGTATCTGATAGTCTTCGAACCTCCGACTTTCATTCTTGATTAATGAAAACATTCTTGGCAAATGCTTTCGCCCGTCGTGTGTCAGTCCAAGAATTTCACCTCTAGCGGCACAATACGAATTCCCCCGGCCGTCCCTCTTAATCATGGCCCCAGTTCAGAGAAAGAAAACCCACATCTCCACATACCCATACACCATTTAGCATGACCAAATCAGCAGGTCTTTGTGAATAAACAGCGGTAAAGACGACTATATCAACAATGGTTGAGTGCGCATACAGTTTGTTTTCAGCGGCGATCCAAAATGGCGGCAGAAGTGACATAGGCCCAACTGTACCTATTAGCATTTTCACCTGCTGTTGATAAATGCTCAGAAACCTCAAGCTGTGAGGAATATGAACTTTGGTGACATCATCTCAGGCCACGCCCCTAGAGATGTTCTATTAAAATAAAATGGAAAAACTGAAAGTTTTTAATATAGTGTGAAATCAATGTTTTCTGTGGACTTTGACGGTGAATACGTCAAAAATGGTTCAAATCTGTGTTTTACACTGATGCACTAAAATAACTAGTGTTGCTTAGTAGATGGACAGATTTTTCAAAGATAAAATTTTGAGGAAGAAAGCAAGGTTTCTTTAATATCTATCTATCTATCTATAGTGAGTCTCGTACAAACAGCACAAGTGAAGTCCAGCACAGTGTGAGAATGACCTTCAAAACATGGATGCAACCATAAGTTTGATCCTTTACTTTCATGTGGCCAGTAGAAAATTCTTGCGTTTCATTCTCCCAAAAGTGTGGAATCTGCCGCATTTGTGGATTGTGCTGCAGCGTCACATCATACTAAGCCAAGCTGCTACATGCAGGACACTAGCCAGTCTCACTGAGGAATCTGCTTCTGTGATCACAGAGTTGGACAGAATGCGACGAGTGGCCACTTTAAAACAGGACAGCTGGGACATGAACCACCTCCCAGCCCTTTGAGTAAGTGGCTAAGCTGAACTAAACTGATGGCTAAGCTAAGCCCTACCAGAAGTCCCAGTCCCCAGTCAGTGGCAAGTCTGAAGCAAGCCGACTGAGGAACGTAGTTTTGCTGTGGATAAGAGACAGTGCCACATAGGGGAACAATGATTCTAAGAGACTGTGTGTCCAAACACACAAACTGTATGTAATCATTATTATTATTAAATCTTATGGAGATGTATGCAAAAAAAAAAAAAATTAAACTACACCGTAGGTAACAAATAAGGATGGGGCCAATCCGATATCTGTACTGGCTTCCAATACCAACGCAATTCACGTATCGGAAATTTCCGATACAACCTGTGGAGTTTTCTAGTACAGGAGAGGAGCCACGTCTGTGAAACCTCTCCTTTCAAGTTCTGCTTGCGCTCTGCTCTGTTTACGGCGAGTGCAGGGAGGGTGAGGTTCTGAACTGAGGCCTAAGTTTAAGAGAGGCTTCTTCTGCAGTTGAGCAGGGTCCTAGCCATGGTGGGTGGCAAGTTTCCACCCAGCTCCAGGGTGTCAAATTGGCTGTGCCGCCCAGCATGGATTTGTATATGAGAAGATACAGAATATCCTCATATAAAGTCAACAACAATGATAATATTAATGCAAACACAGCTCTAGTATCGGAATAGTATTGTATCAGCAGATCCAAATTCAGATATTGGGATTGGAAGTGAAAAAACGTGGATCGCGTATCCCTAGGTACAAAACGGTGAAGACTGAATACGTTGATCGCAAAATACAAGAATTTGATTTGAAATTAAAGCCATATTACATTCGGTGACAAAAAAAAAAAAAAAAAAGTTACCACTCAAGGTTACGTCACTTTTATGGCTAAAAATAGCTCTGAATCGGTGTGTATTTTTCAGTTGCTGTATGGCTAATTTTTTTTTTTTAGCAGCTACATCAGGATACACACAAGTCCAAGACATCTCAAGTTGGACTCTACAGTAACTTTAGATAAGACCACATCTGTTGTCCATTTATCATCATGTAACGTGCTGAAGACTGAAAAGCAACTTTATATCCAAATGTCTCAAGATTATATTAAAATCTGAGTGGCTTAATTAAAGTCCTGACATGATCTCCATTGATATGCTGCAACCTCGGACAAGTAGTTCATACTAGAGACCGTTCAGCAACATAGACTACAGCTGATCTCCACTGATTCAACATTTTTGGTTGCAGTTGTTACTTCTGAGTGGCACAACCAGCATTTTAAGTTTGTTGGCAGCTATTTTTTGTGGAAATACAGGTGTGGGAACTTTTGTTTATGCAAATGTGTTTATTTTGTTTACTCAGACTCAAACTGAACTACATGTGTTTGTATTCAAATATTCTTTCATTCATCCTCTGACTGGATGTACAACCCCTGGCAAAAATTATGGAATCACCGGCCTCGGAGGATGTTTAATTTTGTAGAAAAAAAGCATATCACTGACATGACACAAAACTAAAGTCATTTCAAATGCCAGCTTTCTGGCTTTAAGAAACACTATAAGAAATCAAGAAAAAAAAAAAATTGTGGCAGTCAGTAACAGTTACTTTTTTAGACCAAGCAGAGGGGAAAAAAAAAAAAAAAAAAAATATGGACTCACTCAATTCTGAGGAAAAAATTATGGAATCACCCTGTAAATTTTCATCCCCAAAACTAACACCTGCATCAAATCAGATCTGCTCATTAGTCTGCATCTAAAAAGGAGTGATCACACCTTGGAGAGCTGTTGCACCAAGTGGACTGACATGAATCATGGCTCCAACACGAGATATGTCAATTGAAACAAAGGAGAGGATTATCAAACTCTTAAAAGAGGGTAAATCATCACGCAGTGTTGCAAAAGATGTTGGTTGTTCACAGTCAGCTGTGTCTAAACTCTGGACCAAATACAAACAACATGGGAAGGTTGTTAAAGGCAAACATACTGGTAGACCAAGGAAGACATCAAAGCGTCAAGACAGAAAACTTAAAGCAATATGTCTCAAAAATCGAAAATGCACAACAAAACAAATGAGGAACAAATGGGAGGAAACTGGAGTCAACATCTGTGACCGAACTGTAAGAAACCGCCTAAAGGAAATGGGATTTACATACAGAAAAGCTAAACGAAAGCCATCATTAACACCTAAACAGAAAAAAAACAAGGTTACAATGGGCTAAGGAAAAGCAATCGTGGACTGTGGATGACTGGATGAAAGTCATATTCAGTGATGAATCTCGAATCTGCATTGGGCAAGATGATGATGCTGGAACTTTTGTTTGGTGTCGTTCCAGTGAGATTTATAAAGATGACTGCCTGAAGAGAACATGTAAATTTCCACAGTCATTGATGATATGGGGCTGCATGTCAGGTAAAGGCACTGGGGAGATGGCTGTCATTACATCATCAATAAATGCACAAGTTTACGTTGATATTTTGGACACTGTTCTTATCCCACCAATTGAAAGGATGTTTGGGGATGATGAAATCATTTTTCAAGATGATAATGCATCTTGCCATAGAGCAAAAACTGTGAAAACATTCCTTGCAAAAAGACACATAGGGTCAATGTCATGGCCTGCAAATAGTCTGGATCTTAATCCAATTGAACATCTTTGGAAGTTGAAGAAAATGGTCCATGACAAGGCTCCAACCTGCAAAGCTGATCTGGCAACAGCAATCAGAGAAAGTTGGAGCCAGATTGATGAAGAGTACTGTTTGTCACTCATTAAGTCCATGCCTCAGAGACTGCAAGCTGTTATAAAAGCCAGAGGTGGTGCAACAAAATACTAGTGACGTGTTGAAGTGTTCTTTTTTCATGATTCCATAATTTTTTCCCCAGAATTGAGTGATTCCATATTTTTTTCCTCTGCTTGGTCTAAAAAAGTAACCGTTACTGACTGCCACAATTTTTTTCTAGATTTCTTATAGTGTTTCTTAAAGCCAGAAAGTTGCCATTTGAAATGACTTTAGTTTTGTGTCATGTCTGTGATCTGCTTTTTTCTACAAAATTAAACAACTGAATGAACATCCTCTGAGGCCGGTGATTCCATAATTTTTGCCAGGGGTTGTACAACGCAGCCACAAAGTATTTTTAATACTTCACTTTTGTCATGTTACAGCCTTATTCCAAAGTAGATGATTGAAAAACAAATTTAGTTTTTCCCCCTCAAAAAAAATGTACAACACCTAACAATAACATGAAAGCTTTTGAAAATTTATTGTAAATAAAAAAAAACAGGGAAACACGTGTACACAAATATTCACACTCTTTGCTCAATACTTTGTTGATGCACCTTTGGCAGCAATTCCAGCCTCAAGTCTTCTTGACTATGATGCCACAAACTTGGTGCACCTATCTTTGGACAGTTTTGTTCATTCCTCTTTGCAGCACCTCTCAAGCTCCATCAGGTTGGATGGGGAGCGTCGGTGCACTGCCATTTTCAGATCTCTCCAGAGATGTTCAATCAGATTCAGATCTGGGCTCTGGCTGGGCCACTGAAGGACATTCACAGAGTTGTCCTGAAGCCACTCCTTTGATATCTTGGCTGTATGCTTAGGGTCACTGTCCTGCTGAAAGACAGTCGCCCCAGTCTGAGGTCAAGAGTGCTCTGGAGCAGGTTTTCATCCAGGATGTCTCTGTTCTTTGCTGCAGTCATCTTTCCCTCAATCCTGACTAGTCTCCCATTTCCTGCTGCTGAAAAACATCCCCACAGCATGATGCTGCCACCACTATGCTTCACTGGATGGTGCCTGGTTTCCTCCAAATATGACACCTGGCATTCATACCAAATTGTTCAATCTTTGTCTCATCAGACCAAAGAATTTTATTTCTCATGATCTGAGAGTCCTTCAGGTGCCCTTTGGCAAACTCCAAGCAGGCTGCCATGTGCCTTTTGCTAAAGAGTGGCTACCATGTAGACCTGATTGGTGGATTGCTGCAGAGATGGTTGTCCAACTGGAAGCTTCTCTCTCCTCAGAGGAATGCTGGAGCTCCGACGGAGTGACCATCGGGTTCTTTGTCACCTCCCTGACTAAGGCCCCTCCCCACACATTCAGTTTAGACGGGCGGCCAGCTCTAGGAAACGTCCTGGTGGATCCAAATTTCTTCCATTTATGGATTGAAGCTGCTGTGGTCAATGGGGCCTTCAAAGCAGCAGACATGTTTCTGTACCCTTGCCCAGATTTGTGCCTCGAGACAATATGACTTCATGTTTGGTTTGTGCTCTAACATGCACTGTCAGCTGTGG
The DNA here is from genome assembly GCF_902500255.1 of Thalassophryne amazonica. Taxonomy (NCBI): domain Eukaryota; kingdom Metazoa; phylum Chordata; class Actinopteri; order Batrachoidiformes; family Batrachoididae; genus Thalassophryne; species Thalassophryne amazonica. The sequence continues at coordinate 113,849,895 of NC_047111.1, read as the reverse complement.
GACCTTATATGTAGACAAGTGTCTGTCTTTCAAAATCATGTCCAATCAACTGAACTGACCCCACGTGGGCTCCAATTAAGCTGTAGAAACATCAAGGATGATCATGGGAAACAGGATGCAACTGAGCTCAATATTGAGCTTCATGGCAAAGGCTGTGATTTCTAAATGTACATATATACATACTTGCAAAAACCTAAAAGCTTTTTTCCTACCTTGTCATTATGGAGTACTGCGTGTAGAAGTTTGATGAAAAAAATCAATTTAATCCATTTTGGAATAAGGCTGTTACATAAAATGTGGAGAAAATGAAGCACTGAATACTTTCTGGTTGCACTATAAGGACTGCTGAACAGCTACAATGGTTGCATTGAAAATAAAAACAGTCTGGAATGATCTCCACTTTATGAGGTTCATTTCACCCACCTTGCTGAGGTACTCCCTCATGACCTGGATGAAGTATGGCATAGAAAAGTCCATGATGTTGTGCCTCCACGCAGTCTCCAGCACCACATCAGGCCGCAGCAGGTCATAACATGTGAAAAGGCAGGCAGCAAAACACTCCCTCTTGTTCTCCAGTAAAAACCAAGACAGCAGCTCCTCTGCCAGCTCTGTGTCTTTGGACTCTGACGCATACTGCATGGCATCCTGCAGACAAATTAAGCATAATCAGCTGCTGCTACTTGGGTTAAAAATTCTAAGCGACTTAATGACTGAAAAGAGAATAAATAATTCAGAAAAGGACCTTGTAGAGCTTGTCCTTCTTGCAGAGCTCCACACTCTGTTTCCAGCGGTTGTTGCCTTTGAAGAGGTACGCAGCGATTCTTCTGAACTCAATCAGCTCATGTTTCTCCAAGCGCTGGGCCAGTGAGATGTTATCAAAGTTGTCGTAGGCATCTATCGATGTCCTCAGTGCCTAATCGTGGAAAAGTGTAATGCATAACAGTGAAGTGTGTGTTTGGGGAGGGGGGGAGGGGGGCACTGAAACACATTTTGTACTGTCAAAAGTTCTCACCTGATAGTCTTCCTCTGTAATGAAGAGATTATTAAGTGCTTCATTGACCGATTTGTTGTTGTGGTTCTGTACAGACCGTAGGTAGGGCTTGACGAGCGGCAGCTGTTTCACCTGCACGCACACACACAGACACACGCAATGATCATCTCATTCTTAAAACATATTGTTATGATCATAAAACGGGCTAACACTTACCTTGCTGAAGAAGTTTACAGCACGGGAATGGTCCAGCCTTGGTGAAAGTACTATGAGCAAGTCATTCAGTAACAAGGGCTTGAACTCCAAATAGAAGTGGATGGCTTTATAGTACAACTCCACATTAGCCACCTACATGGAGGGGGGGGAAGGCTTTAAGTGCAACATTTGTACCAGCATTTCCTGGACAGGTAAGCCTGCTACCACACAGGTCTGTTGTCAGTTGTCAATACAAACTTTTTTTTTATTAGTTTATATTGTCAAAGTTAGCCCATGGGGCGAATAATGTTTTATCACAGCTAGTTTTAGTTATAAGCCTGAAACTCAAGAGTTCCTTATTTCAAATTAAATATAGCATAAACTTCAAACTTAATTGGAATAAAGTGGGTATAGAAGATGAATGAAGACATTTTGCTGAACAGATATTTCAAAAAAAAAAAAAATTTAAGCTGTACCTTGGTAATTATATCTTTGAACTGCCCCTCCTTCCAGGCATCTGTTGGGTGATTCATCATGGTGATGATTGCGTTGTCATACTCCTCATACTTGTCATAGAGGAAAACAAGCTCCCCCCACAGGTGAGCCTGCTCTGCTGCTCTCAGGACCTTTGGAATGTTGACTCTGGACCAGAAGAGCTCCAGATGCTCCCTCATCTTTTGTGGCTTGAACTTGGAATAAAGGATTGCCAGTTCCGTGAACATCCCCATGTGAGCTCGCTCTAAACCAAGGGCAGCCTCCAACATGGTGATCAACTCCTCAAAGTAACCACGATCCTGATTAATAACACAGGGGAAGGGACACATTTAAGTTCTGTCCTAGAATTAAGTAAAATGATCAACAAGCTGCTTCCCGTGTCATTATTCTGAAATGACACATACAGTTATGTTCAAAATAAGAGTGGGTTTAATAAATAAATGTAAAGCTCAAAATCCTTATAGGGGCTTTTATTTCCATGCACGCGCACACACACACTCTTCAACCACTTGGTACAATTAAGGGTCGCGGGGGGCCGGAACCTAAATGTATCAAAATGTTATTACGTTACAGAAAGAAAAAGGATTAGACTGTCCAAAACACACACACACACAAAATAAATCTGCATTTTTTTATTTTTTTTTTAAACAAACACTTGCTGTATAAACTGAAAAATGCTTGAAGATTTAGTTTTCCTGTGAACTAATATTTAGTTGTATAACCACTGTTTCTGAGAACAACTTATCTGTGTTGCATGGAGTCGACCAAATTCTAGCACCTGTGACCAGTTATTCCAGCCCAGGACGATAGGACGACATTCCACAATTGCATTTCTTAGTTTTACTTCAGAAACAGCATTTTTGATGTCACCTCACATGTTTTCTACTGGATTAAGGTCCCAGGATTGGGCTGGCCACTGCATAATGGTAATCCTATTGGTCTGGAACCAAGATGTTACTCACTTGCTGATGCGTTTGGGGTCATTATCTTGTTGAAACACCCATTTCAAGGGCATTTCCTCTTCTGCATGAGGCAACATGAGCTAAGTATTTTGATACATTCAAACTGATCCATGATCCCTGCTATGTGATAAACAGACCAGACACCATTGTATGAGAAACATCCCCATATTGTGATACTTGCTCCACCATGCTTCGCTGTCTTCACAGTGTGCTGTGGCTTGAGTTCACTTTTTGGGGGACGTCTGACAAACTGTCTGCAGCCCCCGAGACCCAAAAAGAACAGTCTTGCGTTCATCAGTCCACAAAATGCTGTACCATTTCTCTTTAGGCCACTCATTGTATTCTTTGGCAAATTGGAACCTCTTCAGCCCATGTTTTTCAAGAATTGGACTTTGCGGAGGCTTCTTGCCACAAACCATCACCTTCTTTAGGGGAGGTGATGATCAAGTGGTAAGCGTTGGACTTGAGACCAGAGGATCCTCAGTTTAATCCTCAGTTTTTTTTGCCAGCTGCACTCGGCCGAGACGGACGCACTTTTCTCTTCTCCCTCCCTCCCTCCTTATCTTTCCTGCTTCTGTGGCGTGTTGTCTGTGAAGCTGCAGCTTTGCTCTTCTGGAACGACAAAAATGGATCTGTTAAAGTGGTCTCTGAACGCAATTGACACTATTTTTTCTACAAGACATTCGGGGGCGGAGGACCCGACCTGTCCTGCCGGGACGCATGTGATGGGTTACGTGATGGACTCGTGGAGGAGATGGCAGGTCATGTGCCTTTACATGCTTTCTGTGGAGGACGTCAAAGATGTGTACATATTCGGCTTGGTGGTGACCGGCTTTCTGATGTGTGGAGCGGGCACTATGCTGGTTTACTGGAAAATCAAGAAAGTGGAAGCAGCTTTGATTGGTCCTTCCAGGCTGCCCTACATGATTGATTCGATTGGGAAGGCAGTGGCTGCGCAGTCGGTGGGGGTTAACCGCGTGTTGGAAAATATCTCGAATAGAATTGCAGCCCTGGAAACCCGCTGACCATCTGTGAAGACCACATTCTACATTCAGATGCATTGAGAGCCACTCTGTTCTCAGAACTGTGGAATCTTTCAGGCGTCTGCTAATCTGGCTATTCATTTGGCTTCCCCAAATACAGCTGCACTTCAAGGTCGCTGTGACAAAACCTCCTCAGAAGACCAACACTTAAGCCTCGCTCCCTGGTCTTCACCCCTCCCCTCAGCTTCTCCAGCTCTGATGTTGACTGCTCAGGACTGCTTAGGACTGCTCAGGGCTGCCCCTCCCCCCTCCAGGATTGTCGGACAAGGCCGTTGACACCAAACAGGCTGCCTCCAGAGTGTTCTAATAAACTGGACCTTTTCAAATCTCGGTTGTCGTCCTGTGTCCTTGTTTTTGTCTGTGATTGTTTTTCTGTGCTGATGGGGATTTTTTTCCTCATTGCCGCTGTGTAATGCAGCGGCTATGAGGGTTTTTTTTTCTCCTTTTCCCTCGTGTTTTGCTTTTCATATATATGTTTATGTACCGGGCCAGCCTATGTGTTGTGTGTTGTGTGTGTGTTTGTTTGTTATGGGTCGGTGTTGGTTTTCTCAGCCCTGCTGTTGACCAAGGCAGGGATGTACATCTGGAGCTGGTCCCCGGGCGCCTAATGGCGACTTCTGCTCCTACTGGCAATTAGGATGGGTTAAATGCAGTAGACATATTTCATTGTGCAGGGAACATGTTCTTCTGTGCATATGACAAAATTCCTTTGAATCCTTGAACTGAATCCTTGAAGTTGACCGCAAAATCACTAAGGGCCCTTGGGCAAGGTCCTTAATTCCTTTGTTGCTCTGGGTGCGTAGTGGGCACCTTGTATGGCAGCATCCTCACATCGGGGTGAATGTGAGGCATTATTTGTAAAGCTCTGAGCATCTGATGCAAATGGAAAAGCACTATGTAAATGCAGTCCATTTACCATTCTTGCCCATAGCTTGTTATCACATAGGTATCCAACTGTTACAGTACTCACAGGTTACTTTAGACCAGGGGTGGGCAACTTGTTCCAGAAAGGGCCAAGACGGTGCAGGTTTTCTTTGCAGCCACTGACTCCACCAGGTGATTTCACTGACTGACTCCATCTGCTCAAAGTGATATTAATCATTGAAATCACCTGGTGGAGTCAGTGGCTGCAAAGAAAACCTGCACCCTCTTGGCACTTTCTGGAACAAGTTGCCCACCCCTGCTTTAGACCTTCTTGGATCACCCTAGAGCTAATCATTGGCTGAGTCTTTACCATTCTGGCTATTCTTAAATCCATTAGAATGGCAGTTTGTTTATTTTCTTCCACATATTTGGTTCCCATTTTAGCAGAGCAGCCTATCATTTTTGACACTTCTTTATATACAGTGAGGAAAATAAGTATTTGAACACCTACCAACCAGCAAGAATTCTGGCTCACACAGACCTGTTAATTTTTCTTTAAGAAGCCCTCTTATTCTGCACTCTTTACCTGTATTAATTGCACCTGTTTGAACTTGTTACCTGTATAAAAGACACCTGTTCACACAATCAATCACACTCCAACCTGTCCACCATAGCCAAGACCAAAGAGCTGTCTAAGGACACCAGGGACAAAACTGTAGACCTGCACAAGGCTGGGATGGACTACAGGACAACAAGCAAGCAGCTTGGTAGAAGACAACAACTGTTATGATTATTTATTAGAAAGTGAAAGAAACACAAGATGACTGTCAATCTCCCTCAGTCTGGGATTCCATGCAAGATCTCACTTTGTGGGGTAAGGATGATTCTGAGAAAGCTCAGAACTACACAGGAGGACCTGGTCAATGACCTGAAGAGAGCTGGGACCACAGTCACAAAGATTACATTAGTAACATGATGCTGTCATGGTTTAAAATCCTGCAGGGCAGCAAGGTCCCCCTGCTCAAGCCAGCACATGTCCAGGCCCGTTTGAAGTTCACCAGTGACCATCTGGATGATCCAGAGGAGGCATGGGAGAAGGTCATGTGGTCAGATGAGACCAGAATAGAGCTTTTTGGAATCAACTCCACTTACTATGTTTAGAGGATGAGAACAACCCCAAGAAAACCATCCCAACCGTGACGCATGGGGGTGAAAACATCTTACTCTGGGGGTGCTCTTCTGCAAAGGGGACAGGATGACTGCACTGTATTGAAGGGAGGATGGATGGGGTCATGTATTGTGAGATTTTGACAAACAACCTCCTTCCCTCAGTAAGAGCATTGAAGATGGGTCATAGCTGCGTCTTCCAGCATGACAATGACCCCAAACACACAGCCAGGGAAACTAAGAAGGGGCTCCGTAAGAAGCATTTCAAGGTCCTGGAGTGGCCTGGCCAGTCTCCAGACCTGAACTCAATAGAAAATCTTTGGAGGGAGCTAAAACTCCAAACCTGAAAGATCTAGAGAAGATCTGTATGGAGGAGTGGACCAAAATCCCTGCTGCAGTGTGTGACAACCTGGTGAAAAACTACAGGAAATGTTTGACCTCTATAATTGCAAACAAAGGCTACTGTACCAAATATTAACATTGATTTTCACAGGTGTGCAAATACTTATTTGCAGCAGTAACATACAAATAAATTATAAAATAAAATAAAAAAAATCATACATTGTGATTTCCGGATTTCTTTTCTTTAGATTATGTCTCTCACAGTGGACATGCACCTAAGATGAAAAATTCAGACCCCTCCATGATTTCTAAGTGGGAGAACTAGCAAAATCGCAGGTTGTTCAAATACTTATTTTCCTCACTGTACATGTTTCCCCTCGCCAATCAGAGTACACTGTTCTTCTGAACCATGTTTAGAATGACATTTTACTCAGATTTTCTGAGAAATGCATGACAACCAGCATATCTGCTGCCTTCATAGTTAAATAAGAGCCACCTGCAGATCCTGCTGTTTTTTTTGTACAGCCTAATACCCCCTTTTCTTCACTTTCTGTAAAGTGATACATTTGGTAAGTTTTTCTTCAGGTTTTGATTTGGAATAGAATGTGCAGTGTTCTCAAAGCATTTGCGTGTATGGAAATAAAAAGGTATTTTAAAGGATTTTGAGCTTTACTCACTTAAAAAAAAAAAAAAAAAAAAAAAACTGCTATTACTTTGAACACAACTCTAAGTATGCAGAACCAGAAGTGCAAATCTTTCCATATAATTCCCCCCAGAGTACAGCTCCATCTTACTTGGTAGTAGTTGATAAGTTCTTCCAGCTCATCAGCATGCACCACAATGTGGAGGCCACACATCTGAGCCAGTCTGAATTCCTGTCCATCCACACAGGCGAAGCAAACTTCTTTCCAGGTGCGGGTGCTGTTGGCCTTACGGGCTCCATCCACAGCAGCCTGGTACTCACCCAGGTGTACAAGAGTTGAAGCCAATCGACCAAAGTTGGAGACATTGTTGTAAAGCAACTTGGCAGCTTCATACATTTTTTCATCATAGCAGCGATCACCGACCTAGAAGACAGACAAGTTGCACTGGAACAGTGAGTCAAATGGGGGCTGACAGATGATCACCAGAGTAGTCATTTAATTTTATAAAGAATGCATGTTTACAATTTGACAACCTTTAGATTAAATAACTAAACGGATTACTTAAGTGTTTTTTTTCCAGCCCTAAATAAAAGCATACACCATTTTTAATAGAGACAACTAATTGGATAAGTTACACGACACTAAGGCTAACCTGCTGTATATGAGCATTGTTGGGGCCATTGATAAATTCTTCCAGTTCAGCCAGTCGATTTGTTTTGGCCAAGGCAAAAATCAGCTCCGTCTCCACATAAGACTCTCGGGCTTTCTTACGTGCCATCTGAAGGAATTTGACCAAGTCCTCCCAGTTACCTGAAACAGGGACATGAAAGATTAGTTTAGCTGTTAGCATGCTGCATTATCAAATCTCAGCACCAGGGGGTGAAACTGGTTCATTACAAAGGTCAGAACTTCAACAAGGTAGTAGGTTTTCTCTATGCTTAGAATGACACTTTTAGCAGATGAAAATGTGACAGTGTCACTGTGGCACTTCACCCTCCAGGAAATACCAATTAAAACCTCAGTCAAACTTTGTGCTTTATCATCTTTTCTACTTTTAACCAGCAACACTACACTCCTTACCACTCTTATCAGCAGCCTGCACCACCTCCATGTAAGCAGATGGATCATCGGCCTTGATGTAGGAATCGATGGCTTCCTTAACCAGGCCTTTCTGTAACTGAGCCTTGGCCAGTTGGCTCCACACCGCTGGCTCATTGCAGCGTTCTGCAAACTCATAGGCTCGGTCAAGGTTGCCAATGTGCTCTATGAGTACCTGGAAAAAACAATGTAAAAATTGGATGATAATTTTCTGGTCAACACCTTATTGAGCACACTAGTGAAAAACTAATATCTGACCTGTACAGCTGAAGTGTTGACATCAAACTTCTTAAAGATGGCAAAGGCCTCCTCATACAGCTCATTACTGATGGCAATGTTTGCAATATCAGGTGCATCATAGTTGTCTAGTCTGCTGATATACTCCATGACACGCGTACGATCTGCTTTGATTGCAGTCAGAATAAGTAGATTTTGCAGATTTCTATAGAAAAAAAAACATGGGTGAATGTCTGGGCACATTCCAAAGTGTAAAAATGATACCTCAAGATTACTGGGGAAAATTAGTTGCTGGTGCCACAGCCAATCACCTGTGCTCACTGAAGACTGAATTGTCCAACACAATTTTTTCCAGCAACTCAATCAGTTCATTGGGCAAGTCTGCTGTCATGAAGGCCTTTACAGTTACAGATACCTCTTCTGGGTCCTGGGTTTCTGAAAGTGCCGTCTGCACCACCTGATCTCAGAGGGAAGAAAAATAGGTTTAAGAGATGTTCAAGTAGCAGATGTATTGACTGAGCCCATCCTGTCCACATTTTACCTGGTCAATAAGTGGTCGTCTGTAAGGGTTGGTCTCCAGAAGCACACTGCCCCAGAGATCAGCATCCTTACGGCGAACCAGGTAGCGTGACAGGCTCTTGAACAGCGAGTTCTCGTTGCAGACCTGATGTAAACAAATCACAATGCTTCCCATTACAGTGATGTAAATAATACAAAAATTTTAAAAGAAGAAACTGAGGCAGCAACATAAATATTTAGGCAAAAATTCACTGTTACTGACAGAGACAAGCACAAAAGCACATAAATCTTCTCACATTAATCAACTCCTGGTCACACTGTCCTCTCTCATATGCCACACAGGCCAAGTGTGGATCTCTCTTTTCGCAATATTTTCCCACCACACGGCTGTCATAGTATGGATTTTCACGCAGGAAGCGCTCAGGGTTGTTGTTACTGTCGATGTATATCTTGGCCAGAGCATTATGGGTGGCAGGCTCCTCACAGCCTTCATGGATTCGCGATTCCAGCCAAGGAAGCAGCAATTTCAGTCTGTGCATTTAAAAAGGGGGGAGAAAAAAAAATACAAGTATGAGAATAATTAAATGTCCTGTGAATGTACACATAGCTTTTTGTAAACCTTAGATGGAAAAATAAGTGATACATGGCCACTTTTGGTCCGACAGCCTAACTACTATACATTTCTGCTATCAAAGACCACACACACACACACACACTATAATTATACACCAACCCTCTTTTCTATTAAAATTAAAGTAATTTCACAGGTGGCAGGATTTTTGATTTTTTTTTTTCTTTTTGATCAGAGCATTGGCCATTAAAGTTTCAAATTTAAATTTTACCTAACCATCAAAACACTTGGTAACTGGCATAAAACGTGCCCTTACAAACAGTAATTCTCATCAGCCATTATCAAAGCATTAACCAAACTATACTTCAAAACAGGGTTCCTACAATTATCCATTTAAAAATTCCAGACTTTCCATACTTAAAGTTTCAAACTCTGTACAATGTCAAAGAAATATTAGACTGATATAACTTTTGCTGCAGTGTTCAAAAATCTACACATAGTAGCTTTAATGTGTGAGCAGCAGACAGCTGCGTTAGACGCTTTAACACCATAAGATAGAGTGTAAATGTAAACTCTTTCAAATGTCTTACAGCTCTTGTCATTGGCATAGGATGGATTTACTCTGCAACACATTTATTCTTTGGCTCATCACCAGAGATGTACTGCTCGAGACTGCCTTAAATATTTTGTCAATTTTAAGTTTGATTTTTGTGAAGTTACAGCATGTCAGCGTCGCTAGTCAGTGAACATCCCAACTGTGAAATCTTAAAACATCAAATAAATAAGTAATGTAACAAGCGCAGCCAAGAAGGCAATTACAAGATTGTAGCTCCTTCCCGACCACCCAATGTCTGAGTGGATAAATATGGAAAATGAGATTTATGTAATGGAATCAATTACATTTTCAATTCAGCTCAAAGGGGACTTTTGTTAAGTTGTGGAGAAAGTGTGTCAGATATATAAAGCCTTAACGAATAGACTTCGGGGAGATCATTCATGTATATAAATTATTACAGCAAAATTCTTAATCTGTTTTTGTGGTAGTTTTTCTTTCCAGGATTTACTGTGCACATTGTTTCTCTCTTCCTATCTGTTCAGCGCTATTGTTATAATGTGGTTATACATTATACTTGGTGTTTTTCCACTTTTTGAAAATAAAGAATTAAAAAAGTAACGTAATAAGTGGTGTAGTCTTCTTAAACGTGCAATTATTAACACAACTATGGTTTTGGTCCCTAGTATGGAAGGAAAAAAACATTATACAATTCCATTTGTTTTTTTCAAAGTTTCTGGTTAAAGGGGTGCAGACTGGTTTGCTGTTCTATGTTGTCCACTCTAGTGGTCTTTACAGATCTATGCTCAAACACAGCAGATTGACCCCACCTCTTGCAGAAAGGAGACAGAAGCTGACAGCAGCGAGGAGAATCAAACAAAATGGAGACGTTACTCAAAAAACGATTTTTGAAAATTGAGTTCATGAGGTGTCCGTCCTGGGACATGTACATTCTGCATCCCAGTGACGCAGTACGTTTTATATACTGTGTCAGGCCTTGTTGATTTTGTGTCAGGACAGCGTAAGTGCGAACCCTGAAAGCAGTTATACGCATCCAAACTTTTATAGTTTTTACAAGTCCTTTGGTAGATAAATGGTAAATGGACTGCATTTATATAGCGCTCTTCCATCTGCATCAGACGCTCAAAGTGCTTTACACATGAAATAGGTGAAAAATAAATAATTCATGATGTCCATGTACGCAACACTAGGCAGTGAACTCTCACTCTCCAACCAAACAAATGATTGCATTTCTTATACAACCCCTGGCAAAAATGATGGAATCACCGGCCTCGGAGGATGTTCATTCAGTTGTTTAATTTTGTAGAAAAAAAAGCAGATCACAGACATGACACAAAACTAAAGTCATTTCAAATGGCAACTTTCTGGCTTTAAGAAACACTATAAGAAATCAAGAAAAAAAAGATTGTGGCAGTCAGTAACGGTTACTTTTTTAGACCAAGCAGAGGAAAAAAATATGGAATCACTCAATTCTGAGGAAAAAATTATGGAATCACCCTGTAAATTTTCATCCCCAAAATTAACACCTGCATCATATCAGATCTGCTCGTTAGTCTGCAGCTAAAAAGGAGTGAACACACCTTGGAGAGCTGTTGCACCAAGTGGACTGACATGAATCATGGCTCCAACACGAGAGATGTCAATTGAAACAAAGGAGAGTATTATCAAACTCTTAAGAGAGTAAATCATCACGCAATGTTGCAAAAGATGTTGGTTGTTCACAGTCAGCTGTGTCTAAACTCTGGACCAAATACAAACAACATGGGAAGGTTGTTAAAGGCAAACATACTGGTAGACCAAGGAAGACAAAGTGTCAAGACAGAAAACTTAAAGCAATATGTCTCAAAAATCGAAAAATGTACAACAAAACAAATGAGGAACGAATGGGAGGAAACTGGAGTCAACGTCTGTGACCGAACTGTAAGAAACCGCCTAAAGGAAATGGGATTTACATACAGAAAAGCTAAACGAAAGGCATCATTAACACCTAAACAGAAAAAAAACAAGGTTACAATGGGCTAAGGAAAAGCAATTGTGGACTGTGGATGACTGGATGAAAGTCATATTCAGTGATGAATCTCGAATCTGCATTGGGCAAGGTGATGATGCTGGAACTTTTGTTTGGTGCCTTTCCAATGAGATTTATAAAGATGACTGCCTGAAGAGAACATGTAAATTTCCACAGTCATTGATGATATGGGGCTGCATGTCAGGTAAAGGCACTGGGGAGATGGCTGTCATTACATCATCAACAAATGCACAAGTTTATGTTGATATTTTGGACAATTGAAAGGATGTTTGGGGATGATGAAATCATTTTTCAAGATAATGCATCTTGCCATAGAGCAAAAACATTCCTTGCAAAAAGACACATAGGGTCAATGTCATGGCATAGGGTCAATGTCAATGAGCAGATCTGATATGATGCAGGTGTTAGTTTTGGGGATGAAAATTTACAGGGTGATTCCATAATTTTTTCCTCAGAATTGAGTGATTCCATATTTTTTTCCTCTGCTTGGTCTAAAAAAAGTAACCGTTACTGACTGCCACAATCTTTTTTTCTTGATTTCTTATAGTGTTTCTTAAAGCCAGAAAGTTGCCATTTGAAATGACTTTAGTTTTGTGTCATGTCTGTGATCTGCTTTTTTTCTTCAAAATTAAACAACTGAATGAACATCCTCTGAGGCCGGTGATTCCATAATTTTTGCCAGGGGTTGTAGATTTTCACCACCAATTTCTTCATTGCGTATTGCTGCTTAGTTTATTTATACATTTCACAGCAGTCTCAAAGTCTTGGGACAATTTTGTGAGCGTTCACCACCTGAGAGAGTAGAACATGCGCTTCCGCAATTTTGTTTACTTACCAATGCCTCCAAGATGGGCAGACATGTCATGTCGCACGCATAATGCCGACATCAGTGGAAACACTATTAGGGCTGTACATGACCACAGTAGACAGTCTCCACTGATTCAATACAGAACCAATTCCCATTGCTGCCCGTCTTTTCTTGGCTAAATAAAACATTTCTCTGGTCTAAACATTGAGGCTCCATTTATTTTGCTTTTCCATAAACTTATCCAGGCCTGCAAATTGCTGAAATCAAATTCCATACTGCATAGGAACCCTGTTCAAATAAGTTACTAAAGTCCACTCATTACTAAAGTGAGACTACTGGTGAGCTTTAGCCAGACACCTGCTAAGGGTAGGAAGGTAATTCTGTTCATTAAAATGAAGACTAGTAAGATTGATACCTGTTCCTTTTTTCCACCTCAGCAACCAGTTCATCAGTGGAAAACTGTCCCCTGACGACCAGGATCAGGCTTTTGATGACATCTTCCGAACAGTCCACATCTAAGAGACCTCCAACCACAACGGGCAGACGACTTGGATTCACCTACGAGGCGCATCAGTCAATATATGAAGCTCAAGAACAGAATGAAACTATAGCAAAGTCCATCATCAACCTTACCTTCTGCACATAGATCTCAATGTACTTCTGCAGGTTATTGCGATACAAGTAAAGGACCAGGTCGTGGACAAAATCAAAACGGTCACAGACGATGATCAGCGGCAGCTGGTCAGTGAGTTTGGCTTCCTGTCCATCAGTCCCAGGCCACCATCAGAAAGACAGGAGAAAAACAAAAAAACAAGAACCCACACACACACACCACAAAATGCATTAGACATAAAAGTGCAAAAGGAGCGACCCATTATCTACAAGAATACTTCAAATAGTCTATTTTGGACTAATGTTACCTGATCAGCTTGTGTAGTGAATAATCCCATTACAAATAAATAAAGATTTAAACCTTTGCTAAAATAGTCCAAAATACACATTTTATGAAACCTGGGGGGGGCATAAAGGTTTCTTGGGGCAACATTTTAGAGAGAGTTTCAAAATCTGCACATCTCATTGCAGCCAGTGTTCTTGAAATGACTTCTTTCACTGGCTTCCTGTCCCAGTGAGATCAGATTTTAAGGTTCTGCTACTAACCTATAAAATTATTCATGGACTGGCACCTCCCTACTTAGCTGACCTAATTAAACCTTATGTACCGGCCCGGGCTTTACGTTCTCAGGGTGCAGGACTACTTTGTGTCCCTAGGGTGAATAAGAAGTCTGTGGGTCACAGAGCTTTCTCTTATTGTGCCCCTGTTCTGTGGAATGATCTCCCTCCGTCAATAAAACAGTCAGATTCTGTGGAGACTTTCAAGTCCAGACTTAAGATGCACTTAGTTTCCCTTTCATATGGCTAGCATACTGGTACAGTTTTGTTTTACGCTTTTTACTCTTAATTCATTTATTAGTAATTGGAGTGGGCTGCGGCCTGAGGTTTACCTAAATTCTGGGTGTTTTAGTGAAGTTTAGGGCTAGCGGCCGGCGATCACCTTAGTATTTCTCTGTTTTTCTTGTTGTTTAATGCTGGCAAATTATACAGTATTTTTTTGTCTTTGATGCCTGATTCTGTTTTTTCTCTCTGTTTAAGGTGCAGCTCCATCCAGAGATGGGAGTTGTATTCATGTTGGTGATCCTCCTGTCCTGTGCGCCAATAGCATTTATTGTATATTTGTCCATGAATTGTTCTGTAATTTATGTTTGTATCATGGTCCAAGCAGAGGGTCACCCCTTTGAGTCTGGTCTGAGGTTACCTGTGTGAAGCGCTTTGAGGCAACTCTGTTGTGATTTGGCGCTATATAAATGAAAATAAATTGAAATTAAAAAATGACAGTAAACAAACTTGAGACAACTATGTTTAAAATTAACAGAAATTGCTGCCAAGTATAATTATGTGGCAACCCTCAGTAACCTGCTATACCATAGTCTACTATATTCAGTACACCTATAACATTAACTAACTGGGATTATACACCTGTTCAATACAATCAGAGAACATGCGACACTGACTAAAGGATCATTGTATAGTACTACATACAGGAATCCTGATAAAAAGGTTTTCTAGACTGGCACTATTACTTTGATTTATCCTAAACTACAGTCACACCCACACAACTCATTCAATAAAGTGCTACGACAGTGTTGAAGTCTGAGAGCACTGAGTGCACCCCAGCACGTTTACTGTACGTCTTCGGGCATTCAAGGATATCCACAAATCCCAGTTTCAATACTATGCTTAAAGTTGAGGGAGAAATCTAAAAGTAAACCACAAGGAGCTAGCAAAGGTACTGGTGCCTCATGTACAAAGACTTGCGCAGATTTCCTACTGAAACATGTCATAATAAAACCCAGAAACTGTCATTCACACAAAAATATTCAGATATATCAAAGTATGCGTACATATGGATCCAACCACGTTCCGTTTGTACATCCCACTGAACGTGGTATAGAGCATACATGCAGACATACTAAACTCTTCCCTCTCCATGCTCCAATTTAAAAATTCATGTAAATAGGCCCTGGGACATGGAATTCCATTCTGTCCAATCATTCCACATGAACACAAAAGAAAATTACAGAATGTGAGCTACAAAGGACGGAAATGAAGTGGAGACACGCAGGGATAGTCTGTTTGGTACCCTTTCAAATGGGATAAATATTAAATGGAAATACAGTTTGTGGGAGCATGTGTGTGGCCAAGAACACTGTGGGCTCAGAGCAGTGCACACACACTGAAGTTAAAACAAATAAGGAGCGCCACTGACAGTGTGCGACATTCACAACTTTATGCACACGTTTGACAAATATTCCACACTGGGAGACAATCAAGGGCCTGTTAAGAATCTGCAGCTCTAGTTTCACCATCAAGAAAAAGAAAACATTAATAACAAAAAACATTTAATGAGCACATGCCGAAGTGTGCCTGCGCTGGTTTTCGTTTGGAACAATTACACATACTAGACACATCAAGCAGTCACCAATTGCACACTGTGCCAGCCTCTAGCCTGTTCACACCCCCTGGCTCTTTGCTGCGGCACTCTGAGCCAACCACAGTTTTGTGCACAACACCAGTAACAGTGGCCTTTGGTAATCAAAATCAGCTTATGAGCCAACTATCATCATTTGCAAGTAAATCCTTGCGTTCCCTGAATACACGCTCACATCTGATTGCACCATTTGCAAGGTCTTATAACAATGCTAACGCAACCACTGTTAATACCATTTTTCCCCCCATCACTTTGTGCATGCTTTTACATCCACCCATATAATTGCAACACGTGGGTGTGTTAATTGCTCATACGTTTATCTCTGGTGTGCACATCTCTCTGATGACTTCTTGTTTTTACACTATTACCGGTTTACCAGCATCACCTCTACGTGTCAACAGTGGACCAATAGCTGTAGAAACGCGTGTACACCAGCCATGATTTTGGTGTGGCACACCAGACATTTCCACTGTCATTTCACTTTTGATACATCTGAATGTTGGCATGGAGACAGACGTACACCACATTTTTGTGCATTTGCAGCCTTTGTACACGAGGCCCCAGGTCTGAAGGGAAGAAGAGTTTACCTGATATATGTCCTGCCATTGCAAACAGAGGAAAAGCAGAAAAGACAATCGACTGCCATCATCATGGGTGCATTTAACTCCCCCCCCAGTACAGAGACAATGGCGGGAATGTGAATATAAATGTTATTATCCACAGGAAGGGGCCAAATGTCCATTTCTGAATATTTATATTTGACAGCATATAGTAATGAGATGAACTTGATGCAAAATTAACAAAAGCTGACTGAAAATACAGGTGGGGAGAAAAACTGATTTACCTTAATAAAAACATGAAATTCCAAAATTTAAAACATCAAAGCTTCATTAAAATGGAGGATTTAAAAAAAAAGGGGGGGGGGGGGGACTAGGAAGATTCCAAGAGAAAATTCAGTGTAATGGCACCAATAAAATGCAGACAGAAATAAAAAGGCAGAGAAGCAGTGTTACATATCAGTGTTTAACCTTCTCATGTTGCAGCAGCTGATAATGTAGCTTTACCTTGAGAAAGTTCTTAACGCGCTCGGGGTCGTAGCAGTTGCTCTCTCTGCAGATTCGTTCCACCTCTTTGATCTGACCTGTCTTGCAAGCAGCCTGAATGTATTTGAAATGAACTTCTGGGTCCTGACTGAAATTCACAATAGAGCCCAGGAAGTAGAAGAGACCTGAAAGAGTGATCGTAATATCAAGATTCAAAGAGGAAACCAGACTCTTGCTACATTTATCAGATGTAAACATTGCTAAACTAGTAAATCAACAAGGCATTCAGAGACAGACTTCACTCCATTCACACTTGTGGAATATAGCAAATAAAACCCTTTTTAAAATCATATAATTTGTGGAGATATATATATATATATATATATATATATATATATATATATAGTCCTACACAAACCCCAGTTAATATAGTTTATCAAAATATCACGTGGGCTAGTCACCCAGTCATATTGTCTGTTATAGTCTGAAATCAATATCCCACCACAACAGGACTGCTCTTATAAGTTTGCAATCATTTCAAGTGAAGCGCTGGACAGTCTTGTGTAAAAGTTCAGTTTCAAATTTCATTCAGTAGTTGAGCTGCAGTTTTTTCCTACTACTGCTGTAACCTCAAATGACTACATCATGGGACCATGTTTGCATCCACGACACCATGGAAACACCCTGAGTCCTGGACATCAGCCATCCAGCCCATCCCCACCTCTCTACAGTAAAGTAACTACATGGTCCTGCCACGTGAAGCTGACAGCCTTTCTGCCAAGTCTATGGAAGGGAAAACTGCCAACAACACAAAAGTACATGCAATCATCTTCAAACCATTTCAACACTTACACAATTGTGAAACAGAGCCAGTTTCATACTGTTCAGGGAGTTTGTTTTAGCAGTTATCTGAAATCACACTGCAATCATTACTGCATATACAAACTCTGGCTATGGTGCATCCAGAAAGTATTCACAGCGCTTCATTTTTTTTTCTCCACATTTTGTTATGTTGCAACCTTATTTAAAAATTGAGTAAATCCATGTTTTCCCCTAAAAACTCTACTCACAACACCCCATAATGACATGAAAAGTTTTTTTTTTTTTTTTTTGCCAATTTATTCAAAATAAACTGAACTCACATGTACATAAGTATTCACACCCTTTGTTCAATATTTTGTTGATGCAACTTTGGCAAGTCTTCTTGAATATGATGCCACAAGCTTTGTGCACCCATCTTTCCATTCCTCTTTGCAGCACCTCTCAAGCTCCATCAGGTTGGATGGTGAGCGTCGGTGCACAGCCGTTTTCAGATCTCTCCAGAGATGTTACAATCAGATTCAGGTCTGGGCTTTGGCTGGGCCACTCAAGGACATTCACATAGTTGTCCTGAAGCTTTGATATCTTGGCTGTGTTCATAGGGTCACTGTCCTGCTGAAAGATGAACCATTGCCTCAGTCTGAGGTCAAGAGCGCTCTGGAGCAGGTTTTTATCCAGGATGTCTCTGTACATTGCTGCATTCATCTTTCCCTCAATCCTGACTAGTCTCCCAGTTCCTGCCGCTGAAAAACATCCTCACAGCATCATGCTGCCACCACCATGCTTCACTGTAGGGATGGTGCCTGGTTTTCTCCAAACATGACACCAGCATTCACGCTAAAGAGTTCAATCTTTGTCTCATCAGACCAGAGAATTTTGTTTCTCATGGTCTGAGAGTCCTTCAGGTGCCTTTTGGCAAACTCCAGGTGGGCTGTCATGTGGCTTTTACTAAGAAGTGGCTTCTGTCTGGCCACTCTATCACACAGGTCTGATTGGTGGATTGCTACAGAGATTGTTGTCCTTCTGGAAGGTTCTCCTCTCTCCTCGGAGGAATGCTGGAGCCCTGACAGAGTGACCATCGCATTCTTGGTCAGCTCACTGACTAAGGCCCTTCTCCACCGATCGCTGAGTTTAGACAGGTGGCCAGTTCTAGGAAGAGTCCTAGTGGATATGAACTTCTTCCATTTAGGGATGATGGGGGCCACTGTGCTCACTGGGACCTTCAACACAGCAGAAATGCTTCTGTACCCTTCCCCAGATTTGTGCCTCAAGACAATCCTCTCTCAGAGGTCGACAGATAATTCCTTTGACTTCATGCTTTGTTTGTGCTCTGACATGGACTGTCAATTGTGGGACCTTATATGCAGACAGGTATGTGTCTTTCCAAATCATGTTCAATCAACTGTATTTAACCCAGGTGGACGCCAAATAAGCTGTAGAAACATCTCAAGGATGATCAGTGGAAACAGGATGAACCCGAGCTCAATGGAAAAGGCTGTAAATATGTATATACATGTGATTTGAGTTTTTTTTTTTATAAATATACAACAAAAAAATGAAGCTTTTTTCATATCATTATGGGTTACTGTATGCAGAACTCCATTTTGGAATAAAGCTCTAACTTAAAAAAATGTGGAAAAAGTGAAGTGGTGTGATTACTTCAGGATGGCACAGTGCAGTCCAAGAGCATAAGCCGTCTAAGTGTAACAATGTCAAAATGTGATACAGTAAAGATTTAATAGCGATACCAATATACATGACATTTGAAATTTCACCTTCAAAGCTTTTGAAGGACTCAAACAGCTCTGTGAGGGCTTGTGTTGTGAGCTGCTCATGGTACTTGGAGGCAACTTGGACACAAATCTGCAGGTTCTGGCGGATGTTTGCAGACAACATGGCCCTGAGGCACTCCAGAGAATCCTCCACTGATAACGAACCAAAGTAGTTCACGAGCCACTGTAGGCGGTGGGAGCATGAAAGTTAGTTAAAGCCAGAACTCACAAAAATATGAATATTGACCATCGAGTTAATCACAAGTATGCTAACAGCTTAAAACCTCAACATGAAATTTTAAACACTACACAAATCCCAAATGATTTAGGACTACTAGAACATCTGTATGGTAAACATTAGTGAATCAACCACTAAGTGACTGTTCTCCAGAAGCAACAGCAAATTATAGTTTGCACTGTAGAAAAACATAACACAAGAGCCTCACATGAGATGAGTGTTGCCATTTGCTGATAACTACTACTGTGACTTCACTAAGATGGTAGTGCATTTTCATGATGTAGATATGCATTAATTAAAAACAGCCAAACTTTAACATTGTAAAAGGAAACTCCTTACATTATGTCAAGCCTACCTCTGGGTTTAGTAGGTGTGTGTGCACGACCGCACGCTTTATGTCATACAGGTCAGTGTAATGCTCCAATGCCCTTTGCAAGAGTCCAGCTTTTTCACACAGCTGGGCGATATGGGCACGGTCATAGTTTGTGAACATTTGGTTTCCCAGGATGGCGTCAGCAACCTGCATCCATGTCACACACACAAAAAAAGTTGTAAAACAAGTGTGTTCCATCTATATTTGAATGTCTTTATGTAAAGTATGGGAATATGTTCACACCTGTGGAGCATGCATTAGGTTCATCTCCAGCAGACGGGTCTGCAGTGGCCCCTCTGAGGGTCTGTTGTTCTTCAGTGCATCGAGAAGGAAAGAGGTACACTGCTGGATCAGGTTGTACTCCATGAACACATCCACAATCTAGACAGAGACACAAATTACAATCCAAACAAGAAAGCATAGATACTAAACTTGTAGAATCATAACACTGTCACTGCCCTCAATAGAAGTAAGGTTATACAAGGTCATCCAAGATAGATAAAAATATCTGTCACAGTGTACAGCAAGTGGTAAACTTTGACGGCGTCATTTGGTGCCATCCCAGAAGACAAAAATAATGCAGTTCCTTCACTGGCCGCTTGAGGCTGCCTCCAAAACAGAACACATTCCCAAAAAAAACTCAGTGTTAAAATGTCCAACTGTAGAGCAAAAATAAACATGTTTACAGCCTGCAGCAAAAAGACGGCTTTGGTCTCTATAGACAGCTTTCTCCTCCATGACAACTGTACAGGGGTGAATTTATTTATTCATTTACAAGCTTCTTATTTTAAAATGTTTTAAGCCATAAAGTTCTGTATAACTGTGGGTGCGGTTGCTTGTAGAGTGACAGCTACTCAACCCAGCATCTCCCCCTCTTGTAGCATCTGACCACAACTCAAAGTCAGCTGGACGTGGCCACTTGCTGTTGTGTTGGTGCCATTCTGGAATATTTTATGACAGACACCTGGAATAATAGAGCTTGTACAGTGAAACATTCTAACCTATCATCCAAGATGTCTCTGCCGCAGTATTCAAGATGAGATTCTTGTTGCAATTAATGTTGAATGCTAACGGCGTTAGCACTTTTAGCAGCTGTCTGCAGCTTGATCCGGTAGCTCCACTTAATACACGATTACAAAGATAAGCAGCTCATAACTTTGAATGTTCACACCAAAATAGTGGAGCCAGTGCGCAGTCCCCAAAAATATGATGTAAGAAACATCCAAACCAACGCGAGCTTGTTAGCAGTTTTGGACTCAGAGAGGGGTGTGTTCAGGCTTCTTTTGTTACACTGAGCCATCCATGCCCCACCCCTTTATGCATTAATGAATTCTTCGTAAATCAGTGTGTGAGCAGCTCATAACATGTAAACGCCGAGACACGGGCTGCATATCAGTTCTTCTGGGCCTTGATAGAAAACAGATGCAGTCTATGGTCTACAGTAATACCAGGATCCAGCAATAGATATTCCTTAAGGCTGCATTGCTCCTGCATAAAATTGTGCTTTCAAGTTGACTTAATCCATTATAAACAATATTTCATGTAGTGACTAAATATCACTTACAGAATGTTCGACTTAGAATCCATAGTCACTTTGCATTTATGGTGGAACACATCAAGACAGGTGCACTTAATCATACTAGAGGCAATCAAATTAAGAATGTTTCCCAACAGGGCTGCAGCGATCGATTATTTTAGTAATCGAGTACATGGAGCAAGTGGAGAAGACAACCTTGACATCTTTCACGGGCATCCCTCCCAGTCACTGGTTCAGATATGTCGATGACACATGGGTTAAAAATCAAGCAACAGGAGGTTGAGGACTTTACAGAACACAACTCTGTGGACTCCAATATCAAGTTCACACGTGAGGATGCCAGAAACAACCATTTAGCCTTCTTGGACTGTGATGTTACAATTGGAGAGAACAAGCAGCTCCAGACAGGGGTTTACAGAAAACCCACTCACACTGACCAATATCTGCTCTTTGGCTCAAACCACCCCCTTGAACACAAGCTCAGAGTGATCAGGACTCTTCAACACAGAGCCCTACTGATGCCCACAACTGCAGAGGGAAGGGTTAAAGAACAACAACTTGTACGGAAAGCCCTCACAGTATGTGGGTACCCATGATGGTTCCTGGATAAAGTGCAGAAGTCCCAGAGAACAAAGAGACCAGATAGACAGGAGACAGAGACAAGAAGAAGAGGAGTGTCTCTCCCTTATTTAGCAGGAGTAGGGGAAAAACTCCAGAGGATCTTCAAACAGCACAAAATCCCAGTTTACTTTAAACCTGTTAACACCTTGACACAGAAATTAGTTCACCCTAAGGACATGATCCCTAGTTACAAACAGAGCAATGTAGTGTATTATATCAGATGTCAGGAAAACTGTAACAAACACTACATAGATGAGACTAAGCAACCTTTACACAAAAGGCTATATCAGCACCGCAGAGAGGGGGCCAGTGGACCTCAGTCTGCAGTTCATCTCCACCTTAAAGACACTAACCACACACTTGAGGACAAGGAAGTTAAAATCTTAGCCAGAGAGAAGAAATGGTTTGAGAGGGGTCAAGGAGGCATTCTATGTGAAACAGTTGAAACCCAGCCTTAACCGGGGAGGGGGTCTGAGACACGCTTTGTCCCCTGTTTACGTACTAGACAAACTTAGGGAGCACAGTCTAAACATGCTTGAAGTCAACAGACTTCTTAGTTATAGGCCAAAAGGAATGCAGTCATGAGTATTTTAAATGGGCAGCAAAAAAAAAACGGAAAAAAAAACTGTTCATAATCTGAAGCCAATTTATCTAAATAAGAATGCTTTCCCAAAGCATAGGAAAGGTCCCTCGGCCCTGTTTACCTGAGTGATGTCAGCCAGTGGCTCTTCATCCTGAACAAGCATCTGGGCAAACTGCAGTCCCTGCTCAGGGTTGATCCGCATTACATTCCTCAAAAGAAAAATCCAGTCAGGAGTGTAGCCCACCTGAAGGAAAAAAACAGAACATTCTGTCACTGGCATGCAAACCACAGTCTCCAAAGATTTCATCGCTTGAAATAATTAAAGAGTTTTGGGTACACAGGCATACCTTCTTCGCGTAAAGGACAATCTTGGGGAACTGGCCAGTTTCTGCAAAGCACTGAATGACCTTGTTGGGAACATTTGCCCTCAGGTACACACTGAGTGCCAAAGTGGGATCCACGGCCTTCACCAGATCACCCAATTCCTCTGAACACTCCAACTGCAGAAATAAGGAAGGTCAGTACTGGAAAATTTCAAACAGAGAGCTTGTTGAATGAGTGCCATTAAAAAGGGAACAAGCAAAGTAGCTACTATGACCATCTGTGAGCAAGCTCACAAATTACATCCTTCCCATAGTACTGTAAGTGCTTGCTGATCAGTCAAAGAAAATCTTTTGCAGTGAAACACCTGAATTAACAAGCTGGTCAACTGGTCTGTTTGTACATGTAATAGATGTGATGTTTGTGTGGATATAATAAAGAAATACAAAAAATTAAGTATGAAAGTTGTAACATGGTATTTGTTATGATTTTTTGTTTAAGTGGTTATTTAACCACTGCAATCTTCAACAACTGAAATTTAGAAAAGGAAACACTGTTGCATAACAGCCGGCCTCCTGTGATATGAGATAATGGGGAAAACCGTTTGGGGGTGGGAGGGAGAATGAGCTCTAGAAAAGCTGCCTGTGAAAGGAAGCTGAGGGAGATATGAAATACTTTGTCCTCCTTTAGCCACTTCTCCAGAAGTTGTTTTCGTCCTTGCTGAAGGACAGGCCTGCACAGCTCCAGGGACTCAAACTTGTTGAGCTGCCCCTGGTCCAAAAGAATACCAAAGTACTGAAGTAAGGGGGAGGTCTGGCCAGGCTGGTTTGGAACACCCTGGAAGCGACGGATGGTGTCTGGGGTACGGAGAATACCCTGAAAGAGAGAACGCATAAAGTCACCTGTAAGAATGGATCTAAAGCAACTGGAATGAGGCTGTGTGTTTGTTTATGGAAACAGCAACTCAGCAGTTCCTTGAAGAAAAACGCTTGCTTTCATACTGTGTAGAACGTAGTACAGGAGGTGAACTTTATTAAAATGAGAATTTTCTGTGATGAACGTGACAGGTACTGAATGACCAGGCTAATAGGAGGAGTACCTTCGGTGCATTGGCAGCAACCTTGGCAGCCTCAGAGTAGTTGCCTGCTGCAAACAAGTTGTTAAATTTGCGTGCAAAGAGTTCTTCAGCACCAGCGAGATTGTTGCGGACGGCTAAGCGAAGAGCCAGGTCAGGATTCTGTAGCACATTTGTAATATATGGGATGATGTTTTCCTCTTCCACACAGACAGAC
Source organism: Thalassophryne amazonica (assembly GCF_902500255.1). Classification (NCBI taxonomy): domain Eukaryota; kingdom Metazoa; phylum Chordata; class Actinopteri; order Batrachoidiformes; family Batrachoididae; genus Thalassophryne; species Thalassophryne amazonica. The sequence continues at coordinate 113,825,711 of NC_047111.1, read as the reverse complement.
AGCACCTGTTTAACAGAGAAATACAGTGTTACAACACTGGAAGATTCTGAACAACACAGCAGTTAATCTTATGATTTAAAAGACGTCTCACTGAAAAAATGAACCTGTGGAGGGCAACTATTCATATTTCCTTCATCTCTGAGGTTTTGTGGAAAACAAAACATGCAATTTACATTTTTCTTCATACACTCTTGTATATGTAGTCCATTACTTGCTGAATTTATATTTATATATTCTTTTCACTCCGCTGTCAGAAACCTTGCAGGGAGCACCTGGTTGTGGTCAGTTTACAGTGAAATGATGTTCTTTCCACTTACAGATTATAGCCCCAACAGCTCTCACTCAATACTCAAATTTAGAAATCCTTCTGTAACCAATACCATCAGTATCTTTTGCAGCAATACGGTTGCAAAGATGCTGAGAGCCTTTTGCTTTTACTCATGATATATTTCTTGTGATACCTTGGTAATGACACCTTTTTAATAGACCATCAGTTGGGACTGAACCAGCTAATATTAATTTGCACTAACAAAGGGCAGGATCGCTTTCTAATTACTTATAGATTTCAGCTGGTGTCCTGGCTTTTTGCACGTTCCTTCATGTGTTCAATACTTTTGTCCTGTGTCATTTCACATTATTACACAACTTAATTTCTGTACTTATTGGTTTTGGTTTCTTTGACTTAGAATCATTTTTATTGTCATTCAGTGAAAATCATCACAGATGCTGTCACAGAACGAAATATGAGACAACCAACCAGTCACAGCCTCTGATCAACTTTCCTGTCTTCACTCAATTATTCATGTGGTGTGTAGCCTAGCTGGAACATTAATCAGCTCGCTGGATCCAGTTCTCCTCTCTGGCTCAACATTACAGAAGGATACATCCACCTCTCCTCTGTGAAACACTAATTCTTAGATTATGTTTGCAGAAAAGCCCACGCCTCCCCGACGACACAAATCAAGGAATACAGTTTTTACTCTCTCTCTCAAAAAAAAAAAAAAAAAAAAAAAAAAAAAAAAAAAAGCTGATGCATAGCTTTTGAAACATTTAAAAGCCACCAACATTTATTGGATTTCCTGGAAAATGTGACCGCAGTCGACAGCAGAAATGAATAAAGCTGCATTTCTATGGCAGGTGTGTGACAAACGATTCATATAGTCACTAACTCATGACTCATCACTGTAATCCTTCATCGTCATCTCACTTTATCAATACCTTCATGAGGTTTATGCATTATCAGCATAAGACTGAGCAGCCAGGTTATCAATTTCATTTTCCCTTGAGCAGTGAGGGGAGGTACTGGTTGACATCTTACCTGCCCCTTCCTGTTGACCCCGATGATACCTGAGGTGGCCTCATGAGGTGCTGTGACAAATATGGTCTCTCCACTGATCCGATTCATATAGATGCAGGTGCCAGTCTCCAGGTCGTATAGGTGGATGTAGCCATATTTGGTAATGAGAAAAACCACATCATGTTTGGAACTTATCTGCGGAAATAAAGATGTACACTTGAGTCAGAGTTTGATAGCTGAGTAAAGTCTCTAAATTCTAAACAGATACTTACTCCACACAAGATATTTTTTGGCATTTTTCCCTACACTACATAGTGATGCATGAAAACCTACAAGAACACATGCTCAAGCAATGAAATACTCCAACAGTCAACTGAGAGCAAAGAAAGTGCAATTTTGTGCAAAGGTAATCAAGAATTTGTGTGTCTATTTAGCCAATCCAGTTTTTGTTCAAGGTCACCAAAGGGATTCTGCAGTGATCCACATATTAATTTGGCACAAGTTTTTTTTTTCCAGAGGCTTTCTTGAGGCAACTCCTGGTATACGTGAACATAAGGGCACAGGTGGATTTGATCAGGGTTCTTTCCTATTGACAGACAAGAACACTACACTTTTCTTTTGATTTAATATCAGCTCCTCTGTTATAGCTAGGAGTACACTTAGGAAGCAATTTATGACTTGACAGGGACTGCATCACTGCAACTTGTAAACCGTATAGACAGCTCCACATACACTGAGACACGTACAGGCCTTTTTTTTGTTATGTCAACTGGTGCATCTAAAAGTAGCGCTGCACAATTACCATAACTGCACTGGGTCTCGTCAGCCTATGTGATTATATGTATAATCGTGAAATGGTTTGATTTAAACAGGGTACAGTGTGTGTGCTGCTGTAGTCTGCATGCACCTCATCATTAAAACAGACTCCTTGCCCCACCCCCCTAAAGCTGCATGCTTTAGAAATTTTTGGTGAATAATAATAAATGTCACCATGCTGAGTTTACAGCATATTGATCAGGCTTACTGATTTCACATGTCATGATTCAGGTTTGGGCTCAAAGGTTGCCACTATTGTCTCAAAGTGAGGCAGTCCCAGGTGTGAATCTTGACCTGTGTAGAATTTGCATGTTCTTGCTGTGGTTACAGGGGTTCTCTCAGAGCGCTCCGGCTTTCTCCCACTTTCAAAAACATACAGGTTATCTGAATTGGTAACCAGTGTGAGTGATCATTAGTTTGCCAGTCTGTCCAGAATGTAGCCCTCCTCTTGCCCAGTGGCCACTGGGATGTGTTCAAGCCTCCCCGTGACCTTTAACTGGAATAAGTGGGTTCAGGAAATGGAGGGGTGACTCAGGTACTCCATTATAAAACTATTGGTGGTAAGCACATTCCATACCTGCATAGCCACAGGGAAGTCATTTTGGGCTTCTGGAGGGAAGAAGACATCCACAGCTTTCTTTGGAAATGGCTGGTTGCCAGTTGGTGGAGTCCCAACTTCAATGATATGCAACTGAATAAAAAATATAATAATAAATAAATAAATAATAAAATACAATAAAAACAAATGAGGAACAGACATTATCAGAGACTACAATAATTAGCTTTATGAATCTTTTAATATAAATCACCTTCCCGCCAGTCTGGCTTCTGAGAGCAAAGCAGAAAAGGGTAGACTCTTCTGCATTTCCCTCCATCTTAAACTGGGCAAAGCTAGCAGCATGGCCCTCAATGGGCTGAGAAACCTTTCTGTCAACTGAATACAGCTGCATTGCTCCCACAACACGATTTTGCTGGGAAAAGAAAAAAAAAAAAAAAAAAGACAAATGCATATAATATATACATAAAGATGCAGAACTGACTTTTTAGCTCGGAGATCTTCAGTTTCAATTGTGTGTGTGTGTGTGTGTGTGTATATATATATATATCTTACCTGGGCTGAAATGCCGATGAGCAGCAGCCATTTCTGCTTGGCGTCTGTGCGATAGTTGATAATCTGGCAGCCTGCCAGGCTGGAGTGGCGATCAAACACCTTCACAGGCTGTGAGTCACCTTCCATGCTCCAGTGGTACACAGCATTGTCAGTTACAAGTGCAACTGTGTTAAGGGAAATCCACTTCCAAAAAGTAACATCATCTGTCATGGTGTGCGCCTTCATTTTACTCTTCATCTCAATATTAAAAATTTGAAGAGTTTTTGCAGCTGGGGAGAGAAGGGGACAGGAGCAGAGCCCCGGAATAATATTAAAATTGGTAATGGTGCATCCAAAAACAAATAGGACATACACAAAGAGACAATTTAGGTACCGTCATTAAGCTATGCTATGACTGACATAAGTGATCAGAAATTGTTTTATTGCAGACAAAATCGGAAATTTTGAAGTGTTCAATCTTCATAATTGTACAACCCCTGGCAAAATTATGGAGTCACCGGCCTCAGAGGATGTTCATTTAGTTGTTTAATTTTGTAGAAAAAAAAAAGCAGATCAGACATGACACAAAACTAAAGTCATTTCAAATGGCAACTTTCTGGCTTTAAGAAACACTATAAGAAATCAGGAAAAAAAAAAAAAAATTGTGGCAGTCTAACGGTTACTTTTTTAGACCAAGCAGAGGGAAAAAATTATGGAATCATAAAAAAAAACTAAAAAAAAAAAACAAAAATGCTCCAACACATCACTAGTATTTTGTTGCACCACCTCTGGCTTTTATAACAGCTTGCAGTCTCTGAGGCATGGACTTAATGAGTGACAAACAGTACTCTTCATCAATCTGGCTCCAACTTTCTCTGATTGCTGTTGCCAGATCAGCTTTGCAGGTTGGAGCCTTGTCATGGACCATTTTCTTCAATTTCCACCAAAGATTTTCAATTGGATTAAGATCCGGACTATTTGCAGGCCATGACATTGACCCTATGTGTCTTTTTTGTAAGGAATGTTTTCACAGTTTTTGCTCTATGGCAAGATGCATTATCATCTTGAAAAATGATTTCATCATCCCCAAACATCCTATCAATTGATGGGATAAGTGTCCAAAATATCAACGTAAACTTGTGCATTTATTGATGATGTAATGACAGCCATCTCCCCAGTGCCTTTACCTGACATGCAGCCCCATATCAATGACTGTGGAAATTTACATGTTCTCTTCAGGCAGTCATCTTTATAAATCTCATTGGAACGGCACCAAACAAAAGTTCCAGCATCATCACCTTGCCCAATGCAGATTGGACATTCATCACTGAATATGACTTTCATCCAGTCATCCACAGTCCACGATTGCTTTTCCTTAGCCCACTGTAACCTTGTTTTTTTCTGTTTAGGTGTTAATGATGGCTTTCGTTTAGCTTTTCTGTATGTAAATTCCATTTCCTTTAGGCGGTTTCTTACAGTTCGGTCACAAATGTTGACTCCAGTTTCCTCCCATTCGTTCCTCATTTGTTTTGTTGTGCATTTTCGATTTTTGAGACATATTGCTTTAAGTTTTCTGTCTTGACGCTTTGATGTCTTCCTTGGTCTACCAGTATGTTTGCCTTTAACAACCTTCCCATGTTTGTATTTGGTCCAGAGTTTAGACAAAGCTTACTGAACAACCAACATCTTTTGCAACAATGCGTGATTTACCCTCTTAAGAGTTTGATAATCCTATCCTTTGTTTCAATTGACATCTGTCGTGTTGGAGCCATGATTCATGTCAGTCCACTTGGTGCAACAGCTCTCCAAGGTGTGATCACTCCTTTTTAGATGCAGACTAACGAGCAGATCTGATTTGATGCAAGTGTTAGTTTTGGGGATGAAAATTTACAGGGTGATTCCATGATTTTTACTCAGAATTGAGTGAGTCCATATTTTTTTTCCCTCTGCTTGGTCTAAAAAAAGTAACCGTTACTGACTGCCACAATTTTTTTTTTTCTTGATTTCTTATAGTGTTTCTTAAAGCCAGAAAGTTGCCATTTGAAATGACTTTAGTTTTGTGTCATGTCTGTGATCTGCTTTTTTTTCTACAAAATTAAACAACTGAATGAACATCCTCCGAGGCCGGTGATTCCATAATTTTTGCCAGGGGTTGTATAAGGTCAGATTCATAGAAAATTTTAATTAAAAAAGGATTTGATGTGTGAATTAAACAATTCACTCGTGGGTAAGACGACAACCATCCACACTGGCACAAACGTGATTGATGTGCACAGGTGGTTTGTGTCTGAAAGCTGTTTCAATTCCACGTCACCACTGGGCAGTGACCTACAGTACTAGACCTGTGGCAGAAGAAGCTGGGAATGTAAACAGTTATTGGCCTGTTTACATCTTAGTAGCGTTTAAATGATATTTGGCATAAATGTCGAGTTCCCCCATTTTCTTTATTATTCTGCTACAGCTAATGTCCATCACCTGAGCTCAATTGGAAAGACAACCAAAAAGCTTTACTCATGCAGCCTGACAATGCATGGAGTGTGTGGAGGGGTGCATGTTCTGTCCAAATGCTTCTATACTGGTTGAGTATGCAAAAACAATTGCTGACATACAGTATTGTTGTGGAATACGTACACCAGCCTCAGGGGTGACAGTATGGGCGCATGCCTCCTTTCAAGTATTCAGTCTATGTATAATATGAAGTTTCTTAAGATAAAGTTGAGGGGACGTAGAAGCAAACCACATCTGCATCAGGTTTATCATCACAATTACAGTATACAGAGCATCCAGAAAGTATTCACAGCGCTTCACTTTTTCCACAATTTATGTTTCAGCCTTATTCCAAAACTAGCATGTTGCCCATGGGGATCCATGGGCTCTAGGTTGGGTAGTGTTAATAAAGTAGTTATACCATGGTCATTGAGAATTCCATGTCTAAGTCAATATAATATCACTCAGCTCTGATCGTCACCACAGCAACGCGCAAATCAGTTGGCACAGATCAGCTGTGTTTTGACAGGTGAATGACAGAAACGCGATAAAACATGGATTTCCAAGTGAATTTTAATATTTTTGGCCAAAATAAAACATTTGAGGAATGGAAAGAGGAGGAGAGCAAACAAGAAGAACAGCAACAGCATAAAGATTTAACATCGGACAAACTGGAAAAGACTGAAGACGGGAAAGAAGAGAACGGTTGCCAAGGATGAAAATATCTTGAGACTGGCATAAAAAAGTCCCAAATATTTACGCATTTTTATCAAGTTCTGTTAACTTAAGCAAATATTTGTGTGTTAGCTCACTGTGTGGGACCATGGTATAAGCAGATTAAACAACGAGAAGCCGTGCATTATACGGTTTGAATGCACGACGCGGAGTAACACCACGACGCGAAGCGGAGTGGTGTTTTAGACTCCACGTCGTTCCAGCAAGAGTTCCAGCAAAGCTAATGTTTAAATAGATGTAATCTGTTTTCTACTGCCTGAATAAGGGGCCAGCAACATCTTTCAGTTACCCCCATTCAGGATCTCCACAACAGATCAACCTCTGTTCAAGCATCAGACCATCTATCAAGTTTGAAGAAGAAGGGCGGGGGAGTTCACTTACCTGCATTTGTTTTTAATTAGTCAAGGTTAATTTTGTGAGCTAAAGCTTTATCAAGAAGCAATGTGAATTTCTTATTTGCTTGTAACTTGACAAACTGAGAAAATGTAAAAACCAATGCAGTGCTGCATCTTTCAAGATCATTTTGTGTTACACAGCCAGAGAATCAGAGTACAGTAAGCAGATTGCTGAATGACCATTTGCTACTGCAGCCAAATTTCAAGAAGCATGCAAGATGATTTTAATCAAATCACAATCACATTAAGCTATTGAAGGTATGCATTTACAGTGTCCATCGTTCAAACAGTTACATGATAACATTAATGCTGCATCACAGAGTTAACTTGGAAATATCATAGGAAACCAAGCAGAGACAACAGAGGTGATGGAGGGAATAAGAGGTGGGTCTATGCATAACCAGTAGGTTGTATGTGTTACACTCTTATGATTTGATTTAATCAAAGGAAACAATTCCTTTTTACCCAGGTGAACCAAATTATAAAACAAAATACCACGATACATGTCTTCAGTGGCTAATGAGAATGAAGCATTTCTCAGGTTCATGCATTTGCACAAATCATTGAGTTTTATATTTCAAAAAATTATATATGTCACAATACATTTATTTGTATTGTGACATCCTCAAAAATAAATATAAAAGCAAACTCATCTGTCTATTTCAATGTCATCCAGGAGCCAACACTCCAAAAATGATAGAAGTTTAGTGACAAACACCAAGTGCTGGAATCAGCTCGTAATTCGTACACCTAATTCAACTAAACAATTCACTTTCAAATGTCAGATTTCCTTATCTCAATATTTTCCTGTTTTCAAGTACTTCATGTACCATAACATACAAAAATAGTCTTTTGGAAACACAAAGTTGTGATCCCTTTTAAGTTAACTGAAATACTCCCAATTCAATTACTCATGTTAATGGAAAAACAAACTTAAATCCACAACAAACATTCAGTTAGACTGCAAAACTGACATCAGGAGGTCCAAGATCCTAGCGGTGCATTTATACAAACCATTTGGCTTGTAAAAAAAATTGCACTTAAACAAAGGAGGTTTAAACAGTTGACATACAGGCTTATTCACAATAATGTGCTTTCCTCTCTTGTTTGGCTTAAACCAAGATGTTCTTACAGCAGCAGAATACTGCTTGGAAATCAAGTTCCTTTAGATTTATTCTTCCTTACTTTCTTTTTGGCATTATGCAATATCAAGAAGAAGAAGAAGGGGGAAAAAAAAACCCCACACATTGTCGTTAACATGTTTTGTCACCTGTTTCACCGTTGCCAAGACGACTGCCCCCCCCCCACAAAAAAAAAGAAGAAAAAAAAAAAAGAAAAAACATACTGGAAATTGAGAGGCTACAAAATATTCCTATAACATATGGACAGGACCTTGATAGGTACAACATAGTAATTATTATGTCAAGCCCACTCAAACTATTCAAGATAAACTGATTTCTCATCAGCTACATGAGAATCAAGTCAATGCTTCTCATAGATGGCATCATCTTGAGCTAGTCAGTGAGGTATATCAAGAAAAACTGCTCAAGAAAAACTAATCTTTGGTAAACAGTAAGTTGGACAGAATGTTAAATGGAATCATTAAAAATCTGGGGGGAGCGGGAACTCCAACAACAGCTTTGAAGAAATAAACTGCATACAGATGGAAGCCGACATGAATCTCAAACTGAAAATTAAATGAAAAATGGTTTAACCAATGGTTTAAAACCTGCGAAATAGGATTAAAATAATTTGCACAGATAAAAATGATGGAAAGCCAGCAAGCTGTAAATCTGTGAAAGCAAAATCCTGTTTACAAACAAAAATATTTTTTGGCCAAACTATGGAAATGTGACAAGGAGGTATCCAGAAAAGCAATTTTAAACTCTGGAAGTGTTTAGGTTTGGACAGTAAGATCACAGATTTCCTTGGTATAACAAAATCTGAGATGAAAGTGTTCAAAATAATTTAAATAACTAAAAGGGTAGACAAATTCATTTGTATATGCACTATAGATTGTATGGCATTTTAGATACACGAGAATAGTCACTGAACATTGTCTCCCCCCCCCAAAGATGCAATTAGTTCAACTGTTTGAAAAACAGGATTTTCCTTCCACAATAAAAGTACTAAAATTTTAACTCACCGTCTGCAAACACATAAGAAAGCAGTAAAGAAAAAAAAAAAAAAAGACAAAAACATAAACAACAAAATGTCAAAGCAATTATGGATGCTGGACATACAGAATAAAATATGTCTTTTACAGGACAAATGATTTTGGGGTGTTTAAGGGGGAGTGGTCTACAGTTACTCCAATGTAAAACTGTAAATAGCAAAATATGCATGAGATAAAACTCAGACAAATTTTAAAAAAATATTCTTAATCATTTAATGAATGAAAAGCATGGAAAAATTAGATGTGGAAGGTCCCTTACAGGGTATAGAAAAAATAGAAAAGGAAACTATATACGGTCTTATTGGAGACACATGTGGCCTACTTCGCTCTCCTGAAGAGAAAAGTAGCTTCTACCGTTTTAAAACTCTGCCATACCTTTAAGTGCAATGACCTTGCTGGCTGGATTCATGATGGCGCTGTCAGCAGAGATGGGCCTGCGAATGGGTGTATTGGGGTCAGCCATATCAATGATCACCACTTGAGTCTGCTCGCCCACCTTCTCCCGGATACAGATGAATTTATCAGATTCCATGGTTAAGGTGCTGAAACCTATGTTAGCTGGATTGATCCCCAGGTTTTGGAGCTAAAACAGAAAGAAAGAGTGGGGGGAGAATAAACGCAGTTTTAAAAGTCACAATACAATTCAACACACAATCAGCTGACAACAGTATTAAAGTTCACATGCCCATAACTTCAGATTGATCTACATTTTATGCAAGCTTTTAGTCAAGCATAAAGAGGCGCTTTAAGGTTGCACCAACTTTAAGTAGGTCTGTTAGAAAACTATCCAACCTTTTTATTTTTACAAAAACTATATGGATTTGAATCATGTGCGCTTGCATCAGCCAAGCTTGAACCTTCGTGCACATGCGTGAGTTTTTTCACGCCTGTCGGTTGTGTCATTCACCTGTGAGCAGGCTTTGAGTGAGCAGTGGTCATCCCCCCTCGGCGGATTTTTATTGTAAGGAAAATGTCTGAACGATTTGGAGCTTTGCTGCATCAAATTTTTCCAGAAACAGAGACAGCCAGGTGGACACCATTCTGAAGATTCAGACGGCTTTCAGGGACGATTCTATGGGGATCACACAGATTAAGGAGTGTTACAACCGGTTTAAGACGGCGCACATTGGCGGAGGGCTCGCCGCGCTCTGAGCAGCGATCGACAGGCTGAAACGACCAGATCACTTCCAAACTGAATGCTGTGTTGATCCTGGACGTCGTCTGACTACTACAGAAATGGCAGAAGAGGTGGACATACCACTTTTTCGGCACATTCCACTGTTACAGGAGTTTTTGTCATGAAAAGATGTGCGGAGGAATTTGTGCGTCAGGATGGAGCCGCTAATGGCGCGGGACAAAAGCAATGCCGTGATGAAGCCTCACAGGACATGCGGCATGTCCAGCTCGTCCACAATTTCTCGGATAGTCACACGACTGAAAAGCCACCGAAAGCCGTCTGAATCTTCCGAATGGTGCAAGAGCTGGACACGCCACAACATGTCCTGTGAGGCTTCATCACGGCGTTGCTTTTGTCCCGCGCCATTAGCGGCTCCGTCCCGACGCGCAAATTCCTCCGCACATCTTTCATGACAGAAACTCCTGTAACAGTGGAATGTGCCGAAAAAGTGGTATGTCCACCTCTTCTGCCATTTCTGTAGTAGTCAGACGACGTCCAGGATCAACACAGCATTCAGTTTGGAAATGAGCTGGTCGTTTCAGCCTGTCGATCGCTGCTCAGAGCGCGGCGAGCCCTCCGCCAATGTGCGCCGTCTTTAAACCGGTTGTAACACTCCTTAATCTGTGTGATCCCCATAGAATCGTCCCTGAAAGCCGTCTGAATCTTCAGAATGGTGTCCACCTGGCTGTCTCTCAGTTTCTGGAAAAATTTGACGCAGCAAACCTCCAAATCGTTCAGACATTTTCCTCACAATAAAATCCGACGAGGGGGGAGGACCACTGCTCACTCAAAGTGTGCTCACAAGCGAATGATGCAACCGACAGGCGTGAAAAAACTCACGCATGGGCACGAAGGTTCAAGCTTGGCTGATGCAAGCGCACATGATTCAAATCCATATAGTTTTTGCAAAAAATAAAAAGGTCAGATAGTTTTCTAACAGACCTCGTACATCACTAGGGACAACACACACAAAACACTTCAGTACACACCACCTCGTTTTTAGAAAGGAGGAACAAAAAATAATTCGTCCACAAGTGCTTTTTTTAAAGCACATTCTAGGTGGCAGTAGTTCCCCAAATCCTATCCAATCCAAGTAAGCTTCCATCTCTCAACATCACTTCCACAAAACATGGCGCCAGGCTTGTTCATGTGGACCAATGAGGCAGAAATGCTCTTAAATGTAATTTTGGAATATAAAGTCAACAATGTAATAGTATCTCACTAGGTGTGCTGACGAAACTCGTAACATCACAAAAAGCACAACCCGCTTATTTGAGCCTATACCAACAAAACTGTTTAAGGACCTGTGGCCCACTCTTGGGCCGACTGTGCTGGAAATTATTAATCTCATTAACCTCTGGATCTGTTCCGAATTGTTTCAGATCTGCAGTTATTAAATCATTAATCTTGTATTGTATTGAAAAAAAAGACTATAGGCTGATATCAAATACATCATATTGTTCTAAAACTCTGGAAAAAGTGGTTTCGCGGCAGCTTGTGGACCACTTTACTGAGAATGATCTTTTTGAGCCACTGCAGTCTGCCTTTGGAAAATATCCTTCCACAGAGACGGCTCTCACAAAAGTGGTGAATGATCTTCTGCTTGCAATGGATTTGGACACCACTACAGTTCTGGTGCTGTTAGATCTTAGTAGGGCTGTGCAATTAACCGAATTTCGATCGCGATATCAATATTTGTATCAAACGATCTCCAAACTCGTATAATCGAGTGAAACAATTTAAGGGCCTTTCATCAGGCCAATCCGTCAACGTGTGCCAAGATGCATGACGTCAGACACGTCGCTCATTGCTACGTCACACTCTGGCTGTTTCCACAACCTGAAAAAAAATTCAGCGATCGCCTTCTTGAATTTGCGTCGCCTGAACCACAAAAAAAAAAAAAAAAAAAAAAAAAAAAAAAAAAAAAAAAAAAAAAAAAAAAAAAAAACAAACAGTAGAACAATTCTCCCATCACCCTGCTGGGAGAAGCTTTTTTTCAGCTACTTTTCAGAGTGACGCCGACTGAGGGAGGACCATCGATCGAACCGCGACAGCGAGCCAATCCGCATGGAGAAGCCAGCCTTCAGGCATCATTCCTGGGCAGAGGGAGGCAGGCAGCCGGGGTGATGGAGCAAACCCACTCAGACCGAAATCTCCCACTTTTTGGATATATGCGAAGTCCCAGTTTGCCCAATGGAGTTTAGTTCTGCAGCTTTACCGAGATGAGAATAATGTAAAAATAAAACGTGATGTTTACTGCACTGCTGTGAAGGTTTAATGATTGGCTAACGTTAGCTTAGCCTTTTAGCACAGTTGATCTGAGTGAGCGCTTTAATTTGTAAATGGTTCAGTCTTTTTTATTTTTACCAAATAAAGCTACAGCTTTTTTCAGACACCACACAAGCTCAACTTTAACTTTTTTCGGGCGTTTTTTCCCCATTTTTTTCCGCTTTTATATATAAACTGTTTAGTGTTTCTTTATATTTAAAGAAATATTTTTATTTGTCCTAATCAGAACATTTGCTGTGCAGACAACCAAACTTCCATTGATGAGCTGAACACCACAAAGTCCAGTCGAAAGAAAACATCTCTGCTTTTCAGCAAAACCACCAGAGTTCAAAGCTGCAGAAGAGACCTTCATCTGGTCCCGAGAATTCAGCAGAACATCACCTGCTTCTAAATAAAAGGCTCTTTCAACAGCAACTATTTTATTATTTTTAAAATGCTGTTTTTTTATATTTTAACAATAAATGAACGGATAAATTTCTCCAAAAGGAGAAAAGAAGACGTGGTCAAGGGAATGATGACAAAAACACAAACTAATGAACATAAATTGATACAAAAACAATGCCGCTGCACTATGTCCTAGTAGCACAAGTCAGGGAGATGCCCAAAGACACTGACCAACTGGTCAGTGACAACAGGGAAGGGAGAGGAAACAGAAAAATAATATATAATTTTTAATATTTACTTCATTTTATGTTTTATACTGGTAAGGTACAGTACATTTTCAATTTGGAGGTTTTGCGCACATTGTCTATAACTTTTTTTTTTTTTTTTAGAGAGAGAGAAATGCTGAATAAATGCATTGTGTAACTAAAAAAAAAAAAAAAAAAAAAAAAAAAAAAAAAAAAAAAAAATCGTTTGAATAATCGTGATTTCAGTATTTACCTAAATAATCCTGATACTGATTTTTTCCATAATCGAGCAGCCCTAGATCTTAGTGCTGCGTTTGATACCGTGGATCATCATATTCTACATGATAGGCTGGAGAATAATTTTTGGATTACTGGCAATGCCCTTGCATGGTTGACATACCTGACTGGTCGTTCTCATTGTGCTTTGTACAATAACACTACCTTTAACCTTAGTGACATGAAATTTGGGGGTTCCACAGGGGTCCGTCTTATGCTCCCTGCTTTTATCCCTTTCTATAGCACCCCATAGGCATATAATGCAGCATTTTGGTATTAACTTTCACTGCTATGCTGATTACACTCAGTTATACAAGATGATAACTGCTAGTAATCTTATCCACATAAAATCCTTAGAAGATTGCCTTGCATCAATGAGAAGCTGGATGTCTAGCAGTTTCCTACTTTTAAACTCTGATAAGACAAATGATTTCCTGGTCCATTGAGACATCGGCATCAATTTGACCAGTTAACACCTAGCCTAGGCTCGTGTGTCATACATCACACTGACAAAGTGAGGAACCTTGGGGTAATTTTTGATCCTACGTGGCCCTTTGGCCTCCACATTTGAAATATTAATAGGACTGCTTTCTTCCACCTGCGAAATATAGTGAAGATTCGTCCCATCCTATCTATGGCTGATGCTGAGACCTTGATTCATGCGTTTGTCTCTTCCAGATTGGACAACTGCAATGTTCTATTTTCTGGTTTACCGCAGTCCAGGCGGACAGGAAGCAGGAAGTTTGGCCACATTACACCCATTTTGGCATCCCTTCACTGGCTTCCTGTCCCTGTGAGATCAGATTTTAAGGTTCTGCCACTAACTTATAAAATTGTTCACAGACTGGCACCTCCATACTTAGCTGACCTAATTAAACCCTACGTACCAGCACGAGCTCTACGTTCTCAGGATGCAGGGCTACTTTGTGTCCCTAGGGTGAATAAAATGTCTGCGGGTCACAGAGCTCTCTCTTATCAGGCATGTACATAACTGGCATTCATGGTGCTTGTGTCATGCTAAAAATAAATGATGTGCAGCAGAAAACAAAAGGGAAGCACCTCATAAGAGGATGGCAATGACAGATTGTAGGAAAAGTGTTTCCTTCTGCTGTGCATCAATGATGTTTAGCACACACGAGCACAATGAGTACCAGTTATGTGCACCCCTGCTTATGCCCGTTTTGTGGAATGATCTCCCTGCATCAATAAAACAGATTCTGTTGAGACTTTCAAGTGCAGACTTAAGACCCATTTTCCCTTTTGCATGGCTAGCATACTGGCATAGTATGTTACTATGCTTTTTACCCTTTTAAATTCATTTTATTAGGAAACGGAGCAGCCTCAACTTTATCTCAAGTCTGGTTCTTTTACTGAAGCTTATGGCTGTGCGATCACCTTAGTTGCTTAATGCTGACAAAGTAGACTATTTGTTGACTTTGTGATGCCTGATTCGTTTTTTTTCTCCGTTTGAGGTGTGGCTCCATCCAGAGATTGTGCGGTGTCTACTTCTGCAACCCTCCTGTCCACCAGCAAAATTTCCTGTATATTTATTTTTTTTAATTGTTTTGTCAATTGTGTCTGTAGCATCCACTTTGAGTCTGGTCTGTTTGAGGTTTCTTCCTCAAATCAGAGGGTGTTTTTCCTTACCAATGTCACCGGTGTGTTTGCTCTGGGGGTTGGTAAGGTTAGACCTTACTTGTGTGAAGCACCTTGAGGCAACTTTGTTGTAATTTGGCGCTATATAAATGAAAATAAATTGAAATTCTCAAACAACTCACCTTCTGTCAAAGGAACATAACCGAATCCGATCAGGACCATCAACACACAAGATGCATCCCATTCCAACAATCCTGCTGAGAGCACAGGGCTCACAGGGATCACCTATACCCAAGCCCTTTTCAGTGATGATTAATGAATGTCCTTCCTAATGTTCAGGCATTAAGTTTTACATGTACAATGCCAAGTGTTCACTATTTCTACAAATATGTTTGCAACAAAATTCTCATGGTCATTTAGTTTAAATTAGGGGTGCTGAAGATAAACAGTTTTATTTGCACATAAAGACTCCTTATTTCAGTTTTTTATTATTTCAGTTTTTACCATTTATATGGGTGTGAAGAACTTTTTTGCACATTTGCCTTCAAATGCTTACTGGCAAGCGAAATGTTTTTTTTTTCCCAGAATAAACATTTTTGCAAAGAAATGTGTGCAGTATGAAACGTGAACATATAACTGTTTTCATGTTATTTCTGAACATTAACCAAGAACAGCTTGGAGCAAGAAACTGATGCCACTTCATTTTGTGTGTAACATGTCATAGCCCCACATTAGTTTCCTTCCCTCTCCTGACATTGTTCTTTTCATGTATCCTGATACTGGATGAGGACTCTCCTGACCCTCTTCATGGTTGTCATCTATTGTGTCTTTAGATGCTTCACAGAAATTATGCAACACGAAGTATGCATAAATGACAAAGGGCAGTTCTTGTAAACTGATGTCCATGGCTCTCCTCAAAGCTCCAAAATGAGCCTTTACCCTTCCAAATGCACACTATTACTAGGGATGCACTGATGCCGATACCAGCATCAGGTATTGGCCCAATCCCGCATTCATTTACTCATACTTGTAATTATAAAACTTCTGTTACTCTGGCTCCCCTTTACAGCAGCATGATGTCAACCTCTCAAAGGGGGATTTTCACGCACACGCTCCATAATTTCCAGACTATAAGCCACTACTTTTTTCATACATTTTGTACACTGCGGCTTAATAAATGATGCAGCTAATTTATGGATTTTTACAGGCTTACATGTAATTTACTCAAATTGAAATACATCAATGTTGTCCACTGAATGGCTGAAAGCCACAGTCCTCATGCAGAGTAAATAATAAAGTCTTACCTGTTCGTGGAATTCATCATCACATGATCCTGAAGAAAAATTATCCACATAAAGCCTCCTGAGTTGGAAAAACATCTGAAAATACTTTAATTCCTTGTTGTGGCTGAAAATGTTCCTCTAGCCGTGGTCACAACCTGCCGTACTTGCACGTGCGTGCAGTCTACTTGCAAAAACGTGGGCTAAATTTGGAGATCCGTACGTCGAAGTACTGCCTCAGTACAAATTTAGGAGCACGCAGACATGCCGTAGAGATTTTAGTGCATGCAGAACTTTCGCTGTGGTCAGGCTGCAGATTCACCAGCAATACAGATGACACACGTTGTGAGTACTGCCTCAGTACGGATTCAAAGCAGCACATTTTCATTCAATTACTATTGAATTAACCAAATCCGTACGGAGGCAGTAGGCTACTCACCACATACTATGGAATTAAATTGTAGGTATCAGATCTTGAAGATTGTGATACACATATATAAATTAGATTTAAGTTGAAATTTAAAAAGCTGGTAATCAAGTGTGTAGTGAATATATTCCTCTATCAGTGTTTCACACCTTGTGTGACTTCTCACTTATTGTCAACTCTCTTTATCGTTACATTCCTAGAGACGTGCGTTGAACGTACTCCCTCCCTCCTCTTTCTACTGTCTCCGTACGTTGCCACAAAAACGTAGTGGCCGTGGCATCCGCAGAAAACGTATGGCAAAAAAACAAAACAAAAAAAAAAATGCACGGTGGGTTGTGACCGGCGCTTCTGTGACTTTGGCACTTTGTACTAGTTGCATTGTCAGAACTCATTGTCAGATTACTGTTTCAGCTGCATGTCCATCAGGTTGGTGAGTTTCAGCCCTTGGTGTGGGTGTTCAGGTCAATGGGAGACCGGCTCGGTCCGCTACAAGTGTAATCTGTTTGCGGAATGTCTGTGGCCCTGCGTTCGGACCCTCCACTCAGCACCAGAAATTGAGTCACTGCGCCTTGTTAACAGCTCATTTACCACAGGCAACCGGTCACTCTGTCTGAACACCATGAAATTATCCCATGATCCACAAAGAAAAAAATAATGTTAAAATTACTATTTTTTGGCTCTGCTTAGAGAAGAGATGCCACGTGACACCATGTGTGTGTGCTCCTCAATATTACATGCTCCACCTATGAAGAAAAGTCATTTACGGTATGTGTATATTACTGATACGTATTTAATTAAAAGCTAAAAATATAATGCAATGCAAAAATACCCTCAACCGTATGAGCCCTGTATACTTTAGAATTTGCAGTTGTTTAATTAATCAAGATCCTGTTGTCTTACATACAAATTGCACATGTTCAATGAAGCCCCTATATCAGTCAATCAAAAACTGAAGTCATGCAAATCAAGGAGTATTTGTAGATCACCCTCTTTTGCTGGTATTAATGAGATAAATGTAACTCCATAGGAAGTTAGCAAGCACGCTAACGCTGCAAAATGTGTTATCAGGTTACAATAAGAGCATTTTCAGAAGTGTTTATTTCTCGCTATCTTTTACATAATATGACAGAGGATATATTTACACACAAAATTGAGTTTTGCAGCTAGCTACCAGCCTGTGACATCACCATGCTAACGTGCGCAAAATAAGTTCAGAGGTGTTATTAGGTTCAAAAAACGGTGGTTTCGGTTTTAGAAGTGTTTATTTCTCGATAGCTTTTACATAATACAGTGAGGAAAATAAGTATTTGACCCCGTCAGTTTTGCAGATTTTCCCACCTACAAAGAATGGAGAGGTCTGTAATTTTTATCATAGGTACACTTCAACTGTGAGACAGAATCTAAAAATCCAGTAAATCACATTGTATGATTTTTAAATCAATTTGTATTTTACTGCATAAAATAAATATTTGACCCCCAGAAAAACAGAGCTTAACAACTGGTTCAGAAACATTTGTCTGCTATTACAGAGGTCAGACGTTTCCTGTAGTTCTTGACCAAGTTTTCACACACTGCAACAGGGATTTTGGTCCACTCTATACAGATCTTACAGATTTTGAGTTTCAGGTCCCACCAAAGATTTTCTACAGAGTTCAGGTCTGGAGACTGGAAAGGCCACTCCAGGACCTTGAAATGCTTCTTACGGAGCCACTCCTTAGTTGTCCTGGCTGTGTGTTTGGGGTCATAGTCATGCTGAAGACCCAGCCATGACCCATCTTCAATGCTCTTACTGAGGGAAGGAGGTTGTTTGCCAAAATCTCGCAATACATGACCATCCATCCTCCCTTCAATACGGTGCAGTCGCCCTGTCCCCTTTGCAGAAGAGCACCCCAGAGTATGATGTTTCCACCCCCATGCTTCACAGTTGGGATGGTTTTCTTGGGGTTGTTCTCATCCTCTAAACATGGTAAGTGGAGCTGATTCCAAAAAGCTCTATTTTGGTCTCATCTGACCACATGGCCTTCTCCCATGCCTCCTCGGGATCATCCAGATGGTCACTGGTGAACTTCAGACGGGCCTGGACATGTGCTGGCTTGAGCAGGGGGACCTTGCTGCCCTGCAGGATTTTAAACCATGACAGCATCATGTGTTACTAATGTAATCTTTGTGACTGTGGTCCCAGCTCTCTTCGGGTCACTGACCAGGTCCTCCTGTATAGTTCTGAGCTTTCTCAGAATAATCCTTACCCCACAAAGTGAGATCTTGCATGGAATCCCAGACCAAGGGAGACTGACAGTCATCTTATGATTATTCATTAGAAAGTGGAAGAAACAACAGTTGTCTTCTACCAAGCTGCTTGCCTGTTGTCCTGTAGTCCATCCCAGCCTTGTGCAGGTCTACACGTTTGTCCCTGGTGTCCTTAGACAGCTCTTTGGTCTTGACTATGGTGGACAGGTTGGAGTGTGATTGATTGAGTGTGTGAACAGGTGTCTTTTATACAGGTAACAACTTCAAACAGGTGCAATTAATACAGGTAAAGAGTGCAGAATAAGAGGGCTTCTTAAAGAAAAATAAACAGGTCTGTGAGAGCCAGAATTCTTGCTGGTTGGTAGGGGGTCAAAAGCTTATTTTATGCAATAAAATGCTAATTGATTATTTAAAAGTCATACAATGTGATTTTCTGTTTTTTTTTTAGATTCTGTCTCTCACAGTTGAAGTGAACCTATGATAAAAATTACAGACCTCCACATTCTTTGTAGGTGGGAAAACCTGCAAAACTGTCAGGGGGTCAAATACTTATTTTCCCCACTGTATGAGAGACATACAGCAAAGTTTTGAAGAGACCAGCCACTGACATCACAGTGCAGCTCTACTCTGATTGGCTGTCATTCACTGCTGCTCAAAAACAAAGCAGAACAGATTCAAGAGACGATGTGACTTTTTAACCTCTTAAAATATGTCAAGGTTCCTTTATTTGTACCAAAAGGTAAATTTGGTTTGGCAGTGAGTCACTCCATTCATAATCACATAACACATAAATACCGATAAAAAATACCATAAGTATAATAAAAATACAATGAGCAGTGCAAGTACAGGCCAACAGCATGGCACCCAGAAGAAAGTCACAATGCGTGTGCCATCTCAATGCAAAATAGCAGATAAATTAATTAAATATACATTCAAAGTCATCTGTTAAGAACACTAATAGCAGCAGGAATAAAAGTGCTCTTGTAGCGCATAGTTCTGCAGGAAGGAGCTTTATACCTCTGTCCGGAAGGGAGCAGTTCAAACTGATCAAAAAGAGGATGTGAGGCGTCCTTTAGAACGGCCTCAACCAATCTCTGGACCTGCCTCATGTACAGAGAGGTTGGATACAGCTGAGACTCTCCTCCAATGATTTTGCTCGCCCATTTTACAATCTTTATAAAATATACAAAAGTGGAGAGATAGCACTACCTTGTTGTGACCCGGTGGAGGACTGGTCTGATCAGACAAAGTTAGAGTAAATGGGGTCCATTTACTCTAACTCTGTGTGTCCTGTTAGTGAGGAAGCTCAGAATCCAGCCCACAAGATTGCAACTTAGGTTAAAATGTTGTAAAAGTCTTGAGGCTAAAATGTGGGGCTGAATTGTGTTAAAAGCAGAAGAAAAATCAATGAATAAAAGTCTGGCATGTGCACCTTTCCCTTCAAGGTGTCTGAAAAGTAAGTTCATTAAAGTGACTGTGGCATCCTCGACCCCTCTATTTGGCCTATAGGCAAATTGCATAGGGGTCCAAGTTGGCACCTACTTGATTAATAATTTCAGTTCTCACCATTTCTCAAAGGTTTCATGACAATGGACGTCAAAGCTATAGGCCTAAAGTCATTTAGAACTTTTGGAGTACAATTTTTGGTGGCAGGGACAACAGCAGCATCTTTCCACACTTTTGGCACAGTTTGCATTTCCAGAGACATATTAAGATAAACTGGAAAATAGGACTCAGCTCTTTAGCACAATTTAAGAGGCGACTGCAAACATCAGGGCCCTGACGTTTTGGTTTGAGGGCACAAAAAGATTCTTCTACCTCTTTTTGAGAAATAAAAAAGTGCTGACTGTCTTTCACTTTATGCTTTATTTCCTTAATCTCTGAACTGTGATCTGATATATCAAACCTTGTGTAAAAAGTATTCAGAGCATTTGCAAATTCAACATCTGTCTGAAAGTTCCTCAACAAGGTGATAGATCTGGACTTGGTCTCCTGAAGCCCCGCTATCGTTTTCATACACGACCAAGCAGATCCAAGATTTTTATTTGCCATCTTTCCCTATATTTTCCCTGCATAATTTCTCTTGGCCTTTTCCAGCACCATTTTCACTTCTTTAGTAGCATTGCGTAATTCCATGACTGACCCAGATCTATGAGCCTCTCTCTTAGATTGTAAACTGATTCTCACAGACTTTGTGACCCAGGGTTTGTTGTTAGGATATATTTTCACTTTTTTCGAAGGAATCAACATATCCCTACAATACACCACATAAGAACAGATCACATCATCCAGGTTATCACCACATGCTTCTTTAAATATGTCCCAATCAGTACATTCATAGCACTCCTGAAGGCAAAGCACTGCATCACTATTCCAGTCCTTAATTTCTCTAGTGGAGACCTTCTCCCTCTTAAGCAGAGACTTATAGTAGGGCAGCAGGTGCACAAAATAGTGATCCCCAGATCCAAAGAGGAGGCAAGGACACATACTTATAGCCTCCTTAACAGACCCGTAACAAAGATCGATAGTTTTAATCCCGCCTGGTAGGGCAGGTAACGTACTTATACATAATGGGGAGAGTCTTATCCAAGGACACATGGTTGAAGTCACCAAGCAAGAAGATTGGAGTGTCAGGGTTAGTGAGACAGTTTCTGCACCACATCAAAGATGGCAGAACAGGCAGAGTTGGCATTAGCTCTTGGATGTATGTAAACCACAGTGATGAAGAGCTGTGGAAATGTACTACAGCTTTAAACAAAGCCTCGAGGCAAAGAATTTGCCTAGAACATTTTTGTAATCGAATTACTCGAATCGTTTCAAGCCCTAGTTCAGGGCTCTCCTACTAACCAATGTCACAATGTCGCTGTGCCAAGACTTGACATTTTGCTGAAATGGCGATGGGATGTGTCCGTTTGTTTTTATCAACCTTGTAAGTTTTGTTTGTTTTTTATGTTGGTGGACAAGTTCCCTGCATGTTTTTTTTTTAAATCCCTCTAAGATCCAGCATTTCAGCTGGAGGTTGAACATGCACACCTTGCAGTCTTTTTTTTTTTTCTCAAGTTACAGTGTTTGTGAAGCATTGTGTGTTGCCCAAAAAAAACAAAACACTCCGTGCGAGTCTGAGCAAGACACAGTTGAAAGAGTGGACTTTTGCAGAGAGGATCTTTTGGAAACTGTAAATGTGGCCAGGAACAGAGCTGTAGCTGTGTGAGGGGCTCCCTTCACACCGGGCATAGGGACAGCAGCCGGCCGCTAGGCAACCAGTCACTCCCCACGTAGAGTGGACCACGTGTTTTTTAAAAATAGATAAACACACTGCTTCACTTTAAATGCGCAGTAGGTCTATTTCAGATGATCAACGTGGACCGTCTTTCTCTTAAAAGGCTATCTTTTACACTGTGTGTCACATTAGAAAGGTGTAGGTATCGTTGCTAATTTGATATAGTTATTATGCTCTAGTCTTTTTTTTTGTTTTTTCTGGGGACGTTGCATTGCCACACATCGGCCTGGCATATGTACTACAACGTTAAACAAAGCTTTGAGGCACAGAATTTGCCTCGAATATTTTTTGTAATTGAATTATTTGAGTTACTCGTCTAATCTTTTCAGCCCTACTTTGAGCTTGTCCTGAGTCTGTGTCCCAAGAATGTTTCCTATGAATGTGAAGACTGCGGCAGTAATAGAACTGGACTTATGCTGAACACAGACAGACGGACGCCAGGTCTTCGCAATACCCGATGGCAATATGTTGGCCACAGGTAAAAAAAATAGTGTGGAGAGTGAAAGGCTGTTTTGCTCAGTGTCACAAATTGTAGATGAAAACAAAAACAGGCTCACAGCTGATAATGCAGAGAAGCTTCTTTTCATCAAAAAGAATCTGCCCCTCACATATTCAAAAAGGCTTCGTGCTCACAGACGTAAAGACGAAGTTTAGTGTCACCTGGTGGCCCGCACCATCGGCCTTTTTTTTTTAAACAAAATTTGCAGGAGTGGATAAAACATCTCTACTTTATATAACAGCTCGCAGAATTTTGAGGAAAACACAAGCGTCATGTACGCTTCCTGCACGTTTTACTACCACATCCATGAAATAGTATTTATAGTCACAAGTGGCCTGAATATTTAATGAAAAACACCCCTTTTGATTCAGGTAAACGGTGGAACTGGCTGATGGTTGCTTATTCCAACATGTGTGCCATCCACAGCACCAAGACACTGGGGGAGGCCATGCTCGTTCAAGTTCTCCACAACTGAATGCACTGTATTGGGGTCCCAAGTACACAGTTATAGCTTTACACACCTGCTGTACAATTTTGAGATGACCTCTGCCTTGACAATCCAATACATTTGCCATTTTCATAATCTCCCCTCGTCAGCTAAACAGTAAAGCATGCAGGCAGCTTCTTTTTTTTTTACAACACTGACCGATGATCGCATAACAATAGACTGCCCTTTAAGGTGAGGACGCAATAACTCAGACACCGGAGAACCGGCACATATGGAAGTTTTCACGGCATTCCTCCGGGAGCACAATTTCCGTCTCAAAATTCTCCCACCAGCTGGCAGTGCGTCCTGGTCTGACCCAGAACCGGTGTCTGTGTCTTTGATGGAGAACCTGCCTCGGACATGGAATGGCAAGGTGGCGGAAAATAACAGTCCTTGATGTCATCCTTCACCTCTGTTCTTGAATGTGAAGGAGTATCTGGGCTTGTAAAAACATGCAGGCAAAAAGTGCCTGTAAAAGAGACAGCGCCAAAACAGTTGTGAGGGCATCCATACCGTTTACAAATGTAGACACAGGTCGCATATGTGACATAAGAACGTATTTTGTCACAGGCAGTGACATTTCAAAAATGTAAAACCCCGGTTATTGATGTCCTCGTAGAGACACATAAAACAGAGTATTCGCAAATCTTCACTTTGGTCAGAGGTTTTTAATGCCGTACATCTGCACTTACATGTGGATGACAGGCCAAATTGTAGAAAAATATCTGTTTTTCAATTAGGCATGGGCTGGTATGACATTTGGACAGTATGATAACCGTGTGCAAAAATACAGCGGTTTCACGGCATTATGTCTAGCTTTAAAATGTGCTTTAACAACATTATGGTTATTTGCATATGAAGCACACGTGATTCAGGCGCACTATTGACACGATGTCTACCGCTACGAGCCCAAAACCACTGATAACTTTAGAGAAAATACCAAAATAACAGTCACTCTTTTAGACATGTAGCATCTGCCCCGTGGGAAACATGACTTACTTGCTTAGGGAGAAACGTGGCTGGAATAACATCCGGAACTCCAGATGCTCAATACTTTTGGCTTGAGGGGCTATTCTGCAAAAAATAAAACGAAAAAGCCGACTTGGTCCTTTAAGACCGAGGGGGGGGGAAAAAAAAAAAAAATTCAGCACAGGCTTCGCCTCCTTCAGCCATGATGCAGAGCTAGCTAACGTTAGCTCCCTCTTTGTAAACAGAGGTGAGCGCCATGGGGAAAGGTGGCAGCGTCGCCTCCGCTCTGCCTGTCAAGAATTCTCATAGCTAAATTTTGGTTTGGTTTTGATACCATGGCTTTTTCATACCACGGAATACCGTGAAACCGGTTATCGGCCCATGTCTATTTGTGATATACCCTGCTACATGTGGACAAGGTTTTAATGGGGGAAGGGGGGGTGTTTAAATAATGCTTTTTGTTTCAATTGACAACTCTTGCTGCGGCCACATTTCCTTGTAACTAGCCAAGTTTAACAGCTCGTTAAGGTCTTCGAGCACATGTTTGACTGCAAATTAAAGGCAAGTGTACACTGAGATTTCAGCACTCTTGTAAAGCCCCTTTCACACCGGACCTGCTTCGAGTTGCTTCCTTTGGCGTCATGACAATGCAGGAATGTCTGCATCAGGTGCGTGCAGCAGGGGGGCAGAGAGGAGGTGAGAACACAGGAGAACCTGCAGGCAGTCTGCCTCTGTGCAGAGAATGTGCACAGTTGCACAGTTTGGCTGCAGCCAGACTGCGCACTCTGATTTCTCTTCTAGTTTGTATTTGTTCTTGTGCAGGGCTGCGCTCTCATTTCTGTTATAGTTTATCTTTTTTCCTTTGACCGCGAGGTGCATGCACGAACAAACAGTCCATGTGTAAATGTGGAGATGTCTCGAGTTATACTTGATGTGGACATGTTCTAGCTGTTTCTGGCAATCAGTCTGTGAGCAGGACATACGTTGTATGCAAGTTACGCGATTGTTGGCACACGTTTCTTGTAAAAACACAAGTATTTATTAATGTGTTGCAGGTCTGCAACTGTGCTTTTAGTAAAAAAAAAAAAAAAAAAAAAAAAAAAGCAAGGACACCCCAAGCAGACTTTGAAAAGAAAAGTTTAAAAATGTGTTTATAAAACTCTCCACTTTGCTCCCTGTGTCACTTGTCACCAGGCTGTGAGACATCTACACTCAAACACACTGCCCCCATTCTCCTCCTGAAGCAGAGCACAGAGGAACAGAGAGACTCGCTGGCAGAAGAAGCAGGAAAAAGAAAGAACATTCTAAAAATCTATTTTGAGTACAGTAGATTTATATCTTGCATCGAGCCTTGATATTTCATCAGGACCAGCGTCAGCACAAAACCTGCCTTTTGGCAGTCCAATTGAAAGAAATGTGTAACAACGAAGGAGAACTTTAATCCCATATCAGGCTTCTCCGGGTGTGTGGAACATGCCACGGTCATCTGGTATGAGATCTGGGTCAGCAAGAAGGAGGGTACAGATCTCCACGTGGTGTTCCTGGATTGCAATTGCTTTTGGCTCAGTCCTTCACAACCTTGTGGGGACAGCTTTTGGCTACTTCAGCTTCGCAGAAGGTCTCATATCCCTTGGCAAGGCCTCCTTTCAGAACATGCAGCTCAGCTTGACAACAGCAGAATACACGACAGCATGGCAACACCTGGAAGTGGGAATCATGGCTGGCTGCACCATATCCCCACTGGCCTTCAACCTCGCTATGGAGGTCACCATCTAGGTCTCTCGATGGGTGGTTGGTGGACAGCGGATATGACGAGGGCTGAGGCTGCTGCCAGTAAGCACCTACATGGATGACCTCACAACACTAACCATAACCAAGGCTTTCACTGTATAGCTACTTAGAAAGCTCCAGGAAGCCATAAAACTGACTTGCATGAAGATCAAGCTGAGCAAGTCCAGAAGTATCTCCATTGTCAAGGGGAAATTGTCAGACCACCACTTCCACATTGTTGAGGAACCCATTCTAACAGCCTCCAAGAAGCCTGTGAAGAGCGTAGGTGGGAGGTATGATGCCATCGCCAAAGACAGTAAGTACAGCAGCTCAGGAAGGAGGTAGCCAGCCACCCGGAAAACATCGATAGAACCCTGCTTCTTGGCAAGCTGGAGCTCTGGTGCATGCAGCACAGACTACTTCCATGTCTCCTGTGGCCGTTTACCTTTTATGAAGTCCTGCTCTCAAAAGGTGGAAAAGCTGGAGAGTCTGGTTAGCTCACACGTTAAGGAAGTGGCTTGGCCTTCCCAGATGCTTCAGCAGCATTGGGCTATACAGCAAAAGGATGTTACACCTGCCCATTTCCACTTGTACTCTTGAGTACAAGTGGTCAAAGCCATTTAAAGATGTTACTCACTCTTGAGTACGTGTACCAAAGTTAGATTGGCAATGATGCTACTGGATTCGTGTGATCCATTTGCAGCCCAAACTGCTCCCATCCTGACCACTGGGAGAAGTGGGACACCACTAGCTGCAACAGAGCAAGCAAAGGCAGCACTACGACACAGGGACCTTGTGGGTTGAATGTAGTGAGGGGAGGAGCCGTCTTGGAGCCAATACACCAGCATGGAACAAGGCCCCTCCATTTGCGAGATGCAAGCTGGTATGTCGGGAAGAGAAAGCGGGAATGTGAGCGCAAGCTGTGGCGCAAGCAAAGCAAGTGCAATGGATGGCATGGGAAGGAGTGGCGAAGAGGAAGATCTCCTCGAAAGGGCTGTGGGAGACTGAGGCATTCAAGGCGAGCTTTACCATCACGGCTGCCTATCATGTCCTGCCCTCTACCACCCTAAGCCAGTGGTATGGCGAAGACCCTACAGCACATCTTGGTAGGATGCAAGACCGGTGCAAGGCTGGAGGCACAACGAGGTGCTCAAGTGTACTGCAGCAGTCCTGGAAAGTCGACGGACAAGCATGAACGCTCTTCCTGCCCCACCATCCCGTTGGCAATCAGCACCATTTGTCTGGAAAGGTGAGGAACAAGCTAGCATCACCATGAGACCAGACACTGGGCAAAGCACGGGACTGGAAACTGTAGGCAGACTTCGGCAAGAAATTCTGCTTTCCAGCTGAGATTGCATCTACCAACTTGTGACCAGACTTTGTTCTACGGTCGGCCCCGCTCAAGCTCATTTACATCATTGAGCTCATGGTGTCCTGGGAGAGTGCAGCGGAGAAGGCCTACGAATTAAAGATGGGGTACGCTGAACATGCAGCTGACACAAAACAACACAGCTGGAAAGCGTAGGTACACTTGGCGGAGGTAGGCTGCAGAGGATTCATAGCCACAACAACAGCCAGACTACTTAGGGATATGGGAGTGAGAGGGAAGGCACACCGGCGTGTAGTCAAAGAACTTTCCAGAGTTGCTGAGAAGGGGAGCTAGTGGCTATGGATGAAAAGAAAGAACTCCATCTGTGTCTTCAAGTGAGTTGATGTCATCTAGGGAGTGAGCCTGGGATTGACTGCTGAACCCTTTGGAGGTGTTGTGGGCCCATCAACAAAACACCCAAGGAGCGTGCCCACTTGACAAACAAAAGGATGACCACCGCAGTCTTTTTTTTTTTTTTTTTTTTTTAGGGATAACAATATCTAGTCCTACATAGATCAGATCTGGTTCTTGTTTCAAAACCAGGACAGTTAGGGAAGCATATGAAAATGATTAACACTCTAGAGCTTATCAAACATGTAGGGTGTTATGCTAATTTGGGTAGGGTAAGGGCAAAGAAAAATGTGCAAAAGAAAATACAACAAACACTCAGCACTACAGTATTAACAAGAGTCCACAGAGCACAACATCCCCTGTTGGCAAATGCTGCTTTAGTACAAGTGCTTGCTACATTCTGGTAATATTTCTTGGTATGAGATAGATGATTTCAGAATGCAGACACCAATTCATGAAACTGGCAGTTTCTAGATTTGTTAATCAAGTGCCATAACTCTGGTAAAATGGGACCAACCTGAACAATATGATAATATGCATATTACAAACCTATAACAAAATTTGTCACTGACATTTGCCCGCTGGCCCAGCGGCGATTTGGCCCACTTTCGTGCCAGAACAATTTGTAAGATGATGGCCCACTCTGCCACTACAAATATTCGCTAAATTCTATTTATTTTACCTTTTTTTCCCCAGCGGCAAATTAAATTTCTTCACATCTGTGTCAACCTTCAGCAGGTCCACCATGTTTGTTGTTCTCACACCACGCTCCCGCAGAGTCCTTGTGCACGCTCCGCTGAGGAAACCAATTTCCAGGTCAAAGAATGTATGTTGTCCGTCCATGCATAGAACAGGGTTATTCAGGAGAATATAGTTCAGTGCAATTTCTCCTACATTTTTTTTCCTCCCCTCCCTATACAGGGTTCTCACCAGTATTATAAGAGTGTAACGGCCCGTTACACTACTGCCTGAAAAAAAATTATGCTGCAGCTGAGCCATTATACTGTTTCCGAGGGTGTGTAGTGGGAGAATTATCATTTCTCTAGGTTCACTGTGGACCTGCTGGTTCTAAATCAGAACCAGCAGGTCCACAATGAACCTAGAGAAACCTTTTTTCATCAATCTCAGTCAAAGCCATTTAAAGTTGTTACTTGTGACTCACTTTTCTGTTGATTAGAGTTGCTACTGGACTCTCGTCTGTAGTGGGGAAAGGAGAGGATCGTTTCACACCTAGGGATGGGTACTGATAAGATTTTATCGATATCGATGCCATTATCGATTCTACTTATCGATCCAATTCCTTATCGATTCCCTTATCAATACCTCGTGAATTTTGTACTAAAAGTAGCCTTTACAGGTTTTCTATGTATTTCATTGCATCTTAAAGTAAATAAATAAGAAATTGGTCACTGTATCCTTGATCTGTGGACATAAATAAAAATAAACAAAACGGTGTTCGCTTTGAAGTTATTAATTAAGACTGAATTCTATCATTCTAACTTGACTCAGAGAGCCGCGCAACGTTTGGAGCTGTGTGAACAGAACGGAGGACGATTCTCGTTTCTTTCTCGCAACAAGACAGGAGTCCCAGTTAGTAACTTTAATCCACACAAAAGTGACTCATTCAGGGATGAAAGTGGTGAAAAACAAAAAAAAGCTGAAACCCAAAATGACCCCTCAACACCACCCACATGAAAATGTTTCAATTCTAGAAGCTCTGAAATGAAATCTGGGACTATTCCAGGTGATAAACTGGAGTGAGTGCAGCATCCATTTAGGTGAGAGAGAGAGAAAAAAAAACAAAAAACAACAACTTTCCTTATTCAAATTCATTCCAGTAGTATTCCGCTCTTACTAGGATGCAGCAGTTTTCCAGCTTGGCAGATAGTTCTGGAAGAAATCACTGAAGAAATGAGCAAATTGAAAATATGGTTTGACCCTAAACAAATTGTCAAACTTAAATAAACAGGGCTGAAATGGAGGTGTAAGAGTCACTGGGTGTTCAGAGGAAACATTTATTTCTGTATGTACAACCCCTGGCAAAAATTATGGAATCACCGGCCTCGGAGGATGTTCATTCAGTTGTTTAATTTTGTAGAAAAAAGCAGATCACAGACATGACACAAAACTACAGTCATTTCAAATGGCAACTTTCTGGCTTTAAGAAACACTGGTGGCCATGTGGTTAGTGCACTTGGTTTCAGTGCAGAAGGTTCCCGGTTCAAATCCCACCCCTGCCACATTTCTCCATGTAATGTGGAGTTGCGTCAGGAAGGGCATCCGGCGTAAAACCTGTGCCAATTCAACATGCAGATCCACCTTGGATTTGCTGTGGCGACCCCGAATGCAAACAAGGGAGCAGCCGAAGGAACTTACTATAAGAAATCAGGAAAAAAAAAAAAAAAAAAAAAATTGTGGCAGTCAGTAACGGTTACTTTTTTAGACCAAGCAGAGGGGAGGGAAAAAAAAAAAAAAAAAAAAAAAAAAAAAAAAAAAAAAAAAAAAAAAAAAATTATGGAATCACTCAATTCTGAGGAAAAAAATTATGGAATCGTGAAAAACAAAAGAACGCTCCAACACATCACTAGTATTTTGTTGCACCACCCCTGGCTTTTATAACAGCTTGCAGTCTCTGAGGCATGGACTTAATGAGTGACAAACAGTACTCTTCATCAATCTGGCTCCAACTTTCTCTGATTGCTGTTGCCAGATCAGCTTTGCAGGTTGGAGCCTTGTCATGGACCATTTTCTTTAACTTCCAAAGATTTTCAATTGGATTAAGATCCGGACTATTTGCAGGCCATGACATTGACCCTATGTGTCTTTTTGCAAGGAATGTTTTCACAGTTTTTGCTCAATGGCAAGATGCATTATCTTGAAAAATGATATCATCCCCAAACGTCCTTTCAATTGATGGGATAAGAAAAGTGTCCAAAATAAACGTAAACTTGTGCATTTATTGATGTAATGACAGCCATCTCCCCAGTGCCTTTACCTGACATGCAGCCCCATATCATCAATGACTGTGGAAATTTACATGTTCTCTTCAGGCAGTCATCTTTATAAATCTCACTGGAACGGCACCAAACAAAAGTTCCAGCATCATTACCTTGCCCAATGCAGATTCGATGCAGACTAACAAGCAGATCTGATTTGATGCAGGTGTTAGTTTTGGGGATGAAAATTTACAGGGTGATTCCATAATTTATTCCTCAGAATTGAGTGAGTCCATATTTTTTTCCCTCTGCTTGGTCTAAAAAAGTAACCGTTACTGACTGCCACAATTATTTTTCCTGATGTCTTATAGTGTTTCTTAAAGCCAGAAAGTTGCCATTTCAAATGACTTTAGTTTTGTGTCATGTCTGTGATCTGCTTTTTTTCTACAAAATTAAACAATGAACATCCTCCGAGGCCGGTGATTCCATAATTATTGCCAGGGGTTGTATTTATTTATTTATGTATGTTCATTGTTAGTTGCTTTTATATTTTCTGTTGTGTTTCTATTCAGGTTCTTTGTCTCTTTCTCTAAAATTGTATATAATCATTAGATTATTAATATATAAACAAAAATAAATTTAAGAAATATTACAATTTGAAAACAAATGCACTCGAACGTGATGACAGCTGCAACTGCTTAATGCTAACTTTTAACATTTAAAATGCCATAGACATGCTAACATGTTAGCATCGCTCCCATTTAAGTTATAAAATACATCAACTGTTTCAGAAGACTATAACAGGTCGGTTTAACAGAAAAGGTAAATAATACAGACGTATGCTCTTTAGGGTTTTAGCGGGGAAAATTAAGCGAAAGAAAGGAAGAATAAATGAAGCAATAGATCGAAGCATTGCTTCAATCTGCGAACCACTGCTTGGATTGGTTCAATGTTCAAAGCAAAGTCGCGCTGCAGAAAAGTTGAATACGGACCCGCTGCAGGGTCTGTAATCAATGTAAAGAAATCATTTTCCTGACAAACACCCCCAAAACAACGGCCACTCTGAAGGACCGATACCAGAAACCGTTAAGCACAAAGCTTATTGATGTTGGTAGATCGAATCATTTCTTAATGATACCCGAAAGGAACCGGTTCTCGATACCCATCCGTATTCACACCGTAGTGTTTTTTGTTTTGTTTTTTCTCATTCCTCATAATGTGCCTTTTCGGTGGGAGGTTCTCTGGTGTGGAAAGGGGGGGAACTTTATCCCCAGCAAATCGATGGACAGTATGGAAAGTTATTGGGGGGAAAGTATTTCTGTAGCCAATAAAGTTTCCTGTAGTGAGCCATGCACCAAAGTGGGGAAAAAAGGTTCTCCTGCAGCGAGTCTCACACCAAGATAGGGAAAAGGTTTTCCTGCAGCCACTGAAGTTCTCCTACAGCGAGCTGCGCACAGAGCACTGCATGATGGGGGAGATTTGGAGCAGCCTCCCCTGGAAGATTTTTTACATTTATAACCTTCTGAAACACTATTGCCTGCATTTTGAGAGCCCACGTTTGTGAAGTAAAGCCATACTCCTCTGTTTTGTTTTTTATTTCTGGGGACATTACAGCGCCACACACAGGACTGGCATATGTACTACAACATTAAACAGAGCTTCAAGGTAGAGTTTGCCTCAAACATTTTTTGTAATCAAATTATTCGAGTTACTCAACGAATCGTTTCAGCCCTAATTTACGTAAGCAGTATTAAGCCCAAGTGTATGATTCCCTAAACTAGAAGGTGACTAGCAATTTTCTGCAATAATAGGGTTCACATTACTGAAGTTTCTGTTCAGCTGCACTGTGTCCACGTGGATCGCCTATGATCCATTGCGCGACAAGCAATATCACATTTAAAATATGACTGAGTAACTGGGAAAAATGTTACCAAACCCCCAAGGACAAAACAACCAAATGCACTGGTAATCTCAGGAGTCCCAGCTGCTTTTTTAACCCATCTTACTTTAAAAAGGAAAACAGCAACTTGCTCAGCAAAAATGCCTTGTGTGTGTTCAGCAGATGCAAAGTTCAAGGCAGAGCAGGGAAGGATGTACAATGTAATGTGCTGAGGCTTGCAGCACTGCTGTGCAGCTCTCCACAACAGGAAGTCAGCAACCAATTGTCCAGCAGGACTGAAACAACAGGTCTACCCAGTGCCAGCTACTCAAGCACCATGTGATATCTGCAGGGGACATGTGAGCAGCTGATGGCTAAGTAAACTAGAGGAAAGTAGGAAGGAATCATTTTTTGGACTCCATCCATATCCACTCCAGTCTTGTTCCACTGAAATAACTTCCAAACCTACAGACCCAGTTTCCTTTCCCCAGATGCACACTTTATCTTGCATTTGGATAGTAATGTATGTCAAATGCTCAGCAAATTTGTGTGCTCACATTTGCCTGTCACAAGACATCAGATGGTCACTTACTGCCACAGTTCAAAGTGCATATTCATGCCTTGTAAAATTATGTTTAAAGAGTGAAACACAATGACAGATGCCACTTCTACAAGGTAAATTGTGAGGTTGTGACAACGAGGGTTACAAATAAATTAGTTTAATAACTGATCAATTAATTGTTTGGTCCACAGATGTAAGAAAACTGTAAAATAAATAAATATCTACTGTATTCCATAGCCCAAGATTATTCCTTCATAAGTCTTATTTTGTCGACAACCCAGACGTATTCAGTTTGCTGCTAGATGACAGTACAGAATTTGGTAAATTTAACTGCAGAACATTTACATTTCATTCATTCATTTTCAAACCATCTTCTTCCAGTCATTGCTCAAGGAGTAGCTGGGACCTATCCCAGTGGTCACTGGGTGAGGCGTAGTACACCCTGGACTGGCTGCCAGTTTAATCCAAGGCCGACAGACAGAGTCTATCCCAGCAGTCAATTAGATGAGAGGTAGGTTATAGGGCTGAAATGATTAGTCAAGTAACTCGAATAATTCAAGTAACTTGAATAATTCAATTACAAAAAATGCTTGAGGCAAAATTCTGTGCCTCGACGCTCCATTTAAACATTGTAGAACATATGCCAGGTCTGTATGTGGCACTGCAACATCCCCACAAAAAATAAACAGAAGACTAGAGCATGTGCATAAGCTGTGTAAGAGCTAATCAATGTAGCACCAAAAGCTACAGCTTTCCAACATGACAACCAGAATAAAATAAAGCCTTTTAAAAGAAAGGGTCCACGCTGATCATCTGAAATAGTTTGACTGCACATTTAAAGTGAAGCAGTGTGTTTGAGTTTTCATTGACAGGGTGCAGAGTGGATTTATCAGTGTGGCTTTTGTGGAAAAGCTGTACTCCGGTGCCCAGTTTTTCCACAGGCTGTTCGCCCTTTCACATGCAGCCTGACTGACTGAGGATTACACCAACCACCTGCGCTTATGGTCCGGTGTCAGGGGAGTGCTGAGCTCCTGACACCGGCAAAGATTCAAAACTTGTAAAGACGTGAAAAAATAAATAATTACCCAGGAAAACAGGAAGGGATACACTAAATTTGACAATCTGCGTGATGGTGCAGCAACACTGTGCCATTGCTTATGGAAAGCCCTGGACTACTGATGGTGTTTAAAAACAAAACTAATCTTTATCTGATTACTCGATTAAAAAAAATTGCTAGAATACTCTTTCAAAAATATTCTATACCTGCAGCCCTAGTAGGTTACACTCTAGACAGGACACCAGTCTACCACAGGGCCAGATATAGAGAAACTAATTGACACTCACATGCTCATCTACAGGCAATTTAGACTCACTGATTCACCAAACCTGCATGTCTCAGGAAGTGGAAGGAAGCCAGAGCACCCGGCGGAAACCCATGTCAACTAAGCAATGGCGCTGCACCATCATATTGGCTCTCAGTGCCATGTGGATTTTCAGATTTAGGGTATTCCCCATCCGTTTTCTAGGGTAATTATTTGTTCACGTTGTTGTGAGCAAAGTTTTCCTAGACCACAAGTGCCAGCAGTATCAGTCAGTGGAGAGCTGTGTGTGCAGATGATCACACCCTGTGATAAACTGGGCTACAGAGTGCAGCTTTTCTGGAAAAACCACATTGATAATTCTGCTATGCACGCTGATGACGAATAGATGTAAATCTGGTCAAATCCGATAAGAATCAGCCTGATAGACATTTTTGAATATTTAAAATTGGATTCACTTAAACCGCTCACATCTTCTTACTTCATCTGTGAGGTGGAGAGCAGCCAGCGGATCATCACACGTCGCCATGTGTTTTTAAATAAGACACAAACACTTCTTTTCTTTAAATAAGCATTAAGTCTCTTTCGTATCTGTCTTGCTGTTTGATAGCACGGAGTTCATAAGAACAGCCAGTGAACCCCACCCCCGTCTCTTAAATTCTCGCTTCTGCTGCTATATTGATTAGCTCCTTACACCAGTTATGTGCACGCTCCAAGTCTTCTGTTTTTTTTGAGGTGAGCGTTACAGTGCTACATACAGGCCTGGCATATATACACTAGCGTTTTCAGTGATGCAGTGTTTACAGAACACTATTTGAAAAGATAAAGAAAAAAGATTTTATCTGTTTTCATGTGAACAAGGCCATAGTTTGTAATTTTACATAAGATGCAAAGCTGAAGTACGCAAAGGAAGAAAGGAAATGGCTTCTATTCCCCTATACATCTGATCTCAAGCAAAATCATGGTCTAAATTTCTGGGGAGAGCATGTAAACCCCACATGGAAAGGACTTTGGAGTGCGGGCAGGGAGTGATCCCAGGACAACATGGATGTCAGGCAACAGTGCTAACAACTAAGCCACCATGCTGGCCTACTAGGTGATTGACCAATCGTTGCAGCTCAAGTGAAATGTATAATGAGCACCTTAAGTAAATCACCCATAGAAATGGTTGGACTATAACGCTCCGTTGAAGAAACCACGGCGGACGCTACTGAGACAAATGGGTAAGCTCTTGGCATTACGGCGGTACTATTTGTCAAGTAGTATTTTAACTTGATTGCGCTTTTATACGAGCTTCAGCGACGCTGCGTGGCACAGAGCTCGTAGTTCCTCATAGCCAAACCGTCCACGCCAAGTGACAACACAAAATGGTTAAAAATAATCGAGGGCCACTTTATGTCATCTTCCCACTCTGTTATGACCCGTGGGTGAGCCAGAGTCGATCCCTTTGAGCTTTTCAAAAAGGTTTTTGTTTCTAACCGTGTAATATCTTCCATTGTTCTATATTGAAAACACCGCTCACCGGAAGTCCTAAAGCCCCTGTCACAGTGGCGT
Organism: Thalassophryne amazonica; assembly: GCF_902500255.1. NCBI lineage: Eukaryota > Metazoa > Chordata > Actinopteri > Batrachoidiformes > Batrachoididae > Thalassophryne > Thalassophryne amazonica. The sequence continues at coordinate 113,789,819 of NC_047111.1, read as the reverse complement.
ATTCGTAGAGCTGCTCATTGCAGCGTTGTATTTCATTTAAATACGCCCAAAATACGCACGTACTCAGCCTTTAACAGTGTTTGTTGGTACTTGCAGCTGCGTGTTCGCGTTTTAATGTGTGCACACAGTCGCGTGTGCCATGCAGCACCAGTTTCAGTGCTATTTTCTGCCTCTGTGGAAGTACTCTCTGTTCTCTACTGCATGGTGTGGTGTGGCTCAAAAACAGAGTCATTCAACATTACTATTATTTTTTTTGTCTTGGTGGATCACTTTCATTATGTCCAAATGCTGCCGAGTCTGGCTGTGGTAAAAGCTGCCCTGAACGAAACGCTGTGACTCGTTAAACTGGGAGAGCGCTTTTATTGATAGCGAGCGCGCGGTCTCTCTCTCTGTCTGTGTGACACACAGAGAGACAGAGACAGAGAGAGAGCTTTTATGAAACAATGCGACAGTGAAACAGTCCTCATATATGAGTCCAGTATGATAAAGTGAAGCAATGATCTTGCAGTATTTATAGCTCCAGAAGAACAACAGGGAGATGTGAAATGGTGTACAGTACTGTGTTGAAGTGTGGGCAGGCTCACAATAGCAGACAGTGGCACGGCGCTACGTGTACTCGCGTGAAGACTCCATGCTGTGCTGTACGCCAAAGAAAATTAAACAGGTTTAATTTCTTCTGTCCTATGCGTGTAGCCCTCAACATACTGCTGCGTATTGAGAAAAAACTCCTCGTGAAGTGGGCGGAGAGCTGCTCATTACAGTGTAGACGATACGCTGTTATGAGCAGCTCTACGAATACGCCACTGTGACAGGGGCTTAAGACAAAATGGAAATGCCTCTGTTGTAAAAGTGGGCAGGGCTGAATAAGGTGAATACACACACACAACAAAAAAAAAAAACTTTGTGCTAAGTCTGCTCCTACAAAAAAGAAAATCTGGACAAAAAACTTCAGGAATCAGAGATATTTGTAGTTTTATGCTTTAAAAATACAAATCCATAGCCCTGTTTAATTAATCATTAAGGCTTAAAGAGCACATCAGTGGCACAATGGTATGTATGACAACAGATGTTTTTCTACAGTTTCAAATTAAGAAATTAAATTTAAATTCAAATTAAGTTCAATTCACCAGCAGGGACAAGAAAGTATATTTTTGATGCTCCATTTATTTCTACGTATGCATTCCAATTTGAAAAAACACTCGTTGTGCAGTGTGTGCTAAATCTAGCACACCTACAAGCATTTGCTCCTCCCACTCTGTGCCAATGAATGAGTCCCCGTGCAGCTCAGTGTCAAATAGAGTGTACATCAGAGCATGGAAATATAGACTGGAATGGACGTGTGCACCTCAATCTATTAGTGTCACTCAGGACAGGAAGGCGCCATTACCAAGGGTGGAGAAGTGCAGACCATCAATAATAAACTGACCTTTTTTTTGGACTAGCGTCACTATTTCTTAACGGATTTTAATAAATGTAGGCTTGTTTTAAAGCCCATTGAAAGCTCTTTCCAATGAACTAAGGCATGTGGGGTGAAAAAAAAAAAACTTATGTAAAATGCAGAAATTTGGGGAAATGATGACAAACTGTGCTGCTTTTCTCTCTCTATTGTCACTATTTGCTAACAGATTTTAATAAAAGTAGGCTTGTTTTCAAGCCCTTTAATTGCTCTTTCTAATAAACCCATACATGTCTGGGTAGAAAAAAAATGTTTTATGTAAAGTGTGGAAATTTGGGGAAAATATGCCATTCTGTTCATTTACTGTGATCTTTTTTCTGTCATCATAATTGTCGATGGAATTTTAGAAATGAAGCCTTGTAAGTTGTATTCAAGCTGATTAAAAGCTCTAACGAACCCATACATGCTTGGATAAAAAAATCCTTCTGTATTAAAATATAAATCTGAAGTATGCCTTGCCATTGTGGTCATTTACCTTGCTGCTTTTTCCACTGTAATATTATTGCTAGTCTTTTATTAAAAACATATGATTTTTACTAACATTTTATTACAAGTAGATATAAAGCCATTCAGAATTTATGACTTTTGACCCTCAGTCAGGGTAAAGAGTACCTCCTCCATCCCCTCCCACCACACTGTTAAAATTTAAATGCTGCCTGTGACCACCATGCACATATATTAAGCAACACTGCAAGTATATATATCTATATTTAAACATTTTTGTCTCCGTATATGTATGCATGTGAGCGCAGCTTATTGAAAAGAACTTATGATGCTGAGTTATAGTCTCAGTATATCGATATTAAATTGCGACATAACTTTAAAATAGACATTTGTTTTACATAATTACATTAAGGCTCTTGTACAGTTCATTTTAGTATTCGAGAATTTGTTTTTGTAGTTGGTGCAGTTGATGGTGAAGCACTGGCTGCCTTTTTTCTCCTCATTTCGCTTCTGTTTAACTGGCTCATGGCACTATCTCCACCCTTAGTAATGGCCACCGTGCGGCACGCCGCTAGTCACGTGACGTCCATTCCAGTCTCTATTTCCATGCATCAGAGAAAGCTGAAAAAGAAACCTCAATGACACATTGCATAATACTGTCAACACCATGAAAACACAGAAACATGTTGGGGAAATATGTCATGAGATACAATGCCAAATATCTAAATTTGAGATCAATAACATTTCAGTACAGCACTGATCAGCACTACAGAGGCTGTGATTAGAGCCAGAGAGAGAGGTGTCTGTGACCTTTATTGCCACCACCCTGCCAAAGTTCTAATGAGTCACAGCACTTGTTGAAATACTTTTGTGTAGGCATATATCATTAAGTAATTTTCACAATAAGTTGGGCCCCATTAAAAAAAGTTTATCATCCTTGACATCAGAAAAAGTGATGAGCGAGGGCAGATATTTTTTCTCTGATATAAAAACAAAGAAGGATTTTCTTCAAAAGAAGATGTGAAATTTCAGCTACAGTCTGCCAGAAGGCATACGGAATAGAATGTGTCAGCACAGAGCTACAACTCCCCGAGGAAAAACTCACCTTGCAACCATTGTACTTAGCATCCAAGCTACCGCCATCGTCAAGCGGCACATTCCAGGCCCAGCTCGGTAAACGTTGTGCCATCATTGGCCAAAGCATACTCTCAACCTAGCGGACATAAAGGTTCTTGCACCACCTATACTGCTGTCAATGAAATTTGCCCCCCCCCCCCCAAAAATTGATGTGGGCCGATTTTCGGCATGCGGGTGGGATGATAAACTGTTTTGTTTTTAATGGGGTCTTAGGGAAATTGTTAAATTGAACCAGGAGACTTTTCATTAATTAACAGCCAACCTTTTAAACATAAATCTGTAAAAATCTTAGAGTTTCTCCACCCACATTTTAACTGAAGAGCTTAAAAAAAAAAAAAAAGAAAGAAAGTTATGAGTGGTCATACAATGTGAAGAGTGAAAAAAAAAAATACTATGATATTAATTTAGGTCATATCATCCACCCCTAACATGCTTAATTAAACATTTGCACAAAGGTTCTATGATCAGTGACTCTAATACTGGTCCTCAGGTACCACAAATGTACACATTTTCTATCTCTCCCTGCTCTGCCACAAGCTGATTAGCACCATTCAGGTGTGCTCAACCAATCTGAAAAAGCTAATTAGGGTTTGGCAGAGCAGGGAAAGATGGAAAATGTGTAGAATGGGTGGTACTTTAAGCGTGCTGAGAACCACAATTTTATTTAGGGTCTGCTCCTGTCTCTGCTCCTGACCAAGCCAGCATCTACATAGATGGACCTCGGGTGCCGGACTGTGGCTGCCCACTGATGCTAATGGTTGGATTGTATCTAACTAATTAGGATGGTTAGGATGCAGAGGACAATTATAAAATATATATATATGTGTGTGTGTGTGTGAGCAATGACAATAATGACTATTCAAAATAAAAAATTTTGTTAGTATAACTGAAAATGTAATAGGCATTTCCATGTGGTTAGGGCTGCAGCTATCGAATATTTTGGAATTGAGTATTCTATCGATTAATCGGATAAAAAAGTACTTTTGTATTTTTAAACAATATCAGTAGTGGCAGGCTCTCCCTGAGCAATGGCACAATGTTGCTGTGCCATCATGCAGATTTTTAAGTTTAGGATGTTCCCTCTCTCTCTGTTTTCCCAGGTAATTATTTTTTCACATTATTAAGAGTTTTAGAGCTTGGTCAAACCATAAGCCCAGGCGCTCTATGAAATCTTCAGTCTGCTGACAGGACATTCTTTTTTTTTTTTTTTCTTATTGCACATTTCATTTGCACTTTTTATTGCTGTGATTTATTCAGTGTTTAGTGTATATTTCTACATGCCGTACAGAGCAGCTCAAACCGAAGTCAAATTCCTTGTTTACTGTGGATACATTGGCAAATAAAGCCTTTGAAAAAAAACGGCTGCGGGGGGGCAACATTTCCACAACAGCTGGCACTGATAAATTAACTCTACAGCCTGTTGACAAAAAACTCTTATCAAATCTGAAAGCATTTTTTTTTAATAGTTAAACATGATTAATTTAAAGTACACCTCCTTTCGCTTCAGCACAGACCCTTTCTCTTAAAAGGCTTTATTTTACTCAGCATGTGGCTTTGTAAACTTGTAGCATCACTGGCTACACTGATTAGCGCTTACATTAGTTATGGGCATGCTCTACGGTCTTCTCAGTTTTTTGTGGGAGCGTTACAGTGCCACCTACAGGCCTGGCATATGTACTACAGCTTTGAGGCAAAAAATTTGCCTCGAACATTTTTTGTAATCGAATTACTCGATTAATCGTTTCAGCCCTACATGTGGTCATTAAATATAAATGATTAAAGCTAGGGAAGGTAACTGTTCAGAAACACTGATATTGGGTGAAATGCATTATATAGTCAAAAAAAGGAAAAGAAAAAAAAAAACTGACCAGTATAAGCCCCGTGGTGTGATCTCAAAAACCAATCAGATGCCTTCATGTCTAGTTCTTCCTGCTTGCGACACCACGCTCAACGCCCCCCTCTGTCCCTCCCTCCTCTGCACGTGCACACTCATCTGGTTTCACCGAAGACGTTCACTTTGTCCCTTTCACACCACTTCCAGTTGCATTGTGTGGCGTCATGACGACACCACGTGGATGCAACCTAGTGCCGAGACCATGTCGCTCAACGTCAGAACACCATGACAGACGCAAAGGACAAAGTGAATCGCGAATTGTTCCTGAAGAATAAATCATGCAGGATTTTTTATACCGTGTACACAATGCAGTAAAACTACACGCTCAAAGAGCACACAAAAAAAAAAGCTCAGCATGGTTGCTGCTCCTTGCAGTTGCAGTTCCTCACTCTTAAATTCTCTCACAACTGTGTTTAAATAAGTCCATAAAAGCCCTGCTCATAGACTGATTGCCAGAGACAGGACATGTCCAGAACCAGTAAAAAGTCCAGACATTTCCAGTCCACTCACAGACAATCCATTTGTGCATGCACATGTGAACAATTAAAAGAAAAAGAAAAAAAAAAAAAAAAAAAACACTGGCTGGCTGCAGGCAGTTCCTCACTCTCCCCTCAAACTCTCTCATAATTGTGTTAAAGTCCTGCTCACAGACTGATTGCCAGAGACAGGACATCTCCACATTTACTCACAGACGGTTCATTCGCGGATGTGCGCACGCAGCTCGTGGTCAAAGGAAGAAAGATAAACTATAACAGAAATCAGAGCACAGACCTGCAGCCCTGCACAAGAACAAATATAAACTAGAAGAGAAATCAGAGTGCACAGTCTGGCTGCAAACAGACTGCCTGCAGATCCTCCTCTGCATTCTCACCTCCTCTCTGCCACCCTGCTGCGCACACCTGACGCAGGCATTCCTAGATCGTCATGACGCCACATGAAGCAATTCGAAGTAGGCCCGGTTGTGAAAGGGGCTTTCGGTACAATGGCAGAGGGAATACCAGCCGAAACTACCACTTCCACCATTACGTTAACAGCTCACCCCGATAGAAAGCCAAGGAAAAGAAAGCCGGAGGTAGAAAAGGCTGCGATGAAAAAGGCTAAAGCAAGAGGTCAGACGAGAGTCAACATCGGTGCGGCATTTTCTTGGTGGAAACAACCTGAGGCATCTGAAGGACCTGAAAAGTGACGCAAAGGTGCTCTCTTTCTGTTGGACAGGTAATTACTTTTGCTTGGGGGGAATTTTATAAGATTTGCCAACTTGGCTACTTTTGTAGCTCGTATTAGCCCAAAAGCTAAAGTTAACGTCTCTGTATGTTATTTTTGGCTATGACAAAGAGCCTCTGCTCTCCTCTGCCCCGCTGAGTTCCACAGTCAAGCCCCGGTCACAACCCACCCTGTTTTTTTTTCGCTGTACGTTTTCTGCGGATGCCACAGCCACTACGTTTTTGTGAAAACATACGGAGGCAGCAGCAAGAGGAGGGAAGGAGTACGTTCAACGCACATCTCTAGGAGTGTAAGGATAAAGAGAGCTGACAATAAAGCAGTGTGTGTGTGGGGTCGCTTTCTTTTTTATGAGCGGGACCGGAACGACAGGTGTTTTTTCGGCTAGGTCAGCGATGCATGACCATGTCCAGCCTGCAGCCGTCAGTTGTATGAGGTTTACTTGCCTTGAAAAGTTACAGCTAGTTATCAGACTGAAGCTGTGGAGTGTCTGTGTTGCTGAAGTTTGAAATAAAGTCCAAGTTCAAGTGAAAAGCTGCGTCGTGCATGCAAGTCTGTCGGCCTCCATAGTAAGTGGTGAGTGCCGTAATCCGTACTGCCTACGGACCGGATTGGTTAATTCAATAGTAATTGAATGAAAATGTGCTGCCTTTGAATCCGTACTGAGGCAGTGCTCACAACGATGCGTCATCTGTACTGCTGGTGAATCCGCAGCCTGACCGCAGCGAAAGTTCTGCATGCACTAAAACCTCTACGGGCATGTCTGCGTGCTCCTAAATTCGTACTGAGGCAGTACTTAGGACATAACGGATCTCCAAAATTTAGCCCACGTTTTGCAAGTAGACTGCACACACGTGCAAGTACGGCTGGGTTGTGACACCCGGCTTTAGATGCACGTTCAAGTTTGTGGGGGCGTGGCTCTGGAAGGAGCACTCCAATCCACTTTATTTATAAAGCACATTTAAACAGACCCGAGTCTCCAAAGTGCTGCACAACAAAAGCATAGACACGCGGAAAATAGCAATAACAATAAAATAGATAAGATAAAATACATAAAATATAAAAACCATGATAAAAAAATAAATTTCAATAAAATAAGACACAAGGACCGTACAACTCACGCAGTGTTAAAGCCAAGGAATAAAAATGGGCCTTAAGACGGGACTTAAAACACTCCACAGTGGGAGCAGATCGGACATGTGGGGGCAGAGCGTTCTGGGACCGACCATGGAGAAGGCTCTGTCCCCTCGAGTTTTAAGTCTCGTCCTAGGCACCATGAGCTGGGACTGGCCCTCGGACCTCAGAGCTCGTGCTGGAGTGTAGACCTGGAGGCAGCTGATGATCACTGACGTGGTAAGGGGTGGAACCTAGAGGAGGTGCTACTTTCAAATCTTCCTAGCTCTCTTGTTATCTCTCCAGGACGACCAACTCTAGCTTTAATTCACTAAATTGAGAGGAAACATATGATGTTGTGATTTATATCAAATAGCTTATATCATGACGAGATTTGTCATGGCACAGCCCAGTTTTCATGGCCATTATGTCTTCTTGTAAAAAAAAAAACAAAGACTATTACCAGTTACCTTTAAGTAGGAATTAACAAGACAAGTGTATGGCTCACATGTAGAGCTCAGCAAGCCACAGACAGGGAGGACAATTAAATGTTCACACCTCGTTTCTGGTCATCAAAACTCAGCACTGCAGCTGTGGCAAGATGAGTGATTTCCACATATGCCACTATTTTGTATTCTTTTTTGTCATCATTGAATAAACATTTCTGGTCTGCACCATGACCGGGGGGGGGGGTTCATCATGGTGTTCACAGCATTGTGCAACTTACACTGTGGTCAGTCATCATGTGAGTAATGACTGACACACCCACCCCTATGCACACACATCAGGTGTGCAACATTCAAGTCAGGGATGTGCCTGGGGTTTAAAAAAAAAAAAAAAAAAATTCAACATCACCTCACGATTAAATCAGCAAGGGTGCATTTCACAAGAGAAAGTCTGTACAGCTAAGTATACTTCATCTAAAGCCTGGTTCACACGGCAAGATAATTAGGCCGATATTGGACCCGATCTTCCCCTTCCGACAATCTTAAGCACGCCCTGACAATCGTGATGATGCTATAGATAATCTTACCAGATATTCCTGCCGTGTGATGTGTTAAGAGCGTTCTGACCTGCTCGGAAGGACATCAGGGGCGCTCATATCGCAAATTGGGGATATTCAACATGTTGGATTGTCTTGACCTGATATCGCAGTGTGTGTGGTGTCCTCCAACCACAAACGAGCACACAGCCTGCTGAATGTGACGTGCAGCCAATCAGAAAGCAAGGTGATGGACATACAGAGAGGAAAATAAAATCAAAACAGCTGTTCTGACTTACCAGAAAGTCTGGTTGTCGCGCTGTCTCCACTCCTTTAAAAAATGCCTTATCTTTTTCTTTTTGTATCATTTTTTTCCCCGTGTTTTAAATAGTCCACAAACTCTGTCTGTCTACGCTGAAGTGATGTTTAATCTCGAGGGATTTTGCAAGATTTCCTGTCTGACCTGAGAATGTTCGTGTGTGAAATCTGTTCGTGTGTGGTGTGTTGTTTTTACCGTGTGGCTGAACACCACACACTGTACGACCAAACCTGTCAGATCTATGATTTTTTTTTTATCTCCACGTGTGTGGTCTCTCAGGTTTTGGAAACCTACAGGTAATTTTAAAATCATGTCATGTGTACCAGGCATAACAGTGTGTGTGTGTGTGTGTGTGTGTGTGTGGTGGTGGGGGAGATCCACAACTTGAGAAACAATCTGTAGAGAGCCCGCAATTTGAGCAGGGAGACAGAAAATGTGTAGGTTAGGTGGTCATTGAGGACCAGTTTGAGTATCACTGCTCCACATGAATAAACAACACTACTGAAGACAACCTGCCCGGCATATCTTCCAAGTCTCCTTGTTAATCCCACAGCTAATTAAACAAGCCAGGTGTAGAGTCAATCAAAAGCTAAGAAACACCAGGCTTGACTAATTTGCTGTGATTGCAGCGGAGTCAAAAATCAATTAACAGGTTCAATACGTTTTTCCTCTGAACCAAGAGGTAAGTAAGCACCTCAAATCTCATTCTGCAACTTTATTACAATGCCAAAGTCAATATGTTTTATTCATATCTTGCAACTTGCAAGAAGGCATTAGTAATTTTAATCTACAGTCTTGTGAGGGCATGGGTGTCTATCATTTCTCAATCAGTGCAACTGCTAAAATAAACAGTACTATGGTGAAGTTGTAGCCATTTAAAAATTATGCACGTACAGTCCTAGGCGGTGGAAGAACCGGAAGCCTATCACTAGCAAGTGTTAACGGAAGACACGATGGCTCTACTGTACGAGTAACAACATGCACAAAAAATGGCAATAGAAAAACTGTCAAAACTGTGGGGTGACCAAACTGTGACCGATTCTGCAGTTAACTCCTAGCAAACCCCTGACAAACTCAAGTCACTCAACGTGGATAGTAGCCCATTAACGACCATTTCTACAACTATCGCACAAAGCGTATATATTCTATAACATATACTCAAGGAATTAGGCGTAAAAGCCAGACCATTTTATGTGGTTACGCTTCTACATAATGTCAACACCCAATAATAACGAATAATGCACGATAACAATCAGCAGCAAAGGAAGTGAACATTAGCTAACACTTGTAGTTTATACTCAATAAGCGTAATTTTACATAGACAGCTGGGTCACAAGCAAGACATCGTGAAGTTTTTCGATAAAGGCTCATGATAGCTTTTCGCCTCTGTTCGTGCACTCTTGTATTTTTAAGAACTGTGTGGCTAGCCAGTGTTAGCAAAAGGCGAAACGCTAGCTTAACGTCACCAACCCTGACAGGATAGTTTTAGCATAGCTTACCAAAGCTAACTCTACTTACCAGTAAACTTTAACGTGCGAGACAGCCGCTGCGTATCACCAAATCAGAAACTTTACTAAACTACTTCACTATTCATTCAATCACGTACCTGCAGGTGCTCCTGAAAGCGAATCGGCAGGATCTGAGCCATGGCGGTTCCTCTCACACTCCTGCGGTCTAAAGCTAATAAAGTACTACGGCTTCTCCTCTTTAGCTTCGAGACAGACAGTCAGGAAAGCCCCAATGAACTGATTCTGTTAAAGTGGAACAACGTGCTGGTGACTTTATTCCTCCCCAAACTGTATGTCTGAAGGTTTTTCCCCGGCTAAACACAGACTATCTACCACCGCACCGACACCCCGGAGCTGCAATGGCGGTGAAGGAAGAAACATCCAGGAAATGTAAGTATGCTCAACCAGGCGGAGGGATACACAATCACACTTCTTAAAAAGTGCATATTGTCAACTATAATTACCATTTCTTTGGCAGAATTACAGTATTAAATGCTCTCTTTAAGATGTCACTCTCTGCAATTCATATTAACGTAATAACGTAAGGAAATTCACGCAAAGAGGGACTATTTTTTTTCTCGTCGCTCCTTTTTTGCCACATCATTCGTCTGTGTAAATTAACGTCAGTTCACGTGCTACACACTTGTTCCGCTCAGCCAATCAAAATGCTCACAGCCTGAACTTCAACTTTCAACTTGTCAGAATTGTGTATGTAATAAAAGCAGTTTAACCCTCAATAAGAAACTAATTAAGGATTCTTACAAATCCTTGTTATTGCTGTTTGTATGTCAGTGTCCTCGAGAAACCACTGAACCTTAAAGAATAGACCTATTAAGGTCGACAGGAGGAGTGCTGGTAACAGCACAGGGGTTGTGGTGAGTGGGTAGGTTGGTGCATCCCTGCCGGCTTGTTGTAGGCAATAACTCAAAAAAGTGAAATGGCATAATCTTCTTCTTCTCCAGTTTAAAAGAGCATATTATGCTGACGAACTGACTTAAAACGTAGTTAACTTTGGTGTCCCAGAGGAATAAAAAACAAACTTTATCCTACGTAATAGCCCATGTCTGCCAGCTGTGTGGCCTAATATAAAAAGACATACAGAACAGGGAAGTAAAACCACAATTAAACAAAGGATAGAACATGTGAATAGGAATGATGCCAAAACTTTTTTAAAACATTATATGACACGTTAATTTAGCTTTGGCTCTTTTTTTATTTAAAACACTGAAAAAAAATATCTGAAGACCTGAAAACGTACTGTTGTAAATGCTGTCTTTGCTAAATAGCTGATGAACTGTGCCCACCAATCATATTACTTCAATAAATGGGTTCAGTTCCATTCATAAATGCAATGCCAAACATTGTATTTCATCTTCATCCTGATCTCCCCAAACATAGTGTTTCTTCACAGCAGTGGTCTCAAACTGAAGTTTCAGAGAGTTCGTGGAAGCTTCTCCTATGTGTGAAAATCAAATAGAGTTGCTGTTGTCACAGACCATGACACTCAGTCGTGCTATTAAATGATCCTTTGTACATCATTGTTTAATTATTGCCCATTCAGTTATTTCTGTTATTAGTAATGTCAAAGGTGTCACCAGTGGCCTCTTTTAAAAATCATTTTCTATGTGATAACAATGTCTTTGACAGAATTTTCAAGCACCATTTGTCCGTTATGCCCGTGCAAAAACTGATGAGTGGTGTGTGTAACAGTGATCATTTCCCCTTTTAACATCCACAATTTCTGTTGCCAGAGGATGTAGTGACATTGCTCAATGGAAAGCTGCACATTGAGAAAGCTGTTGATCAAAATTTACAACACAGCTGAACTTTTACCAGGGATGACGAGTATCTGCTGAGCAAGCAAATATTCATATATTAAGGAGACTGTGCTGAGGAAACCTTGAAGACTTAAATGCATATATACATTAAATAATCAAGATGCATAAGAACGCAGCACTGACCCCATCATGGGGTCATGTGTAATTTCCTGCATCAGTTATACAGGTGTGCTTCCTAATGAAGACCTCTGAGCGGAAACTGATAGTTTGATTGTGGATGATTTCAGACAAGAACTCTAATTCATTCCAACATAATTTTTGGCTGTAATAATTAGATTGTGATAATTGCTCAAGGGTATACCTCTCTTGTTTTTTCCTTTTTTTAACTGGGAAATGATGGCACCCATCTTAGTCTTTCAGCTGCTCCTGTTAGGGGTCACCACAGCAGATGAATAAGTTTCCATCTCACCCCGTCTTCTGTCTCACCAGCCACCTGCATGTCCTCCCTCAGCACATCCATAAGCCACCTCTTTGGTCTGCCTCTTCTCCTCTTGCCTGGTGGCTCCATCCTCAGTATCCTTCTCCCTATATACCCCTAGGTCCCTCCCTCCTCTGCAGATGTCCAAGCCATCTTGATCTCACGTCTCTGACTTTGTCTCTGAGTTGTCCCTCTTGTTTGTTCATTCCTAATCTTGTCCATTCTTGTCACTCCCAAAGACAATCACAACATCTTCAGCTCTGCCACCTCCAGCTCTGCCTCCTGTCTTTGTTAGTGCCACCGTCTCTAAGCCGTACAATATAGCTGGTCTCACTACTGATCACTCCTGCCACCTTTCTCCACCCTGCCTGCACTCTTCTTCACCTCTCTACCGCAGTCTCCATTACTTTGGACAAGCTGACCCCAAGTATTTAACCCTGTGGGGTCTGAGGGCATTTTTTGGACAGTTCACTCGCCTGGCATAAATATTTTATTATTGCTGTTAACAGCTCTCCCTGCATCCCACAATCAAGTTTTATGTCTCTTTTTTTTCAGGACAACCTGTGCTTTCAGAAGATATATGTTTTTGTTGTGTTTTATAAGTGTAATAAAGGTTTACAGTCAAAAATAGGCAAGGAAAAAATCAAGCAAAAATTATTTTCCACACAGATTTATTCAAAACACACAGCCAAACTATAACAAACAACTGTTTTGACACTTTATAAAGGTAATTTGAAGTCTTGTGTGAAAGACTGTGCAACAATAAACACAAATGCACATTTTGAACAATATATACAAAATGGTCTATGCATTTTGTTATTTTGATATGGTAAACAGTGCTTTACGCAGAGAAAGCAACAGAGTTATCCAGTAACATTCACATGCCAACTAGTGGAGCAATCCTGATAGTTACACACTCTTTGTTTGAGCACAGGCTCTCCGTCTGCTTTCGCTGTGCGTAATGGTGCAGGGCACACTGAGTATGTACTAATAGTATGTACTCATTGGAGCACCCAGGGGGTATTCAAACGGGCCAACTAGTAACACATCACTCCTGAAAATGATCTTTGGCTTTTCACGTGACATAAATCTGCCCTACGATTGGATTTTGGAAAACCATGTGACGGTGAACCAATTCCGATTGGACAGTCACATTGTGCACGTCATCACACAGCTTATGAGGAGTACAAAGATGGCTGATGACTGGCTCAAAAATCCACGGAGTTAACTTTTCAGCAAAAAAAGTAAGTTTCTATCTCATATCATTAAAAGTTATCTATAATTTCGTAAAGATTGGTCTTAGCCATCGTATACGACGGCGTCGGCCCCAGAGGGTTAAACTTATCTACTTTCACTACTTCAACTCCTTGTAACTGCACTATTCCCCTGGGCACCCTTTCATTCACACACATGTATGCAGTCTTGCTCCTACTGACTTTCATTCCCCTTCTCTCCAGAGCATATCTCCTCCTGTCCTGTCCAAGCTAGACTCAACCCGCTTTCTTTTCTCATTACACTATGTCATCTACAAACATCATAGTCCATGGAGACTCATGTGTGATCTTATCTGTCAACCTGTCCATCACCATTACAAATGAGAAAGGACTCAGAGTTGATCCTTGGTGTCAAACTAAAAGACACCATCAGCAACATTCAAACACAGCAACTTCTTACTGTTAGGCAGCAGAACTAACAGCTTTGCCACACTACTGCTTTGGGCTCATCTTTATACACAACACAGTGATAAGAACATCACCTTATTAACTTGCACTGAGTTGTGTAAGAAACATCTGGATTGTAATCTATCCAGAGAGATCCTCCTCCCAAAGCTGCTGAAAAACAGAAGGATTTCACAATGAAATGTTAGGGGGAAGTGTACAGGATGTTATATAACTTAAAAAATGATCAAGGATGAAATCGTACTGTTCAGCCATTTCTTTTTTTAAAGGAGGGTTAATTATTTACCTTAAAACATTGCAAATAACACTTAACACCACGGCAGGCTACCAGTGGGTATCAAATCCTTCTTGTTGCTGTTTTTATGTTAAAGTGTCCTTGAGAAAACACTGAACCTAAAAGATATCTCTGCGGGTTATCATGTAAATTTGAAAGTGGTCTGTTTTGTATTTCAGGCTAGTAGCCAGTCTTTCTCACTTTGCAAAAAACACAATACCCATGTCAGAGAGGTTAGTCTTTGTTTTATTATCTGTATAATTTTGCCGCCCAGTACTCGAAAGAAGAGATTTCATCACTCTAGATCAATGGTTTTACTTTGGAGCCCCCCCAATTAAGTCAAAATCTCACCCCTGGTTTGTGCACCAAGTTGATTATAGCTTTAACATGTGCACTTCTACAACTTCAGAGTAGACAAATCCTGGGGTACCAACAGTACAACAAGGACCATACAGTATGTAATACTTTTTCTTAGCTTTCTGAGTGAATTTTGTGTCTCACCTGGGACCCAGTCTATCAAAATAACAATACTACTTGCGTCATGATGATAAAATGGGACTAAATCAACAATGTGGTGTGAGTGATGGTTTCAGAGGCAGAAGGTGTAGTGAAAGCCGGCCTGAATAGACCATTCATGCTGCTGTTGCCATGGATTCACAGACCCAGGAAGACACAGCCCTTACAGATAACCCATGTGTGTGACGAAAGAGTGGCCTTCGGACTCTATGATGTCAGATTAGACTCGGCTTCCGTGGATATGACAGGCAATACCAGTCGTCCTGCAGCCTTTTCAATTAGATTTATTTATACAGTAAAAAAAACTGCAACATGAATTGTTCCAAGGCACTTCACATGAGTTCTAATCTTACCCACCCCATGAGCAAGCACAGTGGTAAAGGGGGGGGGGGACTCCCTCAAGCAGATCATACTCAATGTGATGGTGGTGGTGGGGGGGACTCCCACAAGCAGATCAGACTCAGTGTGGTGACCATCTACTTTTAGCAGCAGGTGGTAAAATCACAAGTCAGAATTTCAATACATCCACTTTGGAAATTATTCACAATATTAATACCAGCATTTTGGCATCAAAATCAATCCTATATCTTGAAAATAACCCCCCACCCCTTGAATGTAACAAAGTATGGTCTATTTTCAATTATCTGGCTATTCCGCTATGTGTAAAGTTTGTCCATGCTCTTCAAAAACTTTATAAACACAATTCTTTCACAAAGGTTTTATTTCAATCACACTGTGTGAATAACAGTACTTAGGAGGAGGCCATGCTCTTCAAAAACTTTAAAAACATAAACCATTGTCAAAGGTTTTATCAAATTCTTTAGCCTGAGATCTTGTTTTTGGCTTGGCCATGACACTTGATTCACTATAACTTGCCATGCTGTGACTTGAAATTACATGTGTAATTGCATGATCACTGTAATAATATCAGTACTTATGTAGCTTTTGTGACTTCTCTAAAACAAGTACTACCAAAGTCAGGAGCATTATATATCATAAACTTGAATGTTGTGTTCAATGCAGAGTTCATCAAAACTAATCATGAATTCAAACCAATTACATTCTAATATTTCGAAAGATGTTAAAATTACAGTATATATTGCAGTTTTCTTTTTTGCATGGGGTGGGGTTTCTGTCATGGTCGACACCCACTTCCTATATGAACTATCTCCCAAATTACACAATGCACAATCTCTGAAGTGGATGTAAGCATATTTGAATATATATATATATATATATATATATATTTTCTACCATTACCACCTCCTGTTACTGCTTTGGTCATACTAACAATACAAAAATCACAAATAAAGCAAATGAAGCCTTAGCTTTGTTTGCATCTTTATTATAGTTCATCTGATTTAGTTACACAAATCAGCACAACATTACAACCACATCAGCACTGACAAATGTAAATGTATAGCAAATGAAAATAAACTTATGAAAAGGTCACTGATTTTTCTGACCATGAGCACACCCAGATATTAGCAGGGATTTGAGCACAGCTGTATGTCTCCCTGTGGATCCCAGACCCAGAACTGAACAGTTTGATAGAAGCTGTGTTGATTCTTTACACTTTCTTTCCTCTGTCTCACGTTTCACAGCGGGAGACAAAAACAAACACAGAAATCCTTGCGCAATGATACAAAGACCATTTTAAGTGTTCTCATTCAACAATAATTAACGGATAAATGTCATTTAATAAGTATGGGATCATGTTTGGATTCCAACTAATCATGAAAGGATCTCTTGAACAAATAATTATTTAAAAAGAACCGTTCAGAAACGACTGTATGTCTTCACTTTATGTTTCAGTGTCTGATTAATGCTGCAGTGACATTAGCGATTAACGTTTGATTGCTTTGTCTGTTGTAATGGGAAGGCTACAAACTTGGTGGTGCAGCTGCTATTTTGTCTATCGTGTACTTTTTTCTAATGATACACAAATATGCAATGTTAGAACTGAAGGTTACACTACTTAAAAATGCTATACAGGTGGTAGTCTGACCTTCCTCAGTTAACTGTTATTATACAATTGCCTGCAAACCCCTTAACTGGCTCATTTTCATTACAGCTACTTGCTAATCTAGCCATTGTGGTGGCTAGTAAGAAAATAGTTACATGAAAAGGGTACATTTTAGCTTCCCAGTATTGTCTTACATCTGCATCTTATCATTCTGATTTAATAACATGGGCATGGCAGAGTTTTATAAAAATTAGATGACAGATTGTAGCTATGATAGCTGCCACAAGCTAGCATGAAGAGCATGTGAGTAGGCCACAACATCAAAGCTCCTTTCTCACAGAGGTGTGTGTGTGTGTGTGTGTTTGTGGCATGTTAGTGGCAACCGCTGGCATGTTGTACTTGTCGTACACATGCCAGCAATCACCACCAATACTAGTGGCCGTTGGTGTGTGCTGTGCATTGTGCACCGTGTGCATTGCATTTAACATAGTGTATTGCCTGCCTCTCTTGTTTTCTTCCATTTTTATCATCGCTTTGGAGTTTCTGAACATCCTGGTGCTTTCCAACATGTTGCACAGATGTGTAAGGGGAGACTGTGATGAGTGGAATTGAGTGGCAAGTGTTTTGAGCAGTCCTAAACACTCACCACACCCCTGCCAACAACTGTATGGTGTTGTGTGATGTTTGTTGCAAGACATGATTGTTTTTATGGTGGACAGTGGCAAGTGCTAAACGTGCTTCTAAACACCACACGCTTGCCTTCTGTGTAAGAAGGTCTTCAGTCAAGTAGAGGCAAATCAGAAGACAAGTAAAAATAGGATTGATTGTTCACAGGCACAGTTCAATACCAGCAGGCAAACACGCTTGGTCAAAATCAAGTAGTTTTTGTACACAGATGATCAGTCCAACGGGCAACAGTCTTTTTGAGGGAGGCAGCAGAGGCTTATCAAAAAACAGGAAAAGGTTCTCCAACAAAGGTTTTCATACCAAGCAGTCTATCCAAGATGGCAGGAAAATTCAGGAACGCGGAACAGCAGTAAATGTTTGTAATACGAGAGAAAACACTGAGGGGAAGCATTAGTATGCAAGAAAGATGGACAAACCAATACAATCTGGCAACAAGATGATGTTCTAAACATAGTTTAAATAGGTGAACAAACAGTCAACCATGGAAATCCAGAAACTCATGAAATCTGAATGACAGGAAAAAGGAAATTAACTACAAGGGACAAATGCTGAATAAGCCTCAATATGTTGGTGCCATGAATTGCTACATGTGCCATGCTATGGAACCACCTTAGGTCCTGAATGACAGCCACCCAGACAGACAAGCAGTCCATCCCTATATTCTAAAAGTAGCCATGTTTTTGTTCAATCTGGATGTCATGGGCATTCCCTCGACCTTTTGCAGTTGCTAGGGTCCTCATTGTGAAGGCTCCTGTGTAGTATAACCTAAGAAAGACCTCACAATTGTCATCTGTGTCTCCCTGAGTAACTTCCTTGTAACTTTTCATTTTACACAATAGCATTCCAGCAGGGCCCAAGGATAGGACAGAGTACCACAGACATCCAGTTGCTCATTAGGTTATTATCCAAGTCTCAAAAGCATACAGTAAAATTGGAAGCACCAGGACCTGAAAGTCTTGGACCTTCATTCCCCTGCAAAGCCGCAACACCAAAACCTCTGATTTGAGACATCATGACTCACGTTCTTCCCAGCCATTTCCCAGTCTCAAAGTCACTGATGACAGTGAATCTTTCAACAAGTTTGACGTTCTCCAAAGACTGAAGTCATTGAAAGCATGGATCTGATTGCAGCACTTGAGAAGCTGTTGCTTGTCTATTGATTAAGGTAACCATTGACTCTGCAAAGATCACTGCACCATCTGTGAATTTGTTTTGCAATCAGTGAATAGTGCAGTATCCAAAACATGTCCCTGATGAACACCAGCATTCATTGCGAGGAAGTCATAGATTCTTATGTATCCACACAAACACGCACATACACTCAATAAAAATATAAACGCAACACTTTTGGTTTTGCTCCCATTTGTATGAGATGAACTCAAAGATCTAAAACTTTTTCCACATACACAATATCACCATTCCCTCAAATATTGTTCACAAACCAGTCTAAATCTGTGATAGTGAGCACTTCTCCTTTGCTGAGATAATCCATCCCACCTCACAGGTGTGCCATATCAAGATGCTGATTAGACACCATGATTAGTGCACAGGTGTGCCTTAGACTGCCCACAATAAAAGGCCACTCTGAAAGGTACAGTTTTGTTTTATTGGGGGGGGATACCAGTCAGTATCTGGTGTGACCACCATTTGCCTCATGCAGTGCAACACATCTCCTTCGCATAGAGTTGATCAGGTTGTCAATTGTGGCCTGTGGAATGTTGGTCCACTCCTCTTCAATGGCTGTGCGAAGTTGCTGGATATTGGCAGGAACTGGTACACGCTGTTGTATACGCCGGTCCAGAGCATCCCAAACATGCTCAATGGGTGACATGTCCGGTGAGTATGCCGGCTGGGACTGTATGCTGGGACATTTTCAGCTTCCAAGAATTGTGTACAGATCCTTGCAACATGGGGCCGTGCATTATCCTGCTGCAACATGAGGTGATGTTCTTGGATGTATGGCACAACAATGGGCCTCAGGATCTCGTCACGGTATCTCTGTGCATTCAAAATGCCATCAATAAAATGCAGCTGTGTTCTTCGTCCATAACACACGCCTGCCCATACCATAACCCCACCGCCACCATGGGCCACTCGATCCACAACATTGACATCAGAAGGCCGCTCACCCACACGACGCCACACACGCTGTCTGCCATCTGCCCTGAACAGTGTGAACCGGGATTCATTTGTGAAGAGAACACCTCTCCATCGTGCCAAACGCCAGCGAATGTGAGCATTTGCCCACTCAAGTCGGTTACGACGACGAACTGGAGTCAGGTCGAGACCCCGATGAGGACGACGAGCATGCAGATGAGCTTCCCTGAGATGGTTTCTGACAGTTTGTGCAGAAATTCTTTGGTTATGCAAACCGATTGTTCCAGCAGCTGTCCGAGTGGCTGGTCTCAGACGATCTTGGAGGTGAACATGCTGGATGTGGAGGTCCTGGGCTGGTGTGGTTACACGTGGTCTGCGGTTGTGAGGCTGGTTGGATGTACTGCCAAATTCTCTGAAACGTCTTTGGAGACGGCTTATGGTAGAGAAATGAACATTCAATACACGAGCAACAGCTCTGGTTGACATTCCTGCTGTCAGCATGCCAATTGCACGCTCCCTCAAATCTTGCGACATCTGTGGCATTGTGCTGTGTGATAAAACTGCACCTTTCAGAGTGGCCTTTTATTGTGGGCAGTCTAAGGCACACCTGTGCACTAATCATGGTGTCTAATCAGCATCTTGATATGGCACACCTGTGAGGTGGGATGGATTATCTCAGCAAAGGAGAAGTGCTCACTATCACAGATTTAGACTGGTTTGTGAACAATATTTGAGGGAAATGGTGATATTGTGTATGTGGAAAAAGTTTTAGATCTTTGAGTTCATCTCATACAAAATGGGAGCAAAACCAAAAGTGTTGCGTTTATATTTTTGTTGAGTGTGTGTGTATGTGTGTATGTATATATATATATATATATATATATATATATATATATATATATATATATATACAGTGAGGAAAATAAGTATTTGAACACCCTGCAATTTTGCAAGTTCTCCCACTTAGAAATCATGGAGGGGTCTGAAATTTTCATCTTAGGCGCATGTCCACTGTGAGAGACATAATCTTAAAAAAAAAAAATAAAAAAAAAAAAATCTGGAAATCACAATGTATGATTTTTTAAAAAAAATAATTTATTTGTATGTTACTGCTGCAAATAAGTATTTGAACACCTGTGAAAATCAATGTTAATATTTGGTACAGTAGTCTTTGTTTGCAATTACAGAGGTCAAATGTTTCCTGTAGTTTTTCACCAGGTTTTCACTCACTGCAGCAGAGATTTTGGTCCACTCCTCCACACAGATCTTCTCTAGATCTTTCAGGTTTGGACTTTCAGCTTCCTCCAAAGATTTTCTATTGAGTTCAGGTCTGGAGACTGGCCAGGCCACTCCAGGACCTTGAAATGCTTCTTACGGAGCCCCTCCTCAGTTTCCCTGGCTGTGTGTTTGGGGTCATTGTCATGCTGGAAGACGCAGCTGTGACCCATCTTCAATGCTCTTACTGAGGGAAGGAGGTTGTTTGCCAAAATCTCGCAATACATGACCCCATCCATCCTCCCTTCAATACGGTGCAGTCATCCTGTCCCCTTTGCAGAAGAGCACCCCCAGAGTATGATGTTTCCACCCCCATGCTTCACGGTTGGGATGGTTTTCTTGGGGTTGTTCTCATCCTCTAAACATGGTAAGTGGAGTTGATTCCAAAAAGCTCTATTCTGGTCTCATCTGACCACATGACCTTCTCCCATGCCTCCTCTGGATAATCCAGATGGTCACTGGTGAACTTCAAACGGGCCTGGACATGTGCTGGCTTGAGCAGGGGGACCTTGCTGCCCTGCAGGATTTTAAACCATGACAGCATCATGTGTTACTAATGTAATCTTTGTGACTGTGGTCCCAGCTCTCTTCAGGTCATTGACCAGGTCCTCCTGTGTAGTTCTGAGCTTTCTCAGAATCATCCTTACCCCACAAAGTGAGATTTTGCATGGAATCCCAGACCGAGGGAGATTGACAGTCAACTTTTGTTTCTTCCACTTTCTAATAAATAATCATAACAGTTGTTGTCTTCTACCAAGCTGCTTGCCTGTTGTCCTGTAGTCCATCCCTGCCTTGTTTAGGTCTACAGGTGTGTTCCTGGTGTCCTTAGACAGCTCTTTGGTCTTGGCTATGGTGGACAGGTTGGAGTGTGATTGACTGAGTGTGTGAACAGGTGTCTTTTATACAGGTAACAAGTTCAAACAGGTGCAATTAATACAGGTAGAGTGCAGAATAAGAGGGCTTCTTAAAGAAAAATTAACAGGTCTGTGAGAGACAGAATTCTTGCTGGTTGGTAGGTGTTCAAATACTTATTTGCAGCAGTAACATACAAATAAATTATTAAAAAATCATACATTGTGATTTCCGGATTTTTTTTATTTTTTTTTTTTTTTTTTAAATTGTCTCTCACAGTGGACATGCACCTAAGATGAAAATTTCAGATAATAGTGCTTAGCAAATCACTTCAACATATCATATTTTAATTTAATGTTTATAAAAACCCTTCACTGCAGCATGTGGTAGCCTAACCTTTGAACAAATGTGCATGTGAAGTTATTAATTTACTGAGTGTGCTACTGTGCCTCAACCAAGAGGAGGACTAGTCTGTCACTCGTTACAGAAGAAAGTCTAAGCAGTCACAATACATTCTATGCATAATCCAAGATGTGGTGATGAACTTTTCAACTGAAATCCGTTTTAAACATTAATGTGTAAACCATCTGCTCATACTGAGTATAAAGGTTTGCTAATGAAGAGCTCAAACCTTTTGTTGTTCTTGTTTAATTTTTAAAAAATCATATTATGCTTCCATTCAGTGAGCTTATATGAGCCACCAGGAGCCTCATTTCTAGAATTCTGTCTAGATTCACAACTAAAACTGTGCGTGCACAAAGGCAGAAGAGTTGTAAACCTGTGTTTTTTATTGTTTATTTCTATCATGTGAAGCACTTTGTGACCTTGGTCTGAGAAAAGTGCTATATAAATAAAGCTTACTTACTTAAAGCTGTGCCTGTGTTTGTTTCTCCGTTATAAACTTCAATCAAAGTGAAAGTGTGAAGCGTCTTGAGGCAGCTCTGTTGTGATTTGGCGCTATATAAATTGAAACTGTGTTCATGGGCCTGCTGTCCATGCCCTTCTTTAGCCATTAATGGATACAGAGACTCCCTCAGTCTTTTATTTACTGCCTGGCTGTCTGGTACTGTAAAGCTGGAACATTACTATTGTTTTTTCACACAGGTCATAAGACAGCAATATGGCTGTGTGTGTTGAGGGGACAGGGAGCAAAGAAATGTAATTTCATCAAATGTTAAATTACAACCCCAATTCCAATAAAGTTGGGACGTTGTGTGAAATGTAAATAAAAACAGAATACATCCATCCATCCATTTTCTTCCGCTTTATCCAGAGTCGGGTCGCGGTGGCAGCAGCTCAAGCAAAGCCACCCAGACCTCCCGATCCACACACACCTCCCCCAGCTCCTCCGGGGGAACCCCAAGGCGTTCCCAAGCCAGCCGAGAGATGTAGTCCCTCCAGCGTGTCCTGGGTCTTCCCCGGGGCCTCCTCCGAATGGGACGTGCCCGGAACACCTCTCCAGCGAGGCGTCCAAGGGGCATCCGCAAAAGATGCCCGAGCCACCTCAACTGACTCCTTTCTACATGGAGGAGCAGTGGCTCGACTCCGAGCTCCTCCCGAGTGACCGAGCTCCTCACCCTATCTCTAAGGGAGCGCCTGGCCACCCTGCGGAGGAAACTCATCTTGGCCACTTGTACTCGCGATCTCATTCTTTCGGTCATGAGCCAAATCTCATGACCATAGGTGAGGATCGGAACGTAAATTGATCGGTAAATCGAGAGCTTTGCCCCCCTACTCAGCTCTCTCTTCACCACGACAGTCCGATACAGCGACCACATCACTGCAGATGCTGCAATGATCCGTCTATCGATCTCACGCTCCATCTGTCCCGAGATACTAGACGAGATACAAGACCCCGAAATACTTAAACTCCTCTACTTGAGACAAGGACACTCCACCGACCTGAAGAGGGCAAAGCACCTTTTATGGTCGAGAACCATGGCCTCGGATTTGGAGGTGCTGATTTTCATCCCAGACGCTTCACACACGGCTGCAACCCCAGTGCACGCTGAAGGTCCTGATTTGATGAAGCCAACAGAACCACATCATCCGCAAACAGCAGAGACAAGATTCTGTGGCTCCCAAACCAGACCCCCTCTACACCCTGGCTGCGCCTAGAAATTCTGTCCATAAAAATAATGAACAGAACCGGTGACAAAGGACAGCCCTGGCGGAGGCCAACGTGCACTGGAAACAGGTTTGACTTACTACCACCAATGCGAACCAAGCTCCTGCTGCGGTCGTACAAGGACCAGATAGCCCTTAGCAAAGGACCCCGGACTCCCGGAGCACAGGGTGCCCCGAGGGACATGGTGGAACGCCTTCTCCAGATCCACAAAACACATGTGGACTGATTGGGCGAACTCCCATGAACCCTCGAGCACCCAATGGAGCATGTAGAGCTGGTCCAGTGTGCCGCGACCAGGACAAAAACCACACTGCTCCTCCTAAATCCGAGGTTCGACCATCGGTCGAATTCTCCTCTCCAATACTCTGGAATAGACCTTACCAGGGAGGCTGAGGAGTGTGATCCCCCTATAGTTGGAACAAAGCCTCCGGTCCCCCTTCTTAAACAGAGGGACCACCACCCTGGCCTGCCAATCCAGAGGCACTGTCCCCGATCGCCATGCAATGTTGCAGAGGCGTGTCAGCCAAGACAGTCCCACAACATCCAGAGACTTAGGGTACTCAGGACGGATTTCATCCACCCCAGGAGCCTTGCCACCAAGGAGCTTTCTAACCACCTCGGTGACTTCGGCCTGGGTAATGGATGAGTCCGCCTCTGAGTCCCCAGTCTCGTTTTCCTCTTCGGAAGACGTGATGATGGGATTGAGGAGATCCTCGAAGTATTCCTTCCACCGCCCGACAACATACCCAGTCAGGGTAAATGGCTCCCCACCCGCACCGTGAACAGTGCTGGTGGAGAGCTGCTTCCGCCTCCTGAGGCGTCGGACGGTTTGCCAGAATCTCTTCGAGGTCGACCGATAGTCCTCCTCCATGGTCTCCCCGAACTCCTCCCAGACCCGAGTTTTTGCCTCTGTGACCGCACGGGCTGCGGCACGCTTGGCCTGCCGGTACCTGTCAGCTGCCTCCGGGGTCCCACCTACCAACAAAGATAAGTATGACTCCTTCTTCACCTTGACGGCATCCCTTACTTCCGGCGTCCACCACCGGGTTCGGGGATTGCCGCCGCGACAGGCACCAGAGACCTTGCGACCACAGCTACGAGCGGCCACATCAACAGTGGAGGTGGAAAACATGGTCCACTCGGACTCCATGTCTCCAACCTCCCCCAGGATCTGGGAGAAGCTCTCCCGGAGGTGGGAGTTGAAGACCTCACTGACAGAGGGTTCCGCCAGTCGTTCCCAGCAGACCCTCACAATACGTTTGGGGCTGCCAGGTCTAACCGGCTTCCTCCCCTCCCAGCGGATCCAACTCGCCACCAGGTGGTGATCGGTCGACAGCTCTGCCCCTCTCTTCACTCGAGTGTCCGAGACACGTGGCCGAAGGTCAGATGATATGACTACAAAGTCGATCATTGACCTCTGGCTCAGGGTGTCCTGGTGCCACGTGCACTTATGGACACCCTTGTGCTTGAACATGGTGTTCGTGATGGACAAACTGTGACTAGCACAGAAGTCCAACAACTGAACACCACTCGGGTTCAGATCGGGGAGGCCATGCGTCCCAATCACCACACTCCAGGTCTCACTGTCGCCGCCCACGTGGGCATTGAAATCCCCCAGGAGAACAATGGAGTCCCCAGTCAGAGCGCTATCTAGTACCCTTCCCAGGGACTCCAAGAAGGTTGGGTACTCTGCACTGCCGCTCGGCCCGTAGGCCAAGACAATGGTGAGAGACCTGTCCCCGACCCAAAGGCATAGGGACGCGACCCTTTCTTTCACTGGAGTAAACTCCAACACATGGCGACTGAGCTGGGGAGCAATAAGCAATGCGACCCCAGCTCTCCGCCTCTCCCCGTGGGCAACGCCAGAAAAATGAAGCGTCCAGCCCCTCTCCAGGAGTTGGGTACCAGAGCCCAAGCTGTGAGTGGAGGTGAGCCCAACTATCTCTAGTCGGTATCTCTCAACCTCCCGCACAAGCTCAGGCTCCTTCCCCCCCAGCGAGGTGACATTCCACGTCCCAACAGCCTTGAGCATGGAGCGGGCCACCGGGCCACCCATCCTCGACCGCCACCAAATCCTCTCTGCACCCGACCCCCATGGCCCCCTCTGCAGGTGGTGAACCCACAGGAGGGCGGGCCCACGTCGCTCTTTCCGGCTGAGCTCGGCCGGGCCCCATGGGCTAAGGCCCGACCACCAGGTGCTCACACGCGAGCCCCAACCCCAGGCCTGGCTCCAGGGTGGGGCCCCAGCTCCGCCATACTGGGCGATGTCTCGGTCCTTGATTTTTTTACTGGTCATGGAGGTTCTGAACTGCCCTTAGTCTGACCCGTCACCTAGGACCTGTTTGCCTTGGGAGACCCTACAAGGGGCACAAAGCCCCCGACAACATAGCTCCTAGGATCATCCGGGTACGCAAACTCCCCCACCACAATAAGGTGGCAGCTAAAGGGGGAGAAAACAGAATACAATGATTTGTAAATCCTCTTCAACCTATATTCAATTGAATACACCACAAAGACAAGATAGTTAATGTTCAAACTGATAGACTTTTTTGTTTTTGTGCAAATTTTCCTCATTTTAAAATGGATGCCTGCAACACATTTCAAAAAAGCTGGGACAGGGTCAACAATACTCAAAGAACACCTGTTTGGAAGATTCCACAGGTGAACATGTTAATTGGAAACAGGTGAGTGTGATGATTAGGTATAAAAGGAGCATCCCCAAAAGGCTCAGCCGTTCACAAGAAAAGATGGGGTGAGGATCACCACTTTGTGAAGAACTGCGTGAAAAATAGTCTAACAGTTTAAGAACAATGTTTCTCAACATTCAATTGTAAGGAATTTAGGGATTCCATCATCTACAGTCCATAATAAAATCAGAAGATTCAGAGAATCTGGAGAACTTTCTACACATACGAGGTCTGTTAGAAAAGTATCAGACCTTTTTATTTTTTGCAAAAACCTGATGGATTTGAATCACGTGTGCTTGCATGAGCCAACCTTGAACCTTCATGCGCATGCGTGAACTTTTTCACACCTGTTGATTGCGTCATTTCCTGGTAAGCAGCCTTTGTGTGGGATGTGTGCTGTGCGCTCGGCGGATTTTCATTTCAAGGAAAAAGACGGAATGACTGGAGCAGTGCCGCATCAAATTTTGCCAGAAACTGGGCAACAGCCAGGTGGAAACCATTCGGATGATTCAAACGGCTTTCGGTAACTTTTCAGTTGTCTGACTATCCGAGAAATTGTGGAGGAGGTGGGCATGCCACAGCATGTCCTGTGAGACTTCAACATGAAGGCGCTTTTGCTCCACCATCAGAAGCAGCATGAATTTCACAGCCACTCTTTTCATGGCCAAATCTGTCTTCTACAGTGGAATGTACCGAAAAAGTGCTGATGTCCACCTCTTCCGCAATTTCTCAGGCAGTCACATGACGGCCCCACATCATCACAGCGTTCACTTTGAAATGATCTGTTCATTTCAGCGTGTTGATGGCCGACCGGAGCGTGGCTCGCTCTCCACCGTTGTGCGGATGTCTTTAAACCGGTTGTACCGCTCCTTAATCTGTATGATTCCCACAGGATCGTCACTGAAAGCCGTCTGAATCATCCGAATGGTTTCCACCTGGCTGTCACCCAGTTTCTGGCAAAATTTGATGCGGCGCTGCTCCAGTCGTTCCGTCTTTTTCCTTGAAATGAAAATCCGCTGAGCGCACAGCACACGTCCCACACAAAGGCTGCTTACCAGGAAATGACGCAATCGACAGGCGTGAAAAAAATTCACACATGCGCACGAAGGTTCAAGGTTTGCTCATGCAAGCACACGTGATTCAAATCCATCAGGTTTTTGAAAAAATAAAAAGGTCGGATACTTTTCTAACAGACCTCGTAAGCAGCAAGGCCGAAAACCAACATTGAATGCTCGTGACCTTCGATCCCTCAGGTGGCATTGCATTAAAAATTGACATAATTGTGTAAAGCAGTGGTGTCCAAACTATTCCAGAAATGGCCGAGAGGGTGCAGGTTTTCTTTACAGCTACCTACTCCAGCAGGTGATTTCACTGATGAACTCATCCCATTTGTTCAAAGTGATGTTAATCAGTGAAATCACCTGTTGGAGTCAGTGGCTGTAAAGAAAACCTGCACCCTCTTGCCATTTCTGGAATAGTTTGGACACTGGTGGAGTAAAGGATCTTACCGAGTGGGCTCAGGAACACTTCAGAAAAACACTGTCAGTTAAGACAGTTCGTCACTACATCTACAAGTGCAAGTTAGAACTCTACCATGCAAAGCGAAAACCATACATCAACAACATCCAGAAATGCTGCCACCTTCTCTGGGCCCGAGCTCATTTGAAATGGACAGACACAAAGTGGAAAAGTGTGCTGCGGTCTGAGTCCACATTTCAAATTGTTTTTGGAAATCATGGATGTTATGTCCTCTGGACAAAAGAGGAAAAAAGACCATCCAGATTGTTACCAGCGCAAAGTTCCAAAGCCAGCATCTGTGATGGTATGGGGTTGTGTTAGTGCCCATGGCATGTTATTTACAAAGCAATTTGAGTTTTAAATTGTACACATTAATACATGTGTATGTCAACAGAAAAATGTTTTTAAAAAAAGTTATATCACATTGACTGCTTTTATTAACCTTATTAACCAAACTAATTCATGCATTTATTTCCTCTAGGCTGGACTATTGTAATTCATTATTATCAGGTTGTCCTAAAAGTTCCCTAAAAAGCCTTCAGTTGGTTCAGAATGCTGCAGCTAGAGTACTGACGGGGACTAGAAGGAGAGAGCATATCTCACCCGTGTTGGCCTCTCTTCATTGGCTTCCTGTTAATTCTAGAATAGAATTTAAAATTCTTCTTCTTACTTATAAGGTTTTGAATAATCAGGTCCCATCTTATCTTAGGGACCTCGTAGTACCATATTACCCCATTAGAGCGCTTCGCTCTCAGACTGCGGGCTTACTTGTAGTTCCTAGGGTTTGTAAGAGTAGAATGGGAGGCAGAGCCTTCAGCTTTCAGGCTCCTCTCCTGTGGAACCAGCTCCCAATTCAGATCAGGTAGACAGATACCCTCTCTACTTTTAAGATTAGGCTTAAAACTTTCCTTTTCGCTAAGGCTTATAGTTAGGGCTGGATCGGGTGACCCTGGACCATCCCTTGGTTATGCTGCTTTAGACGTAGATCGTGGGGGGGTTCCCATGATGCACTGTTTCTTTCTCTTTTTGCTCTGTATGCATCACTCTGCATTTAATCATTAGTGATCGATCTCTGCTCCCCTCCACAGCATGTCTTTTTCCTGTTTTTTTCCCTCAGCCCCAACCAGTCCCAGCAGAAGACTGCCCCTCCCTGAGCCTGGTTCTGCTGGAGGTTTCTTCCTGTTAAAAGGGAGTTTTTCCTTCCCACTGTTGCCAAGTGCTTGCTCATAGGGGGTCGTTTTGACCGTTGGGGTTTTTCATAATTATTGTATGGCCTTGCCTTACAATATGGAGCGCCTTGGGGCAACTGTTTGTTGTGATTTGGCGCTATATAAGAAAAAGTTGATTGATTGATTGATTTTTAAAAATTCTGTCTTCACCCTATCAATATTGACTTGCTCTGAAAAACGTGTATTCGCCCTATTGAGGTTTAAATCTCACAAAACGTCAGAGCGTTAGCCACTCTGCGAAATGTCAGTAACATTGAGAACTGCACTGAGACGCTCTGATAAAGCTGCAATTTAACCACTGCACATGAACAACAGCATTAATATCGCAACATAAAACTCCTTGTATATTGTGCCTAAAACCGGGGTAAATGTATTATCTGGGTTTTTAGATGTTATTGTGTTTGTTTAATGTAAACATACGAGAAGCTCAGGTTGTTCCTCCATTATTTTTAGTGGGAATGGCCATGAGCCACGATCACTTCCTGTTCATGTCGTTCTGGGGAAAGTGAAGTTTGCTGTTTAATATCCTGCTTATTGTCCTTTACAACATTGTCCGTTTGTTCCAGAGTAATACATATATGAAATGTCTGAAAAAATGTATTGTTTATGAAGTTCCACGCAGGTTAGGCGTAGCAGACGCAGAATATTTGGAATACTTGTTTTAGTAACTTTTCAGGGTCTCATGCAGCAGTCTCTTATCAATGTTATGAAAAGCATAAAAAAATTACATTTTGGTCATAATGTTCATTTGCAATTGTTGTCATGTGGTTTCTCTATTATTTAGACTGCAGCAACTCTGGCGAGCAAGGTATTATGGGATATCTCAATAGGGTGAATAGTCTGTCCTTGTGGTTTTACAGTTTATGCATGGGAAAAGGTGTACATGTGGTTTTTGTGCATACATGGCCTTTTCATAAATGAGGCAGGAGTCTTAAAATCTGGTAATGTTTGTATCCAATAAAATGCCCATTGACACAGAGGAGGTGATACAGTTGGATATCAAAGTTTGGGCATCCCTGATCATTTTAATGATTTTTCTTTATAAATCATTGGTTGTCTGGATCAGAAATGAGTTAAATATGTCATATAGCAGACAAACACTGATATTTGAGAAGTGAAATGAAGTTTATAGGATTTACAGAAAATGTGCAATAATTCTTTAAACAAAATTAGGCAGGTGCATAAATTTGGGCACCCCAATAGAAAGAATACATCAATATTTAGTAGATCCTCCTTTTGCAGAAATAACCACCTCTAAATGCTTCCAATGAGAGTCTGGATTCTGGTTGAAGGCATTCCTCTTACAAAACATCTCAGGTTTGTTGGTTTCCGAGCAATGGACAGCCCGCTTAAAATCACATCACAGATTTTCAATAATATTCAGGTCTGGGGACTGAGATGACCATTCCAGAACGTTGTACTTGTTCCTCTGCATGAATGCCTTAGTAGATTTTGAGCAGTGTTTCGAGTCATTGTCTTGTTGAAAGATCCAGCCCTGGTGCAACTTCAACTTTGTCACTGATTCATGAACATTGTTCTCAAGAATCTGCTGATATTGACTGGAATCCATGTGACCCTCAGCTTTAACAAGACTCCCAGTACTTGCACTGGCCACACAGCCCCACCTCCAAATTTTACTGTAGGTAGCAAGTGTTTTTCTTGGAATGTTGTGTTCTTTTTCAGCCGTGCATACCGTCCAAACAACCCAATTTTAGTTTCATCAGTCCACAACACCTTATTCCAAAATGAAGCTGGTTTGTCCAAATATGCTTTAGCATACCTCAAGGGACTCTGTCTGTGGTGTGTACGCAGAAAAGGCTTCCTCTGCATCTCCTTGTGCAAAGTGCATTGTATAGTTGAACGATGCACAGACACTATCTGCAGCAAGATCATGTTGTCTTCCAGGATGGTCAGTCAGTTTTCGAGAACTGCTTACTTCACACTGATGTATTCTACTGTTTGTAATTCTTAATGAACAGCATAAATGAAGTCTATGATATAATATTCAGGGACTTGGAAATGTTCATGTATCAAACTCCTGACTTGTCTCAGGAATGCTGGAAAACTGGCTGATGAAGGGAGGACTTTAAAATGCATTTAGAATAATTTGCCCCATCTCAACTTTTTTCCTCCTTTATATCACCCCAACTTTTCTGAACTGGGACTGTAGTTTTAAGATGTTTTTTCCTTTGGGTATTGTTGCCCTCTAGTGGATGCTGCTTTTTCTGCTAACTTTACATTTTGTTCTATGGAGCAGAAAGCTGCTTTGGTTCAGTTTCTTTCTGTATATAGTTTAATGCCCTTCCCGCGTGGTCACTTTGCTTTCCTCCCACCATCATCACATGTGCATCTGGCTCCTCTCCCTAAAGGAGAGGGTTGCAGGACTGATGCTCCAATTACTGAGGGAGGTGGGGGCCTGGGGGGGGTCAGCACGATGTGCTTAAGACCAGAGGATCCTCTTGTTTCCCACAGGCAGCTCAACTCACTAATGTGTACTTTAGCAAGGTCCTTAATCCCAAAGTTGCTCCTGGTGTACAGTTGAGCGCTTTGCATGGCAGCACCAACCTGACGTGTGTGTGTGTGTGTGTGTGTGTGTGATCACTATAAAAAGCTTTGAGTGTCTACGTTACCTGGAAAAGTGATATAGAAATGAAGTTCATTTACATTTTAACAGCACAAATCTAATATTAAGAAATCACCAGCAGCCGTCTTTGTGTTTCCACACACATACACAAAAAACTTTTTTGTTTTTCTCCCATGACTCCTTTGATTGGGATAATGCATTAAAAAAAAATGTCATTCCATTGCTGCTTTTCAACTTTATTCCCGTTGGCAGACAGCGATGAAAACATAGCCCACTGAAAGATGGTGATCAGAAAGCAAAGATGTGGATGAGTAATCTGGAACAATGATCAGGATGACAGATAAGAAATCAATCAATCAATCAATTTATTTATATAGCGCCAAATCACAACAAACAGTTGCCCCAAGGCGCTTTATATTGTAAGGCAAGGCCATACAATAATTACGTAAAAACCCCAACGGTCAAAACGACCCCCTGTGAGCAAGCACTTGGCTACAGTGGGAAGGAAAAACTCCCTTTTAACAGGAAGAAACCTCCAGCAGAACCAGGCTCAGGGAGGGGCAGTCTTCCGCTGGGACTGGTTGGGGCTGAGGGAGAGAACCAAGAAAAAGACATGCTGTGGAGGGGAGCAGAGATCAATCACTAATGATTAAATGCAGAGTGGTGCATACAGAGCAAAAAGAGAAAGAAACACTCAGTGCATCATGGGAACCCCCCAGCAGTCTAAGTCTATAGCAGCATAACTAAGGGATGGTTCAGGGTCACCTGATCCATATGGTACTATGAGGTCTCTAAGATAAGATGGGACCTGATTATTCAAAACCTTATGGGTGAGATATGCTCTCTCCTTCTAGTCCCCGTCAGTACTCTAGCTGCAGCATTTTGAATTAACTGAAGGCTTTTCAGGGAACTTTTAGGACAACCTGATAATAATGAATTACAATAGTCCAGCCTAGAGGAAATAAATGCATGAATTAGTTTTTCAGCATCACTCTGAGACAAGACCTTTCTAATTTTACAGATATTACGCAAATGCAAAAAAGCAGTCCTACATATTTGTTTAATATGCGCTTTGAATGACATATCCTGATCAAAAATGACTCCAAGATTTCTCACAGTATTACTGGAGGTCAGGGTAATGCCATCCAGAGTAAGGATCTGGTTAGACACCATGTTTCTAAGATTTGTGGGGCCAAGTACAATAACTTCAGTTTTATCTGACTTTAAAAGCAGGAAATTAGAGGTCATCCATGTCTTTATGTCTGTAAGACAATCCTGCAGTTTAGCTAATTGGTGTGTGTCCTCTGGCTTCATGGATAGATAAAGCTGGGTATCATCTGCGTAACAATGAAAATTTAAGCAATGCCGTCTAATAATACTGCCTAAGGGAAGCATGTATAAAGTGAATAAAATTGGTCCTAGCACAGAACCTTGTGGAACTCCATAATTAACCTTAGTCTGTGAAGAAGATTCCCCATTTACATGAACAAATTGTAATCTATTAGATAAATATGATTCAAACCACCGCAGCGCAGTGCCTTTAATAACTATGGCATGCTCTAATCTCTGTAATAAAATTTTATGGTCAACGGTATCAAAAGCAGCACTGAGGTCTAACAGAACAAGCACAGAGATGAGTCCACTGTCCGAGGCCATAAGAAGATCATTTGTAACCTTCACTAATGCTGTTTCTGTACTATGATGAATTCTAAAACCTGACTGAAACTCTTCAAATAGACCATTACTTTTAAGATTAGGCTTAAAACTTTCCTTTTTGCTAAAGCTTATAGTTAGGGCTGGATCAGGTGACCCTTAACCATCCCTTAGTTATGCTGCTATAGACTTAGACTGCTGGGGGTTCCCATGATGCACTGTTTCTTTCTCTTTTTGCTGTGTATGCACCACTCTGCATTTAATCATTAGTGATTGATCTCTGCTCCCCTCCACAGCATGTCTTTTTCCTGGTTCTCTCCCTCAGCCCCAACCAGTCCCAGCAGAAGACTGCCCCTCCCTGAGCCTGGTTCTGCTGGAGGTTTCTTCCTGTTAAAAGGGAGTTTTTCCTTCCCACTGTAGCCAAGTGCTTGCTCACAGGGGGTCGTTTTGACCGTTGGGGTTTTTACGTAATTATTGTATGGCCTTGCCTTACAATATAAAGCGCCTTGGGGCAACTGTTTGTTGTGATTTGGCGCTATATAAATGAAATTGATGATGATGACCATTCCTCTGCAGATGATCAGTTAGCTGTTTTACAACTACCCTTTCAAGAATTTTTGAGAGAAAAGGAAGGTTGGAGATTGGCTTATAATTATCTAAGATAGCTGGGTCAAGTGATGGCTTTTTAACTAATGGTTTAATTACTGCCACCTTAAAAGCCTGTGGTACATAGCCAACTAATAAAGATAGATTGATCATATTTAAGATCGAAGCATTAAATAATGGTAGGGCTTCCTTGAGCAGCCTGGTAGGAATGGGGTCTAATAAACATGTTGATGGTTTGGAGGAAGTAACTAATGAAAATAACTCAGACAGAACAATCGGAGAGAAAGAGTCTAACCAAATACCGGCATCACTGAAAGGATCAGGATCAAAGGTCAGAAATAACACTCTCACAATGAAAAGTGAGATAAAGGGAACGGCTGGACCTTGGCCGCAGTTCTCTGAATGCCCTTCCAGCTATTCATGTTTTTCTGTTTGCCAACCTTTGGCCTTGATAGTCAGTGGATCCTCCCCAGAGCAGCTGCAGATACATCACAGTGCGCAAGTTAGTTACAGCTGTGAAGGTGCTGGATCAAAATATTGGCACCCCGATTTTCAAGGTCATAAGTAAAATATCTTGACACATCAATACAAGGGTGATTCTTTAACTACGGGCACTATTGGCCTTGTAAATGTAATTTCCACCACACCATTGCCTTACAATGTAAAGCGCCTTGGGGCAACTGTTTGTTGTGATTTGGCGCTATATACATGTGCTCTGATGTCACTGTTTATCTCCATAGAAACTACCCAAACAATCTTTCATACAAACTGTTTAGGGACATTACAGTGTTGTGGTGGAAATTACGGCAATAGTGTGGGACAACTACATTTTGTTTAAAAAAAAAAAAATCAACAGTTGTATGACATTGAATACCCCAATTATGTTTTGATTATTTTACTTTCTCAACACACTTTCATTGTAAAGATAACTATAAAAGTGTGAAATTTCCCCTTTTTTCTGTTTTTCATACAATATGATCAAAGGACATAATAAGTGCCCGTAGTCTAAGAATCTCCCACAAATAAACTAATATTGTATTAACAGAACCTCTGGCAACAACAACGACCTCTAAATGTTTCTTATACCCATCTGTAGGTCGTTTCTACCAATCTCCCATTTCTGTGCACTCATGCTCATGTCAGATTTCAGTTTTCTCCAAAGGTTTTCAAGGGGATTTAGGTTGGGACTCATGAATGGTTCAAAACAGTCAATTTCCTTGTGGTGTTCACAGAATGGGATGTTATGGTCTGGAATGTCACCCAGCAGGCATTCTGGTGATCAGAAGCAGGCCATGAAGAGCCCATTCATTGACTGCTTCATGATGTTGTTGAACACATGGCTTCATCTGACCACTCAGCAATGCAACCTACTAACCATTACTTATCATAAATGCAGGAAACCTTTTCCTGGCTGTAATTTAGCATTATCCACCTCAGATACATGAAGCAGATGAAGACTGGACTTCTCTCTTCTGATCACCAGAATGCCTGCCTGCTGGGTGCCATTCCAGAACATATGTGTCATCTCCACCTGAGTTCCAAGGACAAAGTGCAAGGTTTTCCAAGCTTGCTCCTCATAACGCAACATTAATTCAGAAGAATCTGCCATCATTCGGACTATGAACTCATATGGCACCCAGATCTCCATATTACCACCAATTTAGGACTAGTTAGAAAGCAGGTACTGTCTGCTTTTCTGAGTTTGAGAAGGAATACAATGTTTAAAAAAAAATAAAAAATAAAATAAAATAGACATTCAGTGTTTCACATTAGTGGTCACAAGATGAAAAAGGTAGATTAAGAAACATAACATGAGATAAAGTCACATAGTTATTCACGTGGGCATAAATGATGTCAGGATGAAGCACTCAGAAGTTACAAAAATGGAGATAAAGACTTGCAACCTTGTCAGAAAGATGTTGGCAATGATTAATAGTCTCTGGTCCCCTCCCGGGGTGGTGATGAGGCATTTAGCAGGCTGACATCGTTAAATAGGTGGCTGGCACAGTTTTGTCGACACCAAGGCTTTAGTGTTAGTGATAACTGGCCTTCGTTTTGAGGCCGCCGTGACTTGCTGATGCCAGATGGCCTTCACCCTACTGGGAAAGGTGCCGCCATCTTGTCTGCAAATATAGATAGAGCTCTACAGGGAGGTTAACATTAGGATTTTACAGCAGGCCGCTGTGCAGGTGATTAGAGACCCTGCAAAGCTGGGTCAGATGTGGTTGTGGAATTCAATAATTTATCGGGGAATTTAGTGCAGAAAACACACTGTGGTAGTGGATTTTCAGGGAGGGAAATTTATGAAGTTGACTGTGGCCTGCTTCCTCAGATGTATCCTTAAAAATCATAGAGGAAATGCTTTGCAAACTTAATACCCATTACTATATTGGATGACAGTGAAATTGAGGATGGCCCGCTGGCTGTTCCAGCAATATTAAATATTTCATGTCTGCTACCTACAATCAGTGTGGAATGTCTTAAACCTAAACCTACTTCCAGGCACCTCATACATGTTACTCTGGAACCACCCCTAAATCTGAACAGTCCAACTGTCAACCCCACTGAGGTCCTTAGACTGGGTCTCATTAACATAAGATCACTGTCCTCAAAATCATTGTTGATTAATGATTGATTGGGTTATGTGAAACCTGGCTCAAACCTACAGCTGTCCTCCCCTTAAATGAGGCCTGCCCACCGGCGTACACATTTAGTCACATCCCTCATGATGTGAAGCGAGGTGGGCTTTTATTTATAAATCTAGGTTTACCTTATTAGCTGTTGTTGGTCACAAATATGATTCGTTTGAGCATGTGATTCTCCACCCTGCCCATTATGCTACATATTGTCAGGGTCAGAAGAATGGAAATTTGTCACTGTTTATAGGTCCCCTGGCCCATACTCTGAATTCTTGGATGAATTTGGTGCGTTCATCTAACTTGTCAACTAGTACAGATAACATTCTGATTATTGGTGACTTTAATGTTTATATAAATAAGCCTTCTAATCCCTTCTGCAAATCATTTATGGAAATTGTGGATGCATTAGGATTTCGGGAATGCATTCAGGACTCAACGCACATTAGTGGAAATACTGTTGGGAAAGTGAAGTACACGGACGCACGACAGGGGGCGTAAATGAACGGCCAATAGGAAGTCCGAATAAATAACAATTTATTCTGCAAATGTGCACAACAATCAATCAATCAATCAATCAATTTTTTTTATATAGCGCCAAATCACAACAAACAGTTGCCCCAAGGCGCTTTATATTGTAAGGCAAGGCCATACAATAATTATGTAAAACCCCAACGGTCAAAACGACCCCCTGTGAGCAAGCACTTGGCTACAGTGGGAAGGAAAAACTCCCTTTTAACAGGAAGAAACCTCCAGCAGAACCAGGCTCAGGGAGGGGCAGTCTTCTGCTGGGACTGGTTGGGGCTGAGGGAGAGAACCAGGAAAAAGACATGCTGTGGAGGGGAGCAGAGATCGATCACTAATGATTAAATGCTGAGTGGTGCATACAGAGCAAAAAGAGAAAGAAACAGTGCATCATGGGAACCCCCCAGCAGTCTACGTCTATAGCAGCATAACTAAGGGATGGTTCAGGGTCACCTGATCCAGCCCTAACTATAAGCTTTAGCAAAAAGGAAAGTTTTAAGCCTAATCTTAAAAGTAGAGAGGGTGTCTGTCTCCCTGATCTGAATTGGGAGCTGGTTCCACAGGAGAGGAGCCTGAAAGCTGAAGGCTCTGCCTCCCATTCTACTCTTACAAACCCTAGGAACTACAAGTAAGCCTGCAGTCTGAGAGCGAAGCGCTCTATTGGGGTGATATGGTACTACGAGGTCCCTAAGATAAGATGGGACCTGATTATTCAAAACCTTATAAGTAAGAAGAAGAATTTTAAATTCTATTCTAGAATTAACAGGAAGCCAATGAAGAGAGGCCAATATAGGTGAGATATGCTCTCTCCTTCTAGTCCCCGTCAGTACTCTAGCTGCAGCATTTTGAATTAACTGAAGGCTTTTTAGGGAACTTTTAGGACAACCTGATAATAATGAATTACAATAGTCCAGCCTAGAGGAAATACATGCATGAATTAGTTTTTCAGCATCACTCTGAGACAAGACCTTTCTGATTTTAGAGATATTGCGTAAATGCAAAAAAGCAGTCCTACATATTTGTTTAATATGCGCTTTGAATGACATATCCTGATCAAAAATGACTCCAAGATTTCTCACAGTATTACTAGAGGTCAGGGTAATGCCATCCAGAGTAAGGATCTGGTTAGACACCATGTTTCTAAGATTTGTGGGGCCAAGTACAATAACTTCAGTTTTATCAGAGTTTAAAAGCAGGAAATTAGAGGTCATCCATGTCTTTATGTCTGTAAGACAATCCTGCAGTTTAGCTAATTGGTGTGTGTCCTCTGGCTTCATGGATAGATAAAGCTGGGTATCATCTGCGTAACAATGAAAATTTAAGCAATACCGTCTAATAATACTGCCTAAGGGAAGCATATATAAAGTGAATAAAATTGGTCCTAGCACAGAACCTTGTGGAACTCCATAATTAACTTTAGTCTGTGAAGAAGATTCCCCATTTACATGAACAAATTGTAATCTATTAGACAAATATGATTCAAACCACCGCAGCGCAGTGCCTTTAATACCTATGGCATGCTCTAATCTCTGTAATAAAATTTTATGGTCAACAGTATCAAAAGCAGCACTGAGGTCTAACAGAACAAGCACAGAGATGAGTCCACTGTCCAAGGCCATAAGAAGATCATTTGTAACCTTCACTAATGCTGTTTCTGTACTATGATGAATTCTAAAACCTGACTGAAACTCTTCAAATAGACCATTCCTCTGCAGATGATCAGTTAGCTGTTTTACAACTACCCTTTCAAGAATTTTTGAGAGAAAAGGAAGGTTGGAGATTGGCCTATAATTAGCTAAGATAGCTGGGTCAAGTGATGGCTTTTTAAGTAATGGTTTAATTACTGCCACCTTAAAAGCCTGTGGTACATAGCCAACTAACAAAGATAGATTGATCATATTTAAGATCGAAGCATTAAATAATGGTAGGGCTTCCTTGAGCAGCCTGGTAGGAATGGGGTCTAATAAACATGTTGATGGTTTGGATGAAGTAACTAATGAAAATAACTCAGACAGGACAATCGGAGAGAAAGAGTCTAACCAAATACCGGCATCACTGAAAGCAGCCAAAGATAACGATACGTCTTTGGGATGGTTATGAGTAATTTTTTCTCTAATAGTTAAAATTTTGTTAGCAAAGAAAGTCATGAAGTCATTACTAGTTAAAGTTAATGGAATACTCAGCTCAATAGAGCTCTGACTCTTTGTCAGCCTGGCTACAGTGCTGAAAAGAAACCTGGGGTTGTTCTTATTTTCTTCAATTAGTGATGAGTAGAAAGATGTCCTAGCTTTACGGAGGGCTTTTTTATAGAGCAACAGACTCTTTTTCCAGGCTAAGTGAAGATCTTCTAAATTAGTGAGACGCCATTTCCTCTCCAACTTACGGGTTATCTGCTTTAAGCTACGAGTTTGTGAGTTATACCACGGAGTCAGACACTTCTGATTTAAAGCTCTCTTTTTCAGAGGAGCTACAGCATCCAAAGTTGTCTTCAATGAGGATGTAAAACTATTGACGAGATACTCTATCTCCCTTACAGAGTTTAGGTAGCTACTCTGCACTGTGTTGTTATATGGCATTAGAGTACATAAAGAAGGAATCATATCCTTAAACCTAGTTACAGCGCTTTCTGAAAGACTTCTAGTGTAATGAAACTTATTCCCTACTGCTGGGTAGTCCATCAGAGTAAATGTAAATGTTATTAAGAAATGATCAGACAGAAGGGAGTTTTCAGGGAATAAATACTGTTAAGTCTTCTATTTCCATACCATAAGTCAGAACAAGATCTAAGATATGATTAAAGTGGTGGGTGGACTCATTTACTTTTTGAGCAAAGCCAATAGAGTCTAATAATAGATTAAATGCAGTGTTGAGGCTGTCATTCTCAGCATCTGTGTGGATGTTAAAATCGCCCACTATAATTATCTTATCTGAGCTAAGCACTAAGTCAGACAAAAGGTCTGAAAATTCACAGAGAAACTCACAGTAACGACCAGGTGGACGATAGATAATAACAAATAAAACTGGTTTTTGGGACTTCCAATTTGGATGGACAAGACTAAGAGACAAGCTTTCAAATGAATTAAAGCTCTGTCTGGGTTTTTGATTAATTAATAAGCTGGAATGGAAGATTGCTGCTAATCCTCCGCCCCGGCCCGTGCTACGAGCATTCTGACAGTTAGTGTGACTCGGGGGTGTTGACTCATTTAATCTAACATATTCATCCTGCTGTAACCAGGTTTCTGTAAGGCAGAATAAATCAATATGTTGATCAATTATTATATCATTTACCAACAGGGACTTAGAAGAGAGAGACCTAATGTTTAATAGACCACATTTAACTGTTTTAGTCTGTGGTGCAGTTGAAGGTGCTATATTATTTTTTCTTTTTGAATTTTTATGATTAAATAGATTTTTGCTGGTTATTGGTAGTCTGGGAGCAAGCACCGTCTCTACGGGGATGGGGTAATGAGGGGATGGCAGGGGGAGAGAAGCTGCAGAGAGGTGTGTAAGACTACAACTCTGCTTCCTGGTCCCAACCCTGGATAGTCACGGTTTGGAGGATTTAAGAAAATTGGCCAGATTTCTAGAAATGAGAGCTGCTCCATCCAAAGTGGGATGGATGCCGTCTCTCCTAACAAGACCAGGTTTTCCCCAGAAGCTTTGCCAATTATCTATGAAGCCCACCTCATTTTTTGGACACCACTCAGACAGCCAGCAATTCAAGGAGAACATGCGGCTAAACATGTCACTCCCGGTCCGATTGGGGAGGGGCCCAGAGAAAACTACAGAGTCCGACATTGTTTTTGCAAAGTTACACACCGATTTAATGTTAATTTTAGTGACCTCCGATTGGCGTAACCGGGTGTCATTACTGCCGACGTGAATTACAATCTTACCAAATTTACGCTTAGCCTTAGCCAGCAGTTTCAAATTTCCTTCAATGTCGCCTGCTCTGGCCCCCGGAAGACAATTGACTATGGTTGCTGGTGTCGCTAACTTCACATTTCTCAAAACAGAGTCGCCAATAACCAGAGTTTGATCCTCGGCGAGTGTGTCGCCGAGTGGGGAAAAACGGTTAGAGATGTGAACGGGTTGGCGGTGTACACGGGGCTTCTGTTTAGGGCTACGCTTCCTCCTCACAGTCACCCAGTCAGCCTGCTTTCCCGGCTGCTCGGGATCTGCCAGGGGGGAACTAACGGCGGCTAAGCTACCTTGGTCTGCACCGACTACAGGGGCCTGGCTAACTGTAGAATTTTCCACGGTGCGGAGCCGAGTCTCCAATTCGCCCAGCCTGGCCTCCAAAGCTACGAATAAGCTACACTTATTACAAGTACCGTTACTGCTAAAGGAGGCCGAGGAATAACTAAACATTTCACACCCAGAGCAGAAAAGTGCGGGAGAGACAGGAGAAGCCGCCATGCTAAATCGGCTAAGAGCTAGTAGCTACGCTAAGCTAGCGGATTCCTAAAAACACGCAAAGTGAATAATGTGTAAATAATTTATAGGTGATTCAGCAGAAGGAGTGCTTTAGTTAAGGCACGTAAAGATTACACTGGGAAACAAATCGTAATCTAGATAACTAGATCAATCTAACTGCGCAGAGTAAACAGCTAACAGATACAGAAAAACACCGCTGTGCTCCGGAACAGGAAGTGATACAATA
Organism: Thalassophryne amazonica; assembly: GCF_902500255.1. Taxonomy (NCBI): domain Eukaryota; kingdom Metazoa; phylum Chordata; class Actinopteri; order Batrachoidiformes; family Batrachoididae; genus Thalassophryne; species Thalassophryne amazonica. The sequence continues at coordinate 113,747,914 of NC_047111.1, read as the reverse complement.
CCGCAGTGAGAGCCAACCACCAGTAGAGGCCTAAACAGGCGCCTCTCAGCTGAACGCCAGAGAAAGGCAGCCGCGACCAAACAACCAAATATGCTTTTAGTCTGTCAATCAATCTACACAAAAGATGACGCGTGGGCAGGCCCGAGGGTAGGAGACGCCTATCCAGAGAAGAGCCAGGACCCACGAGGTTCCACCGCCAACGGAGACTTGCAATCCACCGGAGCCGCCAAGTCCTGAGTCCCCAGGTGACCACCGCTTCCAGCTGTCGGATCTGGTACTGCTGGCAGGAAGAACAGACAGGTTAGAGGTGGGTATATGTACACCCAGCAATCAGTCAGCAAAAGAGTACAGTTCCTTCCTGAGGGAAAAATCCACCACTCCCAGAAAACAGGAACACTGAAAATGTGCAGTACCAACAGTATACTTAGAGATAAGGAAAGTGAGGAGTGGAAATGCCAACTCCTCCAACTTCCACAAAACCCAGCTCCAAGCTGCGAGTATACCAGAGGTTACGACTGCAAAGGTCAGTAGCAATAAATGTGCGAACGGCACAAAGCGGCTGAGTAAGTTTACCTGACGGGTAAGCTGATAACTCGGCAGAGTTATGATGTCTCTCCCAGGCTTTTATGGATGTGATGTGATGAATGAAGATGGGTGACAGCTGTCAGCTCCAAGCACCTGGCGGACTCCTGTGGCGACTGCGCCCTCTGGTGCCTGAAACCTGACGACAGGCAGGGCGCCCTCTGGTGTTGGGCCAGCAGTACCTCCTCTTCGGGCGGCCCACACAACAAATACCCTGGATTTGGTTCTCGCACGTGGTATTGCTGTCAGGAATATTGACATCACGCCTCTTGCATCAGTGGTCTCGACCGCTCATTTATTAGGCTTACAGTTTCACTGCCACACTTAGTGGAACAAAATTGTCTATTACTGCAACGACGCATTAACTCAACTATGACTGAACTTGAAGCTAGGCTGCCTGGTATCTTAGCTTCATGTTTGGAGAATGCACAGTCACTTTGGTTCAATGATTACCTGCGTGACCTCAGGCAGAAGGTAAGAGGTCTAGAACAGAAATGGCGTAACTCTAAATTAGAAGTATTCTACCTTGCATGATGTGATGCTATCTTAGACTATAAGCATGCACTACTGGCTGTAAAGCGGACTTACTACTCCGATTTGATCAATAAAAACAAGCATAACTCAAAGTTCCTGTTTGACACAGTGGCAATACTTATATTTTGACAACCAACTGTAAGTCGCTCTCCTTTTACAGCATAGGACTTCTTGGATTACTTTGAGAAGAAAATAGAAGATATTAGGTTGAGCATATCCCAGCATGCCTTAACCCAGCCACTACACCCCGCTATTGAGATGGGTGCTACCACTGAGGTGTTACCTAGATTTACAGAATTTGATAGTATCTCACTAGGTGTGCTGATGAAACTTGTAATGTCTACAAAAAGCACAACCTACTTATTTGATCCTATACCAACAAAACTGTTTAAGGACCTGTGGCCGGCTGTGCTGGAAATTTATTGATCTCTCATTAACGTCTGGATCTCTTCCTAAATTTTTAAATCTGCTGCCATTAAACCATTACTTAAGAAATCTAATCTTGACCCTAGTGTATTGCAAAAAGTATAGGCTGTTATCAAATCTATCATTTTGCTCTAAAATTCTGGAAAATTGGTTTCACAGCAGCTCATAGATTACCTTACTGAGAATAATCTTTTTGAGCCACTGCAGTCTGCCTTTAGACAATATCACTCCACAGAGACAGCTCTCACTAAAGTGGTGAATGACCTTTTGCTTGAAATGGATTTGGACACCACTACGGTTCTGGTGCTGTTAGATCCCAGTGCTGCTTTGATACCGTGGATCATCATATTTTACTCGATAGGATGGAGAATCACTTTGGGATTACTGGAAGTGCCCTTGCGTGGTTGATGTCATACCTGTCCAGTCATTCTCATTGTGTTTGTACAACAACACTACTTCTAACCTGAGTGACATGAAATTTGGGGTTCCACAGGAATTTGTCTTAGGTCCCCTGCTTTTTTTCCTTTTATATAGCACCCCTTGGGCATATACTGCAACGTTTTGGGATTACCTTTCATTGCTATGCTGATGACACTCAGTTTTACATGCTGATAACTGCTGGTGATCTCATTCACATAAAATCTTTAGAAGATTGCCTTGCATCAGTGAGAAACTGGATGTCTAGTAACTTCCTACTCTGAAATTCTGATAACACTGAAATGATGGTTCTTGGTCCAGCAAGACATTGGCATCAATTTGACCAGCTAGGGCATAGGTTCATGTGTCATACATCATATGGACAAACTGAGGAACCTTGGGGTAATTTTTGATACTAGGTTGTCCTTTGACCTCCACATTAGAGATATTATGAAGACCTGTGAAATATAGTGAAGGTTCATCCCGTCCTGTCTATGGCTAATGCTGAGACCCTGATTCAGAAGTCAAGATGGCGCCAGTGTTTGCGGCCTGCCTTCTGTCTCTACGAACTGTGGTAGTTTTCCTGCTGTTTTGGCTGCTTATATGGAATGTCAACTGTCTACTGGTTTATGATCATCAATCACTCCTAAATATACGTCAATCATGTGAGTGGTGGGGACGGTCTGGTCAAGACGGGCAGAGGATCTTCCACTTTTCACCACCTGTGGGTATACCGGCTTACCTCTGCCGTTTTCCGGCTTGGTCTGCATGTAGAAGGCGCAGACATCGTGGGAGACGTAGCGGCAGGCTGACTAAACTTAAAGCCAGTTTGGCGTGTTCTCCTGTTGCTCTCTCTGGAGATATTGGGTCGGCATCTCTTCGCTGTATTTCATGGCGTTTTCTTGATCTGATTGCCTCCTCTTTGGTTCCTGTGGTCTGCTCGGATGAGGTGCAACTGGCAAATCTCTCCTTTCCTTACCACAATGGGCGTGGGGTGAATCTACAGAATCTGCGGCCTCTCGCCCGGGCCCGACAGTCGGCGAATGCTCCGGCTCCTGTCAGGATGGCGCTGGTAAATGCGAGATCACTGGGCAACAAAACCTTTATCCTGAAGGATTTTTTTATGGCCCGTGGATTGGATTTTCTCTGTGTTACTGAGACTTGGACGACTGCTTGTGAGTCTAGTGCTTTCTGTGAACTTATGCCACCCGACTGTATGTATTTTAACTCTCCGAGAACGTCAGGACGCGGCGGAGGCACTGCGACTGTTTATAAAGAACAATATAAGTGTAAACGGGTCAATATGGCAACATTTTATTCCAGCTTTGAATCTCACATATTTGAACTTCGCTCTGACCTCCCGGTGTTGTGCGCTGTTGTTTACAGACCCCCTAAGTATAACAAACATTTTATCAGTGATTTTGCTGATTTTCTGTCACAAATAATGCCAAACTATGATCGGATTTTAATAGCTGGTGATTTTAATATTCATGTATGCTGTCCTCTGAAGCCGCTGGCCAATGATTTTTTAGATTTGATTGATTCTTTTAATTTTGTGCAGTCTGTGTCTCATCCGACACAGGAACATGGGCACATTCTTGATCTTGTTTTAACTTATGGTTTTACTGTTTCTAATTTAGAGGTTTATGATGCTGCTTTTTCGGACCATATGCCCATTGTTTTTGACATGCCTCCGTTTTGTCATATGATGAAATCTTGCGCTCCTACTCAGTGTTGTCGTGTTCTTAATTCTTCCACTGCTGCTCAGTTCTCCACTGCTTTTAACGCTGTGATCAGCTCTTCTGAGTGTCTTGGCTTTAATTTAGATGTTGACTCCTTCACCTCTGAATTCAACTTGATCTGTCAGAGTGTCTTAGATACTGTAGCTCCATTGAAACTTAGATCTTCCAAATGTTGATCTGAGCCTTGGATGAATGATGTTACGCGCACTGTCAGGCGTGAGTGTAGGAGAGCTGAGCGAAGGTGGAAGAAGGACAGACCTCAGTTGTCCTTCCAGTTACTGCGTGACTGTTGGCGTTTTTAATCAGAAAACTATGAAGGCTGATAAATTTAAGTACTTTTCTGATGTTATTGATTCGAACTGTCACAGTACTCGTGTTCTTTTTAAGATTGTAAATTCTGTTTTAAGTGCACCACAAATGGATTGTCTCGAGAGCTCCACTGAATTGTGTGAGAATTTTATGAGTTTTTTTCTTAAAAAGGTTGCTGGTATTAGGGCCCTCATTAGTTCTCCTGCTTATGACCCTTGTATCTCTGTGACATGCTCAGCTGTTTTTGACCAGTTTGAGTCTGTCAGTTTGCCATTTTTGAGAGATATTATTGGTCATATGAAGCCTGCTCGTTCTCCAAATGACCCTTTGCGACCTTGTCTTCTTAAAGAGGCTTTTTCCATGTTGGCACCATATGTATTGAATATTATTAATGGGAGTTTGGTTAATGGTATAGTGCCTACCAGTTTCAAGAATGCAGTGGTAACCCCACTTATTAAGAAATCTGGCTTGGATTTTTCTGAATTGTCCAATTATAGGCCAATTTCCAAACTTCCTTTTCTCTCTAAAATTTTGGAGAAAATTGTATACTGCCAGTTGAGTTCTTTTCTTAATAATCATGACACCCTGGAGTTGTTTCAGTCTGGTTTTAAATCCCGTCACAGTACTGAGTCGGCACTGCTGCGGGTTTTTAATGACATTTGTGTAGCTACTGATTCTGGTCACTGTGTTGTTTTGGTCCTGTTGGATCTAACAGCAGCCTTCGATACAGTGGACCATCAGATCCTCTTGTCTCGCCTGGAAAACTGTGTGGGCATTAAGGGTGTTGTTTTAGATTGGTTTAGATCCTACCTATCAGAAAGAAGTTTTTGTGTCCGTATTGGAGCTGCTGAATCTTGTGCAGCGCCCCTTGCATGTGGGGTGCCTCAAGGCTCCATACTTGGTCCGCTTCTTTTTTCTTTGTATCTACTCCCAATGGGATCAATTTTTAGGAGACATGATATCTCTTTTCATTTTTATGCTGATGACTGTCAAATTTATTTGCCACTGAAGCAGCAAAATGCATACTCTGCGAACCATCTCTTAGAGTGCATTGGTGAGATTAAGGCATGGTTGTCCATAAATTTTCTACACCTGAATGATAAAAAGACTGAGGTGTTGCTGTTTAGACCTAGTGACACTTCCAAAATCAATGTTGATCTGGGTCCCATGAGTCAGTATCTGACACAGACAGCAAAAAACCTGGGTGTAAAACTGGACAGTGATCTTAAATTTGATGCTCAGATTAGGTCAGTAGTCAAGTCTAGTTTCTGTCAACTTAGACAACTGGCCAAGGTGAAGCAATTTCTTTCACGGCATCATTTTGAGATTTTAATCCATGCTTTTATCACTAATTGCAATGCACTTTATATTGGGCTGAATCAGACGCTGCTTACTCGCCTACCCTTACCAAAAAATAGTACTTATAAGTATATAAAAAGTAAACTAGAAGTATACTTGAAACATACTTGCATATACTACTTTTTGGTAAGGGTACAGATGGTGCAGAATGCTGCTGCTCGACTTTTGGCTGGTGTTAGAAGGTGCGAGCACATTACACCGGTTCTGGCCTCACTTCATTGGCTCCCAGTTCATTTTAGAATTGATTTTAAAATTCTTTTATTTGTTTTTAAATGTCTTCATGGCCTTGCCCCGCTATATCTGTCTGACCTGCTCCATTTATATGCCCCTTCACGCTCACTCAGGTCAGTTGATTTGTCACTGTTGGTTATCCCAAGGTCAAAGAGGAAGCGTAGAGGTGACCGAGCTTTTTCAGTCGTTGCCCCAAAACTGTGGAATGATCTTCCTTTGCACATTAGGCAGGCTGATTCTCTCTCTGCTTTTAAATCTTCTCTTAAAACACATTTCTTCTTTTTGGCTTTTAACGCAGTTTGACTTTTTTTTTTTTTTTTTTTTAAGTGTTTCTGCTTTTAACTGTGGTTTATTTCAATCAATCAATCAATCAATTTTTTTATATAGCGCCAAATCACAACAAACAGTTGCCCCAAGGCGCTTTATATTGTAAGGTAAGGCCATACAATAATTATGTAAAACCCCAACGGTCAAAACGACCCCCTGTGAGCAAGCACTTGGCTACAGTGGGAAGGAAAAACTCCCTTTTAACAGGAAGAAACCTCCAGCAGAACCAGGCTCAGGGAGGGGCAGTCTTCTGCTGGGACTGGTTGGGGCTGAGGGAGAGAACCAGGAAAAAGACATGCTGTGGAGGGGAGCAGAGATCGATCACTAATGATTAAATGCAGAGTGGTGCATACAGAGCAAAAAGAGAAAGAAACAATGCATCATGGGAACCCCCCAGCAGTCTACGTCTATAGCAGCATAACTAAGGGATGGTTCAGGGTCACCTGATCCAGCCCTAACTATAAGCTTTAGCAAAAAGGAAAGTTTTAAGCCTAATCTTAAAAGTAGAGAGGGTGTCTGTCTCCCTGATCTGAATTGGGAGCTGGTTCCACAGGAGAGGAGCCTGAAAGCTGAAGGCTCTGCCTCCCATTCTACTCTTACAAACCCTAGGAACTACAAGTAAGCCTGCAGTCTGAGAGCGAAGCGCTCTATTGGGGTGATATGGTACTACGAGGTCCCTAAGATAAGATGGGACCTGATTATTCAAAACCTTATAAGTAAGAAGAAGAATTTTAAATTCTATTCTAGAATTAACAGGAAGCCAATGAAGAGAGGCCAACACGGGTGAGATATGCTCTCTCCTTCTAATCCCCGTCAGTACTCTAGCTGCAGCATTTTGAATTAACTGAAGGCTTTTCAGGGAACTTTTAGGACAACCTGATAATAATGAATTACAGTAGTCCAGCCTAGAGGAAATAAATGCATGAATTAGTTTTTCAGCATCACTCTGAGACAAGACCTTTCTGATTTTAGAGATATTGCGTAAATGCAAAAAAGCAGTCCTACATATTTGTTTAATATGCGCTTTGAATGACATATCCTGATCAAAAATGACTCCAAGATTTCTCACAGTATTACTAGAGGTCAGGGTAATGCCATCCAGAGTAAGGATCTGGTTAGACACCATGTTTCTAAGATTTGTGGGGCCAAGTACAATATCTTCAGTTTTATCTGAGTTTAAAAGCAGGAAATTAGAGGTCATCCATGTCTTTATGTCTGTCAGACATTGAGATTGATTCATGCATTTGAGATTGGATTATTGCAATGTTATATTTTCTGGGTTGCTGCAGTCCAGAATTAGTCTTCAGTTGGTTCAAAATGCTCCTGCCAGGCTTGAAGCCTGGCTGTAAGATCAGATTTTAAGGTTCTGCTGCTGACCTATAAAATTGTTCACGGACTGGCACTGCCCCATTTTGTGGAATGATCTCCTTGCATCAGTGAGGCAGTCGGACTCTGTGGAGACTTTCAGTTCCAGATTGAAGATGCATTTGTTTTCTTTTTTATATGATTAGCATATTGTATTATTATGCTTCTTTTTCACTCTTTTTATTGTGCTTTTGATCTTTTAATTATGTTCTTTGATCATTTTGCGTTTTTTTTTTTTTGTTGTTTTCTGTGAAGCGCCTTGAGGCGACACTGTCATGATTTGGTGCTCTGTAAGTTGAATAAATTTAATTGAACTTTTTTTGTAATAATTCCATATGAAGGAGGTAAGAAAACAAGCTTGTGTGTGTGTTTGTTTGTTTTTTTGTTTTGAGTAAATGATTGTAAGATATGTCAAAGTTCCACAATCATGGGTTGTAGCTCACATGGTGACTCTGCCAGTCAAAAATTTGTCAAGTGTACTTTTTGACCCGGAACAATTTTTAAGGTCCCCTAATTTGTAAATTAAGACTTTTGCAGAATCACGTTCCCTCCTGCAGACAGTCCTGTCCTCAAATGGAAGGAATCCAGCATCAGTAGCCTGTTATAAATTATTGTAGGCTGACACTGGCACCCTGAAAATGTATTTATTTTTCTTCCGTTTTTGCACATATAGCAGTCACCACTTAGGAGACCAATAACTCAGACACTAGAAGAGATCGGTCTTTCCTGATGAGAGAATCTGAAAGGCTGGGCCCAAATTACCCAGGACAGCAAATTCAGCCACAAATCTTCGCTCGTTTCAGAGATATCGGCTACCACAGGCACAACATCCACCCCCCCACCCCTTTTAAAGGCCCATAGTTCAGAAATGATTTTCTACCTAAAACATTGCACATGTTAATTTTACATGTAGAGGCACCAACCTAATATGTGTGGTTTTTGATTGCTCTTGTTTTATACTGTTTGTCCTGCTCACAAAATGTATAGTATTTCTGTGTAGAAGGTGATGGTCTAGTGGTTTAAGCGTTGGGCTTGAGACCAGAGGATCCTCTGTTCAAATACCAGCCTGACCGGAAAATCACTAAAGGCCCTTGGGCAAGGTCCTTAATCCCCTAGTGGCTCCAAGCATGCAGTGATTACCAGTGGTGGGCACAGTTCCGATAATCCAATAACAGATAATTATCGAAGATAATGTTTTCATTATTGGATTATCTTTTTAGATAACTTTAAAAACCATTATCGGACTAATTGTCTTCCAATAAATTTTTGTCCTTTAACTTAACTTAGACTGATAACGTAGTTGGCAAACATTTTTAAAATTTAAAATCAGTTGAGCACCTACCTGTTAAAAGTTTCATAATAGATGTATAGTTCCACTCTCTACAAACACAAGAGAGCTGCTTGGAAGAGAAACCATTCTATCCTCTGCAGGCAAAGGAGAACTGGTCACAAAAAAACAATGGAAAAAAAAATTTCCTTTAACACCACACCGATATATTGGCAATATCACCCAAGTCATCCAGAGGCATACATTTTTAACTTGTGGTTCACATTTTAACCAAACTAATTTTGGACAAGTTATTTAAAATTACTGTCATGTCTGAAGTTTTATAAAGTGAAAATATTACATATATGTTTTAGTTTTAAAGTAATGTGCTAATTTTTAAGGTTTTAGTGAGCACATGCTGTGTCCAGCAGTGCATTATGGGCAGGGTTGGGTAGGATTACTTTGAAATGTAATCCAAATGTATTTACATACATACATGTAATCACATGTATTCTTTCAAAGTAATCCTACCCAACCTTGATTAAGGGTAGGATAGGGTAATCTCAGTACGTTCACGACAGGACAAATGCATTTCAGACACTCTGTTCAGGCTCCACAGACAACAGCATTAATCTCTAGTGCCTAAAACTCTTGTGAATATAGTCTCTGGGTTTATAGACGCTGTTAAATTCCACACATCTTAAATGTAGCAGACACGGATTATCTGGAATTTTGTTTTGGCAAGTTTTCAAGGCCTCTACTGCCATCTGTTCATGGCAGTATTCGTCCTGGGCTGAGCAGACACTGTATGATATTTTTAATCACTGTACTCTGTTCCAGTTCAAACTGTACCACAGAACCGCACAGTGTAAAAGTTCAGAGCGCCTGATTTATGTTCTCACACACATTGTACATTCAAAAACCACACGTTGAACTCATGTTTCTAGAAGCAAAACGTAAGCTTTTTTTCAAACTTAATTTACACAAACTCTCAATGGGAGACATTATGTGTCGACGCAGGTTGAGGAGCGGACCTGCGTCAAACGGAACCCAGCGCTACAAATAACCAGAAAAGCCAAAAACAATATATTTATTTCACCCGCTGGTGCATAAAAAGTGTAAAAACAGAAATAGCGTCCTTCTGGTGGAGTGAAGGCTGGCACGCTCTCCAGCGCCCAAAAGGATCGAAGCCCGGCGCTCCTGGACCCACTACCACCGCCAAACACCCCCCAGGTGGACACGACAAACCGACTCTCTGCGAAGCATAGAAGAGGTGAGGTAAGTTAGCAGTTACAACTAATATCCTTCAAAAGACACACACTATCAGCAACACATACAGGTCTGTATTTTAAGCTTTATGCAAATGAGCAGCTTCTCACAACAGGTGGAGGACCACTTGTCCGCATGCCACAGCAGTGAGAAGCGAGCTGCACAATCCTCATCACAATTCAAGTATACTGCGTAACAAAATACCAAGTTACTATCAACAATTAGTCAAACACTTAATCACCTTTGATGTGTGCTGACAGCATGTGTCCCTCACCCTTCCTTGCTTCACGGGCTCGATGTGTCAAACCCAGGCGCGGTCCTCAGCGTCTCACAAACGAACATCACAAGGTCGAGTTCCCGGCAGTTCTGCTTGAATCACACATGACTTAAATGCAGAACGCCATCCAATTATCTGCTTCAGCTGAAAGTCTTTAAGGTTGCATGTGAGCACCATCCACAGGTGCTGCACATGATGTTGATGAGGGTGAAGGATTCTTCAGCCAGCACCTTCTCCACAGACAAATCAGTTCTCATGCCACCTGGAGAGCAAAGAAAAGAAAAGAACACCAAAATATCCAGCCACACCCCCAACACACAACAGACATCAAAGTTTAAAAACAAAACAACAACAACAACAACAAAAAACATTACAAGACAGGTCTGCGGTGTTTGCACATGCACAGTGCGAGCAGTTGGATGCTTGTAGCTCTTCAGCAGCAGGATACCCTCACGACGGCCCACCAGAATAATATCAAACAGGTTTGATTTTCATCTGACCATACGATTGGCAATCAGGAGGTGGTCGTGAGATGTTGAACGCAGCTTGTTACTAAATGTACACTACACGATGCGTGATTAACCTGAAACTCGGTCCAAAAAATTCTCGCACAAATGAAAAATCATCTGAAAAAGGGCCAAAACTCGCACAGTGTAAAGCCAACATTTATGTATCAAGACAAGCTTGAGTGCATGTTTTACAACATCATAAAACATGCGCACGGCACTAATAAAATGAGCGCACATTCTCTCCACATGCAAAACATTTTGCAATGACACTTCCAGGGCTCCGTAATAATGCCTGTTTTTACAAATAAAAAATGGAATATTTTACAAAAGCACATTTATCTGTAAACACCAACACATGATACACATCACATTAACATGTCGGTTTACATAATGAATGACTGAACCAATCAGTGTTTAGCAGAGGCACTTTTACCCAGAATCCTTTGCGATCTGTCTGTGTTTGTTACAAAACCTCAGAATTAGTGCATTATTCAACATTAAAAGATATGTCATATTTTAACTTTGTACAAATGACAGAATTGACATTAATGGAGTTATTCTATCAGTATTCACACCAAACCATAAGTCAGCATGACTTTATTTTCCAAGACCTCCGCCTGAGCGGAGTGTTGTGATTGGTAGAGAGCTGGGCTTTGTGGTTGCTCTCAGCTTGAGTCTGTGCTAGAAGCCATGTAGTAAACAAGAGCTTCCAGCAGGGGGCAGGATGTTCAAACATAGAAATGCGGGCTAATTATTTGGGTCTATTGTAGCTTTTGATGCTTCCAAAAGCGATTGTGGTGTTAAAACTCAAATTCAGCTTGTTAGTAGTTGCAGATGTACCAGAGACAATACTGGAATTTATCGGTTATTGTTATCTGTAGCTTCCGATACATTTTTGGGTGGTTTATCGGTTTATCTTTATCAAAGATAACTTTTCAGTTATCTGATTATCTGTTATCGAAGTAATTTTTTGATTATCTGTGCCCACCACTGGTGATTACCTTGTATGGCAGCACCCTCACATCGGGGTGAATGTGAGGCATTATTTGTAAAGTGCTTTGAGTGTCTGATGTAGATGGAAAAGTGCTATATAAATGCGGTTCATTTTATTTCTCTAGTTTGCCTGTGTTTACCCTGCCTGTGTTTACCCTGGCTTCTATTTGCACACTTTCCCCTACTATTGCATAATAATTATTGATACTAATGTAACACTGTAGGACTAATAAAGGGATATCTTAAAACATTTAGCTGAAGCTATCAATAACCACCTACTTTTAACAGTTTATCAGATTGACTTTATCACAGTTAACACTTGAGTTCGCGGTTATCAAAGCTACCTTCTAAGCTAGCTCTGCTCATCATTATTTTGGGACGTTGTCGTGCTTAGTCTTGACCTTCACATCAACGTTTTCTGACACCGGACCACCCATTCCACTTTAAGATCAAGTACGTGAGCATGTGCTGCTGTCATACCCACGACTATATAGAACTACCCCAGGTCAGTAACTACCCAGACAGACCATTGATCAATTCCAACCTCTAGAAAGTCTCCTTGTATCTTCTGCAACTAAACAAGGGCTCTCCTTAGCCTTTTTCAGCTACAGTGCATCTTCACTTTTTCCACATTTTGTTATGTTAGTCTTATTTCAAAATTGAGTAAATTCATTTCTTTGTCCTCACAACACCCCATAATGACACGATAATAACTTTTTTTTTTTTTTTTTTTTTTGCAAATATATTGAAAATAAATTACAATCACATGAATTCACAGACTTTGTTCAATACTTTGTTGATGCATCTTTGGCAGCAATTACAGCTTCAAGTCTCAAAATTACATCCTGTTTCCACTGATCATGACATGCAGGTTAGGTGATTTGGAAACTTTATAACTGTCCGGGTCTGCCTTGCAAAGAGGTCTCCATGGGACTAACCTGGTTAAATAAAATCATCCTTTGATCTTTCTACACCTTAATTGGAGTCCACCTGGGGTAAATTCAGTTGACTGGACATGATTTGGAAAGGAACACAACTGTCTACATATAAGGTCCCACAGTTAACAGTGCATGTCAGAGCACAAGCCAAGCATGAAGTCAAAGGAATTGTCTGTAGGCCTCTGAGAGAGGATTGCCTCAAGTTTTTAATGAATTTGCAAAAATTTCTAGAACTTTTTTCATGTTGTCATTATGGGGTGTTGTGAATAGACGTTTAAGGGGAAAAAACGAATTTACTCCATCTTGGAATAAGACTGTAACATTACAAAATGTGGAAAGTGACGTGTTTGAATACTTTCCCGATGCACAGTATATCCAGAAGACAAATCGATTCCACTGCAAAGCAAATTTGATCTCCAAATTTCCTGCCCAGCTGGCATGTCACACGTACGTAGAAAGGGGAGGAGAGTTATTTTGGTCGTTATTTGGTGTTTGGCTCTCCAGTACTCCCTTTGTCACATCCCACTGTGCTGCTGTATGCGAAGTTGATGACATGACAGAAAATACAGGTACTGCATTTAAATTGCCATATTTTAATTATCCTAATCTTGGTTTTCCAGCTGCATTCATCAACTTGCTCAAATACCCTGTCTTTAAATTCAGTATATTGTCATTTTTGGCAATAATCATTGTATTGTACTGTAGTACTTTCAGAATCATATGGATGATATTGCAGGAAACTGCAACCATAGTGTTACCTTAAAGCAGTAACACAGAACATTTAAAAAGAATTTTAGAAAACCTGATGTGTAATTTGACATTCTGAGGGTGAGATCGTATGGAATTGTAAAATTGTGGGCTGTGACTAACTTTCCAAAGATTCATTTAAGCTGTTTGTAACTGCAGGATCAGTTTGTCCTGTTGGACTTTTAAAAAGAGGGTTTATGATGGGATGAAAAACAGTGACCCATTAGCTACACGTGGACCTGTGCACAAGTTGCTCAGTGTGACTTGGCCAAATGAAGGGTATTAAAACTGCCTACAATAATATAATTTAAAAAAAATGATCTACAAATGGGAAAGTCTAAGGCTTCATTCACATTACCATCTGAAATGAAATAATCATATTTTTTTCTTTTTTCTTTTTTTTAAACAGCCATGTGCAGTAGTACCACGTGTGGGAATAAAAGAGGTTAAATCCTGTTGGTGCCAAACTTTATGAGCTGACTGGGTGTCGGCCAATTACAAAGTGACTTAGTTTTGTAGGACAAAAAAAAAAAATTTCAAGGTGACAATATTAGCCCAATGTTTATACAGTCAGGTCCACGAGTCCTTGGAGACTGGTTGTTTTTGTAATTTTACCTCTATACATCACCTTTTAGCTTTACTTCAAAGGGTTTTGCAAAAGTACTGCATTAGTCCCTCAGTAGTTGTGTGGCCAGTGAGCCATCACAACTCATCATTTTTGCAGCTGTTTTTCTTTGACAGTCAAAACATGGCTACATGAGCATTTCCAAGACTTGATTTGCATCATTAAAAAATACAAACAGCCTGGTACTGTGACCAATCAGTTTGGAGTAGTCAGTCCTCAAGACCTGAGTGACGTGCAAGAAAGCGCTGGTGAGGGAAGCCTCCAAGCCACACATGACAACTTTGAAGGAGTTCTTGGCTTCTGCAGTGGCATAGCGGATAAGTGGTTAGCACTGTTGCATCAAAGTGAGAAGGTTCAAGTGACCCCTTCTGTGTGGAGTTTGATTGTTCAGGTAGGTTCCTTTCGGGTGCTCCGGCTTTCTCTCACTTCCAAAGACATGCAAGTTAGATGAACGGAGAACTTTAAATCGATCATAGGCATGTTTGTCTTCTGTGGGTGACCCTGCAATTGACTGGTGTGCTGTCCAGTGTGTCCCCCGCCTCTTTTGTATTTGTATTTAAAAGTGAGCTTCCTCCTCATCCCACCAAGAAAAAACATCACTGGTTGTTTTTCACTTATATGGCTGTGAGCTTGTGACACTTAAAAATGCTTAAAAAAAACCTCCCATGCATTCTGATCCTCAGGCACCTCGCTCGGGTTCAGGCGTGGATCTGATCAGGGACCATACAGTAGTGTTCAGAATAATAGTAGTGCTATGTGACTAAAAAGATTAATCCAGGTTTTGAGTATATTTCTTATTGTTACATGGGAAACAAGGTACCAGTAGATTCAGTAGATTCTCACAAATCCAACAAGACCAAGCATTCATGATATGCACACTCTTAAGGCTATGAAATTGGGCTATTAGTAAAAAAAAAAAGTAGAAAAGGGGGTGTTCACAATAATAGTAGCATCTGCTGTTGAAGCAGCAAACTCAAAACTATTATGTTCAAACTGTTTTTTTTAGCAATCCTGTGAATCACTAAACTAGTATTTAGTTGTATAGTTGTACCATATCACCCCAATAGAGCGCTTCGCTCTCAGACTGCAGGCTTACTTGTAGTTCCTAGGGTTTGTAAGAGTAGAATGGGAGGCAGAGCCTTCAGCTTTCAGGCTCCTCTCCTGTGGAACCAGCTCCCAATTCAGATCAGGGAGACAGACACCCTCTCTACTTTTAAGATTAGGCTTAAAACTTTCCTTTTTGCTAAAGCTTATAGTTAGGGCTGGATCAGGTGACCCTGAACCATCCCTTAGTTATGCTGCTATAGACGTAGACTGCTGGGGGGTTCCCATGATGCACTGAGTGTTTCTTTCTCTTTTTGCTCTGTATGCACCACTCTGCATTTAATCATTAGTGATCGATCTCTGCTCCCCTCCACAGCATGTCTTTTTCCTGGTTCTCTCTCTCAGCCCCAACCAGTCCCAGCAGAAGACTGCCCCTCCCTGAGCCTGGTTCTGCTGGAGGTTTCTTCCTGTTAAAAGGGAGTTTTTCCTTCCCACTGTAGCCAAGTGCTTGCTCACAGGGGGTCGTTTTAACAGTTGGGGTTTTTCTGTAATTATTGTATGGCTTTGCCTTACAATATGAAGCGCCTTGGGGCAACTGTTTGTTGTGATTTGGTGCTATATAAATTAAATTGATTTGATTTGATTTTGATCTGTATAACCACAGTTTTTCGTGATTTCTTCACATCTGCGAGGCATTAATTTTGTTGGTTTGGAACCAAGATTTTGCTGGTTTACTAGTGTGCTTGGGGTCATTGTCTTGTTGAAACACCCATTTCAAGGGCATGTCCTCTTCAGCATAAGGCAACATGACCTCTTCAAGTATTTTGACATATCCAAACTGATCCATGATACCTGGTATGTGATATATAGGCCCAACACCATAGTAGGAGAAACATGCCCATATCATGATGCTTCACTGTGAACTGTGGCTTGAATTCAGAGTTTGGGGGTCGTCTCACAAACTGTCTGCGGCCCTTGGACCCAAAAAGAACAATTTTACTGTCATCAGTACACAAAATATTCCTCCATTTCTCTTTAGACCAGTTGATGTGTTCTTTGGCAAATTGTAACCTCTTCTGCACATGTCTTTTATTTAACAGAGGGACTTTGCGGGGGATTCTTGCAAATAAATTAGCTTCACACAGGCGTCTTCTAACTGTCACAGCACTTACAGGTAACTCCAGACTGTCTTTGATCATCCTGGAGCTGATCAATGGGTGAGCCTTTGCCATTCTGGTTATTCTTCTATCCATTTTGATGGTTGTTTTCTGTTTTCTTCCACACGTCTTTTTTTTTTTTTTTTTTTTGTCCATTTTAAAGCATTGGAGATCATTGTAGATGAACAGCCTATAATTTTTTGCACCTGCGTATAAGTTTTCCCCTCTCCAATCAACTTTTTAATCAAACTACACTGTTCTTCTGAACAATGTCTTGAACGTCCCATTTTCCTCAGGCTTTCAAAGAGAAAAGGGGTGGTGGCCAAGTGGTTAATGCGCTTGGTTTCAGTTCGGAAGGTTCTGGGTTCAAATCCCACCCCTGCCACATTTCTCCATGTAATGTGGAGTTGCGTCAGGAAGGGCATCCGGTGTAAAACCTGTGCCAAATCAACATGCAGATCCACCTTGGATTTGCTGTGGCGACCCCGAATGCAAACAAGGGAGCAGCCGAAGGGACTTACTTTCAAAGAGAAAAACATGTTCAACAGGTGCTGGCTTCATCCTTAAATAGGGGACACCTGATTCACACCTGTTTGTTTCACAAAATTGACGAACTCACTGACTGAATGTCACACTACTATTATTGTGAACACCCCCTTTTCTACTTTTTTTTTTACTAATAGCCCAATTTCATAGCCTTAAGAGTGTGCATATCATGAATGCTTGGTCTTGTTGGATTTGTGAGAATCTACTGAATCTACTGATATCTTGTTTCCCATGTAACAATAAGAAATATACTCAAAACCTGGATTAATCTTTTTAGTCACATAACACTACTATTATTCTGAACACTACTGTACATGCAGGTTCATGGAAAACATTGGATTTGTCACCTGTCTGGGAGGGACATTATATTTAGATCATTTCAACTAACAATGTGAATGTAGCCAGAGGTGGGTGGGGAGGGGGGGGCTGTGGGCAGTAACTCTGTCATGCCTCCTGGTGGCCACCAATACGATGTCACTAATGAACAAACATATGGAATTTATATTTTCACTTGATGGACTTATAGAAGAATGTTGGAATTCAGAAAGTGCCTCGCCTCATGAGGTGACGGATCACGTGCAGAAAACATTTAAACGTTGTTCTTGTCCTTGATTCCAGCTCGCTCTGTGAATACGTCTTTGTTTTGTTGCCAAGTACAGTGTGTGCTGCAACACTGCAGACAAAATATCACTCCCTATCTCAGTCGTCCTGATACAAAACACAACTTTGTCTGTTGAAAAGATGTTTTTGTGCACACGGAGAAAATGTTGGCTCAGTGCAGCCACAGTTTTTATTGGACACCTTCACTTGTAAAGTTGTTCTGAAGGCTAAAGGTTAAAAGTAGTATCATAATTACAACGTGTTTTGTGGTGCCTCAGCTGATTGTCAGTAGATATCAAAGGTTGGTGATACAGTCCACGCCTGAGACAACACAGTTGGTAGAAGCACGCGGTGTATTAATGTGGTCAGTTTTTATGAAAAATATGTTTTGCACAAACATTTACTTTGTATGATCTGTCTTTCAAGCTTTGGTGGACACTCGCAAGACTACTACGTAAGTTGTTCTTCTACATTTCATTGTTTGCATGAATATTCTGACTTTTCAAACAGTCTAATTACGTCACAGTCGGACTAAATTTCTTTGTGCAATATTTGTTATTTTTAAAATAGGTTTTACATCATAACTGTTTAATAATAATTTAACACGAGTGAACAACAGTTATCTGCTGTGTGTGTGTGTGTGTGTTTTAAAATGATTTAATGTAAAAGGTTTATATTGTAGCTGTTTTTCAAGCATGTTTCCCCAGATGGGTTTACAGTGGCTTTGTTTTTTAAGTGTAAAACATGTATCTACTGTGAAATTTATGGTTAGTAAATGTACCCCAGCAACTGGAAAAGGCCAAGAGGGTGTGTGTGTGTGTGTGTGTGTGTGTGTGTGTGTGTGTGTGTGTGTGTGTGTGTGTGTGTGTGTGTGTGTGTGTGTGTGTGTGTGTGTACGTACCTGATCTAATCTACTTCTGTTTATACTCATTTAGTAAAATTACATTCAAAACTAAAGAGGGCATTGACAACCAAGGGATGGTTCTCATCGGCGATACAGGTAATCAGTGTTGAATATTGTCAATTTAATGGGGTTACCCAGGATTCAGTGCTGGGGCCCCCTGCCTTTTTTCACTGAATATAGCGATTCATATTATATGTCGGTATACTGTTCCTGATCATGTTTATGCTGATGACACATGACTTTGTGTCCCTGTGTATGCACATAAGGGTACTCGTGTTGTGCTTTTCAGAAATTGTTTGATTACATCACAAAAATGGATGTCCTCCATTTTTATTATTTATTTATTTTTGGTCATTTCCTCTGCACACTAGTGAAGTTCTTAAGAACACTTGATTAATTTTTTTTTTCCTATGAAATCTCTCTAAAATGAGACCTTACCAATACAGAGACCTTGGTTAGTTCATACATTTATTTTCTTCAGACTTGACTACTTGCATGTCTTATTCTATGGCCTTGCCAATACAAACCAAGACAAACTGCAGCTGCTGGAGTTGTGACCCATGCTATAAAATCATAGCAAACCTTAAAAGTTTTGCTGCTACCAGTTAAAATGGTGACTGGACATCAACCTTCTTATCCCATACTTACATCTTGTGGAGCCTTGTGTAGAGGAAACCAGGGCACGGTGAATCACGGGGCACAGTGAATCAGTAGCTATATCTGCCAAACGACATGTATATTTGCAGCAGTTATGCCATATTTTTTTATGCATAAAGACATCCTCCTTATAAATGAGTGTTTTGTTTTTGGATACATTAAGGGTAAAACTAAGTGGCAAGTAAAGTCGTGTTTATTTCTCTATCAAAAGTAAATTTTGTGGATGTCAGTGTCTTTGTACAACCCCTGGAAAAAATTATGGAATCACCGGCCTCGGAGGATGTTCATTCAGTTGTTTAATTTTGTAGAAAAAAAAAGCAGATCACAGACATGACACAAAACTAAAGTCATTTCAAATGGCAACTTTCTGGCTTTAAGAAACACTATAAGAAATCAGGAAAAAAAAATTGTGGCAGTCAGTAACGGTTACTTTTTTAGACCAAGGAGAGAAAAAAAATGATGGAATCATGAAAAACAAAGGAATGCTCCAACACATCACTAGTATTTTGTTGCACCACCTCTGGCTTTTATAACAGCTTGCAGTCTCTGAGGCATGGACTTAATGAGTGACAAACAGTACTCTTCATCAATCTGGCTCCAACTTTCTCTGATTGTTGTTGCCAGATCAGCTTTGCAGGTTGGAGCCTTGTCATGGACCATTTTCTTCAACTTCCACCAAAGATTTTCAATTGGATTAAGATCCGGGCTATTTGCAGGCCATGACATTGACCCTATGTGTCTTTTTGCAAGGAATGTTTTCACAGTTTTTGATCTATGGCAAGATGCATTATCATCTTGAAAAATGATTTCATCATCCCCAAACATCCTTTCAATTGATGGGATAAGAAAAGTGTCCAAAATACGAGGTCTATTAGAAAAGTATCCGACCTTATTTAAAAAAAAAAACAAAAAAAACATATGGTTTTGAATCACGTGTGCTTGCGTGAGCCAACCTTGAACCTTCATGCGCAGGCGTGATTTTTTTCACGCCTGTCGGTTGCGTCATTCGCCTGTGAGCAGGCTTTGAGTGAGGAGTGGTCCACCCCCTCGGCGGATTTTCATTGTCAGGGAAATGGCTGAGAGACTGCTGCTTTGCTTGATCAAATTTTTTTTAGAAACTGTGAGGCACATCCATGTGGACACCATTCGAGAAATTCAGGTGGTTTTTGGTGAAAATTTTATGGGCTTCAAAGACATTAAGGGATGTTACTGTCGCTTTAAGGACGGCCCACAGCAGCTGTGGGGCGCGCCGCTCTCCAGCTGCCATCGACAGGCTGAACGACCATTTAATTTCTAAACGGATCGCTCTGTGGATCCGGGACCATCGTGTGCACTTTCTGTGGTTATCACAAGAGCTGGACATCACCCATTTTCCTGCAGATTTCACTTTTAACAAGAGATTTTGTCATGGAAAGCCGAGCGGAGGCTTCGCGCATCATGATGGATTCGCTGCTGGACCGACACAAAACCACCTCCGTTTTGGTCTCACAGGACGGCTTTGAGATGGCGTTCAGACAGCTGTCGGTGGTTTTTCAGTCGAGTGATTATCCAAGAAATTGTGGATGTGCCTGGACATGCCAGAACATGTTCTGTGACGCTTCATCACGGCGTTGCGTTTGCTTTGTGGCACCGCCGTGACGCGCGGAATTCCTCCGCACGTCTGTCTCAATTTGCCAAAAAAGTGCTGATGTCCACGTCTTTTCACAATTCCTGTGCTAGTCCAGACGACGTCCCTGATAAAACACAGCGTCCAGTTAGGAAAAGAACGGCACATTCCACTGTTAGGAGTTTTTGTCATGGAAAGGAGCGGACGCTTCGCGCATCATGACGACAAGCGAGACAAAGAACACCTCCGTTTTGGTCCAGAAGGACAAGCTGGGACATGCCTTCTAAGGCGTTGTTTTGTCGGTCCAGCAGCGAATCCATCATGACGCGCGAAGCGTCCGCTCAGCTTTCCACGACAAAATCTCTTGTTAAAAGTGAAATCTGCAGGAAAATGGGTGATGTCCAGCTCTTGTGATAACCAGAGAAAGTGCACACGATGGTCACGCATCCACAGAGCGATCCGTTTAGAAATGAAATGGTCGTTCAGCCTGTCGATGGCAGCTGGAGCGCGGCACGCCCCACACAGCTGCTGTGGGCCGTCCTTAAAGCGACAGTAACATCCCTTAATGTCTTTGAAGCCCATAAAATTTTCACCAAAAACCACCTGAATTTCTCGAATGGTGTCCACATGGATGTGCCTCACAGTTTCTAAAAAAAATTGATCAAGCAAAGCAGCAGTCTCTCAGCCATTTCCCTGACAATGAAAATGCGCCGAGGGGGGTGGAGCACTCCTCACTCAAAGCCTGCTCACAGGTGAATGACGCAACCGACAGGCGTGAAAAAAATCACACTTTGAAGAAATCCTTATAATCATGTGTTTTTTCATTATATTCTAAGTTGATTCACTGCGCCCTGTAAATTAGTGTCCGGGACAAAGTGAATCAAAGATTTTAAAATTGATTTTAAACACCTGTAAATTACACCTGGGGAGAAATAAATAATACAGCCTTATAAACAATAACTTGCTGTATTAAATCCACAATAGAATGACCTAAATCTACATAATGTGTTTATGCTGCCACAAAACATTTCTGATCCACTGTCCCCTTTTTTCTGTCTGCTTGTTGGCAGGATTATGTCAAAACTTCAGATCCTTGATCAAGATTTTACTTTGAAGGATTATATCAAAACTCCTTCACAAATTCTCACCAAATTTGCACCACAGTTAGATATTAGGCCATGGAAGACGTCATTAAATTTTGGAGGTGATCCCGATTCTGGATCAGGATTTCACTTTGTACACTTTTAAGGATTACGTCAAAAACGTCACAGATACAACATCATGATGTAAAATCAAGATCAGGAAGACACTATTATTTCAGCTTGTGAATTAAAGGTCAGATGGAAAGATCTTGAACAGTGTGCAATTACTGTGTTGTGGAATCTGGATCCAGGTAAAGTCCAGGTCACGATGTGAATCACATATTTTTTATTTTGAGTCCTTGACTCCTCATCAACCTTTGGCGGATGTTAGAAATCTCAGATTTCTCTTGTTTAACTTTTAGTTATGTTGGTTTTGTCCTTTTTTGTTTTTTATTTTTTTACATGTTGTATTCATGTTTCTGCTGTTTAATGTTATAAAGCCCTTGACAATCACTGTGTTGTTGTTGTTGTTGTGCTGGTCAGATGGTGAGTTTACACCCAGCCCACGTCTGTGTGTCCTAAAACGAGAGGAAGGAGAATCCTACGGTTTCCACCTGCGGATAGAGAGGGACTGCCGAGGCCACGTCATCAGAAATGTGGCTGCAGGCGGGATTGCACAGTGCAGTGGCCTGCAGAATGGAGACAGGCTTCTGGAAGTCAACGGCTGCTTCGTTGATAACATTTTGCACTTAGAAGTAAGAGAAATCTGAACTCCAGTAAAGTGTCTCCAAAGGGCTGCTGGGATTCTAAGTGGACCAGCTTTGTGTCTCACAAATCAGGTGACCCGAAAGATAAAACTAAGTGGACAGCAGGTGGGCTTATTGGTGCTGGACGGGGAGCAGTATGAGCAGGCCGTGTCACGAGGTCATGACCTCCGAGACATCAGCAGAATGCACAAGGTGGTGGACTGTAGACCGCCAAGACTCTGTCACATCAGCAAACAGCCAGCGTCAGGTCTGGGTATCAACTTCACACCTGTGGAAGGTAATCACAACAAGCCCGTGGACCGAGATGATTTCTGTCAACGGGATCTTAAAGCTCCCTCCTGTTTCTGCTCTGCAGGACGAAAAGGTCAGTTTTCTGTCAGCCCAGTGGCAGGAGGTGCAGCTGAAAAGGCAGGCGTGCGTAAGGGAGATCGCCTCGTCTGGATGAACGGAGCAAGTGTGTCCGAGCTCACACCTTCTGCACTCAGTATGATGGTACGCGCTGATGCCAAGCAGCGCCTTTTTATCATTTCATATGAAGCTCTGCAGGAAAAGGGGTGAAAAAGTATAAAATCTATTAGAGACCCTTCAGCTGCTCCCTTCTTTGCACTGGGGGTCGCCACAGCAGATCTGATGTGGATTTGGCGCAAGTTTTACACCAGATGCCCTCCCTGAAAAAACTCCACATTACATGGAGAAATGTGGCAGGGGTGGGGTTTGAACTGGGACCTCTCCCACATTCATACACACACACACACTGAAACCAAGCACCCTAACCACTTGGCCACCACCCCTGCCTCATAAATCTATTAAAGTAGAATCTCTGAAAGGGATTCTTAATTTGACAGAAGAAAAATTCTACATTCATTCCACATTTGAGTGGATTTGCTAAAAGCTGTACCAACTTATTTTATTTTCCCCTGCCATTTATATATATATATATATATATATATATATATATATATATATATATACACACACACACTAAAGAGAAAATCTGGTCACAAAATTTTAAATATTTCATGATTTTTAACCATGTCTCTTCATTAGTTTATTAGCATGATTATAACTTAAAATTCACAGGGAGCGCTCGTCAGTACAGACTGGATTGTTGGACATCTGGCTAGATTTGCTTTTGGGTGACGTATGTCACAAAAGAATAAAATGAGCATTTTGAGCTTCACTCTGCTCCAGAATTCTTGCTTGCAGTCACAGAATTGTTAACTAACCACACGTAGTTAGCTGTAGATTAGAATCAGAACCAAATTACTGTAAGTAAGTAATTAAGTAATTACTGTACTGCAAATTACTGTAATAAGTAAGTTCTCGCATACAAAATTAAAAACTGATTTGGCATAATCCCTTTGAGAGTGACCCTTGACCATGAAAAAGTAGTAGCTGATAAAACTGATGCAACTGCTTCAAAGTAATGAAGTAATCACTTACTGAAAACTTAAGTTTGGGTGACAACAGACCAGCTGCAGAGCTCCTATATACAGGTTTGGACCATTCATAGATTTTGTTCATTCATTTTTCTTTTACCCACTTTGTCACAGGGGAGCCGGAGCCTAGCACAGCAGTCACCAGGCGAGAGGTGGCGTACACCCTGGACAGGATGCCAGTCTATCACAGGGCAAACACATCCACACATACAGACAATTTGAGGTTTCCAATTCAACTAACTTGCAGGTCTTTAGAAGTGAGAGAAAGCCGGAACGAACTTGTGCAAACTCCACACAGAAAGGTCCATGCAGGAATCGATCCCACGACCTTCTTGCTGTAAAGCAACAGTGCTAACCACTAACCCACTGTGCTGCTAGATTTTGTTCATACCTTGAAACAACTCAAAATACGTAGGAAAATTCCCTTAAATCACTTACACACCATTTACAACTGAATCTGTTAATATGAGTGACATCTTATAGTTTCTTGTGTAGCGGCTGCACTCTGCCTTGTTGTTATGACTCCGCCCATTCGCTCCCCTCGGGATGCAAACTCATGCTTTCCGGCATGGTAGTCGGACTCTCTAACCAGAAGGCTAAAACCCAGGACTCTGGCACTGTGACCACAGAATCCTTTTGAGCTGTTGGTAGTGAGGTTTACTAACAACATCTGCACAGCGACACCTGCTGGCCTCCGTTACACTTGCATGAGGCCCAACACCTGGTTTCATAAAGCGGCCTAATCTTGTTTAGTCGACTAAACTCACTTAGTCGACTAATCTTTTGAAGTTAGTCGTTACACGAAGCGCTTAGTCGATTAAAGTTTCACGTTAGCCGACTAAAGTTTTTAGCCTGCTAGCGGAGGCTAATCTTATTTTAGTTGACAAAACTTCAGTGTCTTACCTCAAAAATAGCAGCTATTATGTACCACCACTTGATGGAGTAGGAAAGAAGGTGAGCCTTGTGGCGGGAGTGGGTGTTCCGCCACCTCAATAATCCATTGGAGATGTTTACAGATGCTGAGGTTCAACAGTGATCCCGCTTACGCCTGCCTCTTCATGGTGCACATGATAGCTCCAGCTCTTCTTCAGGATTTGATTGCACTGAGGTTTTATGCCTGTGGGACCTTTCAGCAGGTTATCAGCAACACCATCCATGTCTCCAAGTCGACTGTGTGCTGAACCCAGCCTTGGTTGTAGCAGATGGCCAACCCGGAAGTAAACAAAACTCTCCCACGTTGGAGGTGTTTCTTGGCAACGGCACTCGAAATGCCGCTTGTGCCTGTGAAAATTGTCAACTTGCGTTAGATGGCTAATCTACAAGTTTAGCCATCTATGTGAAACAGAGATTAGACGGCTGATTTTGGGCAACTAACCTTAGTCGACTAGGCAAGTTAAGTAAACTAAAAGATTATACCTCTTTATGAAACTGGCCCGTTGTGAGTCATGCACAGAACATCTGTAAATAAGGTTATTTCCTGGAAAACTTTATCAAAAAGAACTCCTATTGCATTATTAAATTTCTTGGATCAATCTGTTTCTGATCCTGACTGAAGTCAAACAGGTGTTCCGACTTTCCCTCTCACTATAAATTTAATCTATTAGTGTTGGTGACAGTCTTAAATAAATAAATAAATAAATAAATAAATAAATTCAGGTGAAAACAGGCTGGTGGAGGCAAAAAAAAAAAAAAAAAACCTACTTACTGAATCAGCTTTTATCAACTCTAAAATAAAAAGACAAAGGTGTTCTGTTCAACTCGTGCTATTTTACTGTAGATGAAAAAATGTGGCAACCACATCACCATCATGGTGATCGACAGTGAGAGTGAGAAGAACTACGTTGAACAGGGGATGCCCATCCTGCCTGCGATGGCTGTTCCACATAATCTTCCTTACAAAGCCAGAAAACTGCACCTGGTCTGTGGACCGGAGGGCTACGGATTCCTCCTCCGCCTGGAGGCCGCTCCAGCAGGACGCACTGGTGAGGACACAAAAAGAACAAAACTCACAGAATTCCATTCTGTGGGTCTTTCCCTTCAGGTTTTGTGTGCTCTGAATACAGCTCACGTTGTGCGTAAGGTGGATCGTGGCGGTCCGGCAGGGAAGGCGGGTATGAAGGACGGAGAGGTGCTGCTGGAGGTCAATGAAGAGTCGGTGGAATCTCTCACGCATGAGGAGATTGTAGACAAAGTGAAGCAAAGCACACAGCAGATCTCCTTCACCACCATCAGGCCTCAGGGGCTCGAGTTTTACACCCAGGTGGGCGTCGGTCATCTTCGCAAAGGTTCCGGAACATGATGCTGTAAAAACTAAATGCTACAATATAACATGTGCCAGCTAGGTATGACAGTAATCTTTGATCATATCATTTGAGCTTTGCTGAAATGGTTGGGCCAAGCCTTGATTAGAAAAATCCAAATTTTGCACTTTTTTTTTGTCATGACAACATAACAAAACTATTGATATAAGCTGGATCCTCCCATCAAGCCCTTTAATTTGGTGTATGGCACAACATGTTTTACTCAAATATGAAATTTGACCTAATTGTAGATCATCTTTGCCCTCAAGGTAAACCCTGTTGATTACGGCCAATCATGTATGCTTGGTAATGGCTTATGTACCAGACCACATACTATCATCCTGTGACGTTTGGAGACAAAGTTTCAAAAATTGCAACCAGGAAAGTTGTTTTGGTGATTTTAGTGTTTGATCTTCCTGTGACCTTGACCCTTTTGTATGCTGAATGGTATCTCCATAGGACTGCTCAAGCTTGGGTAGGATTACTTTGAAATGTAATCAGATTACAAGTAATCCAAATGTATGTACATACATACATGTATTCCACATGTATTCTTTCAAAGTAATCCTACCCAACCTTGGCTGCTATATGTGAACTTACAAGAGTCTCGAATGATGATTCACACCTACAGTAGTGTTCAGAATAATAGTAGTGCTATGTGACTAAAAAGATTAATCCAGGTTTTGAGTATATTTCTTATTGTTACATGGGAAACAAGGTACCAGTAGATTCAGTAGATTCTCACAGATCCAACAAGACCAAGCATTCATGATATTCACACTCTTAAGGCTATGAAATTGGGCTATTAGTAAAAAAAAAAAGTAGAAAAGGGGGTGTTCACAATAATAGTAGCATCTGCTGTTGACGCTACAAACTCAAAACTATTATGTTCAAACTGCTTTTTTAGCAATCCTGTGAATCACTAAACTAGTATTTAGTTGTATAACCACAGTTTTTCATGATTTCTTCACATCTGCGAGGCATGGAGTCAACCAAATTGTGGCACCTTTCAGCTGTTATTCCACTCCAAGATTCTAACAACATTCCACAATTCATTCACATTTCTTGGTTTTGCTTCAGAAACAGCTTTTTTGATGTCACCCCACAAGTTCTCAATTGGATTTAGGTCCGGGGATTGAGCAGGCCACTCCAAAACATTAATTTTGTTGGTTTGGAACCAAGATTTTGCTGGTTTACTAGTGTGCTTGGGGTCATTGTCTTGTTGAAACACCCATTTCAAGGGCATGTCCTCTTCAGCATAAGGCAACATGACCTCTTCAAGTATTTTGACATATCCAAACTGATCCATGATACCTGGTATGCGATATATAGGCCCAACACCATAGTAGGAGAAACATGCCCATATCATGATGCTTGCACCACCATGCTTCACTGACTATGTTTACATGCCATTAATATTCGGGTTAAGGTCAATATTCCAGTTTCTGAATCATTAGGAAGAACACGTTTACATGCTTAAGCAGACAGAGTTACTCCTGTATACATAGTCACTGGTATTATTTGGAATATCCCCATCTAAACAGCCACACACGTCTTCCACCGGTGCTTGATTTGGTCTGGCGTTTGTGCAAATTCTGTTTCGTGTAATCCTGCTTCACTCACACTTTTCTCAAACAGGCATGAACTTTTTCTCTCCTGCGGGCTGCCTCCGCATCAAAACAGCGAGCGTAATCTCTGGACCTGTTGCCAGATTTGGCGCATCTACACAGAAGAGAGGGGGACTTTTGGTGTGAGTGGCCCGGTGCACCGTTTACCGAGAACGCAGACACGGTAAGTGCATCGGAGGCAGAGCAATCGCGGTGATATGCCGACCGGTGCCTCGACCGGCCCGCCTGATAAGGACGCAGAACACAATGCGATGTTTACCTCTGCTTCTGTGGTGTCCGGTGGGCTGCGCGCGCCGCATACAAGTAGTTGCTGTACTCAAAAGACCAAGATTCCTTGCGGATAGGACATGCGCAGAACACAAAATAATGTTCCTTTCTATGGGGATATCCCAATGCGCGTTTATATGACCTGATATTTGGGTTAGAAAAGGAGTAACCCAGGGGTCATATTCTGGTTTTTAAAAACCAGAATATGAGCATATTCGGGTTTTTGCGGGTGTTTACATGGCTGTGCGCAACCGGGTTATTGCTAATATTCCGGTTATGAAAGGGTTATTGGCTGCATGTAAATGTAGTCAGTGTCTTCACTGTGAACTGTGGCTTGAATTCAGAGTTTGGGGGTCGTCTCACAAACTGTCTGCGGCCCTTGGACCCAAAAAGAACAATTTTACTCTCATCAGTCCACAAAATATTCCTCCATTTCTCTTTAGGTCAGTTGATGTGTTCTTTGGCAAATTGTAACCTCTTCTGCACATGTCTTTTATTTAACAGAGGGACTTTGCAGGGGATTCTTGCAAATAAATTAGCTTCACACAGGCGTCTTCTAACTGTCACAGCACTTACAGGTAACTCCAGACTGTCTTTGATCATCCTGGAGCTGATCAATGGGTGAGCCTTTGCCATTCTGGTTATTCTTCTATCCATTTTGATGGTTGTTTTCCGTTTTCTTCCACGTGTCTGTTTTTTTTTTTTTTTGTCCATTTTAAAGCATTGGAGATCATTGTAGATGAACAGCCTATAATTTTTTGCACCTGTGTATAAGTTTTCCCCTCTCCAATCAACCTTTTAATCAAACTACGCTGTTCTTCTGAACAATGTCTTGAACGTCCTATTTTCCTCAGGCTTTCAAAGAGAAAAGCATGTTCAACAGGTGCTGTCTTCATCCTTAAATAGGGGACACCTGATTCACACCTGTTTGTTCCACAAAATAGACGAACTCACTGACTGAATGCCACACTGCTATTATTGTGAACACCCCCTTTTCTACTTTTTTTTTTACTAATAGCCCAATTTCATAGCCTTAAGAGTGTGCATATCATGAATGCTTGGTCTTGTTGGATTTGTGAGAATCTACTGAATCTACTGGTACCTTGTTTCCCATGTAACAATAAGAAATATACTCAAAACCTGGATTAATCTTTTTAGTCACATAGCACTACTATTATTCTGAACACTACTGTACCTAATAACATAAGAGTGACCACAAGGAACCTGCAATTTGTAAAAGGTTTCTTTATTTTATGTTGCATGTTAAATGGGCCACAATTGGAGATTTTCTGCTCCTCATCTGTATTTTTCAGATCATCAAATTTCAGTGCTGAAGATGCAGTATTATGAAATTTTGCAGACCTACTAATGGACTCGCTGACTCCATTAACTCCAAAATTTAAATTGCATGTTCTTGAAACTCAGATCTGGCCTTTCCTGGAATAGATGTTATTGCATTTTTATTTGCACTTGGTGTGGGTGTGATTTTTAATAATAATAAAAATCAAGAAGTCCACAGTACACTGAAACAATGTCGTAATCCGCATCAGGATAAGGTTGAGTGATGACTTTATCTTTTGATGGTTTTGTTCCTGCAGCTGGGTCTGTCACCTCTTCTGTTCTGTGAGGATGCTGAGCTTCAGCAAGAAAAGGACAGCGGCGTGGCAGCGTCCTCTGTACCGGAGCAGACAGGCCACACGCTCACAAACGCTGCTGCACACGTCGGTGATTGTGAGGTAAAAAAATATACATAAATCGGATTATTATAAGAATGGATGGTATCCTTTAGATGTATGTTAACTTATTTATAACTGTTATATTTATGGTGTTTCATTTTGTCTCAACAGGATGAAGGAAATCATGAAATATCATATTTGTAAGAGACTGAAATACAAGTCCCTTTGCAGAGACTTTTAACTGAGTGGGTTGAGGAAAAACAACTAGTTATTGACCTAACTTTAAAACTGTAATGTGTAACTGTGGGGTGTACATTTGTTCAGTCACTGGCACCAAGAACAGTGTTAATTTTAATATTTGCCAATAATGACCACAAGATTTGTCACCCAGGTGAAATTCATCTTATGCACAATAAAGTTCAGAAATAAAGGAGAATAATCACTATTAACTGACTTATTGTTGCACATTCTTATTGTTTTTAGTTCGTCTTCTTCCATGTGATTTTTTTTTTTTTTTTTAATGTTTTGATAGAATAGAATAATTCTTTATTGTCCACCGATGTGGAAAATTGTCTTCAGCTCACCAGCACAAAAAAGACAACACTAAAATACAAACATAGTCATACAAACACACGAATAAAACAAAAATAAGATACATAAAATACATAGAAGTAAAGGAAGAAGTAGAGTAAGACCTAGTAAAATAAATAAAATGTAAAATAAGATCTAATAAAATCAAATAAAACAGAAGTAAAGCAGTTCAGGTTTCTGCATCTTGCGTAAATCACTTGAGATCAGCACTCAGGTTGATGTTGCCCTTTCTCTCGCCTTACTTTAAGATCTGAAAGCTACAGTATGTAGGATTTGAGGAGGTTCATTTGCAGAAATAGAATATAGCATTCATACCGTTCTGCTCATTAGTGTATACCAAATTTGACCGTTGGAGGGTCCAGAGCCAAGAATCAGCCCACCTCCTTTGTTGAAAGTAAATTGGTTAAACGCCCACCTTGAAACCATTGCATTGTGTTGTAGAATCTGGATCCAGGTAAAGTCCGGGTCACAATGTGAATCACATGAAAATTCAGTAAGGTATATCTTATATATTATATTCCAATTCTAAGGTGGAACTATGCCAGTATACAAAGGTATATCTAAAAAGGAAGAGTAAAATAGGAGAGTAGAAAAGAGTAGAGTAGAGCCACTTAGGTGCCTGGTCTTGCGAACCAGTGATGGTAGGTTAAAAAGCTTTTTTTATCCCATGGGAACTTTCCCTACACACCCACGCAGCTCAAGAAAAAGGTATATATAATATAATAAGTAATAAGACATAAGAAGGATAAGACATCACAGGAGAAGATTGTTATCAAACACAAAGGAACCAACTATTTTGTAAGCTACGATGAACGTGGCTAAGGCCAGCTAGATAAGCTAATGTTAGCTGTTGGGTAGGGTGACCAAACATCCTGTTTTCCCAGGACATGTCCTGGTTTCTCTGAGAAGCCTATCTGAATTTGTGTCTTCGGATATAGATAGTACTTTGTAATATAACAAATTTCTAGCCATACAGAGGAAGCATATTTTAAATGTATTGAAATTATAAGGCGTCTTTGAGTAGACTTCGGAGTATCTCATTGCCAGGTCGAGTGTCCTGGTTTTTCGGTAGTCAAAATATGGTCACCCTACTTGGGTATAACTAATTGTACCCCACTTTTTTTTTCTAAGGCCGGCTAGATAAGCTAACATTAGCTGTTAGGTATAACTAATTGTACCCCATGTCATTTTGAGTCCTCGTCAACTCTGATTGCCCTTGTTCTCTCGTTACATTATTGGAGTGGAGAGAGCTGTAGTTGTATCTTCCAATCTCCACTACAAATAAGAACCCTGTCAGTCTCTTCAGCAAGCAAAACAAATATTTTCTGCATAAATACTTTATCATTACCTTTATTATTACCTATCATTACCACTCTTACTATTTAAGAGTGTTACCTTTTTGTGATCAATGTCACCATTTAAACATCTCTAAAGTGTTCAAAGTCGTGTTTCGCCAGGAGCTCAACTCCATCTCTCCTACTCTCTCGTGTCATGTGACCCATGAAATTAGACATTTTATTGAAACTGGCATTCCGAGGCACATGATTGGCCAGGCTCCTGCATCGGCCCACCCTCTCTTCAGGCAGAACTTCGTGTGGAGAGATTGTGAAATGGAAGCTTATTCATATAGCTTATCACGAGAGACGTCTAGGGAAAATAAATCCCCTTCACCAAAGAACACAAACCAAACTGTCCACTGATAGCCTAACGCAATCTGCAACCTCACCACGAGAGGCACTCAATCATACACACTCTAGCTATCTCTCTCACACTCACAAGCGCCACTAGATTGTCATTATATTCCTGTGAGATAATGAGTATATCTCATCTAAATCAATTCTAAAATTTACCAGTAATAAAATTATAAAGAGAACTGATGTTTTAAGAGTGGCCATATGGAGTTTGTTGCAGAAGAGTTCAGAAAGATACGATTGGAGTGTTTTGATGACCATTTACAGTTGACGATGAAAGACTTAGAATACATAGAATAGAATTTATTATTATCATTGTACATGACACCAGAAAAAAAATACTGTGTATGACAATGAAATTAAAAACAATCTCTTAAAAGCACATTTAAAATAAATAAACTGAATAATAAATAACCCTAAAAATTCTACATAAAACCTAGTTAAAACACTCAATCACAATCATAAAATGGCAGGTCCAGCAGCATTCAGTGCACAAACAGCTCTTCCCACAAAGCTGTTTTTAAGTCTGTTTGTTCTGGCCTTAAGTGCCCTGTATCGTCTGCCTGATGGCAATAATTCAAACAAATAGTGTCCAGGATGGGAGGAGTCTCTGATTATAGTCCTTGCCTTCCTGAGACAACAACTTGTATACAGTTCCTCTAATGAAGGCAAGAGACAACCAGTGATCTTCTGGGCTGTGGTGACGACCCTCTGGAGAGCTTTCCTGTCTGTGACTGTGCAGCTGGAAAACCACACACACAGACAGTAGGTCAAAATGCTCTCTATGGAGCAGCGATAGAAGGACACCAGCAGTCTCTGTGGCAGATGGTTATTCCTGAGAACCCTCAGGAAATAGAGTCTCTGCTGTGCCTTCTTGATGGTAGCCATAGTATTTGTGCTCCAAGTCAGGTCGTCTCTCAAATACACACCCAGAAAATGAAATTCAGAGACCCACTCCACACAGTCCCCATCGATGACCGGTGGCTGGATGACTGTTTTCCTCCTTCTATAGTCCACCACCATCTCCTTTGTCTTTGAGGTGTTGAGGATCAAACTGTTCTCCCTACACCAGGCAGACAACCGCTGCACCTCCTCTCTATAGGCGGACTCATCCTCACCAGAAATGAGTCCCACCACAGTAGTATCATCAGCAAACTTAATGATATTGTTGCTGAAGTGAGAGGGGGTGCAGTCATAGGTGTAGAGGGTGTAGAGCAAAAGACTCATCACGCAGCCCTGAGGGGAGCCGGTGCTGAGGCTAATGGCCGAAGAGATGTGAGGGCCAACTCTCACCCTCTGAGAGCGGTCTGTGAGGAAGTCCAAGATCCACCGGCAAATGCAGTGGGACACCCCCAGGTCCAACAACTTAATCACCAGCCTCCTTGGAAGAATGGTATTAAATGCTGAGCTAAAGTCCCCAAAGAGCAGCCTCACATAGCTCCCCTGCTGCTCCAGATGGGACAGAGCAGCAGGTAGAGCCATAATGATGGCATCCTCCGTGGACCTGCTCGCATGAAAAGCAAACTGATGAGGGTCAAAACCCAGGGGGAAGGCAGGAGATGATATAGGCCTGGACTAACTTTTCGAAGCACTTCATAATAATCGGAGTTAGTGCCACCGGGCGATAGTCATTCAGATCACTGATCCTGGTCTTCTTAGGGAGGGGGACAATAATAGAGGACTTCAGCCAGGGGGGGACAGCAGCCTGGCTCAGGGACTGGTTGAAAATGTTTGTAAACACACCAGCTAACTGAGCTGTACATTCCCTCAACACCCGTCCCGAGACGCCATCCGGACCCGCAGCTTTCCTTGAATTCACCCCCCTCAACACCAGCCTCAACTCCTGTTCCTCCAGTGTGAGGACGTGGCTGTTGAGGGCAGGTGAGGGGACGATGACTGTCTCTGGTGGCTGCACTTCAAAACGGGCAAAGAAGCTATTGAGGTTCTCTGCCAGTGAGGCATCACTGTAGTCTGCCAACAGGGTGCTGGGTCGGTGGTTCGTGATGTGCTGAACACCGTGCCACACCCGCCAAGAGTCCTGACTCTGGAAGCAGTCCTCTATTCGCCTCCTATAAGCTGTCTTGGCACATCTGATCCCCTTCTTCAGGTTGGCTCTGGCGGCACTGTACAGCTCCTGTACAGCTGTGTTAACTTGGTGTTAAAGTCAGAACAAGAAGCTGCACTGAAATAGATCTATCTGGGAACAGGCACATTCTGTGTGTTGTTGCTCCAACGAGAGTGGCACGCTGAGTAGGGCGACGAAAGTAGTCCGGTGCGCATATATATATATATATATATATATATATATATACGAGGTCTATTAGAAAAGTATCCGACCTTATTATTTTTTTCAAAAACCATATGGATTTGAATCACGTGTGATTACATCAGACATGCTTGAACCCTCGTGGGCATGCGAGAGTTTTTTCACGCCTGTCGGTTACGTCATTCGCCTGTGGCCCGACATGTGAGTCACATGTCGGCGGGACCTGACCACGGGGGGTCGCGACAGGAAAAACACCTCCGTTGGAAACCTTAACGGGCAAGTTGGAACATGCCCAAGCTGTTAAACAATTTCTCAGTTACTCACTTGTTGAAAGCCATCAAAAGCCGCCTGAATTTTACGAATGGTTTTCAACACGGAGGTGTTTTTCCTGTCGCGGCGCACTTACATGCATAGGTTCATTGGAAAGAGCTTTCAAATGGCCTTAAAACAAGCCTGCATTTATTAAAATCCGTTAAGACATAAGGACGCTAGTGCAAAAAAACAGTTTATTATTGATGACCGGCACATTTCCACCCTTAGTAATGGCGCCTTCCTGTCCTGAGCGACACTAATAGACTGAGGCCCACACGTCCATTCCAGTCTATATTTCCATGGTCACCCTCCCCCTGAGTATTTTCCTATAAAAACGTAAGTAATAGATTTGCCAAGGGATGCCAGTTTCCCGTGGGGTGGCCAGAGTGTTTGCTGGGCCCACATGTGTAAAAGGTTGCCTGGACATTTTGGGTCTTTTATTGTTGAGGAAGACTGGAGGGATTGGGCCTCATGTATCAATGTTGCGCACCTGTGGCGTAAATTTACGGCGTAAACTTGAAATACACCAAAGTCGCCGTGACATGTATCAAGCAGTGCGCACCTGCCCATTTCCGGCGTACACCTGACGTGATCTTGATAAATGCGGCGGTTGGAAACGATCGTAATGATAATAAACACGCCCATAAATATTCAGACTCCGCTTCAGACACACCCTCATTTTACGACATGGAAGCCAGTTGTCCCTCATTAATCGCTGGAGTTACGTTCTAAAAAATAGCCCGAAATACGCGAAACCGCAACATAGTCAGCGTTATTTTTTACAATTATTATAGACGTTTCAAAGCTGTAAAACCCCTCACGACACACTTTATACACTTTCTCAATCAGACATGAACATTTTCTCACTTTTCTCTCGTGTGTAAACACTCTCAAAGTTCAAACCTTAGTAGGAAAATAAGACCAAACTGTTTTCAGGCCCAAACATTTGTTTGAGAAATAAAAATAGAACGTTTTCCTATAAATAATTATGATGGCATTTAGAACTAACGAATTAATTTTAACGATCAACGAACGAGGTTGGACACATAAGAAATGATTAATAGTGACTGAGCAGTATGTCACAGATCGGGCCTCTGCGTCCTGACGCCGCGCCTTTTTCCACTCGCACCTGGCTGCTGCAGGTGTTTGTTTCCGTGTGACAAACACAGTTATGAGTAGTTGTTGGCGCTCTTTTTTCTTCTGGGCAACAAGATTCTTAGAAACAGATACGCAGAACCAGGGCCGTAGGTTTGCATATGGACCATAGGGACAAGTCACAACCAATATTTTGGGATGGCAAAATAGTCCCTACCAATATTTAGCATTTTTGTTTATATAACAAAATCATTCACTATTTTTTTTGCGAACTCGATACTATAATTTTAGTCGTCACGTTTTGTGTTTTCGACGTGTCAGAGTGACAGGGTTACCCATGTTGCAATTTCATTGGCTCACGTTCTTCTCACATGGACGTAAACAAAGCGCATCTCGTGGCAGGCAGCGCTTCATTTGTAAAGTGGGAGGTCCCGGAGCGCAGAGGATGGGTGGCTCCGGTGCAGTGTTGCCAATAATGGAAAAAAATCCAATATGTACGATAATTTCAGTTGGTTGCCCAAACACGCATCTCTCTCTGACACCCAAGAATCATTTTGCAGGTGTTGCACTCAGGCGGCATCAAAGACACACCACACAGGGCTGCTGCAGGCTTTGGCCGCCCGGGACAACGTCATTTGAAAGCCCGCCCCCTCTATACAAAGTAATGAGTTCCCATCCAATCTCTGCCGTGACAGGAAGATTCCCCAACCAACATTTTTTTTTCAAAACTTAATTTCAACAAATGCAATAACAAACTAACAAAACACAAGAGCAAAGAGATATACAAGAAAAATAAAAAAAGAAAGGTTCAAGTTCCTTATGGAGGTGTCAACATTTTTTCTGTGTTCAACAAAATCTGCACAAGTGTCCATGGCATCGGATGACGACAGCGACCTCGAGGTTGAATTCGACTCTTTCTAGTCTGGTAATTAACACGTTTGTGTCCCTTCACAGAAAAAAAAAAAATCTTTCTAGTCTGGTAATTAACATGTTTGTGTCCCTTCACAGAAAAAAAAAAAAATCTTTCTAGTCTGGTAATTAACATGTTTGTGTCCCTTCACAGAAAAAAAAAAAAATCTTTCTAGTCTGGTAATTAACATGTTTGTGTCCCTTCACAGAAAAAAAAAAAAATCTTTCTAGTCTGGTAATTAACATGTTTGTGTCCCTTCACAGAAAAAAAAAAATCTTTCTAGTCTGGTAATTAACACGTTTGTGTCCCTTCACAGAAAAAAAAAAATCTTTCTAGTCTGGTAATTAACATGTTTGTGTCCCTTCACAGAAAAAAAAAAATATTTCTAGTCTGGTAATTAACATGTTTGTGTCCCTTCACAGAAAAAAAAAATCTTTCTAGTCTGGTAATTAACACGTTTGTGTCCCTTCACAGAAAAAAAAAAAATCTTTCTAGTCTGGTAATTAACACGTTTGTGTCCCTTCACAGAAAAAAAAATCTTTCTAGTCTGGTAATTAACATGTTTGTGTCCCTTCACAGAAAAAAAAAATCTTTCTAGTCTGGTAATTAACACGTTTGTGTCCCTTCACAGAAAAAAAAAAATCTTTCTAGTCTGGTAATTAACATGTTTGTGTCCCTTCACAGAAAAAAAAAAATCTTTCTAGTCTGGTAATTAACATGTTTGTGTCCCTTCACAGAAAAAAAAAAAAAATCTTTCTAGTCTGGTAATTAACACGTTTGTGTCCCTTCACAGAAAAAAAAAAAAATCTTTCTAGTCTGGTAATTAACATGTTTGTGTCCCTTCACAGAAAAAAAAAAAAATCTTTCTAGTCTGGTAATTAACACGTTTGTGTCCCTTCACAGAAAAAAAAAAATCTTTCTAGTCTGGTAATTAACATGTTTGTGTCCCTTCACAGAAAAAAAAAAATCTTTCTAGTCTGGTAATTAACACGTTTGTGTCCCTTCACAGAAAAAAAAAAAAAATCTTTCTAGTCTGGTAATTAACACGTTTGTGTCCCTTCACAGAAAAAAAAAAAAATCTTTCTAGTCTGGTAATTAACATGTTTGTGTCCCTTCACAGAAAAAAAAAAAAATCTTTCTAGTCTGGTAATTAACACGTTTGTGTCCCTTCACAGAAAAAAAAAAATCTTTCTAGTCTGGTAATTAACATGTTTGTGTCCCTTCACAGAAAAAAAAAAATCTTTCTAGTCTGGTAATTAACATGTTTGTGTCCCTTCACAGAAAAAAAAAAATCTTTCTAGTCTGGTAATTAACATGTTTGTGTCCCTTCACAGAAAAAAAAAAATCTTTCTAGTCTGGTAATTAACATGTTTGTGTCCCTTCACAGAAAAAAAAATCTTTCTAGTCTGGTAATTAACATGTTTGTGTCCCTTCACAGAAAAAAAAAAATCTTTCTAGTCTGGTAATTAACACGTTTGTGTCCCTTCACAGAAAAAAAAAAATCTTTCTAGTCTGGTAATTAACATGTTTGTGTCCCTTCACAGAAAAAAAAAAATCTTTCTAGTCTGGTAATTAACATGTTTGTGTCCCTTCACAGAAAAAAAAAAATCTTTCTAGTCTGGTAATTAACATGTTTGTGTCCCTTCACAGAAAAAAAAAAATCTTTCTAGTCTGGTAATTAACATGTTTGTGTCCCTTCACAGAAAAAAAAAAATCTTTCTAGTCTGGTAATTAACATGTTTGTGTCCCTTCACAGAAAAAAAAAAAATCTTTCTAGTCTGGTAATTAACATGTTTGTGTCCCTTCACAGAAAAAAAAATCTTTCTAGTCTGGTAATTAACACGTTTGTGTCCCTTCACAGAAAAAAAAATCTTTCTAGTCTGGTAATTAACATGTTTGTGTCCCTTCACAGAAAAAAAAAATCTTTCTAGTCTGGTAATTAACATGTTTGTGTCCCTTCACAGAAAAAAAAAAATCTTTCTAGTCTGGTAATTAACATGTTTGTGTCCCTTCACAGAAAAAAAAAAAAATCTTTCTAGTCTGGTAATTAACATGTTTGTGTCCCTTCACAGAAAAAAAAAAAATCTTTCTAGTCTGGTAATTAACATGTTTGTGTCCCTTCACAGAAAAAAAAAAAATCTTTCTAGTCTGGTAATTAACACGTTTGTGTCCCTTCACAGAAAAAAAAAAAAAATCTTTCTAGTCTGGTAATTAACATGTTTGTGTCCCTTCACAGAAAAAAAAAATCTTTCTAGTCTGGTAATTAACATGTTTGTGTCCCTTCACAGAAAAAAAAAAATCTTTCTAGTCTGGTAATTAACACGTTTGTGTCCCTTCACAGAAAAAAAAAAATCTTTCTAGTCTGGTAATTAACATGTTTGTGTCCCTTCACAGAAAAAAAAAATCTTTCTAGTCTGGTAATTAACATGTTTGTGTCCCTTCACAGAAAAAAAAAAATCTTTCTAGTCTGGTAATTAACACGTTTGTGTCCCTTCACAGAAAAAAAAATCTTTCTAGTCTGGTAATTAACATGTTTGTGTCCCTTCACAGAAAAAAAAAATCTTTCTAGTCTGGTAATTAACACGTTTGTGTCCCTTCACAGAAAAAAAAATCTTTCTAGTCTGGTAATTAACACGTTTGTGTCCCTTCACAGAAAAAAAAAAATCTTTCTAGTCTGGTAATTAACATGTTTGTGTCCCTTCACAGAAAAAAAAAAATCTTTCTAGTCTGGTAATTAACATGTTTGTGTCCCTTCACAGAAAAAAAAAAATCTTTCTAGTCTGGTAATTAACATGTTTGTGTCCCTTCACAGAAAAAAAAAATCTTTCTAGTCTGGTAATTAACACGTTTGTGTCCCTTCACAGAAAAAAAAAAATCTTTCTAGTCTGGTAATTAACATGTTTGTGTCCCTTCACAGAAAAAAAAAAATCTTTCTAGTCTGGTAATTAACATGTTTGTGTCCCTTCACAGAAAAAAAAAATCTTTCTAGTCTGGTAATTAACATGTTTGTGTCCCTTCACAGAAAAAAAAATCTTTCTAGTCTGGTAATTAACATGTTTGTGTCCCTTCACAGAAAAAAAAAATCTTTCTAGTCTGGTAATTAACATGTTTGTGTCCCTTCACAGAAAAAAAAAAATCTTTCTAGTCTGGTAATTAACATGTTTGTGTCCCTTCACAGAAAAAAAAAAAATCTTTCTAGTCTGGTAATTAACACATGTTTGTGTCCCTTCACAGAAAAAAAAAAAATCTTTCTAGTCTGGTAATTAACACATGTTTGTGTCCCTTCACAGAAAAAAAAAAAATCTTTCTAGTCTGGTAATTAACACGTTTGTGTCCCTTCACAGAAAAAAAAAAAAATCTTTCTAGTCTGGTAATTAACACGTTTGTGTCCCTTCACAGAAAAAAAAAAAAAATCTTTCTAGTCTGGTAATTAACACGTTTGTGTCCCTTCACAGAAAAAAAAAAAAAATCTTTCTAGTCTGGTAATTAACACGTTTGTGTCCCTTCACAGAAAAAAAAAAAAAATCTTTCTAGTCTGGTAATTAACACGTTTGTGTCCCTTCACAGAAAAAAAAATCTTTCTAGTCTGGTAATTAACACGTTTGTGTCCCTTCACAGAAAAAAAAAAATCTTTCTAGTCTGGTAATTAACACGTTTGTGTCCCTTCACAGAAAAAAAAAAATCTTTCTAGTCTGGTAATTAACATGTTTGTGTCCCTTCACAGAAAAAAAAAAATCTTTCTAGTCTGGTAATTAACATGTTTGTGTCCCTTCACAGAAAAAAAAAAATCTTTCTAGTCTGGTAATTAACATGTTTGTGTCCCTTCACAGAAAAAAAAAAATCTTTCTAGTCTGGTAATTAACATGTTTGTGTCCCTTCACAAAAAAAAAAAAATCTTTCTAGTCTGGTAATTAACATGTTTGTGTCCCTTCACAGAAAAAAAAAATCTTTCTAGTCTGGTAATTAACATGTTTGTGTCCCTTCACAGAAAAAAAAAAATCTTTCTAGTCTGGTAATTAACATGTTTGTGTCCCTTCACAGAAAAAAAAAATCTTTCTAGTCTGGTAATTAACATGTTTGTGTCCCTTCACAGAAAAAAAAAATCTTTCTAGTCTGGTAATTAACATGTTTGTGTCCCTTCACAGAAAAAAAAAATCTTTCTAGTCTGGTAATTAACATGTTTGTGTCCCTTCACAGAAAAAAAAAAAATCTTTCTAGTCTGGTAATTAACACATGTTTGTGTCCCTTCACAGAAAAAAAAAAAATCTTTCTAGTCTGGTAATTAACACATGTTTGT
Organism: Thalassophryne amazonica; assembly: GCF_902500255.1. Classification (NCBI taxonomy): domain Eukaryota; kingdom Metazoa; phylum Chordata; class Actinopteri; order Batrachoidiformes; family Batrachoididae; genus Thalassophryne; species Thalassophryne amazonica. The sequence goes on along the minus strand of NC_047111.1, from coordinate 113,707,162 downwards.
GTCCCTTCACAGAAAAAAAAAAAATCTTTCTAGTCTGGTAATTAACACGTTTGTGTCCCTTCACAGAAAAAAAAAAAAATCTTTCTAGTCTGGTAATTAACACGTTTGTGTCCCTTCACAGAAAAAAAAAAAAAATCTTTCTAGTCTGGTAATTAACACGTTTGTGTCCCTTCACAGAAAAAAAAAAAAAAATCTTTCTAGTCTGGTAATTAACACGTTTGTGTCCCTTCACAGAAAAAAAAAAAAATCTTTCTAGTCTGGTAATTAACACGTTTGTGTCCCTTCACAGAAAAAAAAATCTTTCTAGTCTGGTAATTAACACGTTTGTGTCCCTTCACAGAAAAAAAAAAAATCTTTCTAGTCTGGTAATTAACATGTTTGTGTCCCTTCACAGAAAAAAAAAAATCTTTCTAGTCTGGTAATTAACATGTTTGTGTCCCTTCACAGAAAAAAAAAAATCTTTCTAGTCTGGTAATTAACATGTTTGTGTCCCTTCACAGAAAAAAAAAAATCTTTCTAGTCTGGTAATTAACACGTTTGTGTCCCTTCACAGAAAAAAAAATCTTTCTAGTCTGGTAATTAACACGTTTGTGTCCCTTCACAGAAAAAAAAAAATCTTTCTAGTCTGGTATTTAACATGTTTGTGTCCCTTCACAGAAAAAAAAAAATCTTTCTAGTCTGGTAATTAACATGTTTGTGTCCCTTCACAGAAAAAAAAAAATCTTTCTAGTCTGGTAATTAACATGTTTGTGTCCCTTCACAGAAAAAAAAAAATCTTTCTAGTCTGGTAATTAACACGTTTGTGTCCCTTCACAGAAAAAAAAATCTTTCTAGTCTGGTAATTAACATGTTTGTGTCCCTTCACAGAAAAAAAAAAATCTTTCTAGTCTGGTAATTAACATGTTTGTGTCCCTTCACAGAAAAAAAAAAATCTTTCTAGTCTGGTAATTAACATGTTTGTGTCCCTTCACAGAAAAAAAAAAAATCTTTCTAGTCTGGTAATTAACACATGTTTGTGTCCCTTCACAGAAAAAAAAAAAATCTTTCTAGTCTGGTAATTAACACGTTTGTGTCCCTTCACAGAAAAAAAAAAAAATCTTTCTAGTCTGGTAATTAACACGTTTGTGTCCCTTCACAGAAAAAAAAAAAAAATCTTTCTAGTCTGGTAATTAACACGTTTGTGTCCCTTCACAGAAAAAAAAAAAAAATCTTTCTAGTCTGGTAATTAACACGTTTGTGTCCCTTCACAGAAAAAAAAAAAATCTTTCTAGTCTGGTAATTAACACGTTTGTGTCCCTTCACAGAAAAAAAAAAAAAATCTTTCTAGTCTGGTAATTAACACGTTTGTGTCCCTTCACAGAAAAAAAAAAAAATCTTTCTAGTCTGGTAATTAACATGTTTGTGTCCCTTCACAGAAAAAAAAAAAAATCTTTCTAGTCTGGTAATTAACACGTTTGTGTCCCTTCACAGAAAAAAAAAAATCTTTCTAGTCTGGTAATTAACATGTTTGTGTCCCTTCACAGAAAAAAAAAAATCTTTCTAGTCTGGTAATTAACATGTTTGTGTCCCTTCACAGAAAAAAAAAAAAATCTTTCTAGTCTGGTAATTAACACGTTTGTGTCCCTTCACAGAAAAAAAAAAAAATCTTTCTAGTCTGGTAATTAACATGTTTGTGTCCCTTCACAGAAAAAAAAAAAAATCTTTCTAGTCTGGTAATTAACACGTTTGTGTCCCTTCACAGAAAAAAAAAAATCTTTCTAGTCTGGTAATTAACATGTTTGTGTCCCTTCACAGAAAAAAAAAAATCTTTCTAGTCTGGTAATTAACATGTTTGTGTCCCTTCACAGAAAAAAAAAAATCTTTCTAGTCTGGTAATTAACATGTTTGTGTCCCTTCACAGAAAAAAAAAAATCTTTCTAGTCTGGTAATTAACATGTTTGTGTCCCTTCACAGAAAAAAAAATCTTTCTAGTCTGGTAATTAACATGTTTGTGTCCCTTCACAGAAAAAAAAAAATCTTTCTAGTCTGGTAATTAACACGTTTGTGTCCCTTCACAGAAAAAAAAAAATCTTTCTAGTCTGGTAATTAACATGTTTGTGTCCCTTCACAGAAAAAAAAAAATTTTTCTAGTCTGGTAATTAACATGTTTGTGTCCCTTCACAGAAAAAAAAAAATCTTTCTAGTCTGGTAATTAACATGTTTGTGTCCCTTCACAGAAAAAAAAAAATCTTTCTAGTCTGGTAATTAACATGTTTGTGTCCCTTCACAGAAAAAAAAAAATCTTTCTAGTCTGGTAATTAACATGTTTGTGTCCCTTCACAGAAAAAAAAAATCTTTCTAGTCTGGTAATTAACACGTTTGTGTCCCTTCACAGAAAAAAAAATCTTTCTAGTCTGGTAATTAACATGTTTGTGTCCCTTCACAGAAAAAAAAATCTTTCTAGTCTGGTAATTAACATGTTTGTGTCCCTTCACAGAAAAAAAAAAATCTTTCTAGTCTGGTAATTAACATGTTTGTGTCCCTTCACAGAAAAAAAAAAAATCTTTCTAGTCTGGTAATTAACATGTTTGTGTCCCTTCACAGAAAAAAAAAAAATCTTTCTAGTCTGGTAATTAACATGTTTGTGTCCCTTCACAGAAAAAAAAAAAATCTTTCTAGTCTGGTAATTAACACGTTTGTGTCCCTTCACAGAAAAAAAAAAAAAATCTTTCTAGTCTGGTAATTAACATGTTTGTGTCCCTTCACAGAAAAAAAAAATCTTTCTAGTCTGGTAATTAACATGTTTGTGTCCCTTCACAGAAAAAAAAAAATCTTTCTAGTCTGGTAATTAACACGTTTGTGTCCCTTCACAGAAAAAAAAATCTTTCTAGTCTGGTAATTAACATGTTTGTGTCCCTTCACAGAAAAAAAAAATCTTTCTAGTCTGGTAATTAACACGTTTGTGTCCCTTCACAGAAAAAAAAATCTTTCTAGTCTGGTAATTAACACGTTTGTGTCCCTTCACAGAAAAAAAAAAATCTTTCTAGTCTGGTAATTAACATGTTTGTGTCCCTTCACAAAAAAAAAAAAATCTTTCTAGTCTGGTAATTAACATGTTTGTGTCCCTTCACAGAAAAAAAAAAATCTTTCTAGTCTGGTAATTAACATGTTTGTGTCCCTTCACAGAAAAAAAAAAATCTTTCTAGTCTGGTAATTAACACGTTTGTGTCCCTTCACAGAAAAAAAAAAATCTTTCTAGTCTGGTAATTAACATGTTTGTGTCCCTTCACAGAAAAAAAAAATCTTTCTAGTCTGGTAATTAACATGTTTGTGTCCCTTCACAGAAAAAAAAAAATCTTTCTAGTCTGGTAATTAACACGTTTGTGTCCCTTCACAGAAAAAAAAATCTTTCTAGTCTGGTAATTAACATGTTTGTGTCCCTTCACAGAAAAAAAAAATCTTTCTAGTCTGGTAATTAACATGTTTGTGTCCCTTCACAGAAAAAAAAAAATCTTTCTAGTCTGGTAATTAACATGTTTGTTTCCCTTCACAGAAAAAAAAAAAATTTTTCTAGTCTGGTAATTAACACATGTTTGTGTCCCTTCACAGAAAAAAAAAAAATCTTTCTAGTCTGGTAATTAACACATGTTTGTGTCCCTTCACAGAAAAAAAAAAAATCTTTCTAGTCTGGTAATTAACACGTTTGTGTCCCTTCACAGAAAAAAAAAAAAATCTTTCTAGTCTGGTAATTAACATGTTTGTGTCCCTTCACAGAAAAAAAAAAAAAATCTTTCTAGTCTGGTAATTAACACGTTTGTGTCCCTTCACAGAAAAAAAAAAAAAATCTTTCTAGTCTGGTAATTAACACGTTTGTGTCCCTTCACAGAAAAAAAAAAAAATCTTTCTAGTCTGGTAATTAACACGTTTGTGTCCCTTCACAGAAAAAAAAATCTTTCTAGTCTGGTAATTAACACGTTTGTGTCCCTTCACAGAAAAAAAAAAAATCTTTCTAGTCTGGTAATTAACATGTTTGTGTCCCTTCACAGAAAAAAAAAAAATCTTTCTAGTCTGGTAATTAACACGTTTGTGTCCCTTCACAGAAAAAAAAAAAAAATCTTTCTAGTCTGGTAATTAACATGTTTGTGTCCCTTCACAGAAAAAAAAAATCTTTCTAGTCTGGTAATTAACATGTTTGTGTCCCTTCACAGAAAAAAAAAAATCTTTCTAGTCTGGTAATTAACACGTTTGTGTCCCTTCACAGAAAAAAAAATCTTTCTAGTCTGGTAATTAACATGTTTGTGTCCCTTCACAGAAAAAAAAAATCTTTCTAGTCTGGTAATTAACACGTTTGTGTCCCTTCACAGAAAAAAAAATCTTTCTAGTCTGGTAATTAACACGTTTGTGTCCCTTCACAGAAAAAAAAAAATCTTTCTAGTCTGGTAATTAACATGTTTGTGTCCCTTCACAGAAAAAAAAAAATCTTTCTAGTCTGGTAATTAACATGTTTGTGTCCCTTCACAGAAAAAAAAAAATCTTTCTAGTCTGGTAATTAACATGTTTGTGTCCCTTCACAGAAAAAAAAAATCTTTCTAGTCTGGTAATTAACATGTTTGTGTCCCTTCACAGAAAAAAAAAATCTTTCTAGTCTGGTAATTAACATGTTTGTGTCCCTTCACAGAAAAAAAAAAATCTTTCTAGTCTGGTAATTAACATGTTTGTGTCCCTTCACAGAAAAAAAAATCTTTCTAGTCTGGTAATTAACATGTTTGTGTCCCTTCACAGAAAAAAAAAATCTTTCTAGTCTGGTAATTAACATGTTTGTGTCCCTTCACAGAAAAAAAAAAATCTTTCTAGTCTGGTAATTAACATGTTTGTGTCCCTTCACAGAAAAAAAAAAAATCTTTCTAGTCTGGTAATTAACACATGTTTGTGTCCCTTCACAGAAAAAAAAAAAATCTTTCTAGTCTGGTAATTAACACATGTTTGTGTCCCTTCACAGAAAAAAAAAAAATCTTTCTAGTCTGGTAATTAACACGTTTGTGTCCCTTCACAGAAAAAAAAAAAAATCTTTCTAGTCTGGTAATTAACACGTTTGTGTCCCTTCACAGAAAAAAAAAAAAAAATCTTTCTAGTCTGGTAATTAACACGTTTGTGTCCCTTCACAGAAAAAAAAAAAAATCTTTCTAGTCTGGTAATTAACACGTTTGTGTCCCTTCACAGAAAAAAAAAAAAATCTTTCTAGTCTGGTAATTAACACGTTTGTGTCCCTTCACAGAAAAAAAAATCTTTCTAGTCTGGTAATTAACACGTTTGTGTCCCTTCACAGAAAAAAAAATCTTTCTAGTCTGGTAATTAACACGTTTGTGTCCCTTCACAGAAAAAAAAATCTTTCTAGTCTGGTAATTAACACGTTTGTGTCCCTTCACAGAAAAAAAAAAAAAATCTTTCTAGTCTGGTAATTAACACGTTTGTGTCCCTTCACAGAAAAAAAAAAAAAATCTTTCTAGTCTGGTAATTAACACGTTTGTGTCCCTTCACAGAAAAAAAAATCTTTCTAGTCTGGTAATTAACACGTTTGTGTCCCTTCACAGAAAAAAAAATCTTTCTAGTCTGGTAATTAACACGTTTGTGTCCCTTCACAGAAAAAAAAATCTTTCTAGTCTGGTAATTAACACGTTTGTGTCCCTTCACAGAAAAAAAAAAAAAATCTTTCTAGTCTGGTAATTAACACGTTTGTGTCCCTTCACAGAAAAAAAAAAAAAAATCTTTCTAGTCTGGTAATTAACACGTTTGTGTCCCTTCACAGAAAAAAAAAAAAATCTTTCTAGTCTGGTAATTAACACGTTTGTGTCCCTTCACAGAAAAAAAAATCTTTCTAGTCTGGTAATTAACACGTTTGTGTCCCTTCACAGAAAAAAAAAAAATCTTTCTAGTCTGGTAATTAACATGTTTGTGTCCCTTCACAGAAAAAAAAAAATCTTTCTAGTCTGGTAATTAACATGTTTGTGTCCCTTCACAGAAAAAAAAAAATCTTTCTAGTCTGGTAATTAACATGTTTGTGTCCCTTCACAGAAAAAAAAAAATCTTTCTAGTCTGGTAATTAACACGTTTGTGTCCCTTCACAGAAAAAAAAATCTTTCTAGTCTGGTAATTAACACGTTTGTGTCCCTTCACAGAAAAAAAAAAATCTTTCTAGTCTGGTAATTAACATGTTTGTGTCCCTTCACAGAAAAAAAAAAATCTTTCTAGTCTGGTAATTAACATGTTTGTGTCCCTTCACAGAAAAAAAAAAATCTTTCTAGTCTGGTAATTAACATGTTTGTGTCCCTTCACAGAAAAAAAAAAATCTTTCTAGTCTGGTAATTAACACGTTTGTGTCCCTTCACAGAAAAAAAAATCTTTCTAGTCTGGTAATTAACATGTTTGTGTCCCTTCACAGAAAAAAAAAAAATCTTTCTAGTCTGGTAATTAACATGTTTGTGTCCCTTCACAGAAAAAAAAAAATCTTTCTAGTCTGGTAATTAACATGTTTGTGTCCCTTCACAGAAAAAAAAAAAATCTTTCTAGTCTGGTAATTAACACATGTTTGTGTCCCTTCACAGAAAAAAAAAAAATCTTTCTAGTCTGGTAATTAACACGTTTGTGTCCCTTCACAGAAAAAAAAAAAAAATCTTTCTAGTCTGGTAATTAACACGTTTGTGTCCCTTCACAGAAAAAAAAAAAAAATCTTTCTAGTCTGGTAATTAACACGTTTGTGTCCCTTCACAGAAAAAAAAAAAAATCTTTCTAGTCTGGTAATTAACACGTTTGTGTCCCTTCACAGAAAAAAAAAAAATCTTTCTAGTCTGGTAATTAACACGTTTGTGTCCCTTCACAGAAAAAAAAAAAAATCTTTCTAGTCTGGTAATTAACACGTTTGTGTCCCTTCACAGAAAAAAAAAAAAAAATCTTTCTAGTCTGGTAATTAACACGTTTGTGTCCCTTCACAGAAAAAAAAAAAATCTTTCTAGTCTGGTAATTAACACGTTTGTGTCCCTTCACAGAAAAAAAAATAAAAATCTTTCTAGTCTGGTAATTAACACGTTTGTGTCCCTTCACAGAAAAAAAAAAAAATCTTTCTAGTCTGGTAATTAACACGTTTGTGTCCCTTCACAGAAAAAAAAATAAAAATCTTTCTAGTCTGGTAATTAACACGTTTGTGTCCCTTCACAGAAAAAAAAAAAAATCTTTCTAGTCTGGTAATTAACACGTTTGTGTCCCTTCACAGAAAAAAAAAAAATCTTTCTAGTCTGGTAGTGCATTTGCTTGTGCATTTGCGTTCTTTTTGTGCCATAGTTTCCCCATTACTATAATTACTGTTTAAAATGTGACATAAAATTCTTTGTAAATTAAAAAAAAAACGCTAAAATAGCTACGTTGTATGCGTTTTGTTTGTGTACGATAATTTCCCCCAAAATACGATAATTTTGAGGTTTTGGTACGATAGTTTCATATTTCATATCTGGCAACACTGCTCCGGGGCAGAAAAACAAGAAGGGCGGGGCTTGTGAACAATGCTGTGCGCCACACTTAAAATAAACTGCACACCCACACAAACACATCTTCACAAATGACACTAACACCCTCCCTTTTCCTCAAAAATTACTACATTTATGTTTGCTGTCTGTCTCTGTACTTTTCTCTCTTTTGCGCTCTTTTTCATACTTTTCCCTCGTTTCAAAAGTCACCGAACGCACTTTACCGTAAGATATGCAACATATAGCATACTGTTGGAGAGCACGGGTTCTTGGCTTGCTGTCAGTGTTGAAATTTTTCAGAGTGACGGTCAAAACGACCCCCTATGAGCAAGCACTTGGCCACAGTGGGAAGGAAAAACTCCCTTTTAACAGGAAGAAACCTCCAGCAGAACCAGGCTCAGGGAGGGGCAGTCTTCTGCTGAGACTGGTTGGGGCTGAGGGAAAAAACCAGGAAAAAGACATGCTGTGGAGGGGGGCAGAGATCGATCACTAATGATTAAATGCAGAGTGATGCATACGGAGCAAAAAGAGAAAGAAACAGTGCATCATGGGAACCCCCCCACAATCTATGTCTAAAGCAGCATAACCAAGGGATGGTCCAGGGTCACCCGATCCAGCCCTAACTATAAGCCTTAGCGAAAAGGAAAGTTTTAAGCCTAATCTTAAAAGTAGAGAGGGTATCTGTCTCCCTGATCTGAATTGGGAGCTGGTTCCACAGGAGAGGAGCCTGAAAGCTGAAGGCTCTGCCTCCCATTCTACTCTTACAAACCCTAGGAACTACAAGTAAGCCCGCAGTCTGAGAGCGAAGCGCTCTAATGGGGTACTATGGTACTACGAGGTCCCTAAGATAAGATGGGACCTGATTATTCAAAACCTTATAAGTAAGAAGAAGAATTTTAAATTCTATTCTAGAATTAACAGGAAGCCAATGAAGAGAGGCCAACACGGGTGAGATATGCTCTCTCCTGCTAGTCCCCGTCAGTACTCTAGCTGCAGCATTCTGAACCAACTGAAGGCTTTTTAGGGAACTTTTAGGACAACCTGATAATAATGAATTACAATAGTCCAGCCTAGAGGAAATAAATGCATGAATTAGTTTTTCAGCATCACTCTGAGACAAGACCTTTCTGATTTTAGAGATATTGCGTAAATGCAAAAAGGCAGTCCTACATATTTGTTTAATATGCGCTTTGAATGACATATCCTGATCAAAAATGACTCCAAGATTTCTCACAGTATTACTAGAGATCAGGGAAATGCCATCCAGAGTAACGATCTGGTTAGACACCATGCTTCTAAGATTTGTGGGGCCAAGTACAATAACTTCAGTTTTATCTGAGTTTAAAAGCAGGAAATTAGAGGTCATCCATGTCGTTATGTCTGTAAGACAATCCTGCAGTTTAGCTAATTGGTGTGTATCCTCTGGCTTCATGGATAGATAAAGCTGGGTATCATCTGCGTAACAATGAAAATTTAAGCAATACCGTCTAATAATACTGCCTAAGGGAAGCATGTATAAAGTGAATAAAATTGGTCCTAGCACAGAACCTTGTGGAACTCCATAATTAACTTTAGTCTGTGAAGAAGATTCCCCATTTACATGAACAAACTGTAATCTATTAGACAAATATGATTCAAACCACCGCAGCGCAGTGCCTTTAATACCTATGACATGCTCTAATCTCTGTAATAAAATTTTATGGTCAACAGTATCAAAAGCAGCACTGAGGTCCAACAGAACAAGCACAGAGATAAGTCCACTGTCCGAAGCCATAAGAAGATCATTTGTAACCTTCACTAATGCTGTTTCTGTACTATGATGAATTCTAAAACCTGACTGAAACTCTTCAAATAGACCATTCCTCTGCAGGTGATCAGTTAGCTGTTTTACAACTACCCTTTCAAGAATTTTTGAGAGAAAAGGAAGGTTGGAGATTGGCCTATAATTAGCTAAGATAGCTGGGTCAAGTGATGGCTTTTTAAGCAATGGTTTAATTACTGCCACCTTAAAGGCCTGTGGTACATAACCAACTAACAAAGATAGATTGATCATATTTAAGATCGAAGCATTAAATAATGGTAGGGCTTCCTTGAGCAGCCTGGTAGGAATGGGGTCTAATAAACATGTTGATGGTTTGGATGAAGTAACTAATGAAAATAACTCAGACAGAACAATCGGAGAGAAAGAGTCTAACCAAATACCGGCATCACTGAAAGCAGCCAAAGATAACGATACATCTTTGGGATGGTTATGAGTAATTTTTTCTCTAATAGTCAAAATTTTGTTAGCAAAGAAAGTCATGAAGTCATTACTAGTTAAAGTTAATGGAATACTCGGCTCAATAGAGCTCTGACTCTTTGTCAGCCTGGCTACAGTGCTGAAAAGAAACCTGGGGTTATTCTTATTTTCTTCAATTAGTGATGAGTAGAAAGATGTCCTAGCTTTACGGAGGGCTTTTTTATAGAGCAACAAACTCTTTTTCCAGGCTAAGTGAAGATCTTCTAAATTAGTGAGACGCCATTTCCTCTCCAACTTACGGGTTATCTGCTTTAAGCTACGAGTTTGTGAGTTATACCACGGAGTCAGGCACTTCTGATTTAAAGCTCTCTTTTTTAGAGGAGCTACAGCATCCAAAGTTGTCTTCAATGGGGATGTAAAACTATTGACGAGATACTCTATCTCACTTACAGAGTTTAGGTAGCTACTCTGCTCTGTGTTGGTATATGACATTAGAGAACATAAAGAAGGAATCATATCCTTAAACCTAGTTACAGCGCTTTCTGAAAGACTTCTAGTGTAATGAAACTTATTCCCCACTGCAGGGTAGTCCATCAGGGTAAATGTAAATGTTATTAAAAAATGATCCGACAGAAGGGAGTTTTCAGGGAATACTGTTAAGTCTTCTATTTCCATACCATAAGTCAGAACAAGATCTAAGATATGATTAAAGTGGTGGGTGGACTCATTTACTTTTTGAGCAAAGCCGATAGAGTCTAATAACAGATTAAATGCAGTGTTGAGGCTGTCATTCTCAGCATCTGTGTGGATGTTAAAATCGCCCACTATAAGTATCTTATCTGAGCTAAGCACTAAGTCAGACAAAAGGTCTGAAAATTCACAGAGAAACTCACAGTAACGACCAGGTGGACGATAGATAATAACAAATAAAACTGGTTTTTGGGACTTCCAATTTGGATGGACAAGACTAAGAGACAAGCTTTCAAATGAATTAAAGCTCTGTCTAGGTTTTTGATTAATTAATAAGCTGGAATGGAAGATTGCTGCTAATCCTCCGCCTCGGCCCATGCTACGAGCATTCTGACAGTTAGTGTGACTCGGGGGTGTTGACTCATTTAAACTAACATATTCATCCTGCTGTAACCAGGTTTCTGTTAGGCAGAATAAATCAATATGTTGATCAATTATTATATCATTTACTAACAGGGACTTAGAAGAGAGAGACCTAATGTTTAATAGACCACATTTAACTGTTTTAGTCTGTGGTGCAATTGAAGGTGCTATATTATTTTTTCTTTTTGAATTTTTATGCTTAAATAGATTTTTGCTGGTTATTGGTAGTCTGGGAGCAGGCACCGTCTCTACGGGGATGGGGTAATGAGGGGATGGCAGGGGGAGAGAAGCTGCAGAGAGGTGTATAAGACCACAGCTCTGCTTCCTGGTCCCAACGCTAGACAGTCACAGTTTGGAGGATCCAAGAAAATTGGCCAGATTTCTAGAAATGAGAGCTGCTCCATCCAAAGTGGGATGGATGCCGTCTCTCCTAACAAGACCAGGTTTTCCCCAGAAGCTTTGCCAATTATCAATGAAGCCCACCTCATTTTTTGGACACCACTCAGACAGCCAGCAATTCAAGGAGAACATGCGGCTAAACATGTCACTCCCGGTCTGATTGGGGAGGGGCCCAGAGAAAACTACAGAGTCTGACATTGTTTTTGCAAAGTTACACACCGATTTAATGTTAATTTTAGTGACCTCCGATTGGCGTAACCGAGTGTCATTACTGCCGACGTGAATTACAATCTTACCAAATTTACGCTTAGCCTTAGCCAGCAATTTCAAATTTCCTTCAATGTCGCCTGCTCTGGCCCCCGGAAGACAATTGACTATGGTTGCTGGTGTCGCTAACTTCACATTTCTCAAAACAGAGTCGCCAATAACCAGAGTTTGATCCTCGGCGAGTGTATCGTTGAGTGGGGAAAAACGGTTAGAGATGTGAACGGGTTGACGGTGTACACGGGGCTTCTGTTTAGGACTACGCTTCCTCCTCACAGTCACCCAGTCGGCCTGCTTTCCCGGCTGCTCGGGATCTGCCAGGGGGGAACTAACGGCGGCTAAGCTACCTTGGTCTGCACCGACTACAGGGGCCTGGCTAGCTGTAGAATTTTCCACGGTGCGGAGCCGAGCCTCCACTTCGCCCAGCCTGGCCTCCAAAGCTACGAATAAGCTGCACTTATTACAAGTACCGTTACTGCTAAAGGAGGCCGAGGAATAACTAAACATTTCACACCCAGAGCAGAGAAGTGCAGGAGAGACAGGAGAAGCCGCCATGCTAAATCGGCTAAGAGCTAGTAGCTATGCAACCTAGCGGATTCCTAAAAACACACAAAGTGAATAATGTGTAAATAATTTAGAGGTGATTCAGCAGAAGGAGTGCTTTAGTTAAGGCACCAAACAGGCCATGAAGCAGCACAGGCAACGCACGACAACAGCGAACGCACGACAACGGTGCTAAAATAAAATAAAAATCGACTAAACACGCTGTGGAGCAGCACAGACAACACACGACAACAGCGAACGCACGACAACGGTGCTAAAATAAAATAAAAATCAACTAAACACGCTGTGGAGCAGCACAGACAACACACGACAACAGTGCTAAAAAAATAAATAAATAAAAACGAAAGCGTTAGCAAGCTAGTTAGCTTGCCAACGCTGATAAAAGTTAGCTGATAAAAGTGCTCTGTCGCGATGTTTCGACCGTTAGAGGTCTTCCTTAGGCGTTGGAGCACAGTAAAAAAGTATATAAAAAAAGTAAAAAGTAAAAAAGTCTTGAAAAAGACTGTTAGTTCAAGTCCAAAGCAGCAGGTAGCAGTCTCTGTGTAAACAGTCCCAACAGAGAGTCAAAATTCTGATGCAATCTCACTCCAGATGCGGATCAAACTTAGTCTACTCATTGAGAGTGCCAGTCTGCACCTCAATGACCTCAATGATGAGGCCGATCTGACAGTCAGAGAGATATGAGAGTCACATACACACACGTAGATGTCAAGTTAAGCTCAGCTCGCTTTCTTTGCAGTCAGCGCTGTGACCACGGATCGTGCTCCATAACAATCCCGCAACAGCGGGATTTGTATTGATTATTATGTAGTATAATCAGGAAAGTGTTATTTATGTAACATATGCATTGATTTGTATAATGGCACTGTTTATTATGTTGATCATTTTCATTTTTATGTGGATTCCAGCGCTGGTTCATTTTGGTGTATAATTTACGACACCTCTCGACTTGGTGTATATTTTCAGCGCAGCTTACGCCAACGACCACAATGATAAATGCCAAGTAGCGCAGCCGTTTTGGCGTACACCCCATATACGCTCAAATATCGCCGTACGCAACGTTGATACATGAGGCCCAATGTGTGTATGCGTGACTGGGTGTGGAGGAACGACAACTCAGTTTTAATTGGTACCGCTGCCTGCTGTCTTATTGTGTTTTTAAGTTTGGTGTTTTGGTTTGAGTTAGTCCATTCAGAGTAGGACATCTGTTTCGCCGTGACGTAGCGTTTAAATGAATGGACTAACTCAGTTTCTTTTATTTTATTTGTCTTGGTTGTATTTGTTTTGTCACTTCCCCCATTTGTTTGCTACACTATTCAGGTTCTGACCATTTTCGACCTCATTTGCCTGCAGTGTTTTTGGGTTAAAGTGAATCTTAATTCATGTTACTGCAGGTTTACCTACTGTTTTGCTGTGAATCCACATTTTCAGTGCATGGTTTTGGATTGGTCAGATCAAGATGAAGTGTAACTTACTGTGGGCTTCATTGTTTATGTAAAGAATAAATATTGTTAAACTTTATTCTGTTTCTGGTCCATTCTATGTACTACTTGTGGTAACATCTGGTGTCACGAACAGGATATAAACGTGGGGAAGTGACTTTTGTTTTATTTTGTTAAGTTAGAAAGACAGCAGGGGCAGAGTGAGACTTCATCTCGCTGTTGACACATGATGGATTCGGCCAGTAACAGTGGAGCTCTGGATGAGGCCAACAGACGGGCCATGTCACAGCGAATTAAAGACTTGGAAAATGAACTGGCTGCACTGCGAGCTGCACGCATGGTTACAGACTCAGAAAGGCCCTCCACTTCGTCAGGAGCAACGGGTGGAGCTGCACAAACTGTAGGACACACAGACACTGTCATCTATGTCCAACAGGACAGGAAAATACTGCTGTTCTCTGGCAGATTGGATGGTACTGATGCATTGACATTGGATGTGTGTGAATTTTCACACACATCCTGAATGTGTGTGAAAAGTCATTTTTGATCAGGATATGTCCTTCAATGCGCATATTAAGCAAATATGTAGGACTGCTTTTTTGCATTTGCGCAATATCTCTAAAATCAGAAAGGTCTTGTCTCAGAGTGATGCTGAAAAACTAATTCATGCATTTATTTCCTCTAGGCTGGACTATTGTAATTCATTATTATCAGGTTGTCCTAAAAGTTCCCTGAAAAGCCTTCAGTTAATTCAAAATGCTGCAGCTAGAGTACTGACGGGGACTAGAAGGAGAGAGCATATCTCACCCATATTGGCCTCTCTTCATTGGCTTCCTGTTAATTCTAGAATAGAATTTAAAATTATTCTTCTTACTTATAAGGTTTTGAATAATCAGGTCCCATCTTATCTTAGGGACCTCGTAGTACCATATCACCCCAATAGAGCGCTTCGCTCTCAGACTGCAGGCTTACTTGTAGTTCCTAGGGTTTGTAAGAGTAGAATGGGAGGCAGAGCCTTCAGCTTTCAGGCTCCTCTCCTGTGGAACCAGCTCCCAATTCAGATCAGGGAGACAGACACCCTCTCTACTTTTAAGATTAGGCTTAAAACTTTCCTTTTTGAAAAAGCTTATAGTTAGGGCTGAATCCCTTAGTTATGCTGCTATAGACTTAGACTGCTGGGGGGTTCCCATGATGCACTGAGTGTTTCTTTCTCTTTTTGCTCTGTATGCACCACTCTGCATTTAATCATTAGTGATCGATCTCTGCTCCCCTCCACAGCATGTCTTTTTCCTGGTTCTCTCCCTCAGCCCCAACCAGTCCCAGCAGAAGACTGCCCCTCCCTGAGCCTGGTTCTGCTGGAGGTTTCTTCCTGTTAAAAGGGAGTTTTTCCTTCCCACTGTCGCCAAGTGCTTGCTCACAGGGGGTCGTTTTGACCGTTGGGGTTTTTCTGTAATTATTGTATGGCTTTTGCTTTACAATATAAAGCGCCTTGGGGCAACTGTTTGTTGTGATTTGGCGCTATATAAATAAAATTGATTTGGATTGGGATTTGGATGAATGGATTGAGAAAATTAGAGATTTTGCGCAAACTAGAGGGCGCAGTGAGAAAGAACGTGCCCAGATAGTGTTTGAACACTTGGAGGGTGCTGCTCGGACTGAGATAAAGTTCTTACCAGCTGTTCAAAGGGAAAATGTTGAATGTATTTTTGAGGTTCTTAAAGAAGTGTATGGTTGTATGCACTCCCGAATTAACATTACAAGGAAAATTTTATAACTGTAAACAGCTAGAGGGTGAGTCTTTGCTTGAATATTCCCATTCTTTAATGGATTTAATGGATTAGGTTGTCAAAACAGATGCACAGGTTGTTGCTAATGATTTACGAGACCAGTTCTGTGATCAAATCAAATCAATTTTATTTATATAGCGCCAAATTACAACAAACAGTTGCCCCAAGGCGCTTTATATTGTAAGGCAAGGCCATACAATAATTACGGAAAAACCCCAACGGTCAAAACGACCCCCTGTGAGCAAGCACTTGGCAACAGTGGGAAGGAAAAACTCCCTTTTAACAGGAAGAAACCTCCAGCAGAACCAGGCTCAGGGAGGGGCAGTCTTCTGCTGGGACTGGTTGGGGCTGAGGGAGAGAACCAGGAAAAAGACATGCTGTGGAGGGGAGCAGAGATCAATCACTAATGATTAAATGCAGAGTGGTGCATACAGAGCAAAAAGAGAAAGAAACAGTGCATCATGGGAACCCCCCAGCAGTCTAAGTCTATAGCAGCATAACTAAGGGATGGTTCAGGGTCACCTGATCCAGCCCTAACTATAAGCTTTAGCAAAAAGGAAAGTTTTAAGCCTAATCTTAAAAGTAGAGAGGGTGTCTGTCTCCCTGATCTGAATTGGGAGCTGGTTCCACAGGAGAGGAGCCTGAAAGCTGAAGGCTCTGCCTCCCATTCTACTCTTACAAACCCTAGGAACTACAAGTAAGCCTGCAGTCTGAGAGCGAAGCGCTCTATTGGGGTGATATGGTACTATGAGGTCCCTAAGATAAGATGGGACCTGATTATTCAAAACCTTATAAGTAAGAAGAAGAATTTTAAATTCTATTCTAGAATTAACAGGAAGCCAATGAAGAGAGGCCAATATGGGTGAGATATGCTCTCTCCTTCTAGTCCCTGTCAGTACTCTAGCTGCAGAAACTTAAAACTGCATTAACCACTACGCCTGTTCTTGCTTATGCAGACTTCCAGAAGCCTTTGGTGTTAGAAGTGGATGCCAGCCATGGAGGGTTAGGAGCGGTCCTCTCTCAGGAACATCAGGGACATATATCTTTTAATGTCGCTCTTTATGCTTCCAAAAGCGATCATGGTGCTAAAACTCAAATTCAGCTTGTCAGCAGTTGCAAATGTACCAGAGACAATACTGGAATTTATCGGTTATCTACATTTTTGGGTCGTTCATCGATTTATCTTTATCTAAGATAACTTTTCAGTTATCTGATTATCTGTTATCGAAGTTAATTTTTTGGTTATCTGTGCCCACCACTGGAATCCACGTTTTCAGTGCATGGTTTTCTTCCTTGTTTATGTAAAGAATAAATATTGTTAAACTTTATTCTGTTTCTGGTCCATTCTATGTACTACCTGTGGTAACATCGACTTTCTACATCTCACAATCACACAAATGCAAAAATAAATCACACAATAAAAAAAATTAATTAATTAATTAAGAAAATGTAAAACTACATGTCGGTCAGGAACTTTTAAAATACACAACAGAAGACTAACATTTGAGAAACCAACGATATAAAAAAACACGTAAAATGTGTGTAATTGAGGTTTAATTTTATTTAATTTATTGTTCTATGGAACTGAGTAGCATGATAATAAAAGGATAAAGTGCAAGCACTTATTTCCATTGTGATACTTGTGATACATGTTCAAAATATGAGTATAAAATCGAATAAACAGTGACAAACTAACACGAACAAGAGTAATGTAATGTCCGTTTGTAACGCAAGAGAACGTACTCTAAAACCTCAGGGGCGTGGCCAAGCAGGATGTTTCCGTGCAGGCAGTTGAATGGTCAGCTGCCGGGTCCTTCGCCTGGAGGTGACATTCATAAAGCGGCTAGAAGGAGCGGAGCAGATTAGCATCACAAACATGGCACAAGCACTGCAAAAAATTGTGGCTAAAGTACCCGGTATGGTTCGAGGTGGGTTAAAGTGTTTTGTTTTTTTTGGCTGGTTGTCTATAAAATGTAATGGGACCTTGAATTGCAGTAATTTAATGTGCGTACACGGAGCTAGCTCTTGGGTAACTTCGGCTAGTTCCTATGTTTCTCCTCGGACTTGGTTTACATTGTGGCCGTCCGGCTGCACGGTTTGAATGTTATTTATACGGTCTCGTAATGCAGTCCGGTCGGTAAGTATTTAGGCAGTGTCAGTGATTCACAGTGGAGTTAAATGAATGAAATAATTAGTATGTGCTTGTACTCTTGATGTTTAACTTTTGTTCAAGGGATTTAAGAAAAATCTCACAATTTAGGCAGTCACTTTTATATACAGTCACCATTTTCAGAGCTCATAAATATTTGGACAAATTTATTATTGTTACAGCCAGTCTTCCACCGTACGGTGGAAACAGTGTCACAGGTCATTTTCACTCTGCACAGCATTGCCACTGTACATAAATGTACATAAAAGTTTCACCTACAGTATGGCCTAGTTGCATCAAGATTATTTTCTTGGTGCAAGTCTTATTTTTTGCTCACAACGTGATGCCAATAAATTATTTAGATTCAGAAACTACAAATATGATTCAAATATAATCACAATAATGGAGAGAATATTTTATTTTAAGGAGAGATCTAAGTTGGAAAAAAAACACATAGTAGAGGCAGATTGTATCTTTGTGATGCTGTGCCATTCTATTTTCTTTTAACACTTGCATAGTGTGCACTTCTTGATTGAAAATTAAAGTGCTATGCCCTTTAGTCTGAAGATGTGAAGCATTTCTCAAAAACTCTGGCAAACTGAAAAATATTTCATGAATAGTTCTGTTGTATCAGTTTTTCCTTCCATCCTTTTACACTCACCATGAAACATTCAATCTTGCCGCAAGACCAAACCCGGAATACGTCATTTGCTGAAAAGCTTCTCTCTTTAGCCAGTATATATTTAGTGTCATTGATTAATTCTTTCTTTACAAGTCAGGGAATGGATATATGGACATTTCCAAGTCACTGAATATGTCTTGCTCTTCACTTACCTGTCATTAATACAAACAGCATGGTAGTGGATGTAAATCTGTCTGGAGTAGCTGGTTCTCAAAAACTGAGTGAATGTACATGAAGGAGAGTGATTGAAACCATCAAGGCACCCAGAGGCTGTGCCTAATGCTGTAAATGGCTGTAATTGTTAAATGATGAATGTGATTTTTTTTTTTTTTTTTGGTCCATTGTCTCTGCAATGATGATGGTTCCAGTATAACAATATATTAATGATTAAGGTTTATGCAATTAGATCAATCAATCAATCAACTCTTTTTTTATATAGCGCCAAATCACAACAAACAGTCGCCCCAAGGCGCTTTACATTGTAAGGCAAGGCCACACAACAATTATGAAAAACCCCAACGGTCAAAACGACCCCCTGTGAGCAAGCACTTGGCTACAGTGGGAAGGAAAAACTCCCTTTTAACAGGAAGAAACCTCCAGCAGAACCAGGCTCAGGGAGGGGCAGTCTTCTGCTGAGACTGGTTGGGGCTGAGGGAAAAGATGACCTGACCAGTGAAGGTGAGACTCTATGATCTTTGAATCAATACTGGTGGAGTTTGTATGAGCTAAGATTTCTACATGAGATAGTGATCATAACTTGTGTTGGTGAAAGCACTCTTAAACCTTGATGTGGCTGCGGTAGGTTGTCCACATTTCTCATCCATAAAGTAGGGAGCTGAGTGCTACTGCATTATAAACCTTCAGCTTGGTAGATAACTTCAATCCTTTCTTGCCAAAGACACGTTGTTGACGTTGGCCAAATGCTACATTTGCTAAATGGTTAATTTGATATATTTATAATCACCACTCGCAAAAGCACCTTTTGATGGTTTAATTTCAAATCCATTGTGGTGTAGTACAGAGGAAACTTCACAAAAATGGTGACACTGTCTAAATGCTAATGGAGCTGTCTAGTTGCCTAGTTCTCAAAGTTTAGTGCTCATAAACACAACAGAGTTAAAAAAAAAAAAAATTGCCAACTCAGTTTATGTATAAATCAAGTTAGTGGTATTGCTCTGTGATGAACTTTTCACTTTGCATATCAGGATCAGGATACATTCTTTCTTCTGGGACTTTTGAGTAGTTTGGTAATCCTGGGTTGTTTAATGGGAAGGTCTCCCATAAATTATGTTTTGTAGCTTTAGAATTTCTGTGAAAACACAGAACTGTGGGACTGTAGAAATATTTAACATTAAATCTCAAACACAAAATGTAAAACAAGCAAACGAAAAAAATGCTGCCTTTTAATATTCATCTTACTGTGAACAAGACTTAAAGAGTTACATTGTGTGTTTGTGGACATAGAAAAAGCTTATGATAGGGTGCCAAGAGAAGAGTTGTGGCATTGTATGAGGAAGTCTGGAGTGGCAGAGAAGTATGTTAGGGTAGTGCAGGACATGTACAAGAATAGTGTGACAGCGGTGAGATGCGCAGTCGGAATGACAGACTCATTCAAGGTGGAGGTGGGATTACACCAAGGATCAGCTCTGAGTCCTTTCTTGTTTGCAGTGGTGATGGACAGGTTGACAGATGAGATCAGACAGGAGTCCCCATGGACTATGATGTTTGCAGATGACATTGTGATCTGCAGTGAGAGTAGAGAGCAAGTTGAGTCTAGTCTGGAGAAGTGGAGATATGCTTTGGAGAGAAGGGGAATGAAAGTCAGTAGAAGCAAGACTGAGTACATGTGTGTGAATGAGAGGGAGCCCAGTGGAATAGTGCAGTTACAAGGAGTAGAAGTGGTGAAAGTAGATGAGTTTAAATATTTGGGGTCAACTGTTCAAAGTAATGGAGAGTGTGGTAGAGAGGTGAAGAAGAGAGTGTAGGCAGGGTGGAGTGGGTGGAGAAAGGTGGCAGGAGTGATTTGTGACCGAAGAATATCAGCAAGAGTGAAGCGGAAAGTTTACAAAACAGTAGTGAGACCAGTTATGTTGTATGGTTTAGAGACAGTGGCACTAACAAAAAGACAGGAGGCAGAGCTGGAGGTGGCAGAGCTGAAGATGTTGAGATTCTCTTTGGGAGTGACAAGAATGGACAAGATTAGGAATGAACATATCAGAGGGACAGCTCAGGTGGGACGGTTTGGAGACAAAGTCAGAGAGGCGAGATTGAGATGGTTTGGACATGTGCAGAGGAGGGACCCAGGGTATATAGGGAGAAGGATGCTGAGGATGGAGCCACCAGGCAGGAGGAGAAGAGGGAGACCAAAGAGGAGGTTCATGGATGTGCTGAAAGAGGACATGCAGGTGGTTGGTGTGACAGAGGAAGATACAGAGGACAGGGTGAGATGGAAACGATTGATCTGCTGTGGCGACCCCTAACTGGAACAGCCGAAAGACAAAGAAGAAGACTGTGAACAAGACTTAATTCTAGACTTTAAATTTTCAAATCTGCTCCTAGCAAGTTAAAACCTGAATAGAAAAATATATCAATGACTCATGTTTTTTTTTTTTTTTTTTTTTTTTTTTTTTTTTATTCTTTGTTTTCCCCCTACAGATTTGCATGTTTTAACATACACTCTTTAGTGACTGTTCAGGTTTCAACAAAGTTGAACTTGGGAGCTGTTTGCTGTTTCTGCGCAAAAACTCAGTGATTCAAACAGAATCACGTTTTAGACTTTATTTGAGTCACATGTTAGTCTTGTCTCCACATGAAAATGACTTTGAACCAATGTGTGTCCTGGAAAAATGTTAAAAAGCAGGTTTTTGATTCACATGTACAGAGCAGGAGGATGGGAGAAAAAAAAAACTGCAGCTGTGATCCTTCCTGATTCGTGTTTGTTTTCTTTTAAGACGATAAACTCTGCACTGAACTATTCATCGTTCTTCACAAAACATGTATAAAAGTCTACATCTAATGGAGAGAAGAAAAACAAAGTGTTTGAAATGTAACGCACACAGTGATGTTGATGTTTGATGATTTATTTATTTAAATCGTACCCTTAGACAGTGATATCATTGAACAGTCAAATGTCACGATTGCGATGCAGTTAATTGTACAGCCCTAGTGATAATGCTGTTTTATAATTTGAAGCTGCTTTTAGACAATGTTTAATTACAGAAAGTACTGAATTGGCATTTGTTTTATGTTGACTTTTTAGACCATCATATGTTTTTATTACTACAACAGAGCAGTTAGCCACATTGCTAACACTATCACTCAGCATATAGATTTGATGATGGCTTTCTCCCCCTCACTGTCAGCCACTGTCAACTACTCCAAACCTCGGTTATCAACCTTCTGGTACTATGCCCGTGTTGAACTGGTCCCTCCGACCCCTGCTGAGGTCCCCAAAGCCATCGAGGAAGCCAAGAACCTGGTCAAAGCTTTCCAGGCAGGAAGGTTCCGTCAAACCACAGTGAAGGTGAGTGTTTCAGTTTAATTTATACAGTGCCTAAACAAAAGTTACCTCGAAGCGCAATACATAAGTTAGCTTTAGGCCTGGGGTCTCCAACACTGATCTTGGAGGACACCTGTCCTACATATTTTCCATGTCTGCCTGCTTGAGTCACACCTCAGCACCAATCAACATTAGTCTTTCCCAGCTCTTGATTGGCTGGGGCACAGCACAACTGGACAAGCTAGGGAAATGTCCTCCATGAGCAGGGTTGGAGAGGCCTGACAGTAGTATTTAAAAACTCCCTCAGTAGTTTTTGATTTTACATGAAGAACCTCTGCATACCACAGTCAGTGGGGTGACCATCTGCTATGGACAGTCTAACAACAACAATCCAGAAAACATGACACAACATTGACATGAGAGTAGCAGCTCAACTACAAGAGCATGTCAACAAAATTAGAATGTGGTGAAAAAGTAGTATAGCTTTGTTATTTTGGAAAATGACGGTTTTATATACTTTGCACATACAAAAACTAAAGTATGTGTGGTTATGTGTTGCTTTTGGAAATCTACAGCTTTGAGACTGCACACACAGTTTGGTGTGCTGCCGGGTTGGGTCACTGGGCTCTATATGGGCATACTAAAACACGATTTATTGCCCATTTAAGAGAATATTCACACTTGTTCTTCTAAGATGCCATGTTGTGGCAGTACTTACTCTGCTGATGTCAACTTCTACAGCTAAAACGTCACTCAGTCAATATTACTGAGTGCTTCAGTTTTACAACAGTTTATATAAACTTTGTTTTATAACAAAGTTGCACTATGTGGAACAGTTGATGAGCCATATGGAAGAAAAAATACTTTACCTGATTTTTTTTAATTTTTTTTATAAAACATTAAAGATAGCTTTGATTGCAGTTTTTATTTATTTATTTTTTTAATTGATGGTAGAGCAGTTAAACTATCAAACATATACATTAAACTGACTTTAATTTCTAGACGTTGCTCTGTAGGAGCAGTGTCTAGGTTGGGACTCTGTATCAGCAGATACACAACATTAAATGACTGATCGGGATCGAGGACAAAAGAAACCTGATTTGGGCATCCCTCGATACAGCAAAGTTGCAGCATTTTGCACAATGTTATATTAAAATTGCAAGTTTTGGCTCTGATGGTTGCTTAAAAAGTGGACTTTTTGTGATGCTCCAGCTTTATTTCTCTAAAATCTCAGAAATTGTTCCCATTTACCTGATATAAAACTGTCTTTGCACTATAGTGGTTCATCTCTCGCTGCCTGTCTTTCCCCATTGTTCAAGTCAAACAACATTCAGTTTGTTCTTGTTGTTGTGGTAAAGGTTGTAAATTTTTAACTTTCAAGGGCTCACACATCGTCATGGTGTGCAGGTGTTGCACTCACAGCCACCAGTGACGGAATATTACAATGTTCCCTCATTGAAAACAATTGAACAGCCAGCCTACCTTCTTTAAGGTGGCTGAGAAGTGCACGGCTGAAACACATTTAGAGTCCCAACACAAATGGCTGGAAAGTGCAATACAAATTTACAAAGGGCCTAAACAACTTTACAAATGACAGATTGTGATGGAAGGGGAATGTGCCAAATGTCTGTCATTTCGTACATTCCCCTTCCGTAACATTCACCATTTGGTGTATTCCCCTTCGGTAAGAATCTCATTTGTAAATTTCTTTTGGCCTTTGGTAAATTTGTATTGCACTTCTCAGCCACTGTACCTTCTGCCACATATAGCCAACATGGGAACACAGCATAAGAAACAGTGATGCATTCTGAGTGCATGTACCTAAACCAAGACCTATAATTATCCTGTCAGCAGCATAGTTATAAGTCAGATGAGTGGCCAAATTATGCTTCCTGCTATACTGCGAGTGTGCAAGTGAGATATAAACCATAAATAGGTGATTTTTTTTTTTTTTTTTTTTTAATTTGGCAGCTGCTTGATTCAAAGGGTTTACTTGTGGACTCCTGTACATGACTGTGTGCCTGTAGTATGTTGGATGGCACAAACTGTATTTCTTGTACAGCTTCAAGTGCAATGCCTGCTTATATTGCAGTAAAACGAAACAGACTGCTGGATGAGCTGTGGCACAAAGGCAGTGCCACCACTCCCCTACACTGTTGGAATACCCTGTGTGACTAATTTAATGAGGCTAATTTGAAATTGGCACATTCTGTAATTTCATTGCCGCACATAGGAATGTCATGATATTGATTCTGAAATGATATATTCTGCCCTTATTAAATGTGTCTTCTGAGCACGAGCTCCCTTATTGCATCATGTTTAGCAGATTTTGGACTGTGCTCTGTAGTCGACTTCTTTCACTTAAAATTCAGTATTGTGCATACCTTCCTGTATGGATCTGAGTTCAGTCACATTTCTTGTGTTGTACACCACTGTATAACTCATGTGTTGTTATAATTAGGGCGGCACACAGCAGGCGCTGCTGACACAGCAGCAGTGCTGGAAAGCACTTTTGCATTTTAGCACCAGTTTAGGCATGTGAGCTGCTGTATCACATGGGTTTGCTGAATGTGGTTGGTATGGAAATAAGATCTGTCAGATGTACTTAATCTTTGCTATTTTATTTAAGGACCTCTGTGCTTTATTTGTCACAAATGTCTGCAGTTAAGGCAAATTAACCAGTAGTTTATTATAATAAACTGGAACTGAGAACATTTCAATACACTGACCATTGCTGGACTTGGAAAATGATATAGACCCAGACAATAACTTCTTCTTCAATATCACTGATATGTGCTGTTACTACACAGAGGACCAGTACAACCAGATCATTAAATCAGATAGTAAATGGTCAATAATTCAATTTAATAGCAGAAGCCTGTATTCAAATTTCAGTGATATCAAGGAATGTTTAAGTCGTTTCACAAAATGATTCAGTGTAATTGCCATATTAAAAACATGGATCAGCGATACAAAAGGAGTGGATTTTAAACTGGATGGGTATGAATTTAACTATATAAATAGAAAGAACAAAAGACTGGAGGAGGAGTAGCTGTGTTTGTTGGTTTAAAAACTTGAATTATAAGGTTGTAGACAGTATGACAAGTGTGATTGATAACTTATTAGAATGCATAACAATTGAAATTTGTAAAGAAAAAACAAAAATGTGATAATTAGCTGTGTATATAGATCACCAGGCTCTAGTATTGAGATATTTAGGAACTGGATTGAAGAAGGGTTTTCAAAAAGTTATTTTTATCTGTGGTGACTTTATTAATGTTATGCTAAATCCAAACAAGCACAAAATGACTGACAAGTTTATTAACACAGTGTACAGTATGGGCTTGTATCCAAAAATCACTAGACCCAGCAGAATCACATCCCATTGTGCCACTTTAATCAATAACATATTCACCAATGACATTGAGAATAATACAGTGAGTGGGTTATTAATCAGTGATGTCTCGGATCACCTACCAGTGTCTATGACAGCAACTACAAGAGGAAACTAGAAGAGAAGAAACGATGACTGCACTGAGGAATGACTTACTGGTACAAAACTGGAATATTGTATACAGAGAAGTTGATGTTGATCGTGCATACCAGTTGGTTTTAAGAGCATTCACATCATTGTATGATTTAAAAACTGTCCATTAAAACAATACTGTAAAAAACAGAAATACACTGATCGACCATGGACCACAAAGGGATTGAAAAAAGCCTGTAAAAAGAAAAAACATTGTATGGAGGACTCATAAAACAAAGAACTGAAAAGGCTGAACACAAAATATGTTAACTAATATTATAAGGTTATGGAGGAAAGAAAACTATAGTCAAATTTTAAATAATAACATAAATAATATTAAAGGAATATGGGACATTTAATAGTATAATTAAAAGTGGTTCTAATCAGTTATCCTGCATATTTTATTGATAACATTAAAAAGGATAATATGGATGATGTCGTTAATAGCTTTAATGAATTCTTTGTGAGTGTCGGCTGAAAAAATCCTTGATCATTGTCATCTGAGGATTGGAATGATAAGATCAATGAGAGGAATCTTAGCTCAATATTCCTTACACCAGTGGAAGGAAAAGAAATAATAGATTTTGTACATGTATGTGTAAGTAGAAAACATCTACTGACTGTAATGAAATTGATATGAAAGTTGTAAAAAAAAAAAAAAAGGTCATCAAGGGGATCTCAGAACCACTAACATATATCTGTAACTTGTCATTCCAAAATGGTAAATTTCCAAACAAAATGTAAATGGCAAAAGCTCTGTCACTGTATAAAGCTGGAGATTGATACCAATTCACAAATTATAGGCCTGTTTCTTTACTTCCACAATTCTCTAAAATTCTAGAAAAAAATTTCAATAACAGATTAGACAAATTCATAGAAAAACATAAACTACTTTCAGACAGTCAATACAGATTCAGATCAAACAGCTCAACTGCACTGGCAATAATTGAATCAATTAAGGAAGTCGCAAGCGCAATAGATAAACAGTATGCAGTGGGAATATTCATTGATCTTAAAAAAGCTTTTCACACAATCATAAAATATTAATCAATAAAGTGGAATGGTATGGGATTCAGGGGGTGGTATTGCACTGGGTGAGACGTTATCTTGGAAGCAGGAAACAATTTGTGAAGATGGGAGAATATATCATCATGCTTGGTCATTGTTTGTGGTGTCCCCCAGGGGTCAGAACTGGGCCCGAAATTGTTTATCTACAACCCCTGGCAAAAATTATGGAATCACCGGCCTCAGAGGATGTTCATTCAGTTGTTTAATTTTGTAGAAAAAAAGCAGATCACAGACATGACACAAAACTAAAGTCATTTCAAATGGCAACTTTCTGGCTTTAAGAAACACTATAAGAAATCAAGAAAAAAAGATTGTGGCAGTCAGTAACGGTTACTTTTTTAGACCAAGCAGAGGAAAAAAATATGGACTCACTCAATTCTGAGGAAAAAGTTATGGAATCACCCTGTAAATTTTCATCCCCCAAATTAACACCTGCATCAAATCAGATCTGCTCATTGACATTGACCCTATGCCATGACATTGACCCTATGTGTCTTTTTGCAAGGAATGTTTTTGCAGTTTTTGCTCTATGGCAAGATGCATTATCATCTTGAAAAATGATTTCATCATCCCCAAACATCCTTTCAATTGTCCAAAATATCAACATAAACCTGTGCATTTATTGGTGATGTAATGACAGCCATCTCCCCAGTGCCTTTACCTGACATGCAGCTCCATATCATCAATGACTGTGGAAATTTACATGTTCTCTTCAGGCAATCATCTTTATAAATCTCATTGGAAAGGCACCAAACAAAAGTTCCAGCATCATCACCTTGCCCAATGCAGATTCGAGATTCATCACTGAATATGACTTTCATCCAGTCATCCACAGTCCACAATTGCTTTTCCTTAGCCCATTGTAACCTTGTTTTTTTCTGTTTAGGTGTTAATGATGCCTTTCGTTTAGCTTTTCTGTATGTAAATCCCATTTCCTTTAGGCGGTTTCTTACAGTTCGGTCACAGACGTTGACTCCAGTTTCCTCCTATTCGTTCCTCATTTGTTTTGTTGTACATTTTTTGATTTTTGAGACATATTGCTTTAAGTTTTCTGTCTTGACGCTTTGATGTCTTCCTTGGTCTACCAGTATGTTTGCCTTTAACAACCTTCCCATGTTGTTTGTATTTGGTCCAGAGTTTAGACACAGCTGACTGTGAACAACCAACATCTTTTGCAACATTGCGTGTTGATTTACTCTCTTTTAAGAGTTTGATAATCCTCTCCTTTGTTTCAATTGACATCTCTCGTGTTGGAGCCATGATTCATGTCAGTCCACTTGGTGCAACAGCTCTCCAAGGTGTGTTCACTCCTTTTTAGATGCAGACTAACGAGCAGATCTGATATGATGCAGGTGTTAGTTTCGGGGATGAAAATTTACAGGGTGATTCCATAATTTTTTCCTCAGAATTGAGTGATTCCATATTTTTTTTCCTCTGCTTGGTCTAAAAAAGTAATCGTTACTGACTGCCACAATCTTTTTTTTCTTGATTTCTTATAGTGTTTCTTAAAGCCAGAAAGTTGCCATTTGAAATGACTTTAGTTTTGTGTCATGTCTGTGATCTGCTTTTTTTCTACAAAATTAAACAACTGAATGAACATCCTCCGAGGCCGGTGATTCCATCATTTTTGCCAGGGGTTGTATATTCTTAGCGTGGAGGTCCCATTTTTTTTTTTTTTTTGTCTTCAGTGTTTTCTGGATCTATTCACCTCATACATCATCTCTACGCTCTTGATCTTCCCATATCCTCTGTAGTTAACGGACGTACATCATGCCTCTTTCACAAATCCCCTTAATTGCCCACATTTTGCGGTTAATTAGAACCGCGGATCCGTAATATACTGCCAATTTCCTCCAGATGACGTTTTCGCCTAGCGAGTATGATTCTGTCTAGCTTCCATGTAAGACATTCGATGCATTTTCACTGAGGACTGCTTTTTTTTTTCTTTTTTTTTTTTTGGTCCATATGTCATCGAGGTAGGTCATTGAAAATTATCTGAAGATGCTATGGGCCCCGTTTTGACACCGAAAATAGTGCTCAGACAAGCCCCCCCCCCCATGTATAAAAACAGTATAGTTTTGTGAAAGCATTACAAACAAATGTCAGCATGTTATTACACTTTCTTTCCAGTCTTGCCTTGAATTTCATGCATTTTCATAATTCATTATAATCTGTCATTCCCATCATACTTCAGTATACACTAGGTAGTGCTGTTACTGCTGCAAATGTCTTTTACTGCCACCTGGTGTTGTGATAGATTAATTTTGACAACTTAATAACATAATCAGAAAAAAAGTTACATCCATTTTCATTACACTACAGAGTCAGTCATTTCATAATTATTAGGACTTAAAAAAAAGATGAAGTTTAACCTTCTTAAATAAGGGCTCAGTGTGTCTGTTATAGCTGCTAGTTCAAAATCCTTTGAAAGCTTTCTTTTGGTAAAATGGACCATTTATATAGCACTGCATTTATATAGCACTTTTCCATCTGCATCAGACGCTCAAAGCGCTTTACAAATAATGCCTCACATTCATCCCAATGTGAGGGGGCTGCCATGCAAGGTGGTCACTACACACTGGGAGCAAGGGGATTAAGGACCTTGCCCAAGGGCCCTTAGTGATTCTCCAGTCAGGCTTGGATTTGAACCAAGGATCTTCTGGTCTCAAGCCCAACACCTTAACCACTAGACCATCACCTCCCCCGTGAAACAGAAGCTAATACGTAGTCTCAGTATACTGCTGCACAGTCAGTCAGTGACTCATGATTAGTACACTCTTTGGTCACCATTGGAAGGACGGGTAGTTTACTAGTTCTTTATATAAATGATATTTCTAAGGTATGAAAAACATTAAAACTAGTATTGTTTGCTGATGACAAATACATTTTGTTCTCGGGGGAATTTATAAGAACTACTGTGGACAGTTACTGCAGAAATGTACAAATTAAAGAGGTGGCTTGATGGGAACAAATTATCATTAAACTTAAGTAAAACTAAAATCATGTTATTTGGTAACTGTAATAAGGAGACTCAAGTGCAGGTAGAAATAGTGTGGATATAGAAAGAGTTCGTAAAACTTAAGTTTCTTGCTGTAATAATAGATGATAAACTGAAAACCCCACTCAAAACATCTATAAAAAATAAACTGTCAAGAAGTATCTTAGTACACAGTAAGGCCAAATCCATTCTGGACTACACACCACTCCACATTCTCTATTGTTCACTGGTTTTACCATATTTAATTTACTGCGCAGATGTTTGTGCCAATACTTTTAAATGTACACTACACTCACTATTGATATGACAAAAAAGTGCCATGAGGATAATTCATAATGCCAGTTACAAAGAACATAGTACAACTTCACTATTCTTAAAATCAAAAACATTAAAATGTAATGATCTGGTTCATCTACAAACAGCACAAATTATGTATAAAGCAGCAAATAATCTACTTCCTTGGAATATTCAAAAATTGTTTTAAAAAAAAAGAGATGGGGATTATAATCTGAGGGGGGAGTATAAACTAAAACATCTACGGCTTCATACAACATTAAAAAGTTTTGAATATAAATATATGGAGTGAAGCTGTGGAACAGATTGGGGGCGGAGCTCAAGCAATGTCCAAGCATGACCCAGTTCAAACGGCGGTATAAAAACATGGTTTTTCACAGGGTACAGCGAGGATGAAGGGCTTTGATGTGGTCACCAGTTGTTCACGTATCCATTTATTACTTACTTACTATTGTTTTCTTTTTTTTGTCTGTAAATATGCAGATATGTAAATATGTATAATCATGAGATGTTAGTAGGTATTTACATACATTTAGCTGCAAATTAGTTTGAAAGCATATTTTGAAATCAACTGATAAGAAAAGGACTTAGATAGGACAAGGGGTAGGATTGAATAAGCATACGCTTCTTCCTGCCCCCTTTCCGACATGTTATATTGACATTATTCTTTTTTTTTTTTGTCTTATGCATTGTATATTGTTGCTTTTCTGTGTTTGTTGTCATTCTGCTTTATTTGTTTTTCATGCCTGAAATAAAACTTTCATTCATTCATAATGTAGTTTATGCTGTAAAATAAATGAATAACATTGTAAACTAACAATTACACAACTATATCTATAGCAAATGTATTTGACTTTTTAAGTTTGGCATGAAGCAAATTATATAAAATCTAATTCTGCTTTCTTCTTACAGGATGCAATACGGAATGGACTGGTGGCCACTGAAGTATTGATGTGGTTCTATATTGGAGAATGCATTGGCAAAGGTGGCATTATTGGCTACAATGTATGAATTTAGGACTTTTTTTCCCCTGAGTTTTTGCGGTCAAGTTCATGCATACTTCATGGGATCTAATAAACAAATGTCTATTGGTTTAAAAAAAAAATGCTTATTTTCTGACTCATGTTTGTAATTTGAAGTTATACTTATTTTTATTTAACTGAAAAGAAAAAAAAAAGCCATTGTGCATAAATGGAGGGGGAGTATGGCCGGGAGCACTGGATGTGGGTTCAAACTGTTCTGTAATTGTCTAGATGGGAGCAGAAATGGTGTGGGGGCCATCCTGAAGTACAAATACATTGGAAGTGACAGGAGTATCTGTTAGTGATGGGTGTCAGTCATCTGGAATTCAAAGAGATGCTGTATGTCATAACACCCACAACAACGGTCTGTGATCTAAGAGAAAGATTGTGGGATGAGTTACTTGAGACAGTAGAGTACTCAAGGAAGAAACTGGTGTTTACACAAAGACCTTTGCTGGTGATTAATAATTGTGTCCTTTGGTGCTGGATATTTAATTCATACTTGTACACAAGATGCAGCAGCCAGTTGCTGCCACTTTTAATATACAAACTACACAACGCGTAATATTTGGCAAATTTGAGAGGAATGACTCCCTATTTGGGTTAAAAAAAAGATTAGAAAAAAAAAAAAAATCCGTACCCATATTCTCAGTTTTGGTTGGTGGTGCAAGAAATGGGATTGAAATGAGTGTTTGAAACACTTCATTAGAATACCTAACTGGAAGAAAAGGCTGGTCTAGGCTGAATACATAGTTGAGGGGATGCATACTTGAGGATCTTTGGATGCCAAAAGAGAATATGTTTGAAACTAAAGAAATTGATATAATTGGTGGTCAGACTATTCAAATGTGGTCCAGCAGAGGGTCCTGATGGGCAGCATATCTGTAGATGTTTAGGAGTGGTGGGACAACTATGAAGAGACAGTGTCCTGGGTGTCTGCCAAAGTTCTACAAAAGCAATGATTTGGAAAAAAAAAAAATCTGTCACTGTCTTGTCAGTTTTGATGGGCAGTGCGAAACATGTTGGGGAGGTGATGGTCTAGTGATTAAGGTGTTGGGCTTGAGACCAGAGGATCATCGGTTAAAATCCCAGCCTGACCGGAAAATCACTAAGGGCCCTTGAGCAAGGTCCTTAATCCCCTAGTTGCTCTTGGTGTGTACTGAGTACCTTGTATGGCAGCACCCTCACATCGGGGTGAATGTGAGGCATTATTGTAAAGTGCTTTGAGCGTCCTGATGCAGATGGAAAAGTGCGATATAAATGCAGTCCATTTACCATTTAACGTATTGGAAATTAGTGTTTCAGACATTTAATGAGACTGGCCAACTTGAAGGAAACAATGCTGAAGACCAAGAACATGCTTTGAGGATCCTCAGATGCATAAAGAGAATGTGGCTGAAACTAAAATGAACTTTGAAAATCTAACTGGTCAGACTTTATTCATGTCCTCCAGCAGAGGTCCCCTTATTTTTATTACTTGAAAAACATGAAACCAAGATATAGGATGGTGATGTGCATTTCACATAAAGATTGAGACAGAGAGAAAGCATAATAAGAGGCACAGACAGACGAGCAATATGACTAACATACAGCATGACTAACAAACAGGCATCATTACAAACAGTTAACAAAAGACATACAACACAGACATCAGCATGGACAAAGATAGACCCGAAGAGTACAAGGGGATTTAATGTAAACTGTAGTTCTTGACCAGGTTTATTGTCTTTATGGCTTTTTTGTTTGGTATGTTATTTAAAGTTCTGAGGTAGGTGTTGGTTTCAATTATCCATAGTTTGAGAAGGGGTTTAGAATGACTGAATTTGTGTATATGATATTTGCCAAGTAATATACGAGTATATATAAATACTTGTGTTTTCTGCTGTGGCTTCAGCAAATTAGCCCCTCGAAGTATGTTCAAAGTGTAGTTTGAATGAAGTTCTTGTTTTAAATTATTCGTCATTTAAAAAGTGTCACAGTAAAACTCATAAACGTATAAAACTCAAATAGCACAGTAAAAGTCATCAAACACAAATGGTCAATCAATTAAAAAACAAACACCGTAAAATAATCATAGAATTCCATTGGCGTAATAACACTTGGAGCAAATTACCACATGATGAGGGAGGCTGTTCCACAAAGTTACAATGAAATATAAAATATTTTCTTGAGTCATATCTGCATATTTGCACCTCAAAAATGTGAGAGTGATCTCTCTCAAACATGAATAAACTCTATTTTGGAATATATATATATATATCGCCTTTATTGTCATTGTAATTTGCATTATGAGATTTGAGTGCAACTCCAAAAAGGTGCTGTGTGTGACACCTGTTCACACAATCAATCACACTCCAACCTGTCCACCATAGCCAAGACCAAAGAGCTGTCTAAGGACACCAGGGACAAAACTGTAGATCTGCACAAGGCTGGGATGGACTACAGGACAACAGGCAAGCAGCTTGGTAGAAGACAACAACTGTTATGATTATTTATTAGAAAGTGGAAGAAACACAAGTTGACTGTCAATCTCCCTCGGTCTGGGATTCCATGCAAAATCTCACTTTGCGGGGTAAGGATGATTCTGAGAAAGCTCAGAACTACACAGGAGGACCTGGTCAATGACCTGAAGAGAGCTGGGACCACAGTCACAAAGATTACATTAGTAACATGATGCTGTCATGGTTTAAAATCCTGCAGGGCAGCAAGGTCCCCCTGCTCAAGCCAGCACATGTCCAGGCCCGTTTGAAGTTCACCAGTGACCATCTGGATGATCCAGAGGAGGCATGGGAGAAGGTCATGTGGTCAGATGAGACCAGAATAGAGCTTTTTGGAATCAACTCCACTTACCGTGTTTAGAGGATAAGAACAACCCCAAGAAAACCATCCCAACCATGAAGCATGGGGGTGGAAACATCATACTCTGGGGGTGCTCTTCTGCAAAGGGGACAGGACGACTGCACCGTATTGAAGGGAGGATGGATGGGGTCATGTATTGTGAGATTTTGACAAACAACCTCCTTCCCTCAGTAAGAGCATTGAAGATGGGTCATGGCTGGGTCTTCAGCATGACAATGACACAGCCAGGGCAACTAAGGAGAGGCTCCGTAAGAAGCATTTCAAGGTCCTGGAGTGGCCTGGCCAGTCTCCAGACCTGAACTCAATAGAAAATCTTTGGAGGGAGCTGAAACGCCAAACCTGAAAGATCTAGAGAAGATCTGTATGGAGGAGTGGACCAAAATCCCTGCTGCAGTGTGTGAAAACCTGGTGAAAAACTACAGGAAACGTTTGACCTCTGTAAGTGCAAACAAAGGCTACTGTACCAAATATTAACATTGATTTTCACAGGTGTTCAAATACTTATTTGCAGCAGTAACATACAAATAAATTATTTAAAAAAAATCATACATTGTGATTTCTGGATTTTTTTTTTTTTTTTTTTTTTTTGATTATGTCTCTCACAGTGAACATGGACCTAAGATGAAAATTTCAGACCCCTCCATGATTTCTAAGTGGGAGAACTTGCAAAATCGCAGGGTGTTCTCCACCCTGAGCAGTTTACAAAGGAGCAGTTGTTAAGTTTAGCTGCACATTATATAACATTGATACGTCTGGTTGGAGCAAACGTCTCAAAGATAATGTTAGGGATGAACTCTGTGCTTCACTTATTGAGAAAGGCCTGTTTGAACCACCATCAGACTTGTTGGCCCATCCTTCTGTGGACAGCGTGACCTTAAATGTTGAGTCTACAATTTCATCACTGGACTCTTCTGATCCCTCAATAGAGGTGAGACTAAAAGAACTAAGTCTTAAAGAATGAGAGCTGCAGCTAAAAGAGATTTATTTAGACCATGAATGTTTGTTAGAAACGCAAGACTGGTTCCTCCTTTTGTAGAAAAAGATGTTGAGAAATATTTTCCACATTTTGAGCTTGTTGCCACCATTTCCAGATGGCCTAAGCATTTTTGGACCTTACTCTTGCAGAGTGTTCTAGTTGGGAAAGCTCAAGAAGCTTATTCATCTTTAACGGTGACGGAAAGTGAAAATTACGACATTGTTAAAAATGCTATTCTTCAAGCCTGTGAGCTGGTTCCTGAAGCATATCGTCAGCGATTTAGAGGTCTAGTTAAACTTGAAAGCCAGACATATGATGAATTTGCAAGAGAGAAAGAAACACTCTTCAATCGATGATGTTCATCTCATAAAGTTGAATCAGTAGATGAGTTGAAACAGTTGATTCTCTTAGAGGACTTTAAAAACTGTTTGCCTGGAGTGGTTTGCACATACATGCTGCTTTCAGTGATGCCGGTATTTGGTTAGACTCTTTCTCTCAGATTGTTCTGTCTGAGTTATTTTCATTAGTTACTTAATCCAAACCATCAACATGTTTATTAGACCCCATTCCTACCAGGCTGCTCAAGGAAGCCCTACCATTATTTAATGCTTCGATCTTAAATATGATCAACTTATCTTTGTTAGTTGGCTATGTACCACAGGCTTTTAAGGTGGCAGTAATTAAACCATTACTTAAAAAGCCATCACTTGACCCAGCTATCTTAGCTAATTATAGGCCAATCTCCAACCTTCCTTTTCTCTCAAAAATTCTTGAAAGGGTAGTTGTAAAACAGCTAACTGATCATCTGCAGAGGAATGGTCTATTTGAAGAGTTTCAGTCAGGTTTTAGAATTCATCATAGTACAGAAACAGCATTAGTGAAGGTTACAAATGATCTTCTTATGGCCTCGGACAGTGGACTCATCTCTGTGCTTGTTCTGTTAGACCTCAGTGCTGCTTTTGATACTGTTGACCATAAAATTTTATTACAGAGATTAGAGCATGCCATAGGTATTAAAGGCACTGCACTGCGGTGGTTTGAATCATATTTGTCTAATAGATTACAATTTGTTCATGTAAATGGGGAATCTTCTTCACAGACTAAAGTTAATTATGGAGTTCCACAAGGTTCTGTGCTAGGACCAATTTTATTCACTATACATGCTTCCCTTAGGCAGTATTATTAGATGGTATTGCTTAAATTTTCATTGTTACGCAGATGATACCCAGCTTTATCTATCCATGAAGCCAGAGGACACACACCAATTAGCTAAACTGCAGGATTGTCTTACAGACATAAAGACATGGATGACCTCTAATTTCCTGCTTTTAAACTCAGATAAAACTGAAGTTATTGTACTTGGCCCCACAAATCTTAGAAACATGGTGTCTAACCAGATCCTTACTGTGGATGGCATTACCCTGACCTCTAGTAATACTGTGAGAAATCTTGGAGTCATTTTTGATCAGGATATGTCATTCAAAGCGCATATTAAACAAATATGTAGGACTGCTTTTTTGCATTTACGCAATATCTCTAAAATCAGAAAGGTCTTGTCTCAGAGTGATGCTGAAAAACTAATTCATGCATTTATTTCCTCTAGGCTGGACTATTGTAATTCATTATTATCAGGTTGTCCTAAAAGTTCCCTAAAAAGCCTTCAGTTAATTCAAAATGCTGCAGCTAGAGTACTGACGGGGACTAGAAGGAGAGAGCATATCTCACCCATATTGGCCTCTCTTCATTGGCTTCCTGTTAATTCTAGAATAGAATTTAAAATTCTTCTTCTTACTTATAAGGTTTTGAATAATCAGGTCCCATCTTATCTTAGGGACCTCGTAGTACCATATCACCCCAATAGAGCGCTTCGCTCTCAGACTGCAGGCTTACTTGTAGTTCCTAGGGTTTGTAAGAGTAGAATGGGAGGCAGAGCCTTCAGCTTTCAGGCTCCTCTCCTGTGGAACCAGCTCCCAATTCAGATCAGGGAGACAGACACCCTCTCTACTTTTAAGATTAGGCTTAAAACTTTCCTTTTTGCTAAAGCTTATAGTTAGGGCTGGATCAGGTGACCCTGAACCATCCCTTAGTTATGCTGCTATAGACGTAGACTGCTGGGGGGTTCCCATGATGCACTGTTTCTTTCTCTTTTTGCTCTGTATGCACCACTCTGCATTTAATCATTAGTGATCGATCTCTGCTCCCCTCCACAGCATGTCTTTTTCCTGGTTCTCTCCCTCAGCCCCAACCAGTCCCAGCAGAAGACTGCCCCTCCCTGAGCCTGGTTCTGCTGGAGGTTTCTTCCTGTTAAAAGGGAGTTTTTCCTTCCCACTGTAGCCAAGTGCTTGCTCACAGGGGGTCGTTTTGACCGTTGGGGTTTTACATAATTATTGTATGGCCTTGCCTTACAATATAAAGCGCCTTGGGGCAACTGTTTGTTGTGATTTGGCGCTATATAAAAAAATTGATTGATTGATTGATTGATACATCGCTGAGCAGAAAGTTGACACTCTTTCCAAAGCTGCAGTGCTGAGTGATGAGTTTGTGTTGACTTAAATCAAGTTTTAACATTGAGAAGAATGAGTCTAAACTGAAATCTTTTAGGCCGAACGCTTCATCTCATGGTCCTGGCTTTAAAAAGACTTCTACCACTGGCAATGGTTTCAATGAGAAACTTTGTTTCTATAAGAAACCTGGCCACCTGACTGCTGACTGTCCCAGCCCAAGCAAAAAGAAATCTAAACCTTTGGCTTTTCTAAAGACTGAACAAGGTTTGAGTTTGAGTCAGGAGGTTGTGCCCAAGTCGAGGAGTGAAGTGGCCTGTTCCTCTTTATTTTTAATGGATGGTTTTGTGTCCTTGGTTTCAAATCCTAGCACGAAGTGCCCAAAAAAAATCTGGAGGGATAGTGGAGCTTTTCTGTCAGTAATTTTGCAGGATGTTCTTCCCTTTTCTGAGCTGTCAGAGTTACCATGTAGTGCGACTGTGCAGGGTTTTGGGGGCTTTGCCTCTACATACTGTGAACCTGCACACTGCATTAGTTTCTGGAAATGTTCCTGTAGCTGTGTGCTCCTCCATTCCTATGGAGGATGTGTCCATGATTCTCGGAAATGACTTGGCCGGTGACAAGGTCTTGGCTGCCCCGTGGTGGTCTCCACTCCTACATTGTGTGAGTTCCCAGATTAAATGCAGCAGCAATATCCTGATGCTTTTCCTGCCTGTGTGATCATTCGTGCCGTATCTTAACAACTCTTGACTAAGAGTGATGTTGAGGTTGATCTGTCTGACACATTCCTAGCCAAAGGGAATACTTTTGGTTTTACTGAACATTTTCCTTCTCACAGTGAGCTGAAGTCCAAATTGTTGTTCTTGAAGTTTATGGTATTGAGATTCTCAAACTTGCTCATGACCATAGTTTAGCAGGACATATGGGTGTAAAGAAAACGCTAGATAGTGAGGAGACACTTCTGTTGGCCTGGGGTTAAGTCTGATGTTTCACACTATTGTAAAACCTGTCATGTGTGTCAGATTGTGGGTAAGTCTAATCAGACGATTCCCAAAGCCCCATTAAATCCTATTCCAGTTACTGGAGAGCCTTTTGAACACATCTTGGTAGATTGTGTGGGACCTCTTCCTCGAACAAAATCTGGTAACCAGTATCTTCTAACAGTTATGTGTGTGGCTACTCATTTCCTTTAGGCTGTTACCCTCAGAAGGATTACAGCCGTCACTATTTAAGTTTTTCACTCTGTTTGGCCTTCCAAAGGTGGTGCAGACTGACCAAGGGTCCAATTTTATGTCCAAGATTTTCTCTCAGGTGCTTCAGCAGTTGTCAATTAAACATTGCACATCCTCTGCTTACCACCCTGAGTCCCAGGGGGCCCTGGAGAGGTTTCATCAAACTTTGAAAAATATGAAGAGTCTACTGCAAGGAGTTTGAGAAAGAATGGGATGATGGTGTTTCCTTGCTTCTCTTTGCAGCTTGGGAAGTGACTCAGGAGTCATTGGGTTTTAGCCCAGCTGAGCTTGTGTTTGGTCATACAGTGCGTGGGCCATTAAAACTCTTGAAAGAGAGATGGTTAGAGGACTCATCTGCTCAGTCTGGTCTCTTGCAGTTTGTGTGCAGTTTCAGATCCAAACTCCAGAGGGCATGTGAGCTTGCCAAGGCAAACTTGGAGAAGGTTCATGGAAAGATGAAACATATATTTGACAAGAAAGCTAAATGCAGAATGTTTTCCCCAGGGGATAAAGTATTGGTTCTACTGCCACTTTCTGGGTCTGCTTTGCATGCTCAGTATAGCGGACCTCTTGAGATTGAGCAGAAAGTCAGTGATACTGATTATTTGGTCAAGACCCCTGATAGGAAGAGGAAAGTATGTTTATGTCATATTAATCTTCTGAAGCCTTATTTTAACAGGAACGATGTCCTGTCCGATCAGAAATCTGTTGCTGTGCTGAGTACCACAGTGTCAGAACCGGAGGATACAGTTGGTGTGGTTGGGAAAACATATGTTCCTGAAAGAAGATTGTCGAACTCTGAGTTATTGTCAAGACTGGATGCTCATCTTTCCTATTTAGACTGTGACAATCGTGCTGACATTGTGGCCATTATTCGCAGGAATACTGGACTCTTCTCAGATGTTCCCACCTGTACCAGTGTGTTGCACCATGACATTGATGTTGATGATGCCATTCCCATGAAGCAACACCCCTACAGAGTGAATCCTGAGAAGCGCCAGATGATGAAAAAGGGGTGTATTATATGCTGCAGCATGGTATTGCCCAGCCCAGTTCCAGTCCATGGAGCTCTCCATGTCTGCTGGTTGATAAGTCACCTCGTTTTTGTACTGACTTCAGAAAAGTGAATGCTGTCACTAAGCCTGATTGCTTCCCGTTACCTCGCCTTGACGACTGTAGTGACAGGGTAGGATCTGCCATTTTTGTCTCTAAACTACTTGTAGATCTTTTAAAAGGCTATTGGCAGGTTCTGTTTACTGCCAGGGCATGTGAGATCTCGGCCTTTGTTACCCCAGATGATTTTGGTCAATACACTGTCATGGCTTTTGGTATGAGGAATGCACCAGCCACTTTTCAGCGTCTTGTCAATACAATTCTGAAAGGTGCTGATGGTTGTGAGGCCTACTTGGATGACTTGGTCATCTGTAGTTCCTCTTGGTCTGACCATTTGTCAAGACTTACTGATGTTTTTGCATGACTAGTAGCTGCCAATTTAACACTAAACCTTGCAAAGTGTGAGTTTGGGCAGGCTACTGTGACCTATTTGGGTAAAATTGTTGGCTGTGGAACAGTGTGTCCTGTTGGTGCTAAAATCAAAGCCATTGTAAACTACACTGTTCCCACTACTAGATGTGACCTTAAGCGATTTTTAAGCATGGCAACCATAGCAAAAATTTTGCTATGGTTGCTTCTCCACTTACTAACCTGCTTAGTCCTAAAGTTGCTTTTATTTGGTCCCAAGATTGTCAGGTAGCATTTGACAATCTGAAGGCTTTGCTGGCCACTGCTCCAGTCTTGGCTGCTCCTGACTTTAGTCAGTCAGCCCTTTAAACTAGTGGTGGATGCTAGTGAGTTTGGTGCTGGAGCTGTCCTCCTACAGGATAGAGCTGGAGTAGAACATCCTGTCTGCTATTTTTCAAGAAAATTTAATGTCCATCAGTGCAGATACTCCACTATAGAAAAGGAGGCCTTAGCTCTAATCCTTGCCCTCGAGCATTTTGAAGTATGTCTCTTCCAGTTGGCCTGTCGTGGTTTATACTGACCACAATCCACTGGTGGCTCTGGGACGTATGAAGAACGTGAACCAGCGCCTCATGAGATGGAGCCTGTTTTTGCAGGACTTCTCACTGGACATCCGCTACATCAGAGGACGTGATAACATCTTAGCTGATGCTTTATCCAGGTCGTACGTTGTTTGCATGATGTTACATTTTGATAAAAATCAACGTGCTTATGGGAGGGGGTGTTATGGGGGAGAGTAATTGTTTGCTGCAGTTTCCAGGTTTTCCAGCCTGCAGAATCCTGGCGCATATAAAAGCCCGCCTTGAACCCGCCCTTGGTCGCTCACACTCCACCTGGCAGCAAGACAGCAGCAGCCAGAGCCGGCCCAAGGCATGCGCCAACTACGCGGTCGCTTAGGGCCTCCACACCACCAGGGGGCCCCGAGAGCACCGAGACGTTGTGATAAAAAAGTAAATATATACATGAAATTAAAATAATATTGAATAATTTAAACGAAATTGTATTACACCCGAAAAAAATAAATTCATTTTGACAAAATACCAATACTAGGTTAATTGATGCCTCCTGTTGACTGCTGCCACCCTTGGGCAAACTTAGATGCACCTTCACAGTGCTTTAAACAGTGTGGACGCTGAGCGTCCGCAGACTTCACAAAGACTGCAGCGAAACGAGACGAGTCATTGGATAAATGCTGGGCTTTGTCCCGCCCATCGGACGCTCAGTGTGTCTGGGGGTCTATGGGGCAGTGGGCGGGCCTCGGCTGGCCCGGACGCTCAGCTTCTGCATAATGATTGGATGATCTGTCTGAGGCTGAATCCCTTTTTGATTGACAGCGAAATGAGCGAGTCAGCGATCTTTAGGTGTAAACATCCGTGGGAGCATTTTTTTTAATTTTCATTCTGTTCTGAGTTGAACCGGAGATTTTCCTAATCGTCTTAGCGGCATTTTCTTTGTTAAAAACGACTAGCGACAAATCGAGCTTCTATTTCTGGTGTTTTTTTTGTGGCTGCTTGTGTTTGGAGACTGACTTCTATCTCAGTTTCTGTTCCTACCGAGCAGCGGGTGCTGCTGAGCTCCTTCACCGTCACAAAGCGCTCACAGGCGGACAAACTTCACATGAGCCTCGCGCCAGTCCCAGCTAGCGAGCTAGCTAGGTAGGTAGCAAGCTGCACATAATGGCAATTTGAATGTTGTGGACCGGATTTTGGCGAAGCCATTTGATAGTCTTCCTTACGAAGAAAAACTTAGAGTTAAACAGCAGGACAGATCAACTCCTCAGATTAATTTGGTGCAAAAGGTGGGAAAAGTAGCTCAGCTCTCAATGGTTTGCAGGCCAAAGTTAAAGCAACAGCCCCCAGTGCAATATTTGTGCATTGCTATGCACAAATATTGCTGTTATGTTGTGGATTTCTATGTTAATTTTGGAGATTATTTAAGTATTTAATTTTGATTACAACTTTATTTTTCTGTAAGATAATGTCAATGTCATTTGATTCTATTTTGTATTTGGATATTGAACATTTTGCACACCATTGCACATCTGAAAGAAACTATTTAACGTGTTTACTATAAATGCAGTCTCCTTCCTGCTGATGTTACTTTCAAATAGTTAAATTAATGAGCCATACTTATACATCACTCTGTATGTAGAAGTTAATTAAAACATATTTATGAGTTTGCTACCCCTTTAAGGTTAAAAACAAGAATGACACCTGTATGATGTAAATCAAATCAAATCAATTTTATTTATATAGCACCAAATCACAACAAACAGTTGCCCCAAGGCGCTTTATATTGTAAGGCAAAGCCATACAATAATTACGGAAAAACCCCAACGGTCAAAACGACCCCCTGTGAGCAAGCACTTGGCTACAGTGGGAAGGAAAAACTCCCTTTTAACAGGAAGAAACCTCCAGCAGAACCAGGCTCAGGGAGGGGCAGTCTTCTGCTGGGACTGGTTGGGGCTGAGGGAGAGAACCAGGAAAAAGACATGCTGTGGAGGGGAGTAGAGATCAATCACTAATGATTAAATGCAGAGTGGTGCATACAGAGCAAAAAGAGAAAGAAACAGTGCATCATGGGAACCCCCCAGCAGTCTAAGTCTATAGCAGCATAACTAAGGGATGGTTCAGGGTCACCTGATCCAGCCCTAACTATAAGCTTTAGCAAAAAGGAAAGTTTTAAGCCTAATCTTAAAAGTAGAGAGGGTGTCTGTCTCCCTGATCTGAATTGGGAGCTGGTTCCACAGGAGAGGAGCCTGAAAGCTGAAGGCTCTGCCTCCCATTCTACTCTTACAAACCCTAGGAACTACAAGTAAGCCTGCAGTCTGAGAGCGAAGCGCTCTATTGGGGTGATATGGTACTATGAGGTCCCTAAGATAAGATGGCACCTGATTATTCAAAACCTTACCTTTTTCTTCTTTTTACCCTCATTATGTTTGTTGTTAATTCCCCTAGAGTTTTGTGACAATAAATTATATAAATATAAACTGTTAATGTTGCACTCCAAGAGCCAGGGTGTAACAGTGACCTCTCTCAAACATGAATAAACTCTATTTTGCAATATATATATATACACTCAACAAAAATATAAACGCAACACTTTTGGTTTTGCTCCCATTTTGTATTAGATGAACTCAAAGATCTAAAACTTTTTCCACATACACAATATCACCATTTCCCTCAAATATTGTTCACAAACCAGTCTAAATCTGTGATAGTGAGCACTTCTCCTTTACTGAGATAATCCATCCCACCTCACAGGTGTGCCATATCAAGATGCTGATTAGACACCATGATTAGTGCACAGGTGTGCCTTAGACTGCCCACAATAAAAGGCCACTCTGAAAGGTGCAGTTTTGTTTTACTGGGGGGGGATACCAGTCAGTATCTGGTGTGACCACCATTTGCCTCATGCAGTGCAACACATCTCCTTCGCATCATCCGTGAAGAGAACACCTCTCCAACGTGCCAAACGCCAGCGAATGTGAGCATTTGCCCACTCAAGTCGGTTACGACGACGAACTGGAGTCAGGTCGAGACCCTGATGAGGATGACGAGCATGCAGATGAGCTTCCCTGAGACGGTTTCTGACAGTTTGTGCAGAAATTCTTTGGTTATGCAAACCGATTGTTTCAGCAGCTGCCCGAGTGGCTGGTCTCAGACGATCTTGGAGGTGAACATGCTGGATGTGGAGGTCCTGGGCTGGTGTGGTTACACGTGGTCTGTGGTTGTGAGGCTGGTTGGATGTACTGCCAAATTCTCTGAAACGCCTTTGGAGACGGCTTATGGTAGAGAAATGAACATTCAATACACGAGCAACAGCTCTGGTTGACATTCCTGCTGTCAGCATGCCAACTGCACGCTCCCTCAAATCTTGCGACATCTGTGGCATTGTGCTGTGTGATAAAACTGCACCTTTCAGAGTGGCCTTTTATTGTGGGCAGTCTAAGGCACACCTGTGCACTAATCATGGTGTCTAATCAGCATCTTGATATGGCACACCTGTGAGGTGGGATGGATTATCTCAGCAAAGGAGAAGTGCTCACTATCACAGATTTAGACTGGTTTGTGAACAATATTTGAGGGAAATGGTGATATTGTGTATGTGGAAAAAGTTTTAGATCTTTGAGTTCATCTCATACAAAATGGGAGCAAAACCAAAAGTGTTGCGTTTATATTTTTGTTGAGTGTATATATATGGGGGGATTTTAGTCAGCCCAATGGCAACATGCAGAGATGTGTGCAATATCAAAAGGTTGCAGGTGTTGTGCTGAATTCAGCACCCCTGCCGTGAAAAGCACCCCCTTCGCGCCTTAAATTCACATTTAACAGCACAGCCATTTTTTAATTATTTTATTTATTTATTTTTATATTTTAGAAATGTGACACTGTAGTGTTTTCCCTTTTTTTCTCCCTAGTTTTTGGTCTTCCTCTGGATCAAAAGAAAATCTAAACTGAAGTGTTACCAGCATTCCCATGTCAATGAAATCAAATGTGATTCTTTTTCTCCATCAAATAAACCAGTTAATTATGAAGAAAAGCCTCATTTTAAAGGTCATAATTTTTATTATTATTATCACTTTTATTATTTTGTCATTGTCTTTGGCCTCTTCGGTCAAATTGACCATGGATTTTAGCATTCTTAA
Organism: Thalassophryne amazonica; assembly: GCF_902500255.1. Lineage (NCBI taxonomy): Eukaryota > Metazoa > Chordata > Actinopteri > Batrachoidiformes > Batrachoididae > Thalassophryne > Thalassophryne amazonica. The sequence continues at coordinate 113,662,883 of NC_047111.1, read as the reverse complement.
AGTACATAAAACATAAAAAGTAGGTGTTATGTAGGATATTGTTGGAGGGGTGCATTTTACGGCAAGCCTGTCTGCCATGAAATGATCTCCCCCGTGGAAGGTGTCAAGTTGATGAAATTTGCTGTATCTATCAGTATCTGTGCTATGAATGTACTCTTAAAAGCATTTCACACTGGGACGAACAGAAGGATATTTTTTAGGGGGGTTCATTTTATGGCAAGTCAGTCTGCCACAAAATGCACCCCCTAAAATCGCCCGGGGAGAAATTCATTGTAGAACTGCCCCTGCTCTCCCCTTCCCCACCAATACATCTGTTTCCATAAGTAACTAGTTAGACAGAAAATATATTTCACACACTTTCAAAAATACACGTTCTTTTCACTTTTGTGTTGTATTTGGATATTAAGTAACTTGGAATGACAACCATTGATTTGTGTACATTTTTATGACAATTATAATATCTATCCATCCATCCATTTTCTTCCGCTTTATCCAGAGTCGGGTCGCGGGGGCAGCAGCTCAAGCAAAGCCGCCCAGACCTCCTGATCCACACACACCTCCCCCAGCTCCTCCGGGGGAACCCCAAGGCGTTCCCAAGCCAGCCGAGAGATGTAGTCCCTCCAGCGTGTCCTGGGTCTTCCCTGGGGCCTCCTCCCAGTGGGACGTGCGTGGAACACCTCTCCAGCGAGGCGTCCAGGGGGCATCCGGAAAACATGCCCGAGCCACCTCAGCTGACTCCTTTCGACGTGGAGGAGCAGTGGCTCGACTCTGAGCTCCTCCCGAGTGACCGAGCTCCTTACCCTATCTCTAAGGGAGCGCCCAGCCACCCTGCGGTGGAAACTCATCTCGGCCGTTTGTACTCGCGATCTCGTTCTTTCGGTCATGAGCCAAATCTCATGACCATAGGTGAGGATCGGAACGTAGATCGATCGGTAAATCGAGAGCTTTGCCCCCCTACTCAGCTCTCTCTTCACCACGACGGTCCGATACAGCGACCGCATCACTGCAGATGCTGCACTGATCCGTCTATCGATCTCACGCTCCATCCGTCCCGAGATACAAGACCCCGAGATACTTAAACTCCTCCACTTGAGGCAAGGACACTCCACCGACCTGAAGAGGGCAAAGCACCTTTTTCCGGTCGAGAACCATGGTCTCGGATTTGGAGGTGCTGATTTTCATCCCGGATGCTTCACACTCGGCTGCAAACCGCCCCAGTGCACGCTGAAGGTCCTGATTTGACGAAGCCAACAGAACCACATCGTCCGCAAACAGCAGAGACGAGATTCTGTGGTTCCCAAACCAGACCCCCTCTACACCCTGGCTGCGCCTAGAAATTCTGTCCATAAAAATAATGAACAGAACCGGTGACAAAGGGCAGCCCTGGCGGAGGCCAACGTGCACTGGAAACAGGTTTGACTTACTACCGGCAATGCGAACCAAGCTCCTGCTGCGGTCGTACAGGGACTGGATAGCCCTTAGCAAAGGACCCTGGACCCCGTACTCCTGGAGCACCCCCCACAGGGTGCCCCGAGGGACACGGTCGAACGCCTTCTCCAGATCCACAAAACACATGTGGACTGGTTGGGCGAACTCCCATGAACCCTCGAGCACCCGATGGAGCGTGTAGAGCTGGTCCAGTGTGCCTCGACCAGGACAAAAACCACACTGCTCCTCCTGAATCTGAGGTTTGACCATCGGTCGAATTCTCCTCTCCAGTACTCTGGAATAGACCTTACCGGGGAGGCTGAGGAGTGTGATCCCCCTATAGATGGAACACACCCTCCGGTCCCCCTTCTTAAACAGAGGGACCACCACCCCGGTCTGCCAATCCAGAGGCACTGTCCCCGATCACCACGTGATGTTGCAGAGGCGTGTCAGCCAAGACAGCCCCACAACATCCAGAGACTTAAGGTACTCAGGACGGATTTCATCCACCCCAGGAGCCTTGCCACCGAGGAGCTTAGAATAATAATAATAATAATAATAATAATGATAATAATAATGATGATGATGATTAGGATACTCTGAATAAATTAATACATTATACACAGACATAATACATATAATAGGAATGGACGTTAATTTCAACAGGGTCCTCAAACATTCCACAGTGATTCTAGCTGCATATTCATTCATAATGTCACTGAATAAAATTAAAATCATTTTACCAAATAAACACTAAAACAAACACCATCATGTGGGATGAAACGTCATAAAATAAATATGATAATAACAGACGCTTCGTTCCGACTAAACAAAAGCAGCCAATTAGTGCTCGTAAATATGAACATATTCTCTTCACTCCCACATATCTGGAGACAACGTGACATAGAATAAGAATCATATTGATTTGTGTACATTTTTTGTATATCTGAGTCGAGCTTCAAATGCGCGTTCCCGCGAAGTGGGTGCTATTCACGGCAGGGGTGCTGAATTCAGCACAACACCTGTGTGGCCCCGCCCTGCGCGTGACGTCATCGCGATTGGGTCTTTAAATGTTTATGCTACTGCTGTGGTGTTGCTATGGTGAACAGAGCCAGAAATTTCTCCTGTTTGCTCACAAAAAGCAGATAATTTAGTGATTAAACATTTTTCTGGACTTTTTTCTGTGAGTTTAAAGTTTGAACGGCAGCATCAGCTCACAGACGGCACTTAAACAACTAAACTGACAACTTTCTCCTGCTCACTCCAAAAGGTAAGAGGATTCAACAATTAAAACTTTTTTTATCCTTGAGTAAAACATGTTTTTAAAAGTTTTTCACATAATAGAGACACATGTTCTTTAAATGTTTTTTGCTGTTTGTAATTCATTTTTTAAACTCTGAATCAGCTGTTAGACCTGACCTGGTAGCCAGCAGTAATCCAGGCAAACTCTGCTTTTTTTTAAGCAATAAATCAAGCTGGAATTGATTTATTTATTGATTACCAGTGTGGAGGAGGTAGTTCAGTGGATAAGGAACTGACGGGGTTTGAATCCTGCTCATGGTATCTGTCTTGTTGTGTGGGCCGCCAGAAGAGGAGGTACTGCTGGCCCACCACCAGAGGGCGCCCTGCCTGAAGTGCGGGCTTCAGGCACGAGAGGGCGCTGCCGCCTCAGGAACAAGCCGTGGTGACAGCTGTCACCGATCATCCATGACAGCTGTCACTGATCATCCAATCCACATCTGGAATAAAAGCAGGAAGACACCTCCACCACATTGCCGAGATATCATCTTCTACCAGAGGTAATATCCTCAGCCTTTTGTGGTATTTTCTAAATCTGTTTATTGTGAGTGTTTGCAGGAGTACCGGTCCTTAGTTTGTGGAGGCTGTGCAAGACGGCACTCTTTTTCCTCTGAGGGATCGCTGCAACATATTGAGTGAGAGGTGGAGGTGGAATTCCCACCAGGATTGTTACTGGGTGTTCACACACCCACCCTTGACTGTCTTTGCTTTCTGCCAGCAGTACCAGATCCGACACGCCGTGACGGTGGCCACCTGGGGACTTCGGGACTTGGCGGCTCCAGTATTCCTCGGGTTCGGTGGCAGTGGAAATCGTGTGGTTCCGGTTCGTTTCCAGACGGGCGTCTCCTATCGTCGAGCCTGCCCACACGACACCTTTATTGATTGACTTGTGCACATTCTGTAATGTGCACAAGTCTGCTGTGTTTGGTTGTCATTCACAACAGTAAAGTGTTATAATTTGACTCCTTCCATTGTCCGTTCATTTACGCCCCCTGTTGTGGGTCCGTGTCACTACACTTTCCCAACATGTCTTTGTCCTTGGACAAGACACTTAATTAATATACAGTGGGGAAAATAAGTATTTGACCCCCTGTCAGTTTTGCAGGTTTTCCCACCTACAAAGAATGTAGAGGTCTGTAATTTGTATCGTAGGTACACTTCAACTGTGAGAGACAGAATCTAAAAAAAAAAATCCAGAAAATCACATTGTACGAGTTTTAAATAATTCATTTGCATTTATTGCATAAAATAAGTATTTGAACACCTGTGAAAATCAATGTTAATATTTGGTACAGTAGCCTTTGTTTGCAATTGCAGAGGTCAAACATTTCCTGTAGTTTTTCACCAGGTTTTCACACACTGCAGCAGGGATTTTGGTCCACTTCTCCAGATCTTTCAGGTTTGGAGTTTCATCTCCCTCCAAAGATTTTCTATTGAATTCAGGTCTGGAGACTGGCCAGGCCACTCCTGGACCTTGAAATGCTTCTTACGGAGCCCCTCCTTAGTTGCCCTGGCTGTGTGTTTGGGGTCATTGTCATGCTGGAAGACCCAGCCATGACCCATCTTCAATGCTCTTACTGAGGGAAGGAGATTGTCGCAATACATGACCCCATCCATCCTCCCTTCAATACAGTGCAGTCGTCCTGTCCCCTTTGCAGAAGAGCACCCCCAGAGTATGATGTTTCCACCCCCATGCTTCACGGTTGGGATGGTTTTCTTGGGGTTGTTCTCATCCTCTAAACACGGTAAGTGGAGTTGATTCCAAAAAGCTCTATTCTGGTCTCATCTGACCACATGACCTTCTTCCATGCCTCCTCTGGAACATCCAGATGGTCACTGGTGAACTTCAAACGGGCCTGGACATGTGCTGGCTTGAGCAGGGGGACCTTGCTGCCCTGCAGGATTTTAAACCATGACAGCATCATGTGTTACTAATGTAATCTTTGTGACTGTGGTCCCAGCTCTCTTCAGGTCATTGACCAGGTCCTCCTGTGTAGTTCTGAGCTTTCTCAGAATCACCCTTACCCCACAAAGTGAGATCTTGCATGGAATCTCAGACCGAGGGAGATTGACAGTCATCTTGTGTTTCTTCCACTTTCTAATAAATAATCATAGCAGTTGTTGTCTTCTACCAAGCTGCTTGCCTGTTGTCCTGTAGTCCATCCCAGCCTTGTGCAGGTCTACAATTTTGTTCCTGGTGTCCTTAGACAGCTCTTTGGTCTTGGCTATGGTGGACAGGTTGGAGTGTGATTGATTGTGTGAACAGGTGTGTTTTATACAGGTAACAAGTTCAAACAGGTGCAATTAATACAGGTAAAGAGTGCAGAATAAGAGGGCTTCTTAAAGAAAAATTAACAGGTCTGTGAGAGACAGAATTCTTGCTGGTTGGTAGGTGTTCAAAAGCTTATTTTATGCAATAAAATGCAAATTAATTATTTAAAAATCATACAATGTGATTTTTCTGGATTTTTTTTTTAGATTCTGTCTCTCACAGTTGAAGTGAACCTATGATAAAAATTACAGACCTCCACATTCTTTGTAGGTGGGAAAACCTGCAAAACTGACAGGGGGTCAAATACTTATTTTCTCCACTGTATATTGTCTTGAGTCCACCAGCTGTAAATGGGAACCAACATTAACTGAGAAAGTAAGTCTGGTGGATTTTCATGATTTCAATATGTGCACTGGTTGCACAGGATCAGGACGTGTCTTTTGGGCTTCACTTTTATTTTGTGATGGTCCTTTACTGGACTTCTCCAAAGATTGGACACTAATGTTAAGGTTGTCTTCATCCCCAGTTGCTCCTCAACTTCCCAAAGATGTCATTAAGTGTTTTAAGAACCTTTTGTTTGTGTCTGTCAGTCACTGCATAGTCAAAAAGGTGGTCCAGAAAAGGGGAAGGTACCTTTATTGAACAATAATCTGAAGTCTTATGATTTCAGAGAGTCCTTTTCGGGGCCACCCTGTAGTCGAACTCGCTCCGTGACCACGTAGACACTTTGACAGATTCCACTGATCGACTGCATTGAGAGATGGATACGATGTTGAACTCTGCTAACAGCAAAAAAATACTAAGTGCTACAAAACAAACGCACGTGTCTGATTTACATTTATAATTCATTCAAGGGGCAAACAGAATGTCAACAACTACGCGTGGTTGTCCTGCATTCTGATTGGCTGAACGGCAGAAGGATCCTAAGAAATCTCGAGCCTTTTGTTCCAGTGTGTGATGTTGTTGCCATAGCAACCATAAAGCTGGTTAAATTGTTCCCCTGCTGGTCAGGCAGCGCAGGTGCAGCGAATAATCATTCAAATGTAAATGTTTATTAATGACAACCTTTTGTCCCCACAGATCCATCATACGTGAAAATGCATCGTGTCCCTGTGAACTTTGGTCTCCTTCTCTTCCTCCTCTTTCAACGTCTGACCTCAGCTGACCTGGAGGAGACAGAGCACATGGACGTGGAGGTCGTGGTCAGCAGGACACCCTGTAGCGCCACCTGTGGGGTGGGGCTTAAAACCGAGACGCTGTGTTTCCTCAGAGGTGGAGAGAAAGTCCTGGAAGAAGCACCGGGAGGTCAAAGTGACCCTGAGGTCTGACACAAAGATCTGCCCACTTTTCATTTTTACATTTGGTCATAATTCATGACAATAATAATTATTATTGACTTTAATGACTCTAATAAATAGAAAACCTTGTTTCTGTTTCTCCTCATGATGAATTCTGCTGTGGAAATATCTGGAACAAAGTGTCGGGTCCGTAAGGTCAATTGTCTGCAGATGTGGTGGTGTGGACTCAAGACCTTCACTGTGACTGTAGGAGACAGAGTGGTGCTCAACTGTCTGGAAGAGGTCTTGGAAGACAAGGGGAGGTTCTCCTGGAGGTAAGGTCTGAGAGGAGATGAACGGAAGGATGCAGAAGTGTCTTTTCACTGCTATTTATTTTGAAACTAGAAGGGCACTCAGAGAATTCAGTCTTCATCCCGTCTGACCTTTGTGATGTTATAAAGTGAGGACACAAAAGACAGATAAAAGGATAAAACTCTGAGGCACATCTGGTTCACTAAAAAAACATGACTCAACTCTTCACGAATAAAGACCAACTTTGCACAAACATTTTACCAAAACCTTTGCATTCCCTTATGCTGCGTTCACACCAGATGACACGCGAGCGAAGGCGGTGACAGGTTGCCATGTAATCGCTATGGAAGGACACGTTGTGGTGCCACAAAAGTTCAAGCCACTCAGTGCGACGCGATGGATGCTAATGAAACGACGCGAATGAAGCGATTTTGAGCGATTGGCACGTTTGTGGCGCGATATCGCGTCATGTTGCCCTCCTCCCCAAGTTGAAAAATCTGAACCTTTTTTTGACCAATCAGGGACTGGATAGTGACGTGGAGATGTCTGGAGTTTATATGTGGACATGTCCTGTCTCTGGCAGCCAGCCTGTGAGAAGGACTTATGTCCCTTTTGTCCTTTATTTCACAATTATGACAGAGTTTGAGGGGAGAGCGAGCGGCAGCAGCGGCAGCAGCTGGTTTTTGTTTTTCACGTGTGCGCGAACGAATCATCCTTGAAGATTATTTTATTTATTAACTACACAGATGTATAATTAAACAAATGGTGACTGGTTTATAACACAATTATGACAGAGTTTGAGGGGAGAGAGAGCAGCAGCACTGCAGCAGCGGCAGCAGCCAGTTTTGTTTTTTCACGTGTGCATGTGAATGAATCGTCCGTGAGATAATTTTATTAACTACACAGATGTATATTAAAACAAATGGTGACTGGTTTATAATACAATTATGACAGAGTTGTAATTGTTTACATGTGCACATGCGAAAGGGACAGGAGGTCCTCAAACTGGGTCCTGGAGAGGCAGAAGCTGAAAGCGGCCGTCATCCAGACGCAGCTCCTGCAGCAAATGATGGAACTCCCCGAATTGGGAACATCTCATGAGGATGTTGTGAACCCAGGGATGGCGCTGCTGGCAATGATGTCAGCTTTCCACAATAAATAGAGCACAACAACTCGTTCTGTGTGATCATGGTCCGCCGAGTTGACTTGACTGACAACTGGAGCTGGCGAGCGGAATGGAAGCTCCTCCCATTTGATGACGCATTGGGGCGAATTTTCGCAGCCAAAGCAGAGCGACACACCGGCAATGGTGGAGTGTCCATCGGCAGGCGAGGCACGCAAATTTGTAGCGTCGCGTGTCATGCGGTGTGAACGCGGCATTATGAGATACCACAAGGGCCACAACCAGTGCAGCATGATTCAGAAGCTCCATCCAAATCTAGATGAAGATCAGTCAGGGCGATGTGACCTTTTGTTTCATGTTGATGTGTCGTTTTGTTTCAGGGTGATTTGACGTTTTGCTAAAGGGCTCATCACTCCTGAGGACACTCTATTTGCTCGTCTCAAGGCTCCTATGATGGACCGGGTGATTCTAGAGCCAGTCACAGAGAGTTATGCAGGTAATTACACACACATATTAAAGACATCTTTACAATGACAATTAATATATTTTTAACAACTTAAAAAAAAAAAAACATTCAGTTTATCTGATTCAGTGTTTTACGACTACAACTCTGCACAAATGGACTTCATTGTTGTGAAAGTGTAGTGACACGGACCCACAACAGGGGGCGCAAATGAACGGTCAATAGATGAGCCAAAAAGTAACAATTTAATGTTGTGAAGGTGCACAACGAACATACAGACAATCTCAGAATATGATTACAGTCAATCCACAAAGGTGACGTGTGGGCAGGCTCGAGGATAGAAGATGTCTGTCCTGAGAAGAGCCGGAACCACACGATTTCCGCCGCCACCGAACCTGGTGAATACTGGAGCCGCCAAGTCCCGAATTCCCAGGTGATCACCGTCCCCGACTGTCGGATCTGGTACTGCTGGCGAAGAACAAAGACAGTCAAGTGTGGGTGTGTGTTCACCCCGTAACAACAACGGTGGGAATTCCACCTCCACCTCTCACTCAATATTCTGCAGAGTACCGCAGTGATTCCTCAGGGGAAAAGACTCACTCAGCTTCCACAGACAGAGGGACCGGTACTCCTGCAAACACTCACAATATACAGATTATATTGTAAAACACAAACGGCTAAGTCTATTACCTCCAAAGAAGTACGATATCTCGGCGATGAGGTGGAGATGACGTCTGGGTTTTATGGAGTGCGATGATGAGGAATGAGTGACAGCTGTCAGGAATTAATGAGTGACAGCTGTCACTCCCGGCTGTGTCCGTGGCGGCAGCGCCTTCTCGTGCCTGAAGCCCGCACTTCAGGCAGGGCGCCCTCTGGTGGTGGGCCAGCAGTATATCCTCTTCTGGCGGCCCACACAACATTCATGAGACAAAACCCTGTTTCAGTAGTTGCTTTAAAAGTCAGTAATGATTACAAATATGAAGAAGTGCCTTAGATTGAAGATAAATCAGTGTAACTAATCATACAATTCACCAAAACTTTAATTGATTGACAGATTATACAAACTGAAATATTGTTGTGGCACTCTTCAAAAACAACAGCTAAAACACACACACACACACACACCGAACAGCTTCCTGTTTGATAAAAATCAATCTGGTTTCTTTCAGGTACCTATCGCTGCACTGTGCTGGACTCCGCCTTCCGCAGGGTGAAGAGGATCGAGTGGGGGATCCGGGTTCTGCCTGTTGGGTTTGTGGATCTGCAGTACCACAGCTCTCAGGATGACTGGGACCAGCAGAACCAGACTGTGAGCTCAACCCAGCAACACGAGAGAACTGCGCTTAAAGTGGTACGTTTTAATTTGAATTATTTTAGATTACTGTCATACTGCTTGATTGTTTGAGGCTCAGTCTGTCAGAAGGACTTTAGGCAGCAAATTAACTGATTATTTTTGCGACACACAATATTAAAATTGATCCAATTTGAAATGTATCCAGATCATTATGAAAAAATTGATACTGCACACAGCTTCCAAATTTGGCAAAGCCATTGTGTGGTTCTCAAAGTTGCCACATGAATTCTGGAACTTTGATCATGTTGGATGGACTTTTCAAATTTCCAGGATTGTTGTACATTCCTGAGAAATTAAACCACAATATGAAAAAGTCATTCGCAAGCTCGCTGAGACATCACGTTAAAGTCTTGTTCCAATTCCAGAAATGCGCAGCACACTTTTGGAAGTGGCTGCCAGATTTGGGCACACAAAACATGTAAACGTGTGCTCGGAGGGGGTCTTGCCGGGGAGTAATTCAGTGCAGAACCCCCACTGTGGCCGAGCGTGTTCACTGTCACCTTATTGATTTTTTTTTTTTAAACTAATCTTTAAAATTAAGATATTTTCCACTTTTGAAACTATAAATGATATTAAGAGAGTCCTCAGAACAGGCTGAATGTCTAAGTTACTGGAGGTTTTGCTCCTCAGTGTTTTTGTTTTCACTATACAAATTTTAAACAAAAATCAAAGTATGAATATCATATGAACAAAACTGAGCAAGCACACAAGTGACAGTGGCGATAATGAGGAAGAAACCTCAAGCAGACCAGACTCAGAGGGGTGACCCACTACTTAGGCCATTCTAACAGTTACAGGTTTTTATAGATTATACAAGAATCTCTTAAAAACAGAAGAAATAGAAAACAGAAACAGAAAACAAAAACCAGAAAAGCAGCAAACACAGACTTTAATTGAAACTAAAAAACAGCCCATCTGGGGTCTTTAATCCACAGATGTCCAGGTAGGTTCCAAGATGTCCGAGTTCCAGTCATTGGTGCACCAATGACGGGAAGTCAGACCTCTTGCTTGGGCTAAACACGCATTTTAAAGATGAATGACTGGTCGTCGCCTTGCCTCTGTCTCTTGTAGCTAATGTTACTGTGTGGTTAATGACTCAGCATGCAGCCGTATTTGTGAAGCACATGTTTTTACACAAACACGTAAACTGTGATTAAATCAAGCCGTGTAGCTCCAAAAATGCTGAATTTACAGTGACTTTACTACAATCTGAACAGAGGCTCCTGAGAAATCAACTTTGCAAAACTTTACTTTTATTTTTAATCTGAGCTGAAAGTTGTGTCCAAGGCTTCAGTGTCACTTGTTCCACTGCAGAGAAACAGAAAAGTTTCCTGGTTAAACACTTTATATTTACACAGCTTGGTTTGTTAGTGAGGTTTAAGGCCTTGTGACCAAGCAAACACTCCGCTAACAAAATCCAGATGATCATGTTATTTCACACAGAGTGATGGACATCAGTGAATAAATATAACAGAGAACAAAATCATCCAAATCGATCCCATTTTACAAATAACCCATGGATTTATTTTTTTAGTTTTATTTGGTGAAAGCAATTATTTTTTTTAATGTGCTGGATAATTACAGTGATCTACTCTTCTTATTATCTGTAATAGTAATCAGAGTACTCAGCAGCGCTGTGTGTTTCTTCTTATTATCTGTAATAGTAATCAGAGTACTCGGCAGCACTGTGTGTTTCTTCTTATTATCTGTAATAGTAATCAGTGTACTCAGCAGCACTGTGTGTTTCTTCTTCTTATCTGTAATAGTAATCAGAGTACTCAGCAGCGCTGTGTGTTTCTTCTTCTTATCTGTAATAGTAATCAGAGTACTCAGCAGCGCTGTGTGTTTCTTCTTATTATCTGTAATAGTAATCAGAGTACTCGGCAGCACTGTGTGTTTCTTCTTCTTATCTGTAATAGTAATCAGAGTACTCAGCAGCAGTGTGTTTCTTCTTCTTATCTGTAATAGTAATCAGAGTACTCGGCAGCACTGTGTGTTTCTTCTTATTATCTGTAATAGTAATCAGAGTACTCGGCAGCACTGTGTGTTTCTTCTTATTATCTGTAATAGTAATCAGAGTACTCGGCAGCACTGTGTGTTTCTTCTTCTTATCTGTAATAGTAATCAGAGTACTCAGGCAGCACGTGTGTTTCTTCTTCTTATCTGTAATAGTAATCAGAGTACTCGGCAGCACTGTGTGTTTCTTCTTATTATCTGTAATAGTAATCAGAGTACTCGGCAGCACTGTGTGTTTCTTCTTATTATCTGTAATAGTAATCAGAGTACTCGGCAGCACTGTGTTTTCTTCTTATTATCTGTAATAGTAATCAGAGTACTCGGCAGCACTGTGTGTTTCTTCTTATTATCTGTAATAGTAATCAGAGTACTCGGCAGCACTGTGTGTTTCTTCTTATTATCTGTAATAGTAATCAGAGTACTCGGCAGCACTGTGTTTTCTTCTTATTATCTGTAATAGTAATCAGAGTACTCGGCAGCACTGTGTGTTTCTTCTTATTATCTGTAATAGTAATCAGAGTACTCGGCAGCACTGTGTTTTCTTATTATTATCTGTAATAGTAATCAGAGTACTCGACAGCACTGTGTGTTTCTTCTTCTTATCTGTAATAGTAATCAGAGTACTCAGCAGCAGTGTGTTTCTTCTTTTTATCTGTAATAGTAATCAGAGTACTCAGCAGCACTGTGTGTTTCTTCTTCTTATCTGTAATAGTAATCAGAGTACTCGGCAGCACTGTGTGTGTTTCGTCTTATCTGTAATAGTAATCAGAGTACTCAGCAGCACTGTGTGTTTCTTCTTCTTATCTGTAATAGTAATCAGAGTACTCAGCAGCAGTGTGTTTCTTCTTTTTATCTGTAATAGTAATCAGAGTACTCAGCAGCACTGTGTGTTTCTTCTTCTTATCTGTAATAGTAATCAGTGTACTCAGCAGCACTGTGTGTTTCTTCTTCTTATCTGTAATAGTAATCAGAGTACTCAGCAGCGCTGTGTGTTTCTTCTTCTTATCTGTAATAGTAATCAGAGTACTCAGCAGCGCTGTGTGTTTCTTCTTATTATCTGTAATAGTAATCAGAGTACTCGGCAGCACTGTGTGTTTCTTCTTCTTATCTGTAATAGTAATCAGAGTACTCAGCAGCAGTGTGTTTCTTCTTCTTATCTGTAATAGTAATCAGAGTACTCGGCAGCACTGTGTGTTTCTTCTTATTATCTGTAATAGTAATCAGAGTACTCGGCAGCACTGTGTTTTCTTATTATTATCTGTAATAGTAATCAGAGTACTCGGCAGCACTGTGTGTTTCTTCTTATTATCTGTAATAGTAATCAGAGTACTCGGCAGCACTGTGTGTTTCTTCTTATTATCTGTAATAGTAATCAGAGTACTCGGCAGCACTGTGTTTTCTTCTTATTATCTGTAATAGTAATCAGAGTACTCGGCAGCACTGTGTGTTTCTTCTTATTATCTGTAATAGTAATCAGAGTACTCGGCAGCACTGTGTTTTCTTATTATTATCTGTAATAGTAATCAGAGTACTCGACAGCACTGTGTGTTTCTTCTTCTTATCTGTAATAGTAATCAGAGTACTCAGCAGCAGTGTGTTTCTTCTTTTTATCTGTAATAGTAATCAGAGTACTCAGCAGCACTGTGTGTTTCTTCTTCTTATCTGTAATAGTAATCAGAGTACTCGGCAGCACTGTGTGTGTTTCGTCTTATCTGTAATAGTAATCAGAGTACTCGGCAGCAGTGTGTGTTTCTTCTTCTTATCTGTAATAGTAATCAGAGTACTCGGCAGCAGTGTGTGTTTCTTCTTCTTATCTGTAATAGTAATCAGAGTACTCGGCAGCACTGTGTGTTTCTTCTTACTACCTGTAATAGTAATCAGTACTCGGCAGCAGTGTGTTTCTTCTTCTTATCTGTAATAGTAATCAGAGTACTCGGCAGCACTGTGTGTTTCTTCTTATTACCTGTAATAGTAATCAGTACTCGGCAGCAGTGTGTGTTTCTTCTTATTACCTGTAATAGTAATCAGAGTACTCGGCAGCACTGTGTGTTTCTTCTTATTACCTGTAATAGTAATCAGAGTACTTGGCAGCAGTGTGTGTTTCTTCTTATTACCTGTAATAGTAATCAGAGTACTCGGCAGCACTGTGTGTGTTTCTTCTTCTTATCTGTAATAGTAATCAGAGTACTCGGCAGCAGTGTGTGTTTCTTCTTCTTATCTGTAATAGTAATCAGAGTACTCGGCAGCACTGTGTGTTTCTTCTTATTACCTGTAATAGTAATCAGAGTACTCGGCAGCAGTGTGTGTGTTTCTTCTTCTTATCTGTAATAGTAATCAGAGTACTCAGCAGCAGTGTGTTTCTTCTTTTTATCTGTAATAGTAATCAGAGTACTCAGCAGCACTGTGTGTTTCTTCTTCTTATCTGTAATAGTAATCAGAGTACTCAGCAGCACTGTGTGTGTTTCTTCTTATTATCTGTAATAGTAATCAGAGTACTCAGCAGCAGTGTGTTTCTTATTATTATCTGTAATAGTAATCAGAGTACTCGGCAGCACTGTGTGTGTTTCGTCTTCTTATCTGTAATAGTAATCAGAGTACTCGGCAGCACTGTGTGTGTTTCTTCTTCTTATCTGTAATAGTAATCAGAGTACTCGGCAGCAGTGTGTTTCTTCTTATTACCTGTAATAGTAATCAGAGTACTCGGCAGCACTGTGTGTTTCTTCTTATTACCTGTAATAGTAATCAGAGTACTCGGCAGCACTGTGTGTTTCTTCTTATTACCTGTAATAGTAATCAGAGTACTCGGCAGCACTGTGTGTTTCTTCTTATTACCTGTAATAGTAATCAGAGTACTCTGCAGCACTGTGTGTTTCTTCTTATTACCTGTAATAGTAATCAGAGTACTCGGCAGCAGTGTGTGTGTTTCTTCTTCTTATCTGTAATAGTAATCAGAGTACTCGGCAGCACTGTGTGTTTCTTCTTATTACCTGTAATAGTAATCAGAGTACTCGGCAGCACTGTGTGTTTCTTCTTATTACCTGTAATAGTAATCAGAGTACTCGGCAGCACTGTGTGTTTCTTCTTCTTATCTGTAATAGTAATCAGAGTACTCGGCAGCACTGTGTGTTTCTTCTTATTACCTGTAATAGTAATCAGAGTACTCGGCAGCACTGTGTGTGTTTCTTCTTCTCATCTGTAATAGTAATCAGAGTACTCGGCAGCACTGTGTGTTTCTTCTTATTACCTGTAATAGTAATCAGAGTACTCGGCAGCAGTGTGTGTTTCTTCTTCTTATCTGTAATAGTAATCAGAGTACTCGGCAGCAGTGTGTGTTTCTTCTTCGTATCTGTAATAGTAATCAGAGTACTCGGCAGCAGTGTGTGTTTCTTCTTCGTATCTGTAATAGTAATCAGAGTACTCGGCAGCACTGTGTGTTTCTTCTTCTTATCTGTAATAGTAATCAGAGTACTCGGCAGCACTGTGTGTTTCTTCTTCTCATCTGTAATAGTAATCAGAGTACTCGGCAGCACTGTGTGTTTCTTCTTCTCATCTGTAATAGTAATCAGAGTACTCGGCAGCACTGTGTGTTTCTTCTTCTCATCTGTAATAGTAATCAGAGTACTCGGCAGCACTGTGTGTTTCTTCTTCTCATCTATAATAGTAATCAGAGTACTCGGCAGCACTGTGTGTTTCTTCTTCTCATCTGTAATAGTAATCAGAGTACTCGGCAGCAGTGTGTGTTTCTTCTTATTATCTGTAATAGTAATCAGAGTACTCGGCAGCAGTGTGTGTTTCTTCTTCTTATCTGTAATAGTAATCAGAGTACTCGGCAGCACTGTGTGTTTCTTCTTATTACCTGTAATAGTAATCAGAGTACTCGGCAGCAGTGTGTGTTTCTTCTTATTACCTGTAATAGTAATCAGAGTACTCGGCAGCAGTGTGTGTTTCTTCTTCTTATCTGTAATAGTAATCAGAGTACTCGGCAGCAGTGTGTGTTTCTTCTTCTTATCTGTAATAGTAATCAGAGTACTCGGCAGCACTGTGTGTGTTTCTTCTTCTTATCTGTAATAGTAATCAGAGTACTCGGCAGCACTGTGTGTGTTTCTTCTTCTTATCTGTAATAGTAATCAGAGTACTCGGCAGCACTGTGTGTGTTTCGTCTTCTTATCTGTAATAGTAATCAGAGTACTCGGCAGCACTGTGTGTGTTTCGTCTTCTTATCTGTAATAGTAATCAGAGTACTCGGCAGCACTGTGTGTGTTTCGTCTTCTTATCTGTAATAGTAATCAGAGTACTCGGCAGCACTGTGTGTGTTTCTTCTTCTTTTCTGTAATAGTAATCAGAGTACTCGGCAGCACTGTGTGTGTTTCTTCTTCTTATCTGTAATAGTAATCAGAGTACTCGGCAGCACTGTGTGTGTTTCGTCTTCTTATCTGTAATAGTAATCAGAGTACTCGGCAGCACTGTGTGTGTTTCGTCTTCTTATCTGTAATAGTAATCAGAGTACTCGGCAGCACTGTGTGTGTTTCGTCTTCTTATCTGTAATAGTAATCAGAGTACTCGGCAGCACTGTGTGTGTTTCTTCTTATTATCTGTAATAGTAATCAGAGTACTCGGCAGCACTGTGTGTGTTTCTTCTTATTATCTGTAATAGTAATCAGAGTACTCGGCAGCACTGTGTGTGTTTCTTCTTCTTATCTGTAATAGTAATCAGAGTACTCGGCAGCACTGTGTGTGTTTCTTCTTCTTATTACCTGTAATAGTAATCAGAGTACTCGGCAGCAGTGTGTGTGTTTCTTCTTCATATCAATCAATCAATCAATCAATTTTTTTTTATATAGCGCCAAATCACAACAAACAGTTGCCCCAAGGCGCTTTATATTGTAAGGCAAGGCCATACAATAATTATGTAAAACCCCAACGGTCAAAACAACCCCCTGTGAGCAAGCACTTGGCTACAGTGGGAAGGAAAAACTCCCTTTTAACAGGAAGAAACCTCCAGCAGAACCAGGCTCAGGGAGGGGCAGCCTTCTGCTGGGACTGGTTGGGGCTGAGGGAGAGAACCAGGAAAAAGACATGCTGTGGAGGGGAGCAGAGATCGATCACTAATGATTAAATGCAGAGTGGTGCATATAGAGCAAAAAGAGAAAGAAACAGTGCATCATGGGAACCCCCCAGCAGTCTACGTCTATAGCAGCATAACTAAGGGATGGTTCAGGGTCACCTGATCCAGCCCTAACTAGAAGCTTTAGCAAAAAGGAAAGTTTTAAGCCTAATCTTAAAAATAGAGAGGGTGTCTGTCTCCCTGATCTGAATTGGGAGCTGGTTCCACAGGAGAGGAGCCTGAAAGCTGAAGGCTCTGCCTCCCATTCTACTCTTACAAACCCTAGGAACTACAAGTAAGCCTGCAGTCTGAGAGCGAAGCGCTCTATTGGGGTGATATGGTACTATGAGGTCCCTAAGACCTCCCTTATCTGTAATAGTAATCAGAGTACTCAGCAGCAGTGTGTGTTTCTTCTTATTATCTGTAATAGTAATCAGAGTACTCGGCAGCGCTGTGTGTTTCTTATTACCTGTAATAGTAATCAGAGTACTCGGCAGCACTGTGTGTTTCTTCTTATTATCTGTAACAGTAATCAGAGTACTCAGCAGAAGTGTATGTCTCCGTGTGTTGATGTAAAGGTGGTGATGAGCTTCGTCATCGGTGCAACGACATTTGGACTCATCGTCCCGCTCCTGGTCAGGAAGAACAGGTCAGTCACAGTCAGTCAGAGCTGCGTGTCGTCAGAGTGAGCTGCAAAAAGTTTGTACCTGAGTTTTCAGAGGTGGTGTTTGTAGTTGCCATCTGCCACGCCGGTGTTTGCCAACCCGGACAGTGGGAATACCACCTCAACCGGCAACTTAGCCCCGCGACTGGACAGCAACAACGTCCGAGGCCCAACGTGGTGAATTCACTGAGGCCGTGCGCTGCGTCATTAGAACCGCGCGTCACGAGTGCCGCTTCCCCGAGGCCTCGTGCAGCCACCGCGCATCCATCAGCGCGGAAACACCGAGGCCGCGCGGCACCAGCGAAGTGCAGATCCATCCCGGTGACAAACAACGCAGGCTGTTAACATCGGCGATCGACAAGCTGCTCATAAGCCGACCATGGGGCCTAAGAAGGTTCTGACAGCGGAGGAAGGTGACGATATTAAAAAATCTCTGGACTTTCTATCAGAGGAGATTTCTGTTGTGAAGCAGCAACAGAAATCAATCATGGATCTGGTGGAGGAGGTGAAGGCATTACGGCTCCAGAATGCCGAGAAAGACCGGCATCTGGTGCAGCTGGAAAATAGAGTGGCTGAATTGGAGCAGTACACCAGAATCAACGACGTCATCATCACAGGTCTTCACATCAAACCACGGTCCTACGCACGGGCGGTAACAGATGAGAGCGGAGGGGAGCCCAGTGAACAGGAGGTCAGCTCTGTGGAAAAACAGGTTGCTGATTTCCTCCTATCTAAAGGTATAGAAATGGATTTAAATAACATTGAAGCGTGCCACCCTCTGCCCCGGAGAAATGACGGTGATAAACGAACCGTCATCATGAGATTCATCAACAGAAAACACAGAACAGCACTGTTAAAACAAGGAAGAAAACTGAAAGGGACAAACGTATTCATCAATGAACATCTCACCAAACGGAATGCCGACATCGCCAGGAAAGCACGCTTCTTGAAGAAACAGGGAAAAATCCAGCACACATGGACTTCAAACTGTAAAATATTCATCAAACTGAACGGATCACCAGAACAAGCAAAAGTCATGGCAATAAGGAACATCGAGGAGCTGGACAAATATGAACAATAGTGTTTCTTAAAGCGAGGATCTGGACAGATATGACCAATAAGGTATGAGGACACAAACACATCACAACACCATGACACAGACCAGAGGAACCTATTCATCTACTACCTATTCATCTACATCTGGAGACAAGAAGGATATAACTCAAAGGATTGCTGATCATGGAAAAGTAGAACTGAGAACATTTAAATACACAGACCACAATGTACTGGACTTGGAGCACGATATAGACCCGGACAATAATTTCTTCTCAAATATCAATGACAGTTGTTGCTATTATACAGATGAACAGTTTAATCGGATCATTAAAACGGATAACAAATTATCAATAATCCATTTCAACAGCAGAAGTCTATATGCAAACTTTAACAACATTAAAGAATATTTAAGTCAGTTTAAAAAAATATTTAACATAATTGCTATATCAGAAACATGGATCAATGAAGATAAAGGAATGGATTTTGAACTGGATGGATATGAATTTAATTGTGTAAACAGAAAAAATAAGAGTGGAGGAGGAGTGGCTGTGTATGTGGATAAGAACATGGATTATAAAATAGTAGACAATATGACAACTGTGATTGATAACTTATTAGAATGTATAACTATTGAAATATGTGAAGAAAAAAGCAAAAATGTATTAGTCAGCTGTATATATAGAGCACCAGGATCTAGTATTGAAACATTCACTGACTGTATGGGAAAAATGTTCTCAAAAACTAATCAAAAAACTGTGTTCATTTGTGGTGACTTAAATATTGATCTGCTCAATCCAAATAAGCATAAAATAACAGATGAATTTATCAGTATAATGTACAGTATGAGTTTATATCCAAAAATCACCAGGCCAAGCAGAATTACATCCCATAGTGCCACCTTAATTGATAATATATTCAGCAATGATATTGAGAATAACACTGTGAGTGGATTATTAATCAATGACATTAGTGATCATCTACCAGTTTTCATCGTTTATAATAGAAACCATCGGCGGAATCAGCCAGAGGAGAAAATAAAATACAGGCGAGTGCGGACAGAGGAAAACATGAACACACTAAAGAAGGATTTACAGGAGCAAAACTGGGAAAAGGTATACAGTGAAAGTGATGTTGATAGTGCATATGAAACTTTTTTACAAATATTTACATCATTATATGATAAAAATTGTCCAATTAAACAAGACTACAGAAAACAAAAAATCCAAGCTCGACCATGGATGACGAAAGGGTTACGAAATGCATGTAATAAGAAAAATACACTGTATAGAGAATTCATAAAACTAAAGACTAAAGAGGCAGAAAATAGATATAAGAAATACAAAAATAGATTAACTAATATTATACGGGTATGTAGGAAGGAATATTATAGTAACATATTATATAATAACAAAAACAATATTAAAGGAATATGGGATATATTAAATAGCATTATCAAAAATGGTAATAAAAAACAGAGTTACCCTCAGTATTTCATTGATAATAATGTCAAGAAGGAAAATAAGGATGAGGTAGTCAACGGTTTTAATAATTTTTTTGTAAATATTGGACCAAGCTTGGCAGAAAAAATTCCCGATTCCCAACCTGAGGATTGGGATAATAATCTCATAGAAAGAAATCCCTGTTCAATGTTCCTCACAGCAGTGGATGGAAATGAAATTATAGACATTGTGAATAATTGTAAATATAAAACATCTACCGATTTAAATGAAATTGATATGGTGGTGGTAAAACAGGTCATTGAATGGATTGTAGAACCATTAACATACATTTGTAACTTATCATTTCAAACCGGTAAATTTCCCAATCAAATGAAAATAGCTAAGGTTGTGCCGCTGTATAAGACTGGGGATAGACACCACTTCACAAATTATAGACCTGTTTCTTTGCTTCCACAATTTTCCAAATTATTAGAAAAGTTATTCAATAATAGATTAGACAAATTCATAAATAAACATAAATTACTTACTGATAGTCAATATGGATTCAGAGCACATAGTTCAACATCACTTGCATTAATAGAATCAGTTGAGGAGATTACAAACGCCATAGACCACAAATTACATTCAGTTGGAATATTTATAGACCTTAAAAAGGCTTTTGATACAATCAATCATGACATATTAATCAGTAAACTTGAACAGTATGGGATTAGGGGGTTGGTGTTGCACTGGGTGAGAAGCTACTTAAGTAACAGAAAACAGTTTGTGAAGTTGGGGGAATATACATCATCATGCTTGGACAATGCTTGTGGCGTCCCACAGGGGTCAGTATTGGGTCCAAAACTGTTTCTAATTTATATAAATGATATTGTCAATGTTTCCAAAATATTAAAATTAGTATTATTTGCAGATGACACAAGCATTTTTTGTTCAGGGGGGGATTTGCAGGAGTTACTGAGGAGGATCAGTATAGAAATGGGAAAATTGAAAATATGGTTTGACAGAAATAAATTATCATTAAACTTAAGTAAAACAAAATACATGTTATTTGGCTATTGTAATACAGACATACAGGTTCAGTTACAAGTCGAGGGGGTAGATATTGAAAGGGTACATGAAAATAAGTTTCTGGGGGTGATAATAGATGATAAGATAAACTGGAAGACTCATATAAAACATATACAAAGTAAACTGTCAAGAAGCATTTCAGTTCTAAACAAAGCGAAACATATTCTGGACCACAACTCACTCCGCATTCTTTACTGCTCACTGGTTTTACCATATTTACAGTACTGTGCAGAGGTATGGGGTAATACTTATAAAGGTACAACACAATCACTATCAGTAATGCAGAAAAGAGCTATAAGAATTATTCATAATACTGGCTATAGAGATCATACAAATCCACTATTTTTACAATCCAAATTCTTAAAATTCACAGACTTGGTTCATTTTCAAACAGTACAAATTGTGTATAAAGCAATAAACAATTTACTTCCAGCAAATATTAAAAATATGTTTTTTAACAGATCAGGGGATTACAGTCTGAGGGGGAAATTTAATTTAAAGCATCAGTGGGCACGAACAACATTAAAAGGTTTCTGTATTTCTGTCTGTGGGGTGAGGATGTGGAACAGATTGGGAGTGGGGCTCAAGCAGTGTCCAAGCATGAACCAGTTCAAACAGCGGTACAAAAATATGGTTTTTTCCTGGGTATAGGGAGGAGGAAGGGTAATGAGGGTTAGGGTGTTTTTGTTGTTTGCTTCGGCTTGTAAATATATAGTATTTTGTATGTAAGTAGGTATGTGTAGGTGTATATTTATGTTTGTGTATATATACGTGTATATATGTATATGTGTATATATGTGTATGTTGATGTGTATATGTATGTGTGTGTATATATATGTATATATATATTGATATATATTGATATCGGTTTAGGTGTGTAGGAATTTATGTGTATATGTGGCAAAGGGTATTACTGGTTGTGGGGAAGAAGGGGTAGGGATAAATAAGCTGATGCTTCACCCTACCCCTTTTCGGACATGTTGGGTACACAGTAGGAACTTTTTTGTTGTTGTCTTTACTGATCTATCTTGTAATTGTTGTTGTATCAAATGTTCGAAATAAACAGTTTTCATTCATTCATTCATTCATTCATTCATTCATTCATTCAACAGACGACTGCTGAAATGGAAGAGATGGTCAAGATGATCCTGAATGTTCCAGCTGGATGACTGAAGAAATGTGAAGCTAAATGTTCCACCAAAGTCAGCCGACTTGTTTCTTCATTTGTTCTCCATCGTGTCAAAATGTCAAAAACAGAGTGAATAAAAATGTGAAACATCAAATAGTATTTGTTCGGTGACAGAATAGAAATTAAAACGCTGCCATGGGACAGACCATCACCATGACATCACAACACATCCACATCATGACACTTTGTCATTTCCCAACCAGAGAGGACTAGAACACAGACCTCTGCCAGGGCTGAGGCGTCCTAGAACTTAGACACCAGCACCACGTTCATTAGAACACAGGCTGGCCGGCCGCGATGGCCAGTCTGTGGTTATTACCGTCTTTCTAAGAAGAAGAAGCCGCCATAAATATTCCAGACGTCCTGTGGTTAAATGACATGACTCCACCTTACTGTATAAAACTAATGATGTCTGCAGCTTTGATCCCTTTGGACAGGATGACCTGGGTTCACACGCAGGTCGGTTAATGTCATTACTGACAGTGTAACAGTGATTTTGATCCAAATACATCCTGTGAGTTATTTTTCAGAATGCATGCTGCCTTGTCACTAATGATTCTGGTGACTTTTACCTTCTTGAAAACCATCTTTAGAAATGACTCGTTACTGATCCCGTGTAAACAGACATCTGTAAATATTCTGTCATGTAATCTGGAAAAGGAGTTTTCTACAACAACTGAATGACAAAAATATTTGTGGGGGGAAAAAAAAATTCCAGCCTGGATCAAGCGCACGTGTCCACAACATGTGACTGTGTGGAAAGTTAAGGCTGATTAAAATGTGCTGTTTTATTAGATTAAGTGTTGTGGGGCTTCACTTCCACATCAGGAGTGATGACACCTTATCTGTGATTGAAATTAAGTGCATGTCAGTCACATGATCCCTGGAAAAACAACAGGCTTCATCTGAAACATCAATCTGTCATTGAAAGAAGCTTCAACACAAAATGGATCACGACGATAACACATATGGTCACATTTATCAGATTCAGAACTTTTCCATTTTTAGCTTGTAGCAGACGTTCATCACGGTTTGGACATAATTCACCATACCAAGTGTATTCCCTGCTTGGTATGTGGTAACACCCAGATGCGTGGAGCACGTGTTAACATGCCGAGGCGTGCACACTGGGTTTCCTGTCTTGCCAATGGGTATTCTCTGCATATAAAGCCTCTTAATTGGCACCTTTGATGTTCGTTCCTGTCTTGGCTACTGTGTGGACAGTCGGCAGTGCTCATTTTCTGCTGTGTATGCAAATGACAAGCTGTCTGACATTATGATGTTTCCTGTTTTTTCATGTTTTCCTGCTGTACATGTGACAAATCTTTCCGGCCCCCTGTGGTGCTTCCTCTGTCAGGACTCTTGTGAGGTAATGGGTGGGGCCAAGCTGTATAAAGGTCTGTGACTTGTGTGAATAAAGGAGGACACAATGAAAATGTAGAAATAACGAAAGAAATAAACAGCACACACTTGTTTCCAAAGTGGAAAAATTGTCTCCTTCATCCATCACAATTTCTACAAGCTTAACTTTTTAGGAGCAGCAAAAGCTGCATATTATGTATCTACAATTGAGAGGTGTGAGCAGGGGCGTCGGACTGGGGCGCTAAAGGGTACTATGTACCCAGGGCCCAGAGCATGGGGGGGGGGGTCACAAAAAACTGGCATTAAATACATTTTTGTGTTGCATGTTATTAATGTCCATTCGATTCATGTTGTAAAGAATATAATTAGGATGAATGTATAAATGTTGCAAAACAATTCTGCTCTAACAATAATATTGAAAGATCTCTGCGGGCCCTTCCACCCCTGCACAGTTGTACAATGGTTTAGTCCAGGCGCACAGGCGACACTCTGACCTGTTATGGTCTTCTGAAACAGTTGATAGATGTATTTTATAACTTAAAAACGGGACCGATGCTAACGCGTTAGCATGTCTGTGACGTTTTCAATATTGAAGTTAGCATTAAGCTGTTGCAGCTGTCAGCACATTTGTTTTCTGTATAATAATTCATGGCTCAGCGTTTGTTGTCGTAAAAGAGTCAAATGTATTACAAATTGTAATATTTTTTTCATTTATTTTTATTTATATGTCAATAATAATAATAATAGAAACAACAACAATAATAGTAATAATAACTAATAATGCCACAATACAGTTTTAGAGAAACGGACAAAAAGAATCTGATAAAACAAAAGATTAAACCAACCAACAATGAACATAAATAAATATAGAAATAAGTGTTTCCTGTGAACACCTAGTGACTCTTAAACCTCCACTTCACCCCTGTTTTATTAAGTTTAATGACAATTTGTTTTGGTCAAACCACATCTAAGCTGTGTTTTTACACAAGAAAAAAAAATGCAGTAAACTGCACATTTGTCTCTTTTTTTCATGAAAATATCTTATTAAATATAACATATTACACTTTTGTCAGGCCTTTAAAATAGTTTTGTGGACTCTTGCTGTAATATGTTGTTAGTGGTTGAGATAGTTGCTGTAGGCATCTAAACCTGATGGAAATCTCTTTGTGGTGTGTCGGTGATGTATGTACGTGCTAAATAAAACTAAACAGTACTCCAGGTATGTTTTTGACGAGAATATAACATAACTTTGTTACAAGGTCAAATGTTGATGTTCTGTGATAAAGGCCTTTTAATAATAACTCACTTAAAGAAATAATGGCAAAACTCACATGTAAGTAAAAAAACAAAAAACCCAAAACAATTAATCGAAAAACTAATCGACCGACGAACTGATTAGTAAAATAATTGTTAGTTGCAGCCCTAGTGTTTAGGCTGAAATAAAATGTCTTTCCTAAAAAAATCAAAGTCCGGATTTCAAAAAAGAAGAGAAAAAAGGATGGAAAGAAAACTAAATGAGGGAAAGCAGCCGCTAACCAAATTCTTTGAAAAGAGAGGTGAGCTTGAAAGCGAGCTATATTGAGTTGGGGGCTCTGCGGGACCAAATTGCACCATTTTTCTAGAAAATTGCACCATTTTTCTAGAAAATTGCACCATTTTTCTAGAAAATGGTGCAATTTGGTGCTTTCCTGTGCATTTTAACTGACAGGAATGCACCAAATTGCACCAGTTTCTAGAAAATGGTGCAATTTGGTGCTTTCCTGTGCATTTTAACTGACAGGAAAGCACCAAATTGCACCAGTTTCTAGAAAATGGTGCAATTTGGTGCTTTCCTGTGCATTTTAACTGACAGGAATGCACCAAATTGCACCAGTTTCTAGAAAATGGTGCAATTTTGTCCCCCAGACCCCCCAACTCAATATTACTCCCCCAGCTTTAAAAAAGGTTCTGACTCCCAGGTGTGATCTAAGGTATACATGATTTAGACCTGGTTTGACTATGCATTAGAAATTTGGTGTTTGCGTTAAGAAAAAAAACATAACGGGGGGAGGGGGGGGGGTCTTCAATATGGCTAGTACCTACGGCCCAGAATTTGGTGCTACGCCCCTGGGTGAGAGTGGTGGAAAATTCCCAAGAAAATGCAAATTGGCCACAAATCATCCTGTGATACAACTACATGACAAACTCATGCTGTTTGAAGTGAGCAGCAGTAACTTTCACTTTAGTGGAAATGACACGCCCCTCAATAACCAGGAGGATTTGATCTTCATTTAACTATAAAAAATACCCATAAAAAGCATCATCACAACAGTTAAGTTTTACAGAGTGGAAAGAACTAGATTAAACTTACTCAAGTGTAAGTTCAACAGTTAAGACACTGATGTGTTCAGAGAAGTGTAATATCTCCCCCTGGTGGTACGTTGCTGGAACAGCTTTTGGGATCATCATAAGCAGAAACCATCCATCCATCCATCCATCCATGCTCTAAGCCAGTTCACCTCAACCTGCGTTTCTGTGAAAGTGGGAGGAAGCCGCCAGAGGGAACCCACACAAACATGGGGAGAACATGCAAACTTCACACAGAAAGGACCAGGTCCGAAGAGAACCTAGAACCTTCTTGCTGTGAGACAGCAGTGCTCACACCTGAGTCACCTTGTCACCCACAGGAGCAGTAGTCCTTCTTCAACAGAACTTCTCCAAAGGTCACACAGCTGACAGTAAGAAAAACGAGCCAGTCTCAACATTCACTCATTTATTTACATTTTGTATTCACAAAAAAAACATCAAATCCATTTCTCCTACATGTTTCTGTTTGTATTTAACACCACAATGACCCCACGTGTAACACACCAAAAATATGTTTCAGCTACACAACCAGTCATTTACAATCAAAGGAGTGATATTAAAAACAATCAAAGCACATTAAAGAGTGTGACAGTTACTGATAAAAAAGAAAATTGATTTTAAAGAAATAGATATACCTACAGTGATACACAGACGCCTGTGTATCATTCAGCTGCCCACATCTTTACAGGGTCACCACAGAGACGTCTGTGGTGACCCTGCAGCCACATTGGGATTTGGCACATTGGGATTTTTACCAGATCCCCTTCCTCATGGAACTCCAGTTTTACAAGAAGAAACACACACTACCCAAGACCTACCCTGCCCCTCTGAGACCTGACAGAATCAGGCTGACACACAAACCCCCTGAATCAATGGAGATGTACAAACAGCACATGGGTTAATTTTAACATTAGGAATAGGTGAAGTTCATTTCCCTTCAATTTCTGTGGCTTCAAACTGCCGTAAAAGTTCAAAGGTCAGTACAAGGCTCTTGCAAGATGGTTACAGCTAAGAGATCTCTGCACCTGGAAGAACTTGGCCCAGGTGTTGGCTCGGCCTGGAGAAGCCGGCACCAGGAGAGCTGGGTCTTTTATAATCACATTACACTCCTGTTGTGTCTGGAGTAATTTTAATCCTTTCTGGATAAATACTGTACATTCATACTGCCATTGAGATTCATTCAAATCAGTTGTCCAGGGGCCTCACGTACAACGACTTGCGTGGATTTCCTACTGAAACATGGTGTAGTCCAAAACCCAGAAACTGACGTAAGCACAAAAATGATCAGATATATCAAAGTGTGCGTAGGTATGGGAACTCCACTATACGAGGTCTGTTAGAAAAGTATCAGACCTTATTATTTTTTTCAAAAACCATATGGATTTGAATCACGTGTGATTACATCAGACATGCTTGAACCCTCGTGAGCATGTGTGAGTTTTTTCACGCCTGTCGGTTACGTAATTCGCCTGTGGGCAGTCTTTGAGTGAGGAGTCGTCCACCCTCTCATCGATTTTTTCATTGTTTAGGAATGGCTCAGAGACTGTTGCTTTGTTTGATAAAAATTTTTTCAAAACTGTAAGGCACAACTGAGGACACCATTCAATAAATTCAGCTGGTTTTCGGTAAAAATTTTAACGGCTGATGAGACATTTTGGTCTGGTAGTGTCGCTTTAAGGACGGTCCACGGCGCCTGACGGCGATCTGCGCTTCGAGGCGGCAGCGTCTCGCCATTTCAAGTTGAAAACTTCCACATTTCAGGCTCTGTTGACGCAGTAAGTTGTCAGAGAACAGAGAACTTTCAGAAGAAGTCGGCATGAGGAGTTTATTCGGACATTCCATTGTTAACGGACATTTTGTAATGAAAGAACGTGCGGGCAGAGTTGCATGTCGGGCCGGAAAAACACCTCCGTTGGAAACCTTAACGGGCAAGTTGGAACATGCCCAAGCTGTTAAACAATTTCTCAGTTACTCACTTGTTGAAAGCCATCAAAAGCCGCCTGAATTTTACAAATGGTTTTCAACACGGAGGTGTTTTTCCTGTCGCGGCGCGCACAGATTCACCGAGTCGTCACGGAAACGACTGTGAATTTGCCCGCACGTCTTTCATTAAAAAATGTCCTTAAACAGTGGAATGTCCACATAAAGTCCTCATGCCGGCCTCTTCTGAATCTTCTCTGTTCTCTCACGACGTCCTGGGTGAATTAAGCCTTAAATTAGGATGTTTTCAGGTCGAAACAGGCCGACGACGGCGCCTGGAAGCGCTGCAGGACGTCCCGCTCCGTGGGAAGTCCTTACACCGACAGAAACACCCCATAATCTCTCATCAGCCGTTAAACTTTTCACCGAAAACCAGCTTAATTTCTCGAATAGTGTCCACTCGGATATTCCTCACAGGTCCAGAAAAAATGTTGATAAAGCAACGCGCGCCGTCTCGAGCAGCGTGTGAAACAAAGGAATTCAGCCGAGAGGGCGGGACCACATCTCACTCAAGGCCTGCCCACAGGGAAATGACGTCACTGACGCGTGAAAAAACTCATGCATGCGCACGAGGGTTCAAGCATGATTGGTGTAATCGCATGTCAATCAAATCCATATAGTTAAAAAAAAAATAAAAGGGTCGGTTTATTGTCTCATAGATCTCGTACATCCCACCGAATAGTGCACCCCAACCAGTCACTTATGGAGTAATGTTGTTTCATCACCTTTTTTGTGCATTGATGTACATATGCCACTATAAGTATCTTACGAAACAAAATCTCGCCAGCAGGCTCAGGTTGTCACTTGGCTGCTCCACACACACACTTTGTCAATTGACCTGTACAATCACAAAAAACATTCCAATGTTGCTAACATCAGGTACACACAGGTAAAGCAAAGATTACTTGGCAAAAAAAAAAAATCGCACAAAAACAAACAATAATTGCGGATGATTAAAAAAAAATCACACACACATACAAATAATGAATGTTTATGAGTTCAATGAATATTTCATGAGGTGAAAGCTGGAACAAACCATTCAACTGACCTGTTATAGTCTTGCGAAACAGTTGATAGATGCATTTAACGGGACCGAAGCTAACACATTAGCATGTCTATGGCATTTTCAATGTTAAAGTTAGCATTAAGCTGAGCCATTATCATGCCTCCCTCCCCAGCGCGCAAAGGATTCTGGGATACTCTAAAACCGTGAATGGTTGGTCCAGATTTTACACATAGCATCTTGAGGTGAGATGTGGTTTGATACTGTGCTGTATAAATAACTGAAACTGACTTTAACAATCGTTTCTATAGGTTATCACACAAGAGTCAAGGTGCCGCTCATTCATTCATTTCTTTGTGGTCCTAATCTGAGATCATGAAAGAAGAAGGTCATATACTGAGCAAATGTTTCAGATGATGTTTATTGATAGCAGCCATCTCAAGCAGATTAATAATTTTATTCCAGCTCTGGACGGCTGCTCCATCCCTGCCTCCTGAAGGCAACTATACCAAAATTATAATCCATTGAATTGCAAAGCCATTTTATATATGTCACTCTCACACTGTCACTACATGGATGACCTCTAATTTCCTGCTTTTAAACTCAGATAAAACTGAAGTTATTGTACTTGGCCCCTCAAATCTTAGAAACATGGTGTCTAACCAGATCCTTACTCTGGATGGCATTACCCTGACCTCTAGTAATACTGTGAGAAATCTTGGAGTCATTTTTGATCAGGATATGTCATTCAAAGCGCATATTAAACAAATATGTAGGACTGCTTTTTTGCATTTACGCAATATCTCTAAAATCAGAAAGGTCTTGTCTCAGAGTGATGCTGAAAAACTAATTCATGCATTTATTTCCTCTAGGCTGGACTATTGTAATTCATTATTATCAGGTTGTCCTAAAAGTTCCCTGAAAAGCCTTCAGTTAATTCAAAATGCTGCAGCTAGAGTACTGACGGGGACTAGAAGGAGAGAGCATATCTCACCCATATTGGCCTCTCTTCATTGGCTTCCTGTTAATTCTAGAATAGAATTTAAAATTCTTCTTCTTACTTATAAGGTTTTGAATAATCAGGTCCCATCTTATCTTAGGGACCTCGTAGTACCATATCACCCCAATAGAGCGCTTCGCTCTCAGACTGCAGGCTTACTTGTAGTTCCTAGGGTTTGTAAGAGTAGAATGGGAGGCAGAGCCTTCAGCTTTCAGGCTCCTCTCCTGTGGAACCAGCTCCCAATTCAGATCAGGGAGACAGACACCCTCTCTACTTTTAAGATTAGGCTTAAAACTTTCCTTTTTGCTAAAGCTTATAGTTAGGGCTGGATCAGGTGACCCTGAACCATCCCTTAGTTATGCTGCTATAGACTTAAACTGCTGGGGGGTTCCCATGATGCACTGAGTGTTTCTTTCTCTTTTTGCTCTGTATGCACCACTCTGCATTTAATCACTAGTGATCGATCTCTGCTCCCCTCCACAGCATGTCTTTTTCCTGGTTCTCTCCCTCAGCCCCAACCAGCCCCAGCTGAAGACTGCCCCTCCCTGAGCCTGGTTCTGCTGGAGGTTTCTTCCTGTTAAAAGGGAGTTTTTCCTTCCCACTGTAGCCAAGTGCTTGCTCCCACGGGGTCGTTCTGACCGTTGGGGTTTTTACATAATTATTGTATGGCCTTGCCTTACAATATAAAGCGCCTTGGGGCAACTGTTTGTTGTGATTTGGCGCTATATAAAAAAATTGATTGATTGATTGATTGACTCTCCCACAGCCACCATCCAGATGAAGCTTTGACCGTGCAAAGGGAAGAATTTGGCCATATTTGAGCTAAACTGAACATTTTTGCATCATGTCATACATTCTTTTATCCATGGAAAAAAAAAGTTTACTTTTTTACTTTTGTCAACCAAATATCACTCAGTAGAACTCAGGAGCAGGACAAGAGAATGTTTAACCCTGATCAGTACACATGGGGTCCAAGCAGACCCCAGGGGTATATTTTTGTTGTATTTTCTGAATCATTATATTTATTCAAGTGAAATTATATGTGAATTATTTTATCACCTATATAGTTGTCTTCATTTTCACTTCTTTTGATCATATTTGATTAAATACTGTGGGCTCCATAATCATTTTTCTAATAGGGTCTGTTTGGGCCTCAGTTTGATATAATATCTGGTCTCCATAGCTTGTGGACAGATGAGTAAATTTCACAATGGGTCCAGATGAAGTTTAATGTTGTGTTTCCACTTCCAGGAGCAGGATACGTCTGATAAACACTTTCGGGAACCTTTGAGGGCTTAACTGAGTAAATAAAGCTTTCAGTCAACTGTTGACTTATGGACGGAACAGATGAGTGAAAAAGAGAGAACATTTCTTTTATCAGTTCACGTCATCATGTGTGGAATAGGTTGAGGGACAAAGTGCAGAAAGAATGAGTGTGACTAAAAATATGCGTAGAAGGTTGCAGAAAAGGTGCAACAATGACATTACAGTTAAAGACTGTTATAAAATGTTTATTGGAAGAAATACAGGAAGTTCATCATAGAAAATTATGTACAGTATTTTAATCATCACACAGACCCTAAATTATTTCAAATGATATCCTCATTGACTTCATACACTTTATTTAACATTAAAAAATTTGCTAAATATTCACATTTATTTTCAGCAATTCCTCCCAAAGCTCAGCACATATAAAAAAATTCTTGTAAAAAAAAGAAAAGAAATAGCTGTTACCTCTGCCAAAGAGGTCTTACCAGATTACTCAGAAACTACTCAGTCAGGTTTAATGAAACAAGGGCCAGAGAAGAAACCAAAACATTCTGGTGTTGCAACAGCTGGTGGTTCAGTTTCTCAAGGAATTTTACCTGCTATTGTAATAATTATTATGTGACTTAGAATCTGTAAACAGACTTATATTCATAGAACAAGGCATTAGCTCCTAATATTTAATACAGTAGTGCTGAGTGCAGAACCAACAGACTGAAAAACTCCTTTGTTCCTCAGGTCATCAGACTGTACCAGTCCTCACTCAGGGGGAGGAGGAGGAACAGGAAGACAGATGACGGGAAGGAGAGGAACAGTAGTAGTCAGTAAACTAGCTGTGAGCAGTGTGTCTGGTATTTACATTTGTGTATTTATATTTGCAGATTTTTTTTTTTACTTTCACTTTTGATACTCTGTGTGCTTCTTACCCTGTGTGCTGCTACACAATGATGCTGGAACCTCAATTTCCCTGACTGAGTATTCCTAAGGGATCAATAAAGTTCTGTCTAATCTAATCTAACCTTGAATGCACAGCAACTTTACTACTGTAACTAATGCTTCTTTCTATCAATTTAAGTATGTTCAGATAAAATTCCAAATACTTATTATTACAGTAGTTGAGACAAATATGCAGAAAAGCAATCACTATTCCCTGCGAATGGCAAAGCCGGCACAGGATTAACGGAGCCACTCGGTGTGAGAGTGAGGGAGCGGGTCCGCAAAACTGCAGTTCGGAATTTTAGAAATTCTAATAGAACTGAGGACCAGTGAACCTCCTGGTTTAAACCATGTTGCCCTTTTTGAACATGCCACATGTAAAGACAGACAGGCTGGCGTGCCATTTTTGTACAGTGATTAATGCTGCCATCTAGTGGTGAGACTGTAACATCAATTGCCAGTGGTGGCCACTGGAGTCCGCTGCAGATATCTCTAAAAGATATGAATGATTTTTTTTTTTTTTTTTTTTTTTTGGTAAAATGTGGTGAGCTTTGCATCCAAAAAAAATGGTTAATGGGTTTTTCAGCTGGACAGCAGGGTTTTGGCAGAGGTTTCCACTCTCTGATTTGTTCTGCAATTTTTTTTAACAATCATAAACAATCTTGAGTTGCTCGCTGGGGGAGTGTTGCGTGTTCACAGCTGGATGATGGTGATGGCCGACTCATACCAAACCCAGAAGCCCGGATAGACAGCTTCACTGAACGCGGCCTTGAAGCGGTGGATGAGGGACATGGTGTCGCCTACAGAGTAGAAAGAGAGAGTACCTCCGGAGTGGTCCAGGAACACCCCGATACGGGATGAGTAAGGCGCGTTGATCTCTATCTGGTCCTTGCTGTGGCGGGCCGAGTAGCTGGAGTCAGAGCAGAAGAGGCTCCATGATTTGCGGTTGTAGCCGATTCGGCAGTTGTCACCGTAACCTGTTCTTTTGATGCCCTTGTAGGTGATCCCTAGGGCGGCTCCCTCCCCGCTCCAATCAACCTCCCAGTAGTAAGCCCCTCCAGAGAGGGGTTCCTTACACAGGACCTGTGGCAGGGAATCGAACCTGGATGCGTTGTCACCATAGTTCTGAGGGTCTCTCTTGAGGGTAGCTTTCCTGTTCCCTCGGGACAGCTGGAGCTGTCTGTAGGCTGTGTTCGGATCCAGAGTCAGCTGGCAAGCATCTACAAGAGACAGAAGCAGAACTCACAACAGGTCGCCTGGTGTAAATGCAAATCAGGAAACCAAAAATGAGAAACGTGTGTGTTGCACAGCAGCTCAAGCTCCCGTTCCCGTCCACCACTGCACCGTTAGCGGCAAGGAATGCACGTATAGTTTCTACTTCTGTGAAATGTTTCACCAGTGTTTGAGTTAGTGTGATCCCAAAGCAACGAGGGAGACCCCATGGCTGCACACAAACATCAGAATGACCCCAGAGGTTATTTAGATGTCACCTGCCTGCTGTGCACCTTCACCTCTGCAGGTCAAAGCTGGTGGGCCACCCGGTGGCCTCGGCTAGATCTGCCGGGCCCATAATCTGGAATGCCAGAGGGATTGACACTGTTTGTGAGTTTGACCACAAACAGAATCCATCTAACAAAGTGCATCTTTTTAACCATGAGGTGAGAGCCACGCCGTTAGAACGCCCCCTGTAGTCAACCCAAAGGCTTTGCAAACTTTAGTGTCTTTGTTTCCAAAATGTTCAAAATTTCCATTTCTGTCAAAGTAAAATTTTTAAAAACTCAAATCACTGTTTCTTATTTGATTTTTTTGGTTTCATTTTGTTAAACAAAACAACAAAGCAGCGAAGCAAGGTGATGTAATCGGTTGTGTGCGTGTGTCTGTCTGCAAACAAGATCACAAAAAAAAAAACATCTGGATGGATTTTCACCAAACAGAATTTTTTTGAGCAGGTATCTTGAGATGATTTCATTTTTGGGATTAATTTTTTGAGATGGGCAGCATGGTGGCTTAGTGGTTAGCACTGTTGCCTCACAGTGAGAAGGTTGTGGGTTCAATTCCCGTGGCCTTTCTGTGTGGAGTTTGCATGTTCTCCCCGTGTTTGCTTGGGTATCCTCCGGGTGCTCCGGTTTCCTCACACATCCAAAGACATGACTGTGCCCTATGACTGCTGGGATAGGCTCCAGCCCCCCGTGACCCTTAATTGGACTAAGCGGTAGAAGGTAATGAATGAATTAATTTTTTGAGATGATCAGACAAAGGTCAAGGTCAACAAAAACTATATGAGCAATAGGGATAGAGTGTTGATCTAAAGTTTATATAGATCAGTAAAATATTTGTGATTGATTGGTATAAATGTTGTCACAATGACATCACCAGAAATTCATAAAAGGAAGTTATGTTTGTTATGCAGCTGCTTCTCATTTTTAATGAAGAAACCTTTACCTCAGAGGTCATGTGTGCATCTATTTATTTTTTCTTTAGAGGCACGACACAAACCTTATCAGATTTTTCATGAAATGTGTTGCAAAGATAAAAAAAAAAACCACTTTATTTTGTGTGGGTAAATCTGTGAAGAGTCAGGATGTGTTTAAAGACTCATGTTATATTTCTGAGCGCGTTTCATTTTAATGACACGCTGTGACGTCTCCACAGTTTGTCACTACAGGACTTTTCCCAAAGTCTTCTACTGGGGGGGGGTATTAGACTGAAATCTTAGCTTCTCTGCGCCACTGCAAAGTTCCCTTTTCTGCATCATAAACCGAACTGGCCAATCACAGCCCTGGTTGTCAAAGAACACTGTGCTCAGAGTGCACAACGAAGCCACACCCACATTTCAAAGTATCAGTGTGTAGAGAAAATGTCACACCAGATTTTAAACAGCCAGGTTCACCAATAACAAGATGGGGTTCGAAATTTGACCTCTGACCTTTATTGTTGACCTCTCCTAAACATAGGCTCAGTGTGCATCTGCCAAGTTTGATTGAACTTTGCTGAGGTGTTCTAAAGACGTGTTGCTTACATAGAAACATGGTTACATGGAGATCATTGCGACCGTAGCATGTGTATACTCGTTAGTGTCATGACAGACAACCTGGATAGGTGGGCGGGGCTCACGGCATGGTGCAGTGGTTTATGAATATTCAGAGTATTGTGCTCAATTTTCAACCTGCAAGGTAGGAAATGTACAAGAGTGACTAACATAAAATGAATAAAGCGAGATCAGACACACTGAGGCATGCACTAAATGTTATTACGGGATAGATCTGGTTTCCCTCTTGCACTTATGGAAGAAAACACTTAATTCAGCTGCACTTAGCTTAAAAAAAGCCAATTAGGACATTTGTAATGAGTCAGTGCCTCTCTGTCGGGTTGCAGTAGCTCACACCTCATAGTATAGTCAAACATAGTAAAACATACAAGAGTTACTACAATCAGATTGCGTGGTCAGCCATAGAGTCTGACAGAGAACCTTTAGCTCAACCATTTAGTGTCGTGCACTCAGATGAAACGAACGGACAACAGAGACGTACACTTTAGGAACTCGTCCCTGTGCTGCAGCTCGTGCACCGGCAGAGATTTGGACACTGACGCATCTTCACCTGTAAAAGAAAACATTTGTAACAGAAAATGGTGCAGGATTGAATACATGGTGGTCACAAGGTGCAAAACACATTAATAGCAATAGCAACAATTTTTCTGAAATGTTGAGATTTCAGCTTTCATTTCCTTCCATGTTGTGATTTTTCAGGTTCTTCTTAAGTAATCGATTATGATACCCAGCAAAATTCCTGGGCATCATAATCGATTATTTAAGATGAAAGTACAACAGATAACTACAAAAACTATTATAGTTTTATAGCAGTCGTTACATTATAGGACTGTGACTGCCCACTGCTCTGAGTGGTTGGATTGTGTCTAACTGTAATTAGGATATGTTAAATGCAGAGGACACATTTCATTGCATATATATATATATATACGAGGGCTGTCAATAAAGTAACGGTCCTTTTTATTTTTTTCAAAAACTATATGGATTTCATTCATATGTTTTTACGTCAGACATGCTTGAACCCTCGTGCGCATGCGTGAGTTTTTCCACTCCTTGTGGGAGGAGTCGTCCAGCCCCTCATCGGAATTCCTTTGTCTGAGAAGTTGCTGAGAGACTGGCGCGTTGTTTGATCAAAATTTTTTCTAAACCTGTGAGACACATCGAAGTGGACACGGTTCGAAAAATTAAGCTGGTTTTCAGTGAAATTTTTAACGGCTGATGAGAGATTTTGAGGTGATTCTGTCGCTTTAAGGACTTTTCACGGTGCGAGACGTCGCTCAGCGCTCTCAGCCGCCGTCGTCAGCCTGTTTCAAGCTGAAAACCTCCACATTTCAGGCTCTATTGATCCAGGACGTCGTGAGAGAACAGAGAAGTTTCAGAAGAAGTCGGTTTCAGCATTTTATCCGGATATTCCACTGTTAAAGGAGTTTTTTTAATGATAAACGTTCGCACGGGTCCGCGCGTCGGGACGCAGCCGCCGCGACGTTCCGCCACAGGAAAAACACCTCTGTTGGAAGCCTTAAGGACAAGTTGGAACATGTCCTGCTGTTAAACAATTTCTCATGTACTCACTCCACTGAAAGCCATCAAAAGCCGCCTGGATTTTACAAATGGTTATCAACACGGAGGTTTTTTTCCTATGCCGCCGCACCGCGTCGGCTGCGTCCCGACGCGCGGACCCGTCCGCACGTCTTTCATTAAAAAAATCTCCTTTAACAGTGGAATATCCGGATAAAATGCTGAAACCGACTTCTTCTGAAACTTCTCTGTTCTCTCACGACGTCCTGGATCAATAGAGCCTGAAATGTGGAGGTTTTCAGCTTGAACAGGCTGACGACGGCGGCTGAGAGCGCTGAGCGACGTCCCGCTCCGTGGGAAGTCCTTAAAGCGACAAAATCACCTCAAAATCTCTCATCAGCCGTTAAAATTTTCACTGAAAACCAGCTTAATTTTTCGAACCGTGTCCACTTCGATGTGTCTCACAGGTTTAGAAAAAATTTTGATCAAACAACGACGAGGGGCTGGACGACTCCTCCCACAAGGAGTGCTCACAGGCGAATGACGTCACCGACAGGCATGGAAAAACTCACGCATGCGCACGAG
The DNA here is from genome assembly GCF_902500255.1 of Thalassophryne amazonica. Taxonomy (NCBI): domain Eukaryota; kingdom Metazoa; phylum Chordata; class Actinopteri; order Batrachoidiformes; family Batrachoididae; genus Thalassophryne; species Thalassophryne amazonica. The sequence continues at coordinate 113,625,753 of NC_047111.1, read as the reverse complement.
GGTTCAAGCATGTCTGACGTAAAAACATATGAATGAAATCCATATAGTTTTTGAAAAAAATAAAAAGGACCGTTGCTTTATTGACAGACCTCGTATATATATATATACAATGACAATAAAGGCTCTATTCTATTCTATTCTATTCCACAAAGCTAAACGGCATCATACAAGTAATGCTAAGAAGACTTTTGCAATACTCAGTGTTAAATAAGGTGATTTCACAAATCTAGATCCTAACAGTTTTAACTAGTTATTCCTTTTCTGACTTTTTTTTTTTTTTTTTTTTTTTTTTTTTTTTTGCATAAATGTTCCTAAAATTTAATTCCTTGGTTTTTCCTGGTAGAGGCACACTGATGAGTTAAATGCATTAGAAAAACCATGCCAGATTTTGTGCAATCATTTGTGTAACATACGTGGCCTCTATTTAAAAAAAAAAATGAAGATATGTACATTAGATTTGGAGCTATTGAGTAAAAGTCAAAAGTTAGAGTGGATTATACATTCATGGAAGGGCAGATGGGTTTGATCCCTAGTTACGGCTCAGCATTGAACCATATTACCCCATTAATCCCATTCAGAAAAAAGACAGAAAAACCAAAATTTAAAAAGTGGTTAAAATGCTCCATTTTGCAATTATAAAGAAATTATATATATATATATATATATATATATATATATATATATATATATATATATGATCTGCATCTGGATTATCAAGATTTAATGGGTTGTAGTTCTTGTAATAGTAGGCAGTATTCCTTCAGGAGACACGTCTTCGTAATCATTCTGAACAGGATGTCCACATCCTAGTTTTCACCCACATTGTATTTTGGACTTTGTGATTGTCAGTTACATAATTAAACATCACATCTTGTTTCTTATGAGTGTTTAGTGATTGAGATTCCTGAGCGGCTGCGTCTCTGGATGACTTCTAGTTTCCCAAATAAAGTCAGCAGAATGTGTGTTGTTGTTCTTGCTGACTCACTTCTTAGCGAACGTCTTTTTTTGGTATCATCCAGTTCACAGAAAGACATTTTGTTCACTGCAAAAATACAAAAGGAACAGTTGAGCTGCAGCGGTGCTACGGGCAGTACAACGGTCACCGTGAAACTGTAAAGCAGTTTTCATTCTCGGCTCCCCACTCACCCGTCTTGGCGACTTTAACCAGTTCGTCATTGCCGAAGTCGTTGAGGTGCTGCTTCATCTCGGACACGGCCTTAGTGACGGGGCCGAAGGTGAAGTAGGGGTTGACGGTCACTGTGGGCAGCTCCTCGGCCTCCGTCTGAGCTATCAGCATGTGGTAGGACTAATCAAAGGGAAGCAGATGTGTGAACGTCTGCTGTCATTTTTTTCTTGCCTTCCCAAGTTGGACATCTGCAGTTACTGTTTAACACTTCCAAGGTATCATTTCCTATCAACTATGCAATGCACTCTCCATCAGAATCTTGGATGAGTGTGCACGTGAGTGGTCTCTGACCCTTGTGACCTCTTTGACTCTTGTGGCCTACTTAAAAATAGCTCACAGTCAAAACCCAGTTATAGTGCAGCAGATAAGTGATGCTTTTATCACCATTTGCAGGATTCCCCTCTAAATATTCTCTTATCCGCTGCACTATTGCCACAGTAACTCAAGTTTTTTTTAGTATGACTTCTATACCAGATGTCCTCTGGACCAAAATCTTGGGCGAGTTTACACACGAGTGCCCTATGACCTCTGTGACCCTTGTGACATACTGAAAGTAAGTAACTGCTTCATCTCAATGTGTGATTGCAACCTATTTCAAAGTAGGTTGTCACTGCAGTAACCCATCATCACGTTCTGGGATACTCGTGCTTTCATACGTATACATGTACATGCTTTCTTACGTTGACGTATCCATGACACTTTATATACGTGGAGGAAGCAGACGTCTGTCACTTGTTTTCAGGTTCTACTGCATGTTACACTTTCAGGGTTTTATGTTCTCTTCACGCCTGTTTGGATTTTCTTTCACCAAAGGCGAGGTTGGTGAAGTGGAAGCTACATTTCCTGTGATTGTACTTTCTGTTGCGTTACACTGTTGACCTCGCGGCCACTTTGCTGAGTGCATGCTGGGATTGCTCCAGCTTGCAGCCTGCATGAGAAACTGAACTGCGGTCGCTGTTGTGGTGTTTCCGACACGTGTCGTGTGATGAGCTGAGCGGTCACCTGGATGAAGTGGATGTGGTCCTCAGTGCGGGACAGCTGGGTGATCTCAGTGTCTCTCCTCTTTAGGTCGGCGATCTCGTGGTTCAGACGCTCCATGTGGCCTTCTGCGTTGTTGAGCGCCGCTCTCTTGTTGGAGGAGATCAACTTGGCCATCTCTTGCTGCATCCTCTCAATCGAGCGCAGCATGTCGCCAAACATCTTCTCGCAGTCTTGCAGGGTTCTCTGGGCTGAGTTCTGCAGGGCAAAAAAAAAAAAAAAATGTGGGCGTCAACACTGATGCAATCTGTCGTTACTATGGCATGATGGAATGTTGTCTTCGCTGTTAGCTGAGTTACTGTAACATTCCATTAAAACGTAGTGGTTAATCTGGTCTTAGCAGTCTGATGGTGGGGGGGTGATAGCTTTACAAACCTTGAGTGAGTCCACCGCTTGTTTCAGTTCCTCCATCTGCTTGAGTCGGTCATGAATCTTCTCCTGGATCTCAGCCTGGGTAGCGCCCAGCCGTTGCTGTGAGGGAATCAACAAGCAGTGTAGACGGTAACAACACAAGGAACCGGCGGCTCGAGCTGCTAAATCATCCACGAAGTGCACGGAGAGTCTGGCTTGTGAAAATGCACATGCAGGTAGCAGCCTTATTTCCATATGGGTGTGTCTCTCACAGTGCTAAGAGCTTCTGTTTTACTTGCTTTTTATTGCCCTTTAAGCATCATGTGCCACTTTGTCTTTCCTGCAAACTACATGCACAGACCACTTTTTTAGCAGGTCAAAGTCTAAAACCCTGGTGGTGTTATTTTAAATAAAGCGCTGCGTACCTGTTCCTCTGCTCGTTCCTGCTCAGCAGACACCATGTCGTGACCTTTATGCTCTTTCACCGTGCACAACACACAGATACACATCTGGTCCGTGCGACAGAAAAGCTCCAGACCTTTCTGATGCTGGGGGCAGATCTGTCTGTCCAGGTGGCCGATTTCATCCACCAGCTTGTGGCGTTTGAAGGTGGCTGACTCGTAGTGGGGCTTCAGGTGCTTCTCGCAGTAGGAAGCCAGGCACATCAGGCAGGTTTTGATGGCTTTGTTCTTCTTGCCGACACAGATGTCACAGCCTACATCCTGGGGACCTGCAAAGTCGTAGTCGGGCGACGGAGGAGGCGGCGGGTATGGGTCGCTGTTGCGTTGGGTTGTGGAGTACCGGGAGCCACCCATGCGCCGCGGGGTGGGCCTCTTGTTATAAGTGACTCTGCACTGTGGGCACTGGTACGAGCCTGTGTGGTCAGCATGGTCCCAGTATGTCTTCAAACAGATGGAGCAGAAGATGTGGCCACAGGGGATGGACACGGGCTCCCTGAGGTACTCCTTACACAGGTAGCAGCTGTCCTGCTCCGACGACATGGTGGCAGCTCTGCGTTGTTTGTCCTAATGCAGTGTCGTGAAGCCGATCTGTGACTTGCGTCAGTGCAGAGGCAAAGTGAGCGCGCAGGTACTACGGGCGCAGGCTTTATAGAGTAAACACAGAAGGAGGTTAAACTGGTTAAGCCGAAACCAGTAAAACAAGGGCGGGGCAAAGAGAAATGTGAATGCTTCTGACGGTTACAAAATGTTTGAAGAATGAATGAAATGTGTACAAGGCTTGGCACTTGAAGACTCATTGCAAAATGCAGTTCTCCAAAGGATTTTGAATTCTAAAGGAAGAAAAACCCTCCAGAGCTGTTAGAGTTTGTAAATGAGGACATAAAGTGTTACTACTGTGGTATTTGTATCCTTCAGGGAGACAAATTAATTAAAAACAATTAAATTACAAATGTAGGTGAAACAGCTTCTGGACACAGTCAGAGGAGGGAGGTGGGCATGATGGGATACATTTGCATTTGGTGTTTCAATTTCAGTTTTTTTTTTTTTTATTGTTATGCCTTGATGTTTTATTTTGGTGAACATTTTTATTCATTACGTTCACCAAGGACATAATAAAATCATCACATTTATTGATTTGTCTGTCTGTTAGCAGGATGTCAAAACTACTGCACAGATTTTGACAAATGTTTCACCACAGATAGATATTAGGCCATGGAAGACTCCACTGAATTTTGGAGGTGATCTGGATCCAGATTCTGGATCAGGATTTCAATTTGTACACTTCACTTGGTTGGATTTTGAGGATTACTTCAAAACTACTTAACCCTCTGGGGTTAAGAGCTTTTTAAGAGCTGTTAACAGCTCTCCCTGCATCCCACAATCAAGTTTTATGTCTCTTTTATTTTCCAGGACAACCTGTGCTTTCAGAATATATATGCTTTTGTTGTGTTTTATAAGTGTAATAAAGGTTTACAATCAAAAATAAGAAAGAAAAAAGTAAAGCGGAAATAATTTTCCACACACATTTATTCAAAACACACAGCAAACTATAATAAACAACTGTTTTGAAACTTTATAAAGGTAATTTGAGGTCTTGTGTGAAAGACTGTACAACAAAAAGGTTCAAACAATAAATGCAAATGCACATTTTGAATATATACAAAATGGTGTATGTGTTTTGTTGTCCATTGATATGGTAAACAGTGCTTTACGCCGAGAAAGCAAGCATGTGAGATTGTCATCAGAGGCTCTCCATCTGCTCTGTCTGCTTTCACTGATCGCTGTGCGTAATGGCGCAGGACGCATTGGATGTACTCATTGGAGCACCCAGGGGGCTATTCAAATGGGCCAACTAGTAACATATCACTCCTTAGTCAGCTCTCTTTTAAAATGGACTGCATTTATATTGCACTTTTTCCATCTAAAACAACAATTCCAAGGAAGTTGGGATGTTGTGTGAAATGTAAATAAAAACAGAATACAATGATTTGCAAATCCTCTTCAACCTATATTCAATTGAATACACCACAAAGACAAGATATTTAATGTTCAAACTGATAGACATTTTTGTTTTTGTGCAAATATTTACTCATTTTGAAATGGATGCCTGCAACACATTTCAAAAAAGCTGGGACAGGGGCATCAAAAGACTGAGAAAGTTGATGAATGCTCAAAGAACAGATGTTTGGAACATTGCAGATGAACAGGTTAACTGGAAACAGGTGAGTGTCATGATTGAGTATAAAAGGAGCATCCCCAAAAGTCTCAGCCGTTCGCAAGCAAAGACAGGGTGAGGATCACCACTTTGTGAACAAATGCATGAAAAAATAGTCCAACAGTTTAAGAACAATGTTTCTCAGCATTCAATTGCGAGGAATTTAGGGATTCCATCATCTACAGTCCATAATATAATCAGAAGATTCAGAGAATCTGGAGAACTTTCTACATGTAAGCGGCAAGGCCAAAAACCAACACTGAATGTCAGTGAGCTTCAATCCCTCAAGCGGCACTACATTAAAAACTGACATCATTGTGTAAAGGATCTTACCGCGTGGGCTCAGGAACACTTCAGAAAACCATTGTCAGTGAACACATTTCGTCACTACATCTACAAGTGCAAGTTAAAACTCTACCATGCAAAGTGAAAGCCAAATATCAACAACATCTAGAAACGCCGCTGCCTTCTCTGGGCCTGAGCTCATTTGAAATGGACAGACACAAAGTGGAAAAGTGTGCTGTGGTCTGATGAGTCCACATTTCAAACTGTTTTTGGAAATCATGGACATCGTGTCCTCTGGACAAAAGAGGAAAAAGACCATCCAGATTGTTACCAGCGCAAAGTTCAAAAGCCAGCATCTGTGATGGTATGGGGGTGTGTTAGTGCCCATGACATGGGCAACTTACACATCTGTGATGGCACCATTAATGCTGAAAGGTACATCCAGGTTTTGGAGCAACACATGCTGCCATCCAAGCAACGTCTTTTTCAGGGACGTCCCTGCTTATTTCAGCAAGACAATGCCAAGCCACATTCTGCACGTGTTACAACAGCGTGGCTTTGTAGTAAAAGAGTGCAGGTACTAGACTGGCCTGCCTGCAGTCCAGACCTGTCACCTATTGAAAATGTGTGGCGCATTATGAAGCGCAAAATACGACAACGGAGACCCCGGACTGTTGAACAACTGAAGTCGTACATCAAGCAAGAATGGAAAAGAATTCCACCTACAAAGGTTCAACAATTAGTGTCCTCAGTTCCCAAACGCTTATTGAGTGTTGTTAGAAGGAAAGGTGATGTAACACAGTGGGAAACATACCACTGTTCCAGCTTTTTAGAAACGTGTTGCAGGCATCCATTTCAAAATGAGCAAATATTTGCACAAAAACAATAAAGTTTATCAGTTTGAACATTAAATATCTTGTCTTTGTGATATATTCAATTGAATATAGGTTGAAGAGGATTTGCAAATCATTGTATTCTGTTTTTATTTACATTTTACACAACGTTCCAACTTCACTGGAATTGGGGTTGTACATCAGAAGCTCAAAGCACATTCACTCATTCACACAGACACACTGATGTCAGGGTGCAAGGCACTTACTACACAACAGGAGCAACTAGGGGATTAAGGACCTTGCCCAAGGCTCTGTAGTGATTGTCCAGCCAGACTGGGGTTTGAACCAAGGATCCTCTGGTCTGAACCCCAACGCTTAACCACTAGACCATCACCTCCCAACAAGCTCTGTAGGGAGGTGATGGAAGGTCATGATCACAGGTGACTTCTGACTTCTTGTGTTGTTACTTTGAAGGCTGTGTTGCAGTAAGACAAGCTCAGATTCATTTTCTATACTTGCTTACTCCAATTAATGATCACAGGGGAGCTGGAGCCTATCCCAGTGGGAACTGGGGGAGAGTCAGGGTACACCCTGGACATCGGTCTGTCACAGGGCCTCACTCACACTCTTACTCACAGTTATGCTCAATTTAGAGTCAACTAGAAGCACTCGGAGAGTGCAAACCTCCGCCAAGGCCATAGGGTCACTGACGTCACATGGAATACCCTTTGGCAAAGAGACTTATTCCACATCGTTTCACGCATCTAACTGTCGTGTTTCAGATTCAGTGGTTAAACCCCAGCAAATGTATTTATAAAGAGAAACTTACACAAGTTTTTGTCATTTTCTAATAAGTTTATTCAATGAGGAGAAACAAATGCTAAATTATTGTTGTGTCGTAACTTAATTTTTGTTCAGCCTTTGTGACCCTTCTTCTTGAAGTTAGATGCAAAAATGTTGAAATTGGCCCTATCCTGCAATGATAAAGAATCCTTAAAAAGTACTGGATCTGGATCGTGTTCTGGATCATTACCAAAATTTAATGACTTCTAAGTTCGGCCAAGATACACCCCTGGTAAAAATTTTATTGAAATCTGTTGAGGATTTTTTTGAGTAATCCTGCTAACAATCCAACCAACCAACCAACCAACCAACAAACGGACGCGACCGAAAACATAACCTCCTTGGCGCAGGTAACATTTCACCTAACCTGCACGTCTTTAGAAGAGGGAGGAAGCCAGAGCAGCCGGAGGGCACCCATGCAAGCATGGGAATAACATGCAAATTGCAAATTGCACACAGAAAGGACCAGGCAGGAAGTGAACCTGTGACCTTCTCTAGTCTAGTCAACAGTGCTGAACACTACAACACAAGCTCAAATATAAGAGATTAATAATGAAAATCATTTACAGTCAAAGTACAGCAGTTTTTTTCTTGTTCAAACCTCTGTGCATTAAATGTTGCACTGACCACTCCTTGCAGAGTTTCAGGGTTATTGAAGTGGAGATAGGAATGCAACTGCACTTGATAGCCCAGATAACAGGAGCGCTGAGAAAAACTCTGTAAAAGATTCCATTGTGCAAGATTCAACAAGGCCCAAACAGAGTAGTGAGCACGTATCTGCCATCCGCTAATAACAGCAACTGTATCTGGCGTGCACGCATAAATATGTAAAAAAAAAAAAAAATGGATGTGAGAGAGCTCAAACTCTTCCATACATCGGATTAAAGTGTAAATTAACATTTACACTTTAATCCTACAATTTTGAATTGACCTGTCTCTAGATTTCAAACAGAGCCAGTGGTTTTATTTAATTATTTATTTTATTTATATAGTCTCAGATCACAACATAAGTCGTCCAGGGTGCTACACAAGGATATGGGTGAAGCTTACAACCCCCCTGAGCAAGCAACAGTGGTAAGGAAAACCCTCCTGTCCCACATTTTTTAGGAAGAAACCTCAAGCAGACCACAATCAGAGGGGTGACCAACTATTAGGGTAATAATAACAGTAACAAGAACAAATACCGGATAACGGATAGCGGATGAACAAAATGCAACAAAGACTTGTCAATCATGTAAACAAAAATAAACATCTGCATAGAAATTCCCCCAGTTCGAGTCCAGTGGGCAGCATGACCCACTTCCAAGACACAGTTCATCTCAAAATTATAGTGTGCAGTGACGTGGATCACCACCAGGTAGTTTACCCATCACTGAAGATCAACAGCACCTCGGAAAAGAAAGACAGAGCAGAAATGAATGAACCACAACAAACAACCAGCCCAGTCTCACATTTTGGTTTTTTTGTGTGTGTGTGTGTGCTCCCGTGACGAAATGAGTCAAATTTTTGTGATGGGGAATTTTTTTTAACTCACTATTCCTAACCCTACTCCTACCCCCCCGACCCTAACCTTAACCATAACCTAATCTTACTCTTTCCCCCCACCCTAATCATAACCACCCCGACCCCACCGCTTCACTTTTCATTTTGCGCAGCCATTACAGAATGAATTAGAATGAATTTGTGCTGCCGTGATGAAAATGAGGTGCTTTTCGTCACAATATCACGAACCAATAGATTAATGTATATTTCGTGCTGCTGAATCACAACTTGCCATGAGACCAGGTTGCAAACAACACACAGACACTAAATCTCAGCAGCAAAGTGAAAGAGTAACAGACAGGATGCTAATGTGATCACCAGCAGCTAGCCCTTTGCTTCACTAAATGTCCCAGAATTTAGAAATGATGAGATCGAGTCCTGATCAAATTGGTGTCTGCAGGACCAATGACCTGTCTCATTCTTGTCAGAATTTAAGAGTAAGAAATTACTAGACATCCATTTTTTTTTTCACTGAAGCCAGGCAGTCCTCAAAAGTCATAGTGTGAGCAGGATTATCTACATTTACTGGCATATAAAGCTGAGTGTCATCAGCGTAGCAGTGAAAATCAGTTCTGGAGCTTCACATTTTCTCACCAAGATGTGCTATATATAGCGAGAATCGGAGAGGGCCTAATGCAGACCGCTGCTATACCCCATATTTTACTGGACCAAGATCTGAAGTAAAGTTATTATACAAGATGCAATAAGAGTGATTAGATAAGTAAGATGTCAACAATGAGAGAACATAGCCAGTGATACTAAAGTCACTCTCAAGCCTATCCAGTAATATACAATCGATTGTATCAAACTCAGGACTAAGGTATAACAATAGCAGCACTGTGGTGGTATCCGAATCCATCGGAAGCAGAAATTATTCACCACTTTAATAAGTGCTGTCTCTGTGGAGTGGTGCGTTCTAAATGCAGCCTCCAAACCCCAAAATCCACAGACTTCAGTGCTAACCCTCTCCGAAACATATTCTGAAAATATGAAGCTTATCGTTTACCTGTTTTTGACAAAATGTGGAACGTGAGGGACGGATACACAGTGAAAGTAATAATAACCGCTGCAGCCTTGGTGGACTGAGGCATATAAAAGTTGTTTTGCATGTGAGTGAATACAGGGGCAAAGACAAATACAACAAAAGACACGTTCAGTATCAGTATCAAAAGACACGTTCAGTATTAGTATAGATTATCAGTACAGGACAGTCGGATGAGTGACATTCTGCTTTAGAAACGTATTAACCCCTTAACGCCCGAATTTATATAGCTGTATATAAAAAAATGTTTTGTGTGTGTTTTTGCCTTTAAGTAGATGGCAAATAATGTTGAGATTATTAATTTCACTTTTGCACAAAAACTAGATAGTAATATTGGGTATTCTGGTAATGACTTTATGTTATAATGTTATAATAATAATGATGGTATGTTGCAAATTTGCGACAACAGGCATACTGGTCAATTTGGTAAGCTGCATATTTGAGTCAGAGACTGTAGCATATATGCGACGATGGGCGTTAAGGGGTTAAAATCTGCTCTTTGCTTGAAGAGCCACATTAAGTCCATGTTTTTATGGACTTTGCTGCTACAAAACAGATTTTATGGAGTGAAGAAGAAACTGAACTCATTTAATCATAACTCACGGTCACAGAGATAGTCTTTATGACATCCACACCTTCTGAAAACAGCAATGTGATGAATAAGTTTCACAACAAACACCTTCAAGTGTGACACAGTTTATACACTCAGCATTTGATTCATACACATAATATAAATCACATGATAATATGAATCACTGCACATTTCCTCACATAAATCAGCAGAATGAGAATACGGAAAGAACAAAAGTGCTGAAAATTTGATAAATACTTTACCATAAAGTGTATTAAAAGCAAAAGTATGTTGAACTGTTACTGTCTGAGATGAATTAATTATACATTTATTGTATATGTATGCGTGACTGATTGTGGCACACATGGGGGGGGGGGGGGGGTAGTTGTAGTAACAGTAAGAAGACAGCGATCGAAACCTTATACGTTTGTCACAGATTAATGCAAATTAATTATTTTTGATGTAGTAATAGAGAAATATATGATTCTGTGTGATCTTTACATTTGAGCAATTCCATGCAAAATTGCACCACTTTATCACTGACTAAGACACAACCTGTCCACCATGTTCAGTGCATAGTGGTTACAAACTGTGTTAAAATGTATGAGTTTGCCCTTTCAGTGTCATATATATATATATATATATATATATATATATATATATATATATATATATATATATATATATATATATATATATATATATATATATATCTCACACTTTATATTAGTGTTTAATTAACCGTAAATGCATCCTATGTGTGCAGGAGTATGGAAGTGGAATGTGGGTTGCTATTGGTATATTAGGCATTTGCACTTATGGGGCTTAACATTAGCAAATATATGTTTGGTCTTTTACTGACATTGTAATGAAGTATAAATTATCTTAATTCATCACGCAGAAACACATGGGTTCTAAAGCTTGAAAAAAATGTGTGGCCATTATTTCCCCACAGCATGTTCAGTTCTTCTGCCTTCCTGTTTTGAGTGGTCACACTCAGGAACAATGGTACTTTGTTCATGTCGGACAATGCACTCCATTAAGTCTCATTAAAGTACCCCGTGTTCTGCACATCTTTGTGCTTTGCAAGTCCATCAAATAAATACATTTTTTGATCAGTGCAGCATTTACGTTTATGTGACGTTGCACATTTCCTCACATAATTCAAAGCTGTACTCTGTGTGTTTGTGTCCTGGCTGTAATCCTGTTCCCATACAGTGCAGGTGGTTAATGAGTAAGCACAGAACTCGGGTGGAAGGAAAGAGAAACTGGCTTATCAGGAACCTTGCTAAGGTGAAACTTCATACATGTGTATGAAGTAATGCAAGATATGAACTGAGGGTGGAGCCAAGTCACTTTTCCTGACCCTAAACTAGATGTTTTTTTCAAATAAGGCACAAATATACTTAAAAAAAAAAAAAAATTTCTCTAGACAGTAGAAGGGGAAGGGAGGGGGGCAGAGATTGCATGGAGTGTCTTGAAACTGGCAGCTCGGGGACCAGTTAAGGCCCACGTCATTAAATATATTAACTTTCTTGTTGTGAAAGTGTAGTGACACGGACCCACAACAGGGGGCGCAAATGAACGGTCAATAGATGAGCCAAAAAGTAACAATTTAATGTTGTGAAGGTGCACAACGAATACACAGACAATCTCAGAATATGATAACAGTCAATCCACAAAGGTGACGTGTGGGCAGGCTTGAGGATAGAAGACGTCTGTCCTGAGAAGAGCCACACGATTTCCGCCGCCACCGAACCTGGTGAATACTGGAGCCGCCAAGTCCCGAATTCCCAGGTGATCACTGTCCCCGACTGTCGGATCTGGTACTGCTGGCGAAGAACAAAGACAGTCAAGTGTGGGTGTGTGTACACCCGGTAACAACAACGGTGGGAATGCCACCGCCACCTTTAACACACACTCGTGCAGCGTCTGTTTAACCACTTATCTGACGAGACGAAGGACGAAACAGTCGTGACCCACGCCGGTCCTCTGGTTGACAGCTGCAACACAATAGCTCTGGAAATCACTGAATGCTGGCAGAGAATATTACCTCCATAGAAGTACGATATCTCGGCGATGAGGTGGAGATGACGTCTGGCTTTTATGGAGTGAGATGATGAAGAATGAGTGACAGCTGTCAGGATTTAATGAGTGACAGCTGTCACTCCCGGCTGTGTCCGTGGCGACAGCGCCCTCTCGTGCCTGAAGCCCGCACTTCAGGCAGGGCGCCCTCTGGTGGTGGGCCAGCAGTACCTCCTCTTCTGGCGGCCCACACAACATTTCTTTCTGTATCTGGAATTATAAACCATGTGCACATTTTTCAAGACTTTTTCCAAAGACTGCAAAGCAAAATTTCTGGAGGCCAGAAATTTTTTTCTAATGAATGATGTGCAAAATGACTCACTTCGTACTGGAACTTGGGGGAGCAATCTTTCCTGTTTAGCATTTTTGTTCTCACTGCATGTGAGAAAGGAATGATGCTAACACCCATGAAAGGTCATTTTCCAACGAATGTATTTCAGTCAGGGTTGCAATCTGGCACGTACCACTTGCGTCATATTTGCAGAGGATATAACTGATTTTATTACAGCTGTAACATTACACGCACTCTAATTGGCTGATTTCTGTTCTGATATTTTCCCATATCAGTCCGACTACCATGAATGCTTATCATTTTCGTTACAAACCAGAAAGCTAAAAACACGACTAGAAAAAACAAGTCAGACATGAACATACTCCATAAATATCTAAACAGCATTGAAAAAAACACACAGATTGAAAGTTTACCAGCTAACAACCAGACCATCTGTTAAGAAGTTCAACAGGTTCATATTTGGGCGATACTGTAAGTTTATATATATATATATATATATATATATATACGAGGTCTCTTAGATAATAAACCGACCCTTTTATTTTTTTTTTTAACTATATGGATTTGAATGACATGCGATTACACCAATCATGCTTGAACCCTCGTGCGCATGCGTGAGTTTTTTCACGCGTGTCGGTGACGTCATTTCCCTGTGGGCAGGCCTTGAGTGAGATGTGGTCCTGCCCTCTCGGCTGAATTCCTTTGTTTCACACGCTGCTCGAGACGGCGCGCGTTGCTTTATCAAAATTTTTTCTGGACCTGTGAGGAATATCCGAGTGGACACTATTCGAGAAATTAAGCTGGTTTTCTGTGAAAAGTTTAACGGCTGATGAGAGATTATGGGGTGTTTCTGTCAGTGTAAGGACTTCCCACGGAGCGGGACGTCCTGCAGCGCTTCCAGGCGCTGTTGTCGGCCTGTTTCGAGCTGAAAACATCCTAATTTAAGGCTTAATTCACCCAGGACATCGTGAGAGAACAGAGAAGATTCAGAAGAGGCCGGCATGAGGAATTTATGCGGACATTCCACTGTTTAAGGACATTTTTTTAATGAAAGACGTACGCGCAAATTCGCCGAGTCGTTTCCGTGACGACTCAGCAAATCTGTGTGCGCCGCGACAGGAAAAACACCTCCGTGTTGAAAACCATTTGTAGAATTCAGGCGGCTTTTAATGGCTTTCAACAAGTGAGTAACTGAGAAATTGTTTAACAGCTTGGGCATGTTCCAACTTGCCCGTTAAGATTTCCAACGGAGGTGTTTTTCCTGCCGCGACCCCCCGCGGTCGGGTCCAGCCCGACATGCGACTCTGCCCTCACGTTCTTTCATTACAAAATGACCGTTAACAATGGAATGTCCGAATAAACTCCTCATGCCGACTTCTTCTGAAAGTTCTCTGTTCTCTGACGACTTACTGGGTCAACAGAGCCTGAAATGTGGAAGTTTTCAACTTGAAACGGCGAGACGCTGCCGCCTCGAAGCGCAGATCGCCGTCAGGCGCCGTGGACCGTCCTTAAAGCGACACTACCAGACCAAAATCTCTCATCAGCCGTTAAAATTTTTACCGAAAACCAGCTGAATTTATTGAATGGTGTCCACTCAGTTGTGCCTTACAGTTTTGAAAAAATTTTTATCAAACAAAGCAACAGTCTCTGAGCCATTCCTAAACAATGAAAAAAATCGACGAGCGGGTGGACGACTCCTCACTCAAAGACTGCCCACAGGCGAATGACGTAACCGACAGGCGTGAAAAAACTCTCGCATGCCCACGAGGGTTCAAGCATGTCTGATGTAATCACACGTGATTCAAATCCATATGGTTTTTGAAAAAAATAATAAGGTCGGATACTTTTCTAATAGACCTCGTATATATATCACGGCGTTGCTTTGCGCCATGCGGCTCCACCGCAATGTGTGCCGAAATATGCCGAAAAAGTGCTGATGTTGACGTCTTTTCACAATTCCTGTGCTAGCCAGACGACATACCGGATCAAGACAGCGTCCAGTTTAGAAATGAACGGCACATTCCACTGTTACAGGAGTTTTTGTCATGGAAAGAGGAGTGGAGTTCCGTGCATCGCGGTGGAGCCGCATGGTGCAAAGCAACGCCGTGATGAAGCCTCACAGGACATGTTGGGGCATGTCCAGCTCATGCTCAATTTCTCGGATAGTCACACGACTGAAACGCAACCGACAGCTGTCTGAAATCCACCTGAAAGCCGTCCTGTGAGACCAACACAGAGGTGGTTTTGTGCCACGTAATGAACGGCTCCGTGGCGCATCCCTCACCTTTTCTTTCCATGACAAAAACTCCTGTAACAGTGGAATGTGCCGAAAAAGTGCTGATGTCCACACCTTCTGCCTTTTTGTGAAAGTCAGACGACGTCCCGGATCAACAAAGCCTTCACGTTGGAAATGATCTGGTTGTTCCAGCGGGGTTGGAGCCTGTCGATTGGCGCTCGGAGCGTGGCACGCTTTCAGCAGTTGTGGGCGGTCTTTAAACCGTCTGGATCACTCCTTAATCTGTGTAATCCCCATAAAATCGTCCCTGAAAGCCATATTATTTTTCCAAACGGTGTCCACCTGGAGGTCTCTCACAGTCTCTGGAAAAAAATTGATGCAGCAAAGCTCCAAATCGTTCAGACATTTATTCGCAATAAAAAAACGACGAGAGGGGTGGACCAGTGCTCACACAAAGCCTACTCACAGGCGAATGACGCAACCGACAGGCGTGAAAAAACTCACGCATGCGCACGAAGGTTCAAGCTTGGCTGATGCAATCACACGTGATTCAAATCCATATGGTTTTTGAAAAAAATAAAAAGGTCCGATACTTTTCTAACAGACCTCGTATATATATATATATATATATATATATATATATATATATATATATATATATATATATATATATATATATATATATATATCAATTAATAATCCTTTAGTATTAGCTACGTATCCTGACAAGTTACAGATCTGTAATAATGATGTTGAGCTAGGTTGTCCTGAGTGGATGATCTATTGGTAACGCTTTTTTGTTTAACCTGTATTTGAACCCACCAGGTTACAATCTTAAATTTTATCCATGTAGTATCTTTGACGAAGTGCACTGAAACAACACATGATGTTGCTCTTGTGTTGTCAGTGTGGCACTAATCAACACACATATCAATATACAAATATGTAAGAAAAACAAGCGAAGAGTTAAATTATTTATTCAAGTCAGTAACTGGTAGTACACAATCAACATGCATCAGAAAAATAAGACAATTTGGATGTAAGTGAGCTCAGTAACCTCTATTTTGAACAAGCTGCATGCTAACTAGCACAGCTAACACGGATTGAAGTGACAAAGATAGTGCAGCAGCTTCGCTCTGCAATGCGTTGTGATCTGACTCCTTCCCACTCGCTCTCCTCAGGACATGAACTCACTCTGGACACTCTGTCCAGTCGGCTAAATCCCGGGCTGTGGCCTGAGCCAGCGGATCCTTTAGCTGTCGAGGGAGTGAGGCCTACTGATTACCATATGCACAGTGACTCCTGCTGGCCCCTGTCACACTGGCACAGTCATGAACCAATACCAATAATATTAAATATATTTAAAAGAATCAAATGAAAGGTTATATTAATTAGTAAATCCAATACAGTAGCCAGGGAACTAAGCAAAAAAGACAAGCTGCTTGGTAGCTACATACTAACTAGCCAAGCTAATATGGAGAATTACTGAAGTGATTGTCAAGGGTAGTGTAGCTAGCTAGCACAGCTATGACTCGAAAAATACCTTAATAATATTAATCATCCACAAACATACAAAAAAAGGTTAAATTATTTCGTAAAACCAGCACCTGACAGGACGTCAGCAAAGTAAGACAGTTTGCTTGGAACTGCACTAAATAGCCATGCTGATTAGCCAATAGCATAGCAAACTATTTACCTGTAATTGATCTAGCTAGTGCAGTCATGATTCAGGCAATAATAATTACAGTAAAGGATTTATACTCTAGTCTTGTTTTAAAACTGACTGTAAGTCACGCTGATCTGCTACTTTAAAAACTTGCATGATTACAGTAGCGCATTTTGTAGCAATGCTCCCTTTTAAAAAGTATTGCCATGGTTACACATTTCAGCACTTCTAAATAAAAGCTGCCAGGCTGCAAAGCTCATATTTACTTTAACCTATAATATGCCTGATTGTTTTTTAGCGCATGCGTATATTTGTGTTTGTTGTATGATTGTTTTTGGCTCAACAAACGGATGCAGTCGGCATAACTACACTCACAAACTGACCTGTAAATGTGAACAGACTGGTCTGACCGGTCACAGCTGAAAGTTGACAGCTCTGAACTCAAGCGGTTCACTACCTTTAAAACCTTTTTTTTTACAAATAAACAGAGGGGGAGAGCACAATCCTGAACCTTTTATTCTGTGTGTGTGTGTGTGTTTGTTTATTGGGTGGTCCCTTGAATTCCTACAGTACTGTAAGCTGCATTGCTGTTTGTCCGACTATAACCGGTTTAAGACAATGGCGATTCCGGAGAACAACAATAGGTGGAAATGCAGCTGCAGGGACGTGCGTGGCCTAATGCATCCACAGATGAGCCACATGAGAAATCTAAGAGAAAAGGAAGCGGTTAGCAAAAGTCAAGGTCATTTTTTTGCACATTTAGGTCACTACTTTCACCATTAATATTTCATTGATTCTCCATCTTTCCGTCTGTTTCTCCTTGCCTGCCTGCCAGCCTGGTCTCTCTCTCTCTCTCTCTCTCTCTCTCTCTCTCTCTCTCTCTCTCTCTCTCCTGCTGTCATTGCTCAACCTGCTTATCTGAACTGCGCAGGGCTCCATACACTCAGCACAAGGGGAGGGCCTTGTCTGCTTTCAATCAATAACCTCTGGAATTCAGAAATACAAGTAGGTCCTGTCTCTGGCAGGCGGTACCACACTCCTGAGGGCGGGCTCCCAGACACTATTGACACATTCTCTGCTCGGCATTCTGTCTTTGACTGACTTCTGTCTGCGTAACGATGGCCGATCCCGCGTCGCCAGATTACTTCAGCTGTTCCCTGTGTATGAACCTTCTCAGGGACCCAGTGGCGATCCCCTGTGGCCACAGTTTCTGCATGGACTGCATCAGTGGCTACTGGAATGAGGCAGACTACACAGGGATTTACATTTGCCCCCAGTGTAAGATCACGTTCACCCAGAGGCCTGTGCTACGGCCCAACGCCACCTTAAGCATGGTGGCTGAAAAGATCAAGAAGAGCGGCTTGAACCTCAACGCATCAGTGGGGAACATCTACGCCGGACCAAGCGATGTCCCGTGTGACTTCTGCTCTGGGAAGAAGTTAAAGGCTGTGAAGTCCTGTCTCAACTGTCTGGCGTCTTATTGCGAGAAGCACCTGAAGCCACACTATGAATCAGCCACATTCAAAAGGCACAAGCTTGTGGATGAGCTGGGAAACCTGGATCGGAAGATCTGCCCGCAGCACCAGAAGTCCCTGGAGCTGTTCTGCCGAACAGACCAGATGTGTATCTGTGCGATCTGCACGGTCAGTGAGCACAGGGGCCATGATATCGTCTCCGCTGAGGCAGAGAGGGGCGAGAAGCAGGTAGGAAATACATCTCTGCTGATGGCTCCGAGTACACACTGCAAAAAAAGAAAAGTTCATCAGACTTGCACTTTAAAAGAAACCAGCTGAACAGATCTTTTGTGGTGTATGTTTGTAGGGTAACAAAGTAACACAAATTGATGTTTCACTGCCTTAAAATGGCAATCTCAGTCTCACTGTACACAACTTTAATATGTTTGTTAAAATGGAAATTATGTGTTGAGAACAATGGAAACTAACTTTTATCTGATGGAGACACTGAGGGCAATTTAAATTTCAAGATATTGCTAAAGGACATTTTAATGTTTAGTCTTTATTGACATGTTACAAAGCTTTACAAAACAAGAATAATCAAAAACACTGTAAATAACAAACCACTTTTACATACATTGTGTCTGAAAGGTGTATAGGTAAAAACTTATCAAGTCACACCGCTTAGAAATAACAGTAGTAAAAAAAAAATATATATATATATATAATCATTGTTCATATACAAGGATATTAAGGTATCAAACCACCAACCTTCTGGTGAATGGACCACTTCATCCACAGTAACTCAATCAACTGAGGCAATCCATCCATCCATTCTCTCTGGATGGATGGATGACAATTGTTTTCTGACAATGTTCAACAGCCTTTTATTTATTATCCCTTTAGCTCTTTCTTTCTCATTTAAGAAGGATTATTCCTTTGAATAATTCCTTAACATTCATAGATCTGGAATTGCTTTCTTTGATCAAGAATATTCGTCTTTGAGCCACAGCATGGATCTTTATTGCTGACTTTTGATTCTTATCACTTGACTTTTGATGCCCATTGCTGACCTTTGATTGTGATTACTTTTCTTTGATTCAAATTGATGACCATTGCTCCAGAAAACCCATCTTTGATGCTGAACGTAGATAGTGATTGCTGAATTTTGATCCTGAACATTCATCTTTGATCCTGACTATGGCTTCTCATGCTTGACCTTTGATCCTCAACATGCATCTTTGATCCTGACCATGGATCTTTATGTTTGATCTATGATCCTGAACACTCATCTTTGATCCTGACCATGGAGCCGCATGCTTGACCTTTGCTCCTGAACACTCATCTTTGATCCTGACACGGGATCCTTATGCCTGATCTATGATTCTGAACACTCATCTTTCATCCTGATCATGGATCTTTATGCCTGACATTTGATCCTTAACACTCATCTTTGATTATGATCAGCAATCTTTGAACTTTTCCAAGGAGGTTATGCTTTTGTTGCTCTTTGTTGTTTGAGGTAATCTTTTTCCAGAGTATTCTTATATGTCTCCACAGCGTGTTTTTTTTTTTTTTTTGTCTATCTGAAAATGAAGTGATGTTTTTACGATGGTGAGCTCACAGGAAGAACTGTGCTGTCCAGCAATCAAGCTCTGGCCTCCATCCAGACACATGCGATTTTGAACTAGAATGTAATTATTAAACTAAATAAGACTGAAGTAAGTCAAACAAATGCAAACAAGACCAGTGGAATGAAGATATACTGTTTGGTGACAATGACGTGGATGGCAGAACATGATGTCCAAAAACCAGAAGGAGTACTTGCTCCTGTTTGTTAGAATGTCTGAATGCCAATCTGTACTCAACCTGATAAAAATTAGAGTGGAATGTTCATCATTTCATTTAATTTCATCATTTTAACTAAACCGCCCTTGGTATGGTGAGTTGATCTGAATTCCAGTTTTTAATTCATCAAACTTATCAGATCTCTTTCCGTAATCAGAAATTGATCCAACTTATAGTTTTAAATTGAATAAAGCTGAAAATTCTGCAGCTGGTTGCCACAAATTCTAAAATGATCACAATGATATTGAAATAGTGTTGTTCAAAAATCAGTTTTTAGCAAAATAAAAGCGTTATTTCGGCACTCTAAAAATATGCAGCCCTTACTTTAAAAAGGTAACAATTAGCATGGATCTTTTTAACTAAAGTCAACTCATGGCTGCATAAATGCCACTTGATGTTTATAGTCAGACTACTTCAAGTCTAGTAAAGCATTTAGTTAAACATTTGGCTAAATGGTTTAGTACACTTGATTTGCTTTGTCCTCCACAATGTTAATTAAGTCTAAACAATGTAATTTAAAGGTTTAATTGTTATTAAGTAGTAAAATTACTTAAGTTAATCTAACTTAGTTTACTTAGGTCAGAATAAATTACATTTTGCAGTCCCAGTTTTACAATCAAACTGTTTATTTTTAAACCATTGTCAACCTTTGTGCAACAGTTATTTTTTTTAAGTTGTGATGATGTTGCACCAACACCTTGCATGTTAACTACTTACTAAAATGTGAACATGTAAAAACCTTATGTTTTTATGGTGGAAAAAAAAAACCCCTGTTCAATTTAAGATAAACTAACGCCGTGAAGCATTGGTTTTTCGAGAGCCATCATTAGCAGAAACCACACAGTGAAATATTTTGAGATCCTCCTCCAAAGAAAAGAAGAATACAGTGAATACAGAAAGCAGACAGTGTTTTTCCCAACTCCTGCACCCGCGCCACACTCAGTGTACTTTGACCCTTTTGACCAACGCTATCAGCTAACCGAAGAGGAATCCACCACCAAAACACACGCTGTGCTCTGATTAGCCGCACGGTGTCAGGGGGCGTGTCGCCCCCGAAACCCGCTGTGTACAGAATGTCTCACTGGGACAGACGAGCACAGAAAGTTTGTCCTGCTCTGCTGGTTCCCACCTGTGGGAGTACAGATACTGTGAGGGAGTCAAGGACTTCAGCTCCTCCAGGCCTGTGAGATAATGCAGGGAAGATAATGCTGTCAACATGAAGTGATGAATAAATCAGCTGATTCACAGCAATTTCCCAAAAAAGGGCGGTTTAGGCGGTTTAGGAGCGGTGCATTAACTGGGCTGGGGGGTTTCTAAGTAATAATTCTTCCTGTTGTTTTCTTCACCAAACATCCGTCTGGATTCTCTCATCTCCAGATTTACAACAGGAGTGCCACACGTCACTCCCTTCCCCCTCTCACCCCCCAGATTCCCCACATTCTTCAAGCTTATCTTGAAGAAAAAGGTCGGTGGGCTCGACTAAAAGCCGACTAGAATCCCTCTGTCTGGCGCATTAGTGGCGTGTGCACCTTGAAACGTGGCTTCAAAAGTGAGGCAGCGGCTGATTCACATTCTTGACATGTCCAGGATTCCATTACAGACTTTCCCTTCCTGCGCCCCCCTCCCTCCCCACCGTGACTAAAGGTGACCAGAAGATGGATTAAACGTACTGACAAGCCGCCTCAGATAGTCCTTTATAAGAAAGAATGTTTGTACTGAGCCAACAGTTTCATGTCTCAAGATCTGAATATATCACTGAGTCATAAAATCAGCCATGCAAAATGTTTGTTGTTTTTATGCATCACTTAGCAATCCATCCATCCATCCATCCATCCATCCATCCATCCATCCATCCATCCATCCATCCATCCATCCATCCATCCATCCATCCATCCATCCATCCATCCATCCATCCATTTTCTACACCTGCTTAATCCAATTAAAGATCAAGGGGGGGGGAGGCTGGAGCCTATCCCAGCAGTCATAGGGCGTGAGGTGGGCGTGAGGTGGGGTACACTCTGGACAGGATGCCAGTCTGTCGCAGGGCCACATATAGACAGACAGACACGTTCACATCCGCATGCACACCCACAGACAGTTTAAAGTTTCTAATTAGGCAGCACAGTCCCATCTGAGGGTGGGCACTAAAGGGTTAAAATATGACGCATATGACAAAATAATCCTACATCTGGGGACAGCCCTTATGTGTCTCTGTCAGACACATGGCACTTTCTCTGAGTTTTTGGGCAAATTATACGGCAAACAAAGTGAAAATGCAAAGAAAAAGTGACAATGTGATGAAAAGTGGACATGTGTTGCGGTTGGTTTATGACCCGGAGCTCAAACGTGTCGAGGCGGTTGTGCAGGTGACAGACCACAGCTCCTCTGGCTAGGTGTGTACCGACACGACCTCTCCCATTTGCCTCGTCTTCTCTTCTCCACTGGGAACCGAAAAAAATTGCACTTTTCACGACTGCTTTGGTGATAGCTGCCGAAAACAAAACAGTACACCATTTTTCCATGTGAAGTGATGCTGTGTTTGTATTGCACAATGGCAGGCTGTCCCCGGAAGTGGTCAAATCCCACGATATCACGCAGGGGTTCAAATGACACTCCGATGTCCCATTTACCTAACTTGCATATCTTTGGATGTGGGAGGAAGCCGGAGCACTTGGAGAGAACCCATGCAAGCACGGAGAGAGCACGCAAACTCCACACAGAAAGACCACAGGCAGGAATTGAAACCCATGACCTTCTTGCTGTGAGACAACAGTGCTAACTGCTAATCCAGTGTGCTGCCGCTTAGCAATCCATGGTGTCTAAAGTGTTTGCAGTCAGGGTCTCTGCATTTAGAAATCACACAGACTGTGAGGTGGCACCAATATTGTTTTAGGAACATGGTTCAGACTTCAATACTCCTAGTATGAAAAATAGGAAATGGCATAGTCCCTTTTTGTCAGAAAACTTATTCAAAATGTTATATTAAATATTATTATATGGTATGGGATTTTGCCAACTTCTGATTGACCCATTTGCCACTTTGTGAGCTGTACTACATGCCCAGTTGACCGCTGGTGGAGCCGAGTAGATCACACGTTGAAATGAGTACACCTTGTGTGCAGCGTAGCGCTAGCTAATCGAGCGACGCCTATTGATAACAACCAATCAGATAACGCGATACAATGCCTACTTTTGCTGTCAGTTTGTTGACAAGATGGCAGAAGACAGGTTTGCGTCTGTTAGTGACGCTGACTTAAAACGAATTTTACACACACACACACACAGTCAGCAGCCAACCTGTTTCGCAAGTACATCACTGAAAAGGGACATGAGCCCAAGTTTGAAACTTATGACAGACGGATGCTTGACGGAGTACTCTGTCGATTTTACGCGGAAGCTAGACAGGTGAATGGGGAACTTTATAAGAAAACAAGCCTGATGACTCTTCATCACGGACTTAACAGGCAGCTCCAGTCGATCGATGGGATGTCAGTTGGTGCAGTATGACAGGAATAATAAAGAGTTGAAACTTGAGATTGATTTTTCAGTTTTAGTATGTTTGACAAACTCCCAATTTTCTTGTTTACCATATAATAAAGCAGTTATAGACTTTTGATTTCGGTGTACCCGTGATTATGTGGACCTCGTCAGGATGGGGTTCACCTCATCAAAGTCTATAATTGTATACAATCTACCTCAGGATAATGAGTTTTTTAAAAGCAGCAAAACCTCACAACAGCAAGTTGAAGGCATTAAATTATGAGGTTATGAACATTATCACAGGCCAGTAAGTATTAATAAACAAAAAACCCATGAAGAGCACAAATGAGCCGGAGGACAGGGAGCCTGCAGATCGTCTTTTCAGATGAAAATGAAGCACCAGACTTAGGTTCTTATTGTGTACCGGAATATTATAACCACTTGTTTCCATAGCAACAAAAAGAGACTTAGACATATTTTCCGTTAACAATATTTATAGGGTGGACAGATCGAAACAAACTTCTTCTTCTTCTTTGTCTTTCGGCTGTTCCCGTTAGGGGGCGCCACAGCAGATCAATCGTTTCCATCTCACCCTGTCCTCTGTATCTTCCTCTGTCACACCAAACACCTGCATGTCCTCTCTCAGCACATCCATGAACCTCCTCTTTGGTCTCCCTCTTCTCCTCCTGCCTGGTGGCTCCATCCTCAGCATCCTTCTCCCTATATACCCTGGGTCCCTCCTCTGCACATGTCCAAACCATCTCAATCTCGCCTCTCTGACTTTGTCTCCAAACCGTCCCACCTGAGCTGTCCCTCTGATATGTTCATTCCTAATCTTGTCCATTCTTGTCACTCCCAAAGAGAATCTCAACATCTTCAGCTCTGCCACCTCCAGCTCTGCCTCCTGTCTTTTTGTTAGTGCCACTGTCTCTAAACCATACAACATAGCTGGTCTCACTACTGTCTTGTAAACTTTCCCCTTCACTCTTGCTGATATTCTTCGGTCACAAATCACTCCTGCCACCTTTCTCCACCCACTCCACCCTGCCTGCACTCTCTTCTTCACCTCTCTACCACACTCTCCATTACTTTGAATAGTTGACCCCAAATATTTAAACTCATCTACTTTCACCACTTCTACTCCTTGTAACTGCACTATTCCACTGGGCTCCCTCTCATTCACACACATGTACTCAGTCTTGCTTCTACTGACTTTCATTCCCCTTCTCTCCAAAGCATATCTCCACTTCTCCAGACTAGACTCAACTTGCTCTCTACTCTCACTACAGATCACAATGTCATCTGCAAACATCATAGTCCATGGGGACTCCTGTCTGATCTCATCTGTCAACCTGTCCATCACCACTGCAAACAAGAAAGGACTCAGAGCTGATCCTTGGTGTAATCCCACCTCCACCTTGAATGAGTCTGTCATTCCGACTGCGTATCTCACCGCTGTCACACTATTTTTGTACATGTCCTGCACTACCCTAACATACTTCTCTGCCACTCCAGACTTCCTCGTACAATGCCACAACTCTTCTCTTGGCACCCTATCATAAGCTTTTCTAAGTCCACAGATCAAAACAAACTTATTGCCTCAAATTGTGACTTTCAGTTGTGCGCAAATGTTTACATACTCTGGAAGAATTTTTTTTTTTGGGGTGGGGGGGGGGGGGTTGGCCATTTTTAAGAGAATATGAATAACACAAAACTTTTTTTTCCACTCATGGTTAGTGGTTTGGTGAAGCCATGTATTGTTAAACAACTGTGTTCACTCTTTTTAAATCATAATGACAAGAGAACTACCCAAATGACCCTGATCCAAAGTTTACATCCCCCTGTTCTTAATACAGCATGTTGACCCCTTTAACATCACTGACAGCTTAGAGTCTTTTGTGGTAGTTTTGGACGAGGCTCTCTGATAGTAAAGCTGCCACTGAATATGTCTTGGACTTTATTTACATCAATTATGAAGAAATGCAAACAGTATGGTAAATCTGCATGGAGTAGACAGTCCTGAAAAACTGTGTTACTGTGCAAGAAGGAGAAGAGTGAGGAAAGCCACCAAGACACCCAGACAACCCAGAAGAAGTTATAGGTTTATGTGGCTCTGATTGGAGAAATTGTGCACAGTGCAATCTTTGCATTTTGCATCACCACTCTTAGCTTCATAGTGGAGTAGAGCAGAGAAGGATTTTCTTTCACCAGAACAGATCAAATCTAGTCTTGCATCTCAGATGTACCTTCTGGCAATTTGTAGCTAAACTTTCAGGTCTTCTTTTTAAGAAAATCCTCTTCTATACCACTTCATCATGAAGATGGATAACTGGCGTCCTGTCCAGGGTGTACCCCGCCTCACGCCCTATGACTCCCTCGCCCCAGGGAACCTTAATTGGAGTAAGCAGGTGAAGATGAATGAGTGAGTTAGATCCCAATCCTGATGTGGATCTGAACAAAA
This sequence comes from Thalassophryne amazonica, assembly GCF_902500255.1. Taxonomy (NCBI): domain Eukaryota; kingdom Metazoa; phylum Chordata; class Actinopteri; order Batrachoidiformes; family Batrachoididae; genus Thalassophryne; species Thalassophryne amazonica. Next base: position 113,599,864 of record NC_047111.1, on the reverse strand, counting down.
TTTCCCTTGTTTATTGTCTGACACTGGATATACCTGTAACGTTGATTGTACCCACTGAGGAGGAGGTAAAGGAAGCTGGTACAAATGTTAGTGAACTGTGCATGAGCATGCACACAAGTAGTTATAATACTTTGTCTTTCCAGAAACTTTTGGGTGTTTCCCAAGCTGAAATTAAGCAAAAATGCCAAGAGAGGGTGAAGGAGCTGGAGGAGCTGAAGACTGCTGTGGATTCACTGAAAGTAAGGCATTCATATCCATTTCACTACCAACTGTAAATATCCTCATTATCCATGTTAAAACAGAAATTTAATGCAAAAATAAATAAATAAATAAGTTGCTGGTGTGAGATGTTTGCTGTGACTGTGAAGCTCCTCAGATGTTTGCACTGTGACATCACGAGTGTCCTCTCCAGAACTCAGCTCAGAGAGCCATGGTTGAGAGCCAGAAGATGTTCGAGGACATGATTCGTGCCATTGAGCGAATGAGGTCAGAGGTCACCAAGCTGATCGGCATCAACGAGAAGGCCGCGTTCAACCAGGCTGAGGCTTTGGTGGAGCGACTGGAGCAAGAGATCGATGAACTGAAGAAGAAGGAGTCTGGCCTGAAGCAGCTCTACAGCACCGACGACCACATCCATTTTTTACAGGTGAAGTTACAGCATCTGATAGGCACAGGCGTCGTTTAAAGTGTAGATGACACCAGAAAATGTGCACAAATAATCACTAAAAATGATGAAATGGTGATATTTTAAAAAATCCTGAACAATAAGAGTCTATGATAAGTGCGCAGGTCAAGGATAAACAACCGCTGTCTGAAGCCTGCGTGTTATTTCTGCCCTCAACCGCGGCCATATTGTTGTTACGTCATCACGACAACAGGACCTGCTGATTCAAGCTCAGATCAATTGTAAACACAGCGGAGGTCGAGATGTTTTCGGGCCTTTTTTTTTTAAGTCCAGTCTGAAGGTGATTGTGAAGAAGCTGTGGGGACACAGCCTTTATGGTTTTGAGCCTTATTTAGACCCCATTGTAGGATGGTATCCTTTATTGACTGACAAAAGTTTGATCCAGATTAGACATTTTGTGGCTATTTAAATTTAACATTGAAAACTTCATTTAATGCATATTTTACATTGTATCTTTATCAAACGTGCCCCAATCACTCTCATATTTGAAAGCGAGGTGCAGACTGGCACTCACTATCATCTGACAAAGTTTGATCCAGATCCAATGCAGATTTTGTGGACATTTGAGTTTAATATTGAAAAGTCCATTTGGTGTACATTTTGCATTATATCTCAATTGAAAGTGCCTCTTATTTGTGACAAAGAGGTACAAACTGGCACTCTCAATGAAAAGACTGAGTTTGATCTACATCTGATCCATATTGCAGATTTGGATTTAGATTGGATTTAGATTTGTGGATATTTGATATTAACCCTCTGGGGCCGACGCCGTCATATACGATGGCTAAGACCAAACTTTACTCAATTATAAATAACTTTTTAATGATATGACATAGAAACTTACTTTTTTTTTTGCCATCTTTTTTTTGCCATCTTTGTACTCCTCATAGAAGCTGTGTGATGACGTGTGCAATGTGAGTGTCCAATCGGAATTGGTTCACAGTCACATGGTTTTCCAAAATGCAATCGTAGGGCAGATTTACCTAACATGAAAAGCCAACGATCATTTTCAGGAGTGATATGTTACTAGTTGGCTCATTTGAATAGCCCCCTGGGTGCTCCAATGAGTACATACTATTCCAATGTGCCCTGCACCATTATGCACAGCGAAAGTGAAAGCAGACGGATCAGACGGAGAGCCTCTGATGACAATCTCACGTGCTCAAACAAAGAGTGTGTAACTATCCGGATTGCTCCACTAGTTTGCATGTTAATGTTACTGGATAACTGTTGCTTTCGCTGCATAAAGCACTGTTTACCATATCAATGGATCGAGGGGGAGGACCGCTCCTCAGACTGTAAGGAGCCAATGTGGGCCAAAGTGTGAATGAAAGCTGTTTAGGAGCAGCACAGAAGACTCCAAAACACAGTAGAAGTAGAAGTTTGTGATGTAACCTTTGTGTAATAGCGGACAGAAATTGCTTTGAGATGAAGACAACAAAACACATAGACCATTTTGTATATATTGTTCAAAATGTGCATTTGTGTTTATTGTTTGAACCTTTTTGTTGCACAGTCGTTCACACAAGACCTCAAATTACCTTTATAAAATGTCAAAACAGTTGTTTATTATAGTTTGCTGTGTGTTTTGAATAAATGTGTGTGGAAAATTATTTTTCGCTTTAATTTTCCTTTCTTATTTCTGATTGTAAACTTTTATTACACTTATAAAACAAAGACATATATATTCTGAAAGCACAGGTTGTCCTGAACAAAAGAGACATAAAACTTGATTGTGGGATGCAGGGAGAGCTGTTAACAGCAACATTTATGCCAGGCGAGTGAACTGTCAAAAAAATGCCCTCGGACCCCAGAGGGTTAACTTTGAAAAAATTATTACATTTAGCAAACAAATGAACAAGAAAAACTGTTTTAACTGATCATGGATTTTAATAAAACATGCACAACCCAGTTTTTGTGTGTGTATTAGTGTGTATCATGGCATTCTTGTTGTTTCCTATTAGAACTTCAACTATCTTTGCACGCCCACTGATGACGGCTTCATACCCAAAGTGACGGTGAACCCTGACTTCTCCTTCAGTGCGGTCAGGAAAGCTGTGGCTGAGATCAAGGACCGACTGGAGGAGTTTGGCAGAGAGGAACTACTTAAGATCTCAAAGACAGGTCTGACTTTATCACTGGAACCATATTAACGATAAAACAATGTGCACTTGCTTATAATTTATATATATTTTTATTTTTTTATCTTGCAGTGAACGAGGTCCCAGTGTACACTACAGAGACTCGCACCATAGACAGAAGGAACAGAGGTGAGCTCAGTCAGTTCCTGGAGGTTATTTTGTTGTTGTTTAGGCTAATAATGGTGGATTTAAACGGCAGATGTGAACCCCTTCTGAAAGATTACTCACAAGACAGTGGTAGCAACTTTGAAGCAAATGGGCCATTTCCTTCAAAAAACACTAAAAGCACAAAATGATGTAGCTGCTTCAGAAAAATGACACTTTTGAAATGTTCTGTGCATTAAATGAATCAATTTCTTTAAAAGATTCAATGTTTTAAAATGTTAAAAAACAAGAAACTCAGTGCACATCCCCCCTCCCCTAATTTTGTTGTAACCCCCCCCAATACAATGACAAGAAAAACTATTCTTTTCTATTCTATAAGCCCAAATAATAATGGGCTGCATGGTGGATTAGCGGTTAGCACTGTTGCCTTATATGAGAAGGTTCTGTGTTCCAACCTGGTCCTTTCTGTGTGGAGTTTGCATGTTCTCCCCATGTTTGCATGGATTTGGGTGCTCCTGCTTCCTCCCACATCCAAAGACATGCATGTTGGGTAAATTGGTGTCTGTAAGTGGACTGTAGGTGTGAGTGAGAGTGTGAACGTGTGTGTCCATGTGTGTTTGTCCTGTGATGGACTGGTGGCCTGTCCAGGGTGTATCCCCACCACCCTCCCAGTGACATCTGGGATTTGCTGCAACCCCCCCCCCCCCCCCCCCCACACACACACACACACACAGCCATTAATTGGAATAAGTGGGTTTGAATCAACCAATGTGGACAAGCTTCCTTTTAAAGCACAGCAGCAGTGTGAGTGCAGCTGATCTGACTCTTTGACTCTCTGTTTCAGTCAAAGAAGTCACTGTGGACAGTCCTGCTCCGTCTCCAGAGCCCAAAAGCAGAGCAGATTTTATTAAGTGTAAGTTTTTGCTTCATGTATGTGAGACCGGGGACGGTGCTCACACATTTTAATTTCATGTATGTTACTCTGTATGGTAGACTATGTTACAACCTTATTACAAAATGGATGAAATTCTTTTTTTTTCTCAAAATTCTGCACAATACCCCATAATGACAATGTGAAAGTTTTTTGTTTTTTTTTTAGATTTCTGCAAATTTATTAAAAATAAAAAACTAAGAAATCACATGTACATAAGCAGTCACAGCCTTTGCTGTTGGGAAAGTGTAAGTACACGGACCCACAACAGGGGGCGCAAATGAACGGACAATGGAATAGGTCAAATAACACACTTTACTGTTGCGAACGTGCACAACAAACACAACAGATTACACAATAGATCAGAGGTCAAATTACAAGGTGTCGTGTGGGCAGGCTCGAAGATAGGAGACGCCTGTCCAAAGCAGAACCGGAACCACACGATTTCCTCCGCCACCAGACCCCGGGAATACTGGAGCCGCCAAGTCCCGAACTCCCAGGTGGCCACTGCCTCCGCGTGTCGGACCTGGTACTGCTGGCGAGGAACAAAAACACAATTAAACGTGGGTGCGTCTGCACCCAGCAATCTGCACGGCAGGGAAGCTACCTCCACCTCTCGTTGGAGAAAAAGTCTGTTATCACTCACAAAAATCACAAAAAGGGCTTTCTATCAAGCAGTCAGGCTGAGGATATTACCTTTCAGGTAGAACGATATCTCGGCAAAGAGGTGGAGATGACGTCTTGCTGATATACCGATGCAGATCAGATGAGTGGTGACAGCTGTCACAGGTGATGAGTGTCAGCTGTCACCCCGGCTGCTCCTGTGAGGCGGCAGCGCCCTCTGGTGCCTGGAGCCCGCACTCCAGGCAGGGTGCCCTCTGGTGGTGGTGGGCCAGCAGTACCTCCTCTTCAGCGGCCCACACAACAGGACCCCCCCCTCAACGGGCGCCTCCTGGCGCCCGACCAGGCTTGTCCGGGTGGCGGCGGTAGAAATCGGCCAGGAGGGCCGGGTCCAGAATGAAGCTCCTCTTCACCCAGGAGCGTTCTTCAGGTCCGTACCCCTCCCAGTCCACCAAATACTGGAAGCCCCGGCCCATCCTACGGACATCCAAAAGCCGGCGCACAGTCCAAGCCGGCTCGCCATCGATGATCCGGGCAGGAGGCGGTGCCGGACCCGGAGTACAGAGGGGTGAGGTGTGATGTGGTTTGATTCGAGACACGTGAAATACAGGATGGATCCGCAGTGAGGCCGGCAGCTGAAGCCTCACTGCGGCTGGACTGATGACCTTCTGGATTTTGAAGGGACCGATGTAACGGTCCTGTAACTTGGGGGAGTCCACTTTGAGGGGGATGTCCTTTGTCGACAACCACACCTCCTGCCCTGGCCGATACGCAGGGGCCGGGGTCCGCCGACGGTCTGCATGGGCCTTTGACCTCATCCGGGCCCTCAGCAAGGCAGAACGGGCGGCACGCCACACCCGACGGCACTTCCGTAGGTGGGCCTGGACCGAGGGCACACCGACCTCTCCCTCAACCACTGGAAACAAAGGCGGTTGGTACCCCAGACATACCTCGAAAGGGGAGAGGCCGGTGGCTGGCGACACCTGGCTGTTATGGGCATACTCGATCCAGGCCAGATGGGTACTCCAGGCCGCCGGGTGCGCGGCTGTCACGCAACGCAGGGCCTGCTCCATCTCCTGATTGGCCCGTTCTGCTTGCCCGTTGGTCTGGGGATGGTAGCCGGATGAGAGACTCACCGTGGCCCCCAGTTCCCGGCAGAAGCTCCTCCAGACGTGCGAGGAGAACTGGGGACCGCGATCTGAGACAATGTCTGTTGGGATCCCATGCAGCCGGACGACGTGGTGAACCAGGAGGTCCGCTGTCTCCTGGGCCGTCGGGAGCTTCGGGAGGGCCACGAAGTGGGCCGCCTTGGAGAATCGGTCCACTATCGTGAAGATGGTGGTGTTGCCCTGGGACGGCGGGAGACCCGTGACAAAATCCAGGCCGATGTGGGACCAGGGGCGATGGGGCACGGGCAGCGGCTGGAGCAGACCCGAAGCCCTACGATGGTCAGCCTTGCCCCTGGCGCAGGTGGTGCAGGCCTGGATATAATCCCGGACGTCGGCCTCTAGGGCTGCCGGACAACTGCCACGGTTCTTCGCACCCCTGGATGACAGGAGAGCTTAGAGCCGTGACAGAAGTCCAGGACTGCAGCCCTAGCTTCTGGTGGGACGTAAAGTCTGTTCTTCGGCCCAGTTCCGGGGTCCGGGCTTCGTGCCAGGGCCTCCCGGACGGTTCTCTCTACGTCCCAGGTGAGGGTGGCCACGATAGTGGACTCCGGGATGATGGGTTCCGGTGGATCCGACAACTCCGTTTTGACTTCATCTTCATGTACCCGGGACAAGGCATCCGATCTCTGGTTCTTGGTCCCGGGACGGTAGGTGATCCGGAAGTCAAAACGGCCGAAGAACAGTGACCAGCGGGCTTGCCTGGGATTCAGCCGCTTGGCGGTCCTGATATACTCCAGGTTCCGGTGGTCAGTGAAAACCGTGAATGGCACGGACGTTCCCTCCAACAGATGTCTCCACTCTTCAAGAGCCTCTTTCACCGCAAGGAGTTCTCGATTGCCGACGTCATAGTTCCGTTCGGCCGGGGTCAACCTGCGGGAAAAATAGGCACACAGGTGAAGGACCTTATCGGTCTTCCCGCTCTGGGAAAGCACAGCTCCTATCCCTGAGTCCGAGGCGTCCACTTCAACCACTAACTGGCGACTAGGATCGGGCTGCACCAGAACGGGTGCAGACGAGAAGCGCCGTTTCAACTCCTTGAACGCGGCATCGCAACGATCCGACCAGGTGAAGGGAACTTTTGGTGAGGTCAGGGCTGTCAGGGGGCTAACTACCTGACTGTAGCCCTTAATGAACCTCCTGTAGAAATTAGCAAAGCCGAGGAACTTGCAGCTTCCTACGGCTAGTGGGTTGGGGCCAGTCTCTCACCGCCGCAACCTTGGCCGGATCAGGAGCGACGGAGTTGGGGGAGATGATAAACCCCAGGAAGGACAAAGAGGTGCGGTGGAACTCACACTTCTCACCCTTCACAAACAGCCGGTTCTCCAACAACCGCTGCAGGACCTGACGTACATGCCGGACATGAGTCTCAGGATCCGGAGAAAAGATGAGTATATCGTCTAGATATACGAAGACGAATCGGTGCAGGAAATCCCGCAAGACATCATTAACTAATGCTTGGAACGTCGCGGGGGCGTTTGTGAGGCCGAACGGCATGACCAGGTACTCAAAGTGACCTAATGGGGTGTTGAATGCCGTCTTCCATTCGTCTCCCTTCCGGATCCGAACCAGGTGATACGCATTTCTAAGATCCAGTTTAGTAAAGATTTTGGCTCCATGCAGGGGGGTGAACACGGAATCTAATAATGGCAACGGGTATCGGTTGCGAACCGTAATCTCATTCAGCCCCCTGTAATCAATACATGGACGAAGTCCGCCATCTTTCTTGCCCACAAAAAAGAAACCTGCCCCCATCGGGGAGGTGGAGTTCCGGATCAGCCCGGCAGCTAATGAGTCCCGGATGTAGGTCTCCATTGATTCGCGCTCAGGTCGTGAGAGGTTGTACAGCCTGCTGGACGGGAACTCAGCGCCTGGAACCAAATCAATGGCACAATCGTACGGACGGTGCGGGGGAAGGGTGAGTGCCAGATCCTTGCTGAAGACGTCAGCAAGATCGTGGTACTCAACTGGCACTGCCGTCAGATTGGGCGGGACTTTGACCTCCTCCTTAGCCTGGGAACCGGGAGGAACCGAGGATCCTAAACACACCCGATGGCAGGTTTCGCTCCACTGAACCACCACCCCAGACGGCCAATCGATCCGGGGATTGTGTTTTAACATCCATGGGATGCCCAAAATCACACGGGAGGTGGCAGGAGTTACAAAAAACTCAATCTCCTCCCGGTGGTTTCCAGACACCACCAGAGTTACTGGTGGTGTCTTGTGTGTGAGTAAAGGGAGGAGGGTGCCATCTAGTGCCTGCACCTGCAATGGCGTAGGAAGCGCCACCAGAGGGAGCCCTACCTCCTTTGCCCATCTGCTGTCTAGCAGATTCCCTTCTGACCCCGTGTCCACCAGTGCTCGGGCTTGAAGGGTTAAATCCCCGCTCAGGATTGTGACTGGGAGTCGTGTGGCAATTTGTGTGTGTCTCACTTGAATGTCTTGACCCCCCCTTAGCCCAGTCTCTAAGGGCGAGTGTTGACGTTTTGGCCGTTTGGGGCAGTCTCTCTGTGTGTGCTCTGTTGAGCTGCAGAGAAAACACTCTCCACGGATCAGCCTTCCCATTTTGGCCCTGTGCGTCTCCCTAACAACGTCAACAGGGGGAGCTGTTGCCCCACAAAGCGCTGCGGCTGTGGAGCGTGGGGAGGGCGGCCCCTTTTCGAACCCGGAAGGGAGAGGGGCGGCGCGTATCCGGTCACGTCCTTCGCCTCGCTCCCGACGGCGTTCCTCTAACCGATTGTCTAATCGTATAACGAGATCAATAAGCCCGTCTAAATCCCGCGGTTCGTCCTTAGCCACCAGGAGCTCCTTTAGGACCAACGATAGTCCGTTTACGAAGGCGGCGCGGTGGGCAGTGTTATTCCAGCCGGACCTCGCAGCCGCGATGCGGAAGTCGACTGCATAAGCAGCTGCGCTCCGGCGCCCCTGTCTCATTGACAGCAGCACGGCTGAAGCGGTCTCTCCTCTATTTGGGTGATCGAACACTGTTCTGAACTCCCTCACAAACCCATCATATGTCAGAAGGAGCCGTGAATTTTGCTCCCAAAGCGCTGTAGCCCAAGCGCGTGCCTTGCCGCGAAGCAGATTAATTACATAAGCTATCTTGCTAGAATCAGTCGCGTACATGACAGGACGTTGTGCGAAGACGAGCGAACACTGCATAAGGAAGTCCGCGCACGTCTCCACACAGCCTCCGTACGGCTCTGGAGGGCTTATGTATGTTTCCGGGGAAGGTGGGAGGGGTCGTTGAACGACCAGTGGAACGTCACTGTTACTCACAGGGTCGACAGGAGGGAGAGCCGCAGCAGCGCCCTGAGGGCGCGCCTCCACCTGCGCGGCGAGAGCCTCCACCCTGCGGTTAAGGAGGACGTTCTGCTCGGTCATTAAATCCAACCGAGCCGTGAAAACGGTGAGGATCCGCTGCAACTCACCGATCATTCCTCCTGCGGGCGCCTGTGCACCCTGTTCTTCCATTGGCCGTTCAACAGCCGGTTGACGCCCCTCGGGATCCATGACGTTGGCCGAGATATCCTGTTGGGAAAGTGTAAGTACACGGACCCACAACAGGGGGCGCAAATGAACGTTCAATGGAATAGGTCAAATAACACACTTTACTGTTGCGAACGTGCACAACAAACACAACAGATTACACAATAGATCAGAGGTCAAATTACAAGGTGTCGTGTGGGCAGGCTCGAAGATAGGAGACGCCTGTCCAAAGCAGAACCGGAACCACACGATTTCCTCCGCCACCAGACCCCGGGAATACTGGAGCCGCCAAGTCCCGAACTCCCAGGTGGCCACTGCCTCCGCGTGTCGGACCTGGTACTGCTGGCGAGGAACAAAAACACAATTAAACGTGGGTGCGTCTGCACCCAGCAATCTGCACGGCAGGGAAGCTACCTCCACCTCTCGTTGGAGAAAAAGTCTGTTATCACTCACAAAAATCACAAAAAGGGCTTTCTATCAAGCAGTCAGGCTGAGGATATTACCTTTCAGGTAGAACGATATCTCGGCAAAGAGGTGGAGATGACGTCTTGCTGATATACCGATGCAGATCAGATGAGTGGTGACAGCTGTCACAGGTGATGAGTGTCAGCCTGTCACCCCGGCTGCTCCTGTGAGGCGGCAGCGCCCTCTGGTGCCTGGAGCCCGCACTCCAGGCAGGGTGCCCTCTGGTGCTGGTGGGCCAGCAGTACCTCCTCTTCAGCGGCCCACACAACACTTTGCCATGAAGCTCAAAACTGAGCTCAGCTGCATCCTGTTTCCACTGATCATCCTTGAGATGTTTCTGCAGTTTAATTTCAGTCCACCTGGGGTAAATTCAGTTGATTGGACATGATTTGGAAAGGAACACACCTGTCAACATATAAGGTCCCACAGTTGACAGTGTATGTCAGACCACAAACCAAGCATGAAGTCCACCAGGACTCTTCATAGAGCTGGCCGCCCGTCTAAACTAAGCGATTGGGGTAAAAGCACCTTAGTCAGTGAGGTGACCAAGAACCTGATGGTCACTGTCAGAGCTTCAACATTCCTCTGTGAGGAGAGAAGAACCTTCCAGAAGGACAACCATCTCTGCAGCAATCCACCAATCAGGCCTGTATGGTAGAGTGGCCAGATGGAAGCCACTCCTTAGTGAAAGGCACGTGGCAGCCCACCTGGAGTTTGTCGAAAGGCACCTGAAGGACTCTCAGACCATGAGAAACAAAATTCTCTGGTCTGATGAGACAAAGATTGAACTCTTTGGCGTGAATGCCAGATGTCATATTTGGAGGAAACCAGGCACCATCCCTACAGTGAAGCATGGTGGTGGCAGCATCATGCTGTGAGGATGTTTTTCAGCAGCAGGAATTGGGAGACTAGTCAGGATTGAGGGAAGTATGAATGCAGCAATGTACAGAGACATCCTGGATGAAAACCTGCTCCAGAGCGCTCTTGACCTCAGACTGGGGTGATGGTTCATCTATGGTTCATCTATCAGCAGGACAGCGACCCTAAGAACACAGCCAATATATCAAAGGAGTGGCTTCAGGACAACTCTGTGAATGTCCTTGAGTGGCCCAGCCAGAGCCCAGACCTGAATCTGATTGAACATCTCTGGAGAGATCTGGAAATGGTTCTGCACCGACGCTCTCCATCCAACCTGATGGAGCTTGAGAGGTGCTGCAAAGAGGAATGGTCAAAACTGCCCAAAGATAGGTGCACCAAGCTTGTGGCATCATATTCAAGAAGACTTGAGGCTGTAATTGCTGCCAAATGTGCGTCAACAAAGTACTGAGGAAAGGCTGTGAATACTTACAGTATGTACATGTGATTTCTTAGTTTTTATATTTAATAAATTAGCCAAAGTTTCAAAAACTGTTTTTCATGTTGTCATTATGGGGTGTTGTGAGTAGAATTTTGAGGAAAAAATGAATGTACTCAATTTTGAAATAAGGTTGTAACATAACAAAATGTGAAAAAAGTGAAGCGCTATAAATGCTTTCTGGATGCACTGTATCTAACTTTATATGTGTGTGTGTAGGAAAAAAATACATACAAAATAGGTCTTAATAGGTTCATAAAATGAAAATCACTTAGTAAAAATGATATTAGCAATGTGACATCCAGTCATGTGTAACAAGCAACCAGGGTCACCGGTAGCTGAAATTCACTGAGGTTAATAATTTGTAAAACATTTTTATATATGTATTATGTTTATATTAAAGACATAAAGACATGGATGACCTCTAATTTCCTGCTTTTAAACTCAAATAAAACTGAAGTTATTGTACTTGGCCCCACAAATCTTAGAAACATGGTGTCTAACCAGATCCTTACTGTGGATGGCATTACCCTGACCTCTAGTAATACTGTGAGAAATCTTGGAGTCATTTTTGATCAGGATATGTCATTCAAAGCGCATATTAAACAAATATGTAGGACTGCTTTTTTGCATTTACGCAATATCTCTAAAATTAGAAAGGTCTTGTCTCAGAGTGATGCTGAAAAACTAATTCATGCATTTATTTCCTCTAGGCTGGACTATTGTAATTCATTATTATCAGGTTGTCCTAAAAGTTCCCTGAAAAGCCTTCAGTTAATTCAAAATGCTGCAGCTAGAGTGCTGACAGGGACTAGAAGGAGAGAGCATATCTCACCCATATTGGCCTCTCTTCATTGGCTTCCTGTTAATTCTAGAATAGAATTTAAAATTCTTCTTCTTACTTATAAGGTTTTGAATAATCAGGTCCCATCTTATCTTAGGGACCTCGTAGTACCATATCACCCCAATAGAGCGCTTCGCTCTCAGACTGCAGGCTTACTTGTAGTTCCTAGGGTTTGTAAGAGTAGAATGGGAGGCAGAGCCTTCAGCTTTCAGGCTCCTCTCCTGTGGAACCAGCTCCCAATTCAGATCAGGGAGACAGACACCCTCTCTACTTTTAAGATTAGGCTTAAAACTTTCCTTTTTGCTAAAGCTTATAGTTAGGGCTGGATCAGGTGACCCTGAACCATCCCTTAGTTATGCTGCTATAGACTTAGACTGCTGGGGGGTTCCCATGATGCATTGTTTCTTTCTCTTTTTGCTCTGTATGCACCACTCTGCATTTAATCATTAGTGATTGATCTCTGCTCTCCTCCACAGCATGTCTTTTTCCTGGTTCTCTCCCTCAGCCCCAACCAGTCCCAGCAGAAGACTGCCCCTCCCTGAGCCTGGTTCTGCTGGAGGTTTCTTCCTGTTAAAAGGGAGTTTTTCCTTCCCACTGTCGCCAAGTGCTTGCTCACAGGGGGTCGTTTTGACCGTTGGGGTTTTTACGTAATTATTGTATGGCTTTGCCTTACAATATAAAGCGCCTTGGGGCAACTGTGTGTTGTGATTTGGCGCTATATAAATAAAATTGATGATGAATTGGTGATTGATGAAAGGGAGGTGTCAGGTTGTGTTTTTGGTTGGTTAGGGGTATTGGTAAGCCTCACTTATGTTTCTGATTGTTTTTGAGTTATCATGTTGACAAATGGGAGAGGATGGATTCATTTATCTATTCATTCTATTTATCTGTTCACTGCGTTTTACCGGATACTTGAGTAGGCTTTTCCAACTCCTTGGAATATGTCAGGCAGGTTCATCATTATCACTTTAACCCCCAAATCTCATCCTAATTCTCAGTTTGTCTTTTAAGGCACCTTGGGGCAACTGTTTGTTGTAATTTGGCGCTATATAAATAAAATTGATTTGATTTGATATTATGTATGTTTCCCTCCATCTCCTCCATCTAGATTTCTGCCAACTGAAACTGGACCCCAACACGGCCTACAAGGAGCTGCACATCTCTGACACCAACAGGAAGGTCATCCGCACCAGGGACCTGCAGCCTTATCCAGATAACCCAGAGAGATTTGACAGCTTTGCCCAGGTACTGTGCCGAGAGGCCCTGTTCGGAGGCCGCTTCTACTGGGAAATCGAGTGGAGTGGGGAGTTTTCCATCGGAGTGGCCTACAGAAGCATCAGCCGGAAAGGCAAAGGCTCGCTCTGCCTGCTGGGCTACAATGATAAATCTTGGAGTCTGCTGTGTTCTGACTCCGGTTACTCTGCTTGGCACAATCGAGTGGACAGACCCGTTAATGGACCCCACTCCCCCAGAATAGGTGTGTACCTGGACCACACTGCCGGGGTACTGGCATTTTATAGCATAGGCAGCAGCATGACCCTGCTGCACAGGTTTGAGACCACATTTGTCGAGCCCCTCTATCCAGGTTTTGGAGTTGGGACCTCAGTCAAGATCTGCAATGTCAAATGAATTATGATTTTACAGCTCTGATTTGATAACTGAAAATTTGGGGATATTTTATGTATTTTTTTTTCACATAATATACAACAGTGCTCTTTGAATATATATTTTTGAAGTAATTTGTAACTATATCAAAACCACATTAAGAACATTATATTGTTTATTTTTGAAAAAAAATGAATTCCTCTTTAATATGTTTATACTTATTTTTATGAACTTATATACAGTGCATCCAGAAAGTATTCACAGTGCTACTCTTTTTTTCACATTCTGTTCTGTTACAGCCTTATTTCAAAATGGAGTACATTCATTTTCCCCCTCAAAATTCTACTCAAAAACACCCTATAATGACAATATGAAAAAAGGTGTGTTTTTTTTTTTTTGGCTAATTTAATAATTTAATAAATAATAAATTAATAAATTTGCCAAAATCAAAAAAAAAAAAAACTTCTTTGACACTGTCATTATGGGGTATTGTGTGTAGAAGTTTGAGGAAATACATGAATTTCAGCCATTTTGTAATAAGGCTGTAACATAACAAAATGTGAAAAAAGTGACGCGCTGTGAATACTTCTGGAATCACTGTATATCACATATGGTGCATTATTTTTCCTGTTAAATCATTTTTTTTCATGTTACATCTCATACATTATTAGAAAAACAAATTAGAAAATCACACAAGCACAATAAAATGAAACTGATAATAACCATTGGATACTTTTGTACCATGTTGGTATGTAAAAAAGTTTAAGGCACCAAACCTGTAAATATAGGTGTGTTACACAATCAAGCTTTTACATTAGCACCCATTGCTTCATATGATGCAAAACTATGTAACTATGGATCATCATTACCTTCATGGCATTTCTCACGAATACTCATTACATTGTCAACAATACTATTGCATCTTTAAATGAACATTTTGTATTCTGACACAATGTATGTTATGAAGCAATATTCATCATACAGGAATGTATATCACAAAGGTATAATACTTTCAACTCACTGAGAATATATCAGCATATCTTTAAATTTTGTTATGGTTTGACATTTTCTGATTTAACACAGCATTATTATTATTATTATTATTATTATTATTATTATATGCATTAAATTTAATGGTATAATGGACACAACTTGAGTGAAATTATTGTATTTTTTTAAACCACTTTCATTTATGTGAAATCTAAAATGATTGCTAACATTCAAGATTTGTTGCTTTATCTGTTTTTGCATGACACAAACATATACTGAGCCAAACTGTGCTTTACTAACTGCATTTTTTCCACTGTGCATATTTGTTTTTTTTATTGACAATAAACTGTGGTTGAACATGGATCCTGTCTTCAGCCTCAGTCACTCTCTGACTAAGATTTTACCTTTGTCGCTGAGATTAACTGAGCAAGTGAACGTACTCTCACTTAACACAATTTATACATAGTTTATTCATTATTTAGTTTGTTTTGGCAACTAGATAGTGCAATTAAAAATGAATGATTTACTTAACACACAACTCAGTCCAGGGACAAGAACCTGGTGAAATTAAGAAACAGGAAGACGATCGTTGTGAAAGAATGAGAGAGAATAGACCCACCTAAAGGTCTGTGAGATCAGATTTTATGGTTCTGCTATTGACCTATAAATTTATTCACGGACTGGCACCTCCCTACTTATTTGATCTAATCAAGCCCTACGTACCGGCCCGGGCTCTGTGTTCTCAGGGCGGAGGGCTACTTTGTGTCCCTAGGGTGATTTAAAAAATCTGCGGGCCACAGAGCTTTCTCTTATCGTGCACCTGTTCTGTGGAATGATCTCCCATCATCAATGAAACAGACTATGTAAAAACTTTAATGTCCAGACTTAAGACACATTTATTCTCCCTCTTGTATGGCTAGCATACTGGCATAGTATGATACTATGTGTCCTATCCTTCTAAATTTATTTTATTAGTAATGGAACAGGTCTTGGCATCAACTCTATCTAAATTCGGGCTCTGTTAGTGAAGCTTAGGGCTTCATTAATGGCGATCACCTTAGTATTTTCTCTGCTTTTCTGTTGATTTAATGCTGATGAATTATACCTTAGATGTGTTTTTTTTTTTCCCAGCAGACTGATTCTGCTCTTTTTCTCTCTGATGTATGGAGGAAAATGCACAGGCGTGGCATCTGTAGACAAAGGGATGCTGGAATGACCGCGAGATGCCATACCTGAAGCTGATGCAGCAGATGTTTTGATTTCCTATTTTCTGTTTCTAGAGCTTTGTAAAAACTTTATAAAACCATTATAACTGTTAATTTCCTGTATATTTGTATTGTCAATTGTGTCTGTAGCATGGCCCAAGCAGAGGGTCACCCGTTTGGGTCTGGTCTGCTTGAGGTTTCTTCCTCAGTATCATCACAGGGAGTTTTTCCTTACCACTGCCGCATGTGTACTTACTCTAGGGGTTGGTAAGGTTAGACCTTACTTGTGTGAAGCACCTTGAGGCAGCTTTGCTGTGATTTGGCACTATATAAAATGTAATAAATTGAAATTAAAGGAACTGTGGAGTCTTTCTGTTGTTTGTAGGTAAAGCTTATATTGTATGTGTGAATTAACAACCTTTTCTGTATGCAGCGAGTTTGTGAAATTTTATTCAAAATGCATATTTGCACATTTCCCCCACGAACAAATTATTCATACTACCGCTGACCTCCCCTAAGATAAAAAATAAATAAAAATAACCCTCTGGAGCTGCTGCGGTTCTCAGCAGGAGTGACTTTTCGCTTTGCTTTGTGAAATCCAAAAACTGTAGCCTGAAGGTAGTTTTGCAAACAAACAGGAGACAGGATATGAAAGAATGAGAAATGAAATCTGACGTTAATCCATGTGACAGAGGATATTAAGTCTAAAGATCATATAAGAGAAATACAGTACAAAACAAAGTTAAGAAAAACATTCCGTTTACTCCTACTGCACATTATTTATTTATTTATTTATTGAGGATTTATTTCATTCATTTAAAATAAAAACAGAAAAGCAAAATTAACAAAACATTACAAACCATTGAACGAAAAGGAGCAGTTTGGAAGAACAAGTCTTATATATTCTGCCCCTTTTTTACAATACAATCTTGCAAAGCATCATCAATCGACATCATTGCATTTCTATGACTTTGTCACATGTCACCGACTTCTTTCCTAATTTTAACCATTATTTAAAAGACTACATCCCTAATAGATTACATTTTAAACTTCAAACATTCTAAACATTATTAACAGATTACATTTTTGGCTTTGTCACAGCCCACTGACTTATTTCATAGTTTCATACGTACGAAATACATCAAGTTTAATATGTTTTTTTTAAATAATTTAAGCGACCTTGATTCTTTGATTTCTTTGTTGAGGTTGTTCCATAATTTTACACCATTCACTGCAATACTCCGTTCATTTATCTTGGTTCTGAATCTTGGTTTTTTAAAGACTTCTATGCCCTTCAAATTATAACTACTTACTCTTTTTTCAAACATATTTTGAATGTTTATTGGTAAGGTATTGTTACATTATTTGTAGTAATTTCAAATCAACTATATCATGAAATTTAAGTACCCTATACTTAATGAACAATGGATTAGATGGATCTCTAAATCGACTGTTGCCAATCACTTTTAAAGCTTTTTTCTGCAAAATAAATAATGGTTGTGTATAAGTTGTACATGTTGATCCCCAGATTTCTACACAATAAGTCAAATATGGAACAATCAATGTCTAGTCACCTAACCTGCATGTCTTTGGAAGTGGGAGGAGGGAACCCACGCAAACACAACACAGAAAGGCCCAGATGGGAAGCGTTCCAACAACCTTCTTGCTGTCAGGCAAAAGTGCTAACCACTAAGCCACCCATTTGTTGACATGTTTAATGAAATTATGGCACATTTTTCACATTTGATTTGAGCGAAGATGAATGATATTTCACTTCTTATGATGTATTTGTTTTGGATGGGAATTTGACTCACACGTTGCCTCATTTTAGGGGACACTCTTTATCTTGTCCTGGGTGCATGTGGGGGTGCTGTTTCACCATGCTATATACAAATGAGTGAAATATGTTTGTTATTGGGACAGATTATAAAAAATATGAATTAAAATTATCATTCATCTGTGTGATCACACAGATCTAATCAAATCTGCGCATTTCACGTCCACAGCCGCAATAAACAGCTGAGATTTGTGGGTTAAAACAGCGTGCGCAAACATCAACATCCAAATTACCACAAACCCTGTCAAAGTAAAATAAAAATAAACCCTAGCAGCTCCAATGAAGACAAAGCAAAAGAGAAAAAAATGAACATCTTACTCACTCACCCTTTTTAAAGATTTCCAAATGTAAAGTCCACACCATCTTAGAAACCCGACGCACGCATCATGCAAGATAGCCAGTCGGGAGAACATGTGCAGTTTCACTATGAGTCCTCACGCATGCATCACATGCAAGATTGCCCGCCAGAGAATAATGTCCGACAGCAGCGCTGCCTTCGTCTTAAGTTCTATCACAGTTGTGGCATGTTATAGTCCATTCTAATCCAGTTACATTTGTTCCGAAAACCTGAATGGTTAATTGTGTGAGATTTCTGACCTATGGCGCTGTCAGCTGAGAGTGAGAGAAACTGGTGGAGAAACTGGTGAGTGACGACGCTGTTGCTACGGTAAGCTTCGCGGACTGAATTGCGTACAGAAAAATAACCCATAGAAACAATGGAATTGGATTAGAGTGGGAATAACCCCCTTGTGTTTGATGATTTGCAGATGTTAATGCTAGATGCAAATTGAGTTTTACCAGTGACCAGTTAGTGGAGCCAGTAAAACGACCTAATTATCTCCTGAAAATAATGTATTCTGACTCTTTCCAGTGTTACAAATACATCCGCATGTCCAGGCAGTCTGTAAAAACAGCGTGGTGGAGACAGTCCACGTACATCATGTTCACAGCAGCAGTCAACCAGCATCCTGTAACATAAACAGCAGCATCACCACACTTTAAGTTCCTAAATCCGACAGACTCTGAAAAGAGTTAAGAGTTTCAGGGTGAAGTGTGTCACCTCTGTAAATCCGAGCCATCACTTTCAAACAGTGATGGGAATAACGGTGTTGAAATAAACGGCGTTAGTAACGCCGTTACTTTTTTCAGTGACGATTAATCTAACTAATTACTCTGACTGTCACTATAACGCCGTTACCATTACTGACACCCCGTTACTGCACGTTACTGAAGCCGCTCAGTAAACTTTTTTTTATACTTTGCGCATACAGACACAGGACTCTCAGGCGCAAGTGTGTGTGTCTTTGTCAGTGTGTGTGTGTGTGTGTGTGAGTGACAAGGGAGGGGAGGGTGAGATAACCGCCTAAGCAATGATGATTGGCTAAGGTATAGTAAGATTACGTCTTCAGCCAATCAGAGAAACTAGGTGGGCGGGTGTTTAGAGCACATAGCGAGAGATGGCGAGTGAGGAGGACTCAAGTGGGAAGACAGCGTTTGCCAGATGGAAATACACACACTACTTTAACCTCTTTGAGGTCAAAGGTAAAAATGTACACGTCGAGTGTACATTATGTCCCCGAGCAAAAACTTTGTCCACGTCTTGTGTAAGCAACTCCAACCTACTGAAACACCTGTCGACGGCTCATGCTTCCACTAAACTAGTGGCCCAAGACACAGGTAGCAGGGCTGGTGTTAACGTGGGGTCTGCTAACAAAGGGCACGGTGAAGGACCCTCAGCGTGTGAGCAGCAAAAGCTTGATTTTTGTGCATCAGCTCCCCAAAAACTAACGCAGACAGAGCTCTATGACTTGATAGGGAGATATATTGTGGAGAACATGCTGCCGATGTCAACAGTGAAGTCAGACTCCTTCAGGGCTCTGATAGGGAAAATACTGAGAAAAGGAGGCGTCAGCCCGCCTTGTAGAAAGACATTTTCGAAATACATTGATGCCAAATATGTTAAAATGAATGCTGAGCTAACTAGTTACTTTTATAGCGGAGTAACTCAGTTAGTAACTCAGTTACTTTTTGGGAGAAGTAACTAGTAACTATAACTAATTACTTTTTCAAAGTAACGTGCCCAACACTGCTTTGAAATAAAATCTCTGAAGCTTCATTATTGGACATAACCGCATTTGTTTCACTGTGTCTGTAAGCAAAGCTTGTACTCGTATAATGAGTTGGAATGGCATGTGAGTCCAGAATGTCTTTAGAACCTTAAACCTCAACAATTTTTAGAGGAACTCATCTCTTTTATTTCGTTAATTATGTAATTTTTTAATGTTAATTTACTGTCTTAATGTATTCACAAATTGTTTAGGTTTAGGTTCTTGTTATCATATACACAGGGTTGGGAGGGTTACTTTAAAAATGTATTCCGATACAGTTACTAGTTACCTGTTGAAAAATGTAATCAGTAACGTAATCCAAGTACCATAATATTAAAGTAATGTCATTTGATTACTTTCAATTACTTCTGGATTACTCCAATATCAAATATACTAATACAGACAAAATAAACTAAATATACGTGTTGTGTGGGCCGCTGAAGAGGAGGTACTGCTGGCCCACCACCACCAGAGGGCGCCCTGCCTGGAGTGCGGGCTCCAGGCACCAGAGGGCGCCGCCGCCCCACAGGAGCAGCCTCGGTAACAGCTGTCACCCATCACCTGAGACAGCTGACGGCAATTATCACTGGGGTATATCAGCAGGACGGCATCTCCACCTCATCGCCGAGATATCGTTTCTATCAGAGAGGTAACGTATCGAAGCTACGGAGTGTATCTTTTTGGATTCGTGCTTAGTTTGTGGATTACTGTTCCAACGAGAGGTGGAGGTAACTTCCCTGCTGTTCGGAGTCCTGGGTGCAAACGCGCCCCCATCTAACTGTCCTTTGTTCCTCGCCAGCAGTACCAGGTCCGACACGCGGAGGCAGTGGCCACCTGGGAGTTCGGGACTTGGCGGCTCCAGTATTCCCGGGGTCCTGTGGCGGAGGAAGCCGTGTGGTTCCGGTCTTACCTTGGAGAGGCGTCTCCTATCTTCGAGCCTGCCCACACGACACTTTTGTGAATTGACTGTTGTCCATTGCTGTGATTGGTTGTATTTGTTGTGCACATTCACAACAGTAAAGCGTTGTTATTTTGACTTACTCCATTGTCCGTTCATTTGCGCCCCCTGTTGTGGGTCCGTGTTCCTACACTTTCCCAACAATACGACCACATAGTACAGTTTATTAAGCAAAAATCAAACTGTTTCATTTCCATGGCATGCTCTCTTTTACTTCACATTATGAATTAAGAGCACCACAATATTGTTTTAAACACACCCAGTGTTCACCTGCTAAATTTTCAACAAAAAATGACAAACAAATGAAGGATAATGAAAACTCAGGCGTGTGCGGATGAATTTGTAATTAAAAGTGGCAGAACAATATACAAAACAAAAAAAGTCTACTACTTGTTCAGTAAATTCGCACCATGTTTAACATATCAGTCCACTTATTGAACTTTCAAAACAAAAGCATAATGAAAACCATGAAGTAAATCCTGTCAGTAAGGAGGCGTGGTCACCATTTTAATTCCGGGCAAGTTAGTGATTTGCGTGAATAGAAGTTCAAGAAACAGGTGGAATATGCCAGAAAGCTGCGCATGTTGGCAAAGTCACAAACGGAGGAACAAGGGAGACAATATTTCCTTACATAAGTAAGTGGTTTTGGTTCTTCTTGTCACTTTGTCTGTGATATTTGGATGATAAACAGCTGTATGTCTCCTGCCGTGTGGCCCGATGACACGAACCATTAACTCTTCACTTATGTCTAGTTGATATTTTCCACTGTTAGACCAAAGTCTAGTTAAAATACTTGTCGTTAGTGATTAAATTGTTCGACAAGACTGGGGATTTTTTTTAAATTTGCACCTTAAAATAATGAGATTATAATGACCCGCGCTGTGCCGCTCACAGTCACACCCACACACACACACACACACCCACACACACACACACACACCCACACACACCCACACACACACACACACACACACACACACACCCACACACCCACACACACACACACACACACACACACCCACACACACACACACACACACACACACACACACACACCCACACACACCCACACACACACACCACTGACTTCAGGAATGAAACTCGGTCAATAAAGGATAATTGTGTTAAAATATAATATGTATAATATAAATGTATTGTAATGGTTTTAGGAGCTGGACGCCTCAGCAGCTTGAACAGCGCAGATCCGTGTAACTTTCAACACTAATATTTGAGAATGTGTGTGTGTCAGAGTAAGTTTAATACTTTCCTGACGTAATTTAATGTCATTTAATTTTACTGGCTCGATATCCAGGTCAAAATGGCATTTTTTAACACGTATTTTGCGAGCATTTTTCTGAGTGTGTTCAGTCGCGGATCTCCATTGAAAATGCATTAACATCCGGGAACTTCATCAATATTTTGCCCGGTTAGGTGACGTCATGTCGCTGTTCGTGAAGGGACGATTTCATTTCAAAGAAAAAAAAAAAATATATAAAGATAACAGGAAGGGGGGCAGCTTTTGAGAATTTAAACTAAAAATTGTCCATTCTAGGGGTACCCAAAGGGCAAAAGCCAGGTACGACAGCCCAAGTCCCTTCATCATGTCCATAAGGCTGGAGAAGTTTGTTGAGTGGACAATCTCATTCTGGGTTTGTCAGTACATGACCTTCAGTGAGACAGTCAGAGTCCGTGGACATTTTTAAGTCAAGACTTAAAACCTATTTTTATTCTCTTTCTTATTAGTTTTTATTTTGTTATGTTTTATTCTTTTACTTCTGTTTTTAATTAGGTATTTGATTTTTTTTATTTTTTTATTTTTTTTTATTTTTTATGTTGAACTGTTCTGTGTGAGGCACCTTGAGACGGCTTTTGTTGTAATTTGGCACTTTATAAGCTGATTAAATTGAAATTGAACAACATTTTATTGAGTCTTAAAGTAAATAAATATGAAATTGGTTACTGGATCCTTAAACTCTGGACATAATAAACTCTACATGGTGGATCCTTGATCTCTGGACATAAACAGAAATAAAAGCATTTCCTTTCAGACATTATTATTGGCATGAATGTCTTTCCATACCTATGAGCTGAGCTCTTGCAGATGTGCTGCAGGTCAGGTTCATAAAGAACGCAGGATGTCTCATTTTGGGAGGAAAAAACGTTTTAGTCGATTGTAGTTTATCGTCTGTATTACAGCATTTGTAAAGAGGTGTCATTTTATTTAAAGCGGCAATTCGTTTTGAAGTTATTAATTCCGAGAGTCAGAGAGCCGTGCAGCGTTTGAAGCTCTGACAAAACGGAGGCCGATTCTCGTTTCTCGACTGCAACAACACCAGAGTCCCAGTTAGTGACTTTAATCCACACAAAAGTGACTCATGATATTTTAATGGCTTTCAGAGGGGTTAAGAAGCGGACTTACCGCTTCTGAAGAGCAGCGAATTAAAGAGCCACAAGCCATTGAATCGAAGCATTGCTTCGATTCACGCTTCAAACTGGAGTAGCACTGCAGAAACGGTTGATTACAGAAGCTGTATTGAAAATCATAACGGTCCAAAATAATTGTAACGGCCCAAAATTATAGCGTAATGGGCCGTAACGCAAGTCTGCGCTAGCTAGAACCCTGGTTAATATCATAAAATGCATTAAAATTGCAATCCTGCGAACTAATCCCCATTTTTACTAAATATACCTGTAATCTGAATACGTCTTTTTTTCTGTAACTGTAGCGGAATACAGTTACCTTTTTTTTGTATCCTAATTACGTAACGCCGTTACATGTATTCCGTTACTCCCCAAGCCTGCATATCAATCAATCAATCAACTTTTTTCTTATATAGCGCCAAATCACAACAAACAGTTGCCCCAAGGCGCTTTATATTGTAAGGCAAGGCCATACAATAATTATGAAAAACCCCAACGGTCAAAACGACCCCCTATGAGCAAGCACTTGGTCACAGTGGGAAGGAAAAACTCCCTTTTAACAGGAAGAAACCTCCAGCAGAACCAGGCTCAGGGAGGGGCAGTCTTCTGCTGAGACTGGTTGGGGCTGAGGGAGAGAACCAAGAAAAAGACATGCTGTGGAGGGGAGCAGAGATCGATCACTAATGATTAAATGCAGAGTGATGCATACAGAGCAAAAAGAGAAAGAAACAGTGCATCATGGGAACCCCCCCACAGTCTACGTCTAAAGCAACATAACCAAGGGATGGTCCAGGGTCACCCGATCCAGCCCTAACTATAAGCCTTAGCGAAAAGGAAAGTTTTAAGCCTAATCTTAAAAGTAGAGAGGGTATCTGTCTCCCTGATCTGAATTGGGAGCTGGTTCCACAGGAGAGGAGCCTGAAAGCTGAAGGCTCTGCCTCCCATTCTACTCTTACAAACCCTAGGAACTACAAGTAAGCCTGCAGTCTGAGAGCGAAGCGCTCTAATGGGGTAATATGGTACTACGAGGTCCCTAAGATAAGATGGGACCTGATTATTCAAAACCTTATAAGTAAGAAGAAGAATTTTAAATTCTATTCTAGAATTAACAGGAAGCCAATGAAGCGAGGCCAACACGGGTGAGATATGCTCTCTCCTGCTAGTCCCCGTCAGTACTCTAGCTGCAGCATTCTGAACCAACTGAAGGCTTTTTAGGGAACTTTTAGGACAACCTGATAATAATGAATTACAATAGTCCAGCCTAGAGGAAATAAATGCATGAATTAGTTTTTCAGCATCACTCTGAGACAAGACCTTTCTGATTTTAGAGATATTGCGTAAATGCAAAAAGGCAGTCCTACATATTTGTTTAATATGCGCTTTGAATGACATATCCTGATCAAAAATGACTCCAAGATTTCTCACAGTATTACTAGAGATCAGGGTAATGCCATCCAGAGTAACGATCTGGTTAGACGCCATGCTTCTAAGATTTGTGGGGCCAAGTACAATAACTTCAGTTTTATCTGAGTTTAAAAGCAGGAAATTAGAGGTCATCCATGTCTTTATGTCTGTAAGACAATCCTGCAGTTTAGCTAATTGGTGTGTATCCTCTGGCTTCATGGATAGATAAAGCTGGGTATCATCTGCGTAACAATGAAAATTTAAGCAATACCGTCTAATAATACTGCCTAAGGGAAGCATGTATAAAGTGAATAAAATTGGTCCTAGCACAGAACCTTGTGGAACTCCATAATTAACTTTAGTCTGTGAAGAAGATTCCCCATTTACATGAACAAACTGTAATCTATTAGACAAATATGATTCAAACCACCGCAGCGCAGTGCCTTTAATACCTGTGACATGCTCTAATCTCTGTAATAAAATTTTATGGTCAACAGTATCAAAAGCAGCACTGAGGTCTAACAGAACAAGCACAGAGATTAGTCCACTGTCCGAAGCCATAAGAAGATCATTTGTAACCTTCACTAATGCTGTTTCTGTACTATGATGAATTCTAAAACCTGACTGAAACTCTTCAAATAGACCATTCCTCTGCAGGTGATCAGTTAGCTGTTTTACAACTACCCTCTCAAGAATCTTTGAGAGAAAAGGAAGGTTGGAGATTGGCCTATAATTAGCTAAGATAGCTGGGTCAAGTGATGGCTTTTTAAGTAATGGTTTAATTACTGCCACCTTAAAGGCCTGTGGTACATAACCAACTAACAAAGATAGATTGATCATATTTAAGATCGAAGCATTAAATAATGGTAGGACTTCCTTGAGCAGCCTGGTAGGAATGGGGTCTAATAAACATGTTGATGGTTTGGATGAAGTAACTAATGAAAATAACTCAGACAGAACAATCGGAGAGAAAGAGTCTAACCAAATACCGGCATCACTGAAAGCAGCCAAAGATAACGATACATCTTTGGGATGGTTATGAGTAATTTTTTCTCTAATAGTCAAAATTTTGTTAGCAAAGAAAGTCATGAAGTCATTACTAGTTAAAGTTAATGGAATACTCAGCTCAATAGAGCTCTGACTCTTTGTCAGCCTGGCTACAGTGCTGAAAAGAAACCTGGGGTTGTTCTTATTTTCTTCAATTAGTGATGAGTAGAAAGATGTCCTAGCTTTACGGAGGGCTTTTTTATAGAGCAACAAACTCTTTTTCCAGGCTAAGTGAAGATCTTCTAAATTAGTGAGACGCCATTTCCTCTCCAACTTACGGGTTATCTGCTTTAAGCTACGAGTTTGTGAGTTATACCACGGAGTCAGACACTTCTGATTTAAAGCTCTCTTTTTCAGAGGAGCTACAGCATCCAAAGTTGTCTTCAATGAGGATGTAAAACTATTGACGAGATACTCTAACTCCCTTACAGAGTTTAGGTAGCTACTCTGCTCTGTGTTGTTATATGACATTAGAGAACATAAAGAAGGAATCATATCCTTAAACCTAGTTACAGCGCTTTCTGAAAGACTTCTAGTGTAATGAAACTTATTCCCCACTGCTGGGTAGTCCATCAGAGTAAATGTAAATGTTATTAAAAAATGATCAGACAGAAGGGAGTTTTCAGGGAATACTGTTAAGTCTTCTATTTCCATACCATAAGTCAGAACAAGATCTAAAATATGATTAAAGTGGTGGGTGGACTCATTTACTTTTTGAGCAAAGCCGATAGAGTCTAATAATAGATTAAATGCAGTGTTGAGGCTGTCATTCTCAGCATCTGTGTGGATGTTAAAATCGCCCACTATAATTATCTTATACAGACTATTATTTTATTTCTGCTTCTATTTTGTCATTTGATTTTTAAACGGACCACAATGGAAATAAGTGTTTTCACTTTCTTGTGTCATCCACGTATTTTTAACATATTTACAATTATATTATGTACTTACATTGAACTTAAAATCACTCACCACACTCACACTTTTAACATAAAGATGACTTACCGCCCCTTGCTGGAATTGCATGAGTCCAGAAAGTACTTAGCAGCGCACACACGCACAGCTGCTGCAAGCAGGTGACTTTAATTTGACAAACACAGTGTGGCTGAAGACATTAAAACAACTAAACATTTCCCTTTCCCTTGGTGTCCCCAGTTACCATACCAAGTTTGGTGTTGATTGCTTAATTACTGTTGTAGTTCACCCTGAACACAAACCGTGCCACATACATACCATACATACATACATACATAGATTGCCTTTTATATATAGACTAGTTGAGTTACCCGGGTCATCCAATCCGGATCCAAAACTCAGTGGAGTCTTCTATCTGTTGAATTCTCTTGTCAGTTTTTTGTTATTGTTGAGTCTGTGTGCTGAATAAATTCATTCAGTTCATTCATTAATTCATTCTGTGGTGCAAATTTGGTGAGAATCTGTGAAGTAGTTTTGAAGTAATCGTTCAAATCCTATACAAAGTGAAATCTTGATCCAGAATCCGAATCTAGATCACCTCCAAAATTCTGGGGAGTCTTCCGTGTACTAATATGTATCTGTTGTGCAAATTTGGTGAGAATCCATGAAGTAGTTGCTGACCGTGTGTGTGTGTGTGTGTGTGTGTTTGTTTGCGCACGTACAAGTTTGTCTGGCACAGACAAACCAGTGACCCCATGTAACTCCTGGCAGTTATCCAGGCACATTGTGCAGTTATGGTATATGAAAGATTTTCTCTCTGCCCGCTGTTGGCATTTTTTCCCCTGAGGCTATAGGCTACATGTGTAGGTCTGTGAATATTTGTATTGAACAGTAGCCTAGATTTGTGTGTGTGATTTTTGTCATTCTGTATATCATTAGTGACTGTCACACAAGGTTGGATAGGATTACTTTGAAAGAATACATGTGGATTACATGTATGTATGTACATACATTTGGATTATTTGTAATCTGATTACTTTTGGATTACATTTCAAAGTAATTCTACCCAACCCTGCTGTCACATATGAGAATGTGGCTATGTGTATGCATGCCCACGAATGTGGCAGAGGTTTAACAGAGGCGTCGCGACACATGAGCCCATAGCACACTCATAAAAATGCCAAGCTCCCCTGCAGAAAATATCTCTGGAGCCGCCACTGTTCAGGGACGAGCATTCATATCATATTGTGAATTTCGTTTTTTGAAGGCAACATAGGTCTTGACGTGCACAAGTAGATATATTGCTTGTATTTAATTTATACACAAAGGAAGTTGCTATTCATTCAAAGTTACAAAATCGTCATTCATTTCTACTAGTTATGAAATTCGTCCCCTGTCGGGTTCGTATTACTAGTGATTCACTTTGTGGCCTATAGAGGGCAGTCAGACGTAAAGCTGACAGTAGGAAAAAAAAAAATCTGTTTTGTTTCTTTCCGGACACATTTCGCCTGCGCACCTGTCGAAAGAAGCGCCGCATTCTCACGTTTTCATCAGTGCTGGTACCGAGGTGGGTTTTTAATTTATTATAATAATTATTTTTTTACACATATCGTGTAATGTGTAGTATGCTATGTATAGTATCTATTGAGTGTTTGTTTCTGTTGTGGTGTGTAACAGGAGAAACAAAAGAGCGGACAGAATCTTTGAGTGAATGGAGCTAGCTAGTTTTGCCAACATTAGCCAGTGCTAGCGTCTGCGCTTTCCGGAAAATATTTGTAATACTTTATAGCTTCTTTGTGTAATTGTTACTCGAATAAATTGTGTGATTGTTCGTTGTTTATATTAAAAAGGGAACTCGAGAAATAAAAGCCATGTTTGCTTATGTTTGTGACAGACGTCTCGACTGTCACTATGACAACCGCTTCAACAGACTTCACTTTTGTCATATTTAATTTGGAGAATTAACCTTTATTTGCAGTGATGTAAAAATAAATAAATAAAGCTGAAAACTGTACGAGAAATCTTTGTTTCTGATATATACATTTGCACTTGTCAACCATATAATCAACTATTACATATGTCATTTGTCTAAGGCATTTGTCTTCCAAATAATATCTAGGTTATAGCATTATAATATCTATATGTCGCGGACATGAGCAAAACTCTTCAGCATCTCACCATGTCATTTAGGTCCTTTGTCTACCATTACGACAATATTGTCCAGTTTATGGCTTCGTCTCCTAGGGCAGATTTTTTTTGTGCCATTTATGGTTTGTAGCTTCGTCTATTATCGGTTTGTGGCTTTTTCCCCTATATGGACAGATTTCTTGTGCCATTTCCGGTTTGTGCCTTAGTCCACCATAGAGTGAGCTTTGCGCTGCTGCACGGCTCTTTGCTCATACTATTCTAATTTTTCAGCTAGTTAACAGTGGGGATGTACAATATGGCCAAATTATCATATTGCAATATTGTCATATCAGTATGATATACGATATGACTATGATTTCACACAAAGTGCAGCAGCAGTGAACATTAAACATTCTTAAACAAAACAGTAATAATGCCACACTCATTTTGCACTCATAAAGTTAGAATACAGTGTCCTCCAAAAGTATTGGAACACTTGGTATTTCACACATTATATGTTCGTTGTCACTGACATTAATGAGTGAAGCTCTTCACTATCTGTGTATATATCATCGGACAATAAATAAAAATTGAATAATTGTTGCAGAACCTACCGTCGGTGTTGTCTGGTTTGTGGCAGCTTCATCTACCATGGGCAGATTTTTTTGTGCCATTTGCGGTTTGTTGCTTCGTCTACCATCGGTTTGTGGCTTTTTACGACAATGTTGTCCAGTTTGTTGCTTTGTCGACCATGGGCAGAGTTTTTTGTGCCGTTTCAGATTTGTGGCTTTTTACAACGTTGTCTGGTTTGTGGCTTTTTCCCCTATGGGAATTTTTTTTTGTGCCATTTCCGGATTGTTTTGTGCCATTTTGGGTTTGTGCCTTCGTCTACCATAAGAGCAAGCTTCGCGCCACTCAACAGCGCTTCACTCGTATAACCTTTTCCTTTTCCAATCACAATTGTATTTGTACTCAAAAAGAGATATTCAAATATTTTGTTGTATTTGTACATTGGGATTTTCATTTGTCATGTTTTGTGAAACAGCTATGGCATTCAAGTGTTTTTCTCTTAGCTGGGGTTCAAGCTAAAGATGGAAAACATACTTTTTCTTTGTTACTTTCCTGTTTTTAGTGTTTAGCCTATTTCTATTGGCTGTAACGTAACACAAATGGCGGCTCCGAAGGTCCCAGAGGTTCGTGACATTACACGGATTGAGAGAATCGGTAAGCCTACTTAACTCTAGAACCTTGACTGTTCAGGTAGTTAATGCTGGTGCTAAGTCTCTGGTTCCTTGGAGCTCAACATTGCAAGCGATACCTGGTTTTCATGTCACATTTACTGTCAGTTGTTTATTTTGATTGTGTTTAGGTGCACATTCTCACATTCGCGGTCTTGGATTGGATGATGCTTTGGAGCCAAGACAGGTAGGATTACTTTTAGATTAAATTTTGTGAAGCTTTAAAAATGTGAACTGTTGAGTCTTTAGTGGCCATTTGAAGGGAGTTATTTACAGTATAAGATTAAAACAAGGAAGTCCATTTTACTGGGATTGAGGTGCCTGTAATTTAATACTGCCTGTTTAGTGATGTAAATGAAATGTGTGTCATGAAATGCAGCACAGGTTTTTGGTCACGCAAATGTGTTTTGCATTTTGCTGCTCAAAATATGCCAGAGCGGAGAATGTGTAGTATGAGCCTCCAGTTACTATAGATACAGATTTGAATTTGTCTGAGTGCAGGTGTCTCAGGGGATGGTTGGGCAGCTCGCCCCCCGTCGGGCTGCAGGTGTCATTCTGGAAATGATCAGAGACGGTCGCATTGCTGGCAGGGCTGTACTGCTCGCTGGTCAACCGGGCACAGGAAAGACAGCCATCGCTATGGGTAACATTAATCTTTTAATCATCTTTCCATGAAGTGGTGATCATGTCTGCCATTAATTTATTTAATTCAACTGTTCAGTAAAGCAGTTTTCAACGTTTCCATATTTCAGGTTAGTGCACGATTTTCTTTTGATTTATTTATGCAGGTATTGCCCAGTCTCTTGGCCCTGATACTCCCTTCACAGCGATGGCTGGTAGTGAGATCTTCTCCTTGGAAATGAGCAAGACTGAGGCACTCAGTCAAGCTTTTAGAAAAGCCATTGGAGTAAGAATCAAGTGAGTGTGTAAACAATCATTTTGCTTTCAACTCTCACTTCATGAAATGAGTCAGTGTTAATCTGTGTTTATTTTTCACTGCAGAGAGGAGACAGAGATTATTGAAGGAGAGGTGGTGGAGATCCAGATTGATAGACCAGCCACAGGAACAGTAAGTTTCTCAAATGGTTCTGGGTTGCACATTGCATTCATATTTTTTAGTCATTACTCAGGATTTTACTCATAGATTTATTCATTGAAGAAAGGAACTGGTTCAGTGTGTGAGAGGTTAAAGCATCAAACTTGGTCTAAAAACGTGTAACTCTTATTTCGCAGGGTGCAAAAGTAGGCAAGTTGACACTAAAGACGACTGAAATGGAGACAATCTATGATTTAGGAAACAAGATGATCGACAGTCTCAGTAAAGAGAAGGTACAGGCTGGGTGAGTACATCTTTGCACATCGGGACCTCCCGTCTTTCTGTGTTTTTCTTTTTTTTGTTTTTCACCGAGTCCTTTCATAAATACAGGTATTTTGTTTTGTGTTTTTTCTTCTCATCACTCCTGTAGAGATGTTATCACCATTGACAAAGCCACAGGAAAGATCAGCAAGTTGGGCCGCTCCTTCACCAGAGCCAGAGACTATGATGCCATGGGAGCTCAGGTACCCTGTAACTATAAGTACATGTGTTTTCTGCAGAAGTAATGAAATGATAGCTTCACTTTGTTTTGTTTTAACAAGCCTAGTCATTTAAAACATTGTTAGCAAGCAATCCTCTTGAGTGCTGTTCTCACTTTTGATAATTATTATGTTTGTAAGAAATTATAATAATAATAATAATAATTATTATTATTATTAGTATTATTTTATTTATTTTTTTTTTTAAGTTTGTGAACGTCTGGTATAAAGGTTGTGACAAATCTACAAGCATATCTGCATCTGATCTGCTGAGATGACAAAATGGGAGAAGCCAAAAGAAATTATTTTTAGTTAAGGAAATTAATCCATGAAAGCCAATAAGACAGTTGCCTCAAGATGTAAAAATAGCAACAAAATAATGCCAAAATAGTTTTTTTTTTTAAACTAGGCAACGTTTTAGTGAAAAAATGTGAAGTACAACCCCAATTCCATTGAAGTTGGGATGTTGTGTAAAATGTAAATAAAAACAGAATACAATGATTTTCAAATCTTCTTCAACCTATATTCAATTGAATACATCACAAAGACAAGATATTTAATGTTCAAACTGATAAACTTTATTGTTTTTGTGCAAATGTTTGCTCATTTTGAAATGGATGCCTGCTACATGTTTCAAAAAAGCTGGGACAGTGGTATGTTTCCCACTGTGTTACATCACCTTTCCTTCTAACAACACTCAATAAACATTTGGGAACTGAGGACACTAATTGGCAAAGCTTCTGGGGAAAACCTGATCACATGTGGTACAGTGGACATTGGCTCTTGGGTTGCAAATTAACAAAAGAATACTTGCCTGGTTGTTTAAAAACTAACTGCCTGAGAAACCAAACTCCCTCTGTAAAATAATTTATTCCATTTTCATCCTCTCAGACGCAGTTTGTACAGTGTCCAGAGGGGGAGCTTCAGAAGAGGAAAGAGATAGTCCACACTGTGTCCCTTCACGAGATTGACGTCATCAACAGCCGCACACAAGGCTTCCTGGCCCTGTTCTCTGGAGAAACAGGCGAAATTAAGTCTGAAGTTCGTGAACAAATTAACGCTAAAGTGTGCGAATGGAGAGAAGAAGGAAAAGCAGAGATTATTCCAGGGGTAAGTTCCTGTACGTCTTTGTCCGTGTACTATCTCTGGAAGTCAATCAATCAATCAATCAATCAATTTTATTTATATAGCGCCAAATCACAACAAACAGTTGCCCCAAGGCACTTTATATTGTAAGGCAAGGCCATACAATAATTATGTAAAACCCCAACGGTCAAAACGACCCCCTGTGAGCAAGCACTTGGCTACAGTGGGAAGGAAAAACTCCCTTTTAACAGGAAGAAACCTCCAGCAGAACCAGGCTCAGGGAGGGGCAGTCTTCTGCTGGGACTGGTTGGGGCTGAGGGAGAGAACCAGGAAAAAGACATGCTGTGGAGGGGAGCAGAGATAGATCACTAATGATTAAATGCAGAGTGGTGCATACAGAGCAAAAAGAGAAAGAAACAGTGCATCATGGGAACCCCCCAGCAGTCTATGTCTATAGCAGCATAACTAAGGGATGGTTCAGGGTCACCTGATCCAGCCCTAACTATAAGCTTTAGCAAAAAGGAAAGTTTTAAGCCTAATCTTAAAAGTAGAGAGGGTGTCTGTCTCCCTGATCTGAATTGGGAGCTGGTTCCACAGGAGAGGAGCCTGAAAGCTGAAGGCTCTGCCTCCCATTCTACTCTTACAAACCCTAGGAACTACAAGTAAGCCTGCAGTCTGAGAGCGAAGCGCTCTATTGGGGTGATATGGTACTATGAGGTCCCTAAGATAAGATGGGACCTGATTATTCAAAACCTTATAAGTAAGAAGAAGAATTTTAAATTCTATTCTAGAATTAACAGGAAGCCAATGAAGAGAGGCCAATATGGGTGAGATATGCTCTCTCCTTCTAGTCCCCGTCAGCACTCTAGCTGCAGCATTTTGAATTAACTGAAGGCTTTTTAGGGAACTTTTAGGACAACCTGATAATAATGAATTACAATAGTCCAGCCTAGAGGAAATAAATGCATGAATTAGTTTTTCAGCATCACTCTGAGACAAGACCTTTCTAATTTTAGAGATATTGCGTAAATGCAAAAAAGCATTTACATAGCATGAAGTGTAAATGACTTTTTTTTTCTTACATGTTTGTGGTTTTAGGTGTTATTTATTGATGAAGTCCACATGCTGGACATTGAGTGCTTCTCCTTCCTGAACCGTGCTCTGGAGAGCGACTTGTCGCCGGTTCTCATTATGGCCACTAACAGAGGCATCACTCGGTACTGCCCACTTATCACACATACCTGTTTGATCACCCTGATCATTTTGATTATCACACTGAGGAATAAACTTAAGTGTAATTTAAATTATTGTGAATTATCATGTCTCAACTGTTAGGAATATTTTGTTTAATACAACTGGCGTTTTTTTTTTTTTATGCATTTCTGGCTGATGAATCTTCCAATTTGTGTCAGGTGTTATGACCTAAACTTGATTTATGCTTCAGCGTTCTGAAACAATTTTCAAAATGTTGCATTTAAAGACACACCCTCATCAAAAAGGCTGTGTTTGGAACATTTTTAACCAAGCACACACCTTCTAACATTTCTATCTACATGCAGACAGAATATCAGACTGGAAAAGATGGACAACAGGAGAAACTGTGTTTGGATTACAAAAGTACAGCTGTCTGTGACCTGAGGGAGTCTTTAAATGACCAGTGAATGGGCTTCTCTGATAATTTGAAAAAATATTTTTTAAAGCTTCGTCATGGAGCAGCATTTATACTGAATACGCCCATGAAAGTAATCTCATAGGTGCCATTTTACCCCTTTGCAATGCAAGATATGTGTAAATTTATACTCCACTGCCCCCTAGTGTTTGAAGAATAACATGAATATTTATTTTCAGTCTGCAAATAGAAATTGGTTCATTATGTATTATTCTACGTACGTGTGTGTGTGTGCGTGCGTGCGTGCGCACACACACACGTATAGGAAGACATGCTGGCACACTCTTCAAGAACAAAGGGGCCAGGACAGACTGTGGCAACTACAGGGGGATCTCGCTTCTTTCCATCACAGGCAGGATTCTTGCCCGCATCCTCCTTAACAGCTCATCAGTAACATCTATGAGAGCAACTTGCCCGAGGCCCAGTGTGGCTTCCACCCTGGCCGAGGCACCACAGACATGGTGTTTGTCATGCGACAAGTACAGGAGAAGTGTATCAAGCAGCAGATGGACCTAGGGGTGGGCGGTATAAATGATACATTCAGTTCACGGTATAAATTTGGGCGACAGTAGAGATTTAGACTCCACCGACCAATCAATCAATCAATCAATTTTTTTTTTTTTTTTAAGGCAATCACAGTAATGCTTGTTGATGACTTCATCATATCTTCCTCATCGACTCTGAACGATTGGAAAAGGCTGCAGTCAGTGCTTCAGTTATAGGCTCCATCACCACCTTGGCAGATTAAAACTTCTCCTTGTAAGAGTGTAAAATTGTTATTTTAACCCTCTGGAGTTGCTTGACTGAATTCAGTCATGTAAAAGTCACATGACCAAATTAATCAATTGTCCTATTAAATTCACTAGACTCAGTCTCTGTTTCAATGTGTTTTAAAAGTGCATGTTTCAAGCTTTATATGAGTTTTTAAATTACAACCCAATTCCAATGAAGTTGGGGCGTTGTGTAAAATGTAAATAAAAACAATACAATGATTTGCAAATCCATTTCAACCTATATTCAATTGAATACACCACAAAGACAAGATATTTAATGTTCAAACTGATAAGCATTATTGTTTTTGTGCAAATATTTGCTCCTTTTGAAATGGATTGGTCAACAAAATCTCCTCAGATGGGTCACTGGACAAAGAAATCACCTCCAGGATTCAGAACCCAAGCTAAGCACTAGATCTCCTCAGAGTGACTGTACTCCAGCAGAAGGGCATTCGTCTGACCACCAAGCTGAAGATTTACAAAGCTGTCGTTCTGTCGCCGACACTCCTGTATGGATGCAAAACATGGACTTCATACTGGTGGCACATCAAACAACTTGAACAATTTCATGCAAGGTCTCTCCATGCAGTCATGTTCATCTGCTGGCAGGACAGTTTCCAACCTGGAGGTTCTTGCAAAGGCAGAGTCCAAGAGCATTGAGGCAATGCTCATCCGAGTCCAACTATGCTGGATCAGCCATGTCATCAGAATGCAATACCACCGCATCCCAAAACAACTGTTGTACAATCAGCTGAGAGAGGGCACAAGAAAAACTGGAGGACCAAAGCAGAGGTTCAGAGACACTCTGAAAAACAACCACGAGTGGTGCAAACTCAGACTCATGACCTGGAAACGGCAGCTACAGACAGAGGCGCCTGGAGATCTCTGATCTACAGTGGAGTGAAAGCCTTTGAAGAAGACCGACAACACCAACTCAAGGCTGCAAGAGAGAGCTGTCACAAGGCTGCATCATCCCACATCCTTATAACCGATCACCAGTATCCAACCTGTGGGCGACTCTGTGCGTCAAGTTTTGGACTGCGGAGTCACATGCACTCCCATCGCAGACAAAGTCACCATCGGATCTGATGGACTACCAAGAAGAAGATGTGTGTATAGAAAACTATATTGCTGCTTACAAAAAACTAACAGATTATTGTGTAATGCAGTTGAAAACACAACAATGGAACTTAACATCCTGTAAAAGTTCCTTGCAGTCTGAAGAATGTGTAGGCTGATGCTCCAGGTTTTAATACCGATCTTTTTAACAGCACGTCATATTTAGCAAACTAAAATTCAAGCAATGAAACAAATAAGCAATGTTTCTGTGGAAAGTCATTTCCATAGTGACGCAGAGGCGGTCCTGAGTAGTCGTTAGTTGGGGAAGGTCAGCGGGCTGTGTGTTTCTCCATGTAGAGCTGGAGAGTTTTGTTTTTGTTATTTTTTTGTTTGTTTTTTGTTTGTTTGTTTTTTTTAGGAAGGGCATCCAGTGTGTAACTTGTGCCAAATCCCAATGCTGATCTGGACTGGATCCGCTGTGGTGACTCTCAACATCTGGGAGCAGCAGAAAGACCACACGTCATCAGAACAAATTTAAAAATAATGATAAAATATTAAATGTTCCCCTAATCTGGCTTCATTTGGAAAACAAATATTTGTTAAAGAAATGAAAATTTAAAATGTCACAAATACTTTTTAACAAGAAAATTTTTGAAACTACTTATTAAAATTATTATTATTTCTTAAAGAATAGCACATATCCAATTTTGCAAAAGAACTTTTCAT
Organism: Thalassophryne amazonica; assembly: GCF_902500255.1. NCBI lineage: Eukaryota > Metazoa > Chordata > Actinopteri > Batrachoidiformes > Batrachoididae > Thalassophryne > Thalassophryne amazonica. Next base: position 113,563,320 of record NC_047111.1, on the reverse strand, counting down.
ACATACTGGTAAGAAAGTATGGATGTGTCACTTTAAAAATTCTCAGAAACTGGATTCTTTGCCTCTGAATATGAGTTGTAATTTTATTTAAAAATTAAGATGTATGCACATTCACCTCTGCACATTAAAACAAGATGACTTTATAGAATTTAACATTACTGAAGATTTAATATCTCACTTTTTCTCCCTAGTATCCGAGGCACAAACTATCAGAGCCCTCACGGCATCCCCATCGACCTGCTGGATCGCCTGCTGATCATCGTCACCTTGCCGTACACTGAAAAAGAGACCAGACAGATTCTCAAGATACGGTGATAATCTGATCTTTCTCTTTCAGCCAAACTTTAGTTTATTCTTTTATTTGTTATTTTGTTGTTGTTGGTATGGTCAGAGCAGATGGGCACCCCTTTGAGTCTTGTCTACTTGAGGTTTCCTCTGGTAGACAAAAAGCACCTGAGGAAGGTTTATGACTTATATTGTGATTTGGCGCAATATAATTAATTGAATTGAAACGGATTCTTTCAGGAGTTCACCTGTGTGACTTTTATTTCAGATGTGAAGAGGAGGATGTGGAGCTGAGCGAGGAGGCTCACACTGTTCTGACTCGCATTGGTATGGAAACGTCACTTCGTTATGCCATCCAGCTGATCAGCCCTGCTGGGTTGGTGTGTCGTAAACGCAAGGTAAGCTCAACCCACTGGAATACAGCAAGAAAACACTTGGGTCCTGCATATCTTCCTCCCGGAGTGAAGCAGCACACAGCACAGGTGTCTTTGCAAGTTTCCACCCTATACAGTTGTCATTGTCATGGCCACATTATTTAAAATGGCAAGTGTGTGGGTGTGTTGATCTTAGACCAGGGGTGGGCAGCGAGGGCTGAGACACTGCAGGTTTTCCTTGCAACCAATCACCTCAGCAGGGTGGTTGCTGATGAGCTTCTCCCCTGAGCAGAAACACTTGATCGTTAATGAAATCACCTGCTGAGGTGATTGGTAGGAAGGAAAACCTGTAGTGTCTCAGCCCTTCATGGCACGATTGCTCACCCCTGTCTTAGGCCGGGTTCACACGGCAGGATAATTAGGCCGATATTGGACCCGATCTTCCCCTTCCGACAATCGTAAGCACGCCCCGACAATCGTGATGACGCTAAAGATAATCTTATCAGATCTTCCTGCCATGTGTGGTGTGTTAAGAGGACTCTGATCTACTCGGAAGGGCGTCAGGAGCGCTCCGATCACAAATCGGGGATATTCAACATGTTGGATTTTTTTGGCCCGATATCGCTGTGTGTGTTGTGTCCTCCGACCAAAACAAGCACACACCCTGCTGAATGTGACGTGCAGCCAATCAGAAAGCGAGGTGACAGACACACGGAGCGGAAAATAAAATCAAAACAGCTGTTCTGACTTACCAGAAAGTCCGATGGTTGCGCTGTCTCCACTCCTTTAAAGAACGCCTTTTTTTTTTCTTTTTGTATCATTTTTTCCCTGTTTTAAATAGTCCACAAAGTACCGCCGTTTGTTTACTCTGAGGTCACGTTTAATCTCGAGAGATTTTGCGAGATTTCCTGTCTGAGCTGTGAATGTTCGTGTGTGGTGTTGTTGTCCTTACTGTGTGGCTGAACACCACACACTGTGTATGACCAAACCTGTTAGAGCTATGATTTTTTTATCTTCATGTGTGTGGTCCTCAGGTTTTGGAAACCTAAAGATAATTTTAAAATCCTGTCGTGTGAACCAGGCTTTAGACTGAGCTGTGGTCAGACACATTTCTATTGCGAACCAGCAGAAAGTGATATCGCAACAGACTACCAAAACCCAAGTCTAAGGTCGAGCGCATTTTTTTCTATTTATTTATTTATTTATTTATTTTTACATCAGGCAGCTTGGGCAGCTAAAGTACCCTCTGGGTTTTTAAGCTGTGGCTGTGCTCCTCATTCTCTTAATTTTTTCCTGCTAAACCGTAAAGAGCATATGTCTGTCAGTTATACTTACCTTTTTTATGTTAAACTGACCTGTTATGGTCTTCTGAAACAGTTGATGTATTTTATAACTTAAAAATGGGAGCTATGCTAATGCGTTAGCATGTCTATGGAATTTTTAATGTTAAAGTTAGCATTAGAGTCAAATGCATTACAAATTGTAATATTCATTTATTTCTGTTCATGAATTGTATTCATAACATAATAAAAAGTTAAACATCAACAGACAGTATAAAGTTTGTTCAAAAAGGAGTGGGAAGAAGTCTAAACTTATCAAATCCCACCCCTTCCCTACTTCCTTAGAAAGTACTACTGTTAACAGTCATGATAATAATAATAATAATAATAGCAGCAACAGCAATAAAAATAATGCTACAATACAATTTTAGACAAAGACAAAAACAACCCAATGAAACAAAACACAAAAGAAAAGTTAAAACCAACTAACAATGAACATATATAAATAATAACAGTTTCCTGTGAACACCTAGTGACTCTCACACCCCCCCACTTCAGCCCTGTATCCTGTGAAAACACATTCTTTATATTTTGTTTTAAACTGAATGTTTGGATGCTGCTTCAACTCTTCACTGATACTGTTCCTCAGTCTGACCCCACATAATGGAATGCAGACTCACAGGCAGTGTCTGTCAGAAGCAGTGCGCCCGGGCTTGTTCAGTCCTTTCCACGTCTACATCTCATCTGGGAATTGATAGAGACATCTTCCTCGTCACAGAGGGCTTGCCACGATATAAGCGGGGTGAATCGAAAAGAAAAATGAGATAAAAGTTACAAACTAAACTTAAAACACTATTTCAATAACTCTAGACTGTAGCATACTAACTTAACAAAATGTGGAAAAAGTGAAGCGCTGTGAATACCTTTTGGATGCACTGGATTTCTTTCTTCTCCCCTTATAGGTGATCAACACTGGAAGTTTTTATTGCAGTACATTTGGTCTGTTTGAAAATAACACTGGCTGTATGTTAAAATAAGAGCATGTGTAATTTAAAAAGTTCAACACATTTAAGCTGCATAAACAGGAAAAATTTGGAGAGGAACTTGAAAAAACTATTGTGAGAAATCAATGAAAATGGCACGCATGCGCGGTGTCAACATTATATACATTTTATATAACGGCTGAGTGGATCCTTGTGATTTGATTGGTGCTTTGTATGTCACATGACATAGATTAATTCATCCCATTTGTGTTGCATTGCATTCAGAGTGCGGCTCGGTTCCATTTAGAGTGCAAATTTGGTTCCATACGTTTGGTACCAGTGCACACACACATGTGATCACGCATATACAAGTGCGCACGAGTATGTGTGCACGCGCATACATGCTCGTGCACTGTGCGCACGTCGCAAAACACGCACGTATGTGCGCACCAACGCATGTTCGTGCGCGCGCACCCACACACAAAACCAATCCACTGTGCTGCCTGGAGGTTGTTAGCAGGAAGAGAGAACAAAAGCTGGACTCATTTTTGATGTGATTTTTTTATTTATTTATTTTTTTTGCTGCACTGAGGACGTATACAGTCTTATTTTTGTTGCTCACGCACGCACAAGCGCCGACCAGGTTGTGTGTGTGTGTGTGTGTGTGTGTGTGTGTGTGTGTGTGTGTGTGTGTGTGTGTGTGTGTGTGTGTGTGTGTGTGTGTATGCGTGCGCGCCGCGTGCAGGGGACACGACTCTCCTGAGACATAATTTGAGCTAACTGACACTGCTAATTCTTGTAAGATACACACACAAAACAAATCCACTGTGCTGCCTGTTAGCAGGAAGAGAAAGAAAACCTGGACTCATTTCTGACGTGACTTTTTTTTTGCTGTACTGAAGAGGTACAGCTGGACCGAGCCGGTTGCGTGGGCGCGCGCACGGGACAGTGACATGATTTGATTGAGTTAACTGACTCTGCTACACACACACACACACACACACACACACAAAATCCACTCCCTGTAAGTCGTCTGGATGCATGAAGAGCTGCTAACATGAAACGCTGATGTGATTTTTGGCTGAACTGAGGAACTACACAAAGTCTTTTTTTTTTTCTTTTTTTTTTTTTAATGGAAGTCAGAAGTCAGTGCACAGCATCACTGGACTACACATCACAGTGGAACACCAAAATGTAAGTCCCTTTTCTGTTGTTTATAAATGAATAAAATATCAAATGACAATGAGCTATTTTAGCCGTTATATAAAACAAATAATGAATGTTTTTACATTCTTTCAATGGTATGAATATTTCATGAGGTGAAATATTCATACCATTGAACTCATAAACATTCATTATTTGTATAATATATTACATTAGACGTACTAATTAATGCACATTGATGTGTATTATCAACCTGCCTTTCAGTTTTCCTTACCTCTCTGAGAGCATCAGCATTGTCGTTGGGATTCAATCTACACAGCCTCACATGCCCTGGCCATAATATAAATCATTATTTAATTAATTAAAACTAATAATAATAAGAAGAATTTTATTGATCTCACGCTCCATCCGTCCCTCATTCGTGAGCAAGACCCTGAGATACTTAAACTCCTCCACTTGAGGCAAGGACACTCCACCGACTTGAAGAGGGCATAGCACCTTTTTCCGGTCGAGAACCATGGCCTCGGATTTTGAGGTGAAGAGAGAGCTGAGTAGAGGGGAAAAGCTCTCGATTTACTGATCGATCTACGTTCCGATCCTCACCTATGGTCATGAGATTTGGCTCATGACCGATAGAACGAGATTGCGAGTATAAGCGGCCGAGATGAGTTTCCTCCGCAGGGTGGCTGGGCGCTCCCTTAGAGATAGGGTGAGGAGCTCGGTCACTCGGGAGGAACTCAGAGTCGAGCCGCTGCTCCTCCATGTCGAAAGGAGTCAGTTGAGGTGGCTCGGGCATCTTTTCCGGATGCCCCCTGGACGCCTCGCTTGAGAGGTGTTCCGGACACGTCCCATTGGGAGGAGGCCCCAGTGAAGACCCAGGACACGCTGGAGGGACTACATCTCTCGGCTGGTTTGGGAACGCCTTGGGGTTCCCCCGGAGGAGCTGGGGGAGGTGTGTGTGGATCGGGAGGTCTGGGCGGCTTTGCTTGAGCTGCTGCCCCCGCGACCCGACTCCGGATAAAGCGGAAGAAAATGGATAGATGGATGAATGGAATTTTGTTGATCCATTTACACTTTGCAAATTCTTCCTGATAATCTGGTTAATCTAGTAAAAAAAAAAGTAATCTGAATCTCGTCTCGTATGTTTTTTTTTTTTTCCCTGCATGTTTTTAGATCAGCGGCAAAACAACACTCGTGTAAAAAATGCGTTCACGCACAGGTATTCATTGCGATAATTTGCACTCGCAAATTATCACTACACGCGCAAATAGTGCTGTGTGCGAGGACCAGCGCTTCCCCCACTCCCTCAAAGTTGATTTCTGCTTGCGTGCAGAGAATTCCTGCTCTCTCGCTTGAAGTTTATGGCACTATGGAGGAGGGAAGGAGAGCGAGGTTTGATTGACAGCCCTCCTCTCTGATGCAGACTTCAGTCGGAGACAATGGCGTTAAGCGAATATCACCTCGTTTCTGCCTAAAACTTCACTCCAGTCATCATCTATCTCAGTGATAGATCTCTGAAGCTTCTGTACAACAATCATTTCCACATAAATTCAGCATTATTTCATAACAAATTACAGAAAGTCCTAAAAATCACCTCCTGACACCTTCACGTCTGCAGACTGACTGAATTTAAATTAATTGTGATGAGAACAATAATGATTAGATGGAGCTCACCAACTGAATCACCTCAAAGGCTGTAAACATGTCCTCCTATGCTGTGGAAGAACAATAATTTGCTTTGAATTTATTAAAACCTGCAAACAAAGAATAGCTTTCAATGTCAGAATCCTTAGAAAAATACAGAGAGATGTCATAATGATGAGAAATTGGTGAAATGCAAAATAATTGTGCCTTTTATGTTAATTCATGTACTAGCATACAAACATTAACAACATCAGGCCAATTTTGTTGCAGTTGAATAGTTTTCTTGGCAGTTAGAAATAGTAGTTAGAAATTAAAGCTTACAGAGTGTTTTGATTTTACACATAAGCTTCAGAAATATTTGGTGTTAATAAGGTAACAGGCTCAGTGTCGGCACCGGGCTTAACTCTTATCAAGACCAACTTATGGAACACATGTAATTCATGAACTGTAACATACAGTAGTGTTCAGAATAATAGTAGTGCTATGTGACTAAAAAGATTAATCCAGGTTTTGAGTATATTTCTTATTGTTACATGGGAAACAAGGTACCAGTAGATTCAGTAGATTCTCACAAATCCAACAAGACCAAGCATTCATGATATGCACACTCTTAAGGCTATGAAATTGGGCTATTAGTAAAAAAAAAAGTAGAAAAGGGGGTGTTCACAATAGTAGTAGTGTGGCATTCAGTCAGTGAGTTCGTCAGTTTTGTGGAACAAACAGGTGTGAATCAGGTGTCCCCTATTTAAGGATGAAGCCAGCACCTGTTGAACATGCTTTTCTCTTTGAGAGCCTGAGGAAAATGGGACGTTCAAGACATTGTTTAGAAGAATAGCGTAGTTTGATTAAAAAGTTGATTGGAGAGGGGAAAACGTATACACAGGTGCAAAAAATTATAGGCTGTTCATCTACAATGCTTTAAAATGGACAAAAAACCAGAGACGTGTGGACGAAAACGGAAACCAACCATCAAAATGGATAGAAGAATAACCAGAATGGCAAAGGCTCACCCACTGATCAGTTCCAGGATGATCAAAGACAGTCTGGAGTTACCTGTAAGTGCTGTGACAGTTAGAAGACGCCTGTGTGAAGCTAATTTATTTGCAAGAATCCCCCGCAAAGTCCCTCTGTTAAATAAAAGACGTGCAGAAGAGGTTACAATTTGCCAAAGAACACATCAACTGGCCTAAAGAGAAATGGAGGAACATTTTGTGGACTGATGAGAGTAAAGTTGTTCTTTTTGGGTCCAAGGGCCGCAGTTTGTGAGACGACCCCCAAACTCTGAATTCAAGCCACAGTTCACAGTGAAGACAGTGAAGCATGGTGGTGCAAGCTGTTGTGTGGGCCGCCAGAAGAGGAGGTACTGCTGGCCCACCACCAGAGGGCGCCCTGCCTGAAGTGCGGGCTTCAGGCACGAGGGGGCGCTGCCGCCTTACAGGAACAGCCGAGGTGACAGCTGTCACTCATCAACTATGACAGCTGTCACCGATCATCTGCACTTCTCCCCGGATAAAAGCAGGATGACACCTCCACCACGTCGCCGAGATATCGTACTTCTTTGAGAGGTAACTTTCTCTGCCTGCGTACTATTTTGATTGATTCCAAGAGCTACTGTGTTGCAGCTGTCTACCCAGAGGACCGGTGTGGGTCGCGACTGTTTCGTCCTACTTCCCACCAGATAAGTGCAGTACCAGATCCGACACGCTGAGACAGTGGCCACCTGGGGACTTCGGGACCTGGCGGCTCCAGTATCCTTCGGGTTCGAGGGTGGTGGAAATCGTGTGGTTCCGGTTCATCTCCAGACGGACGTCTCCTATCGTCGAGCCTGCCCACACGACACCTTCATTCATTGACTTGTATTTATTCTATAATCTGCTGTGTGTGGTTGTGACATTCACAACAGTAAAGTGTTCAAACTTAACTTCCTCTATTGTCCGTTCATTTACGCCCCCTGTTGTGGGTCCGTGTCACTACACTTTCCCAACAGGATATCTCGGCCAGCGTCATGGACTCCGAGGGGCGTCACCCAGCTGTTGAACGACCAATGGGAGAGCAGGGAGCGCAGGCGTCTGCAGGAGGCGTGATTGGTGAGCTGCAGCACATCCTCACCGCCTTAACGGCTCGGTTGGATCAGATGACCGAGCAAAACATCCTACTGAACCGCAGGGTGGAGGCTCTCTCCGCACAGGTGGCGGCGAGCGCTCAGGGCGCTGCGGCAGCTGCTCCTCCTGCCGACCCTGTGCAGGATATGAATATTCCAGTGGTTGTTCAACAACCCCTCCCACCATCCCCTGAAGCATACATAAGCCCCCCAGAGCCGTACGGAGGTTGTGTGGAGACGTGCGCGGACTTTCTCATGCAGTGTTCGCTCGTCTTTGCACAACGTCCCGTCATGTACACGTCTGATGCTAGTAAAGTAGCTTTTGTAATCAATCTGCTTCGAGGAGAGGCACGCGCTTGGGCTTCGGCGCTTTGGGAGCAAAATTCACGGCTCCTTCACACGTACACTGGGTTTGTGAGAGAGTTCAAAACCGTGTTTGATCACCCTAACAGGGGAGAGACCGCTTCAACAGTGCTGCTGTCTATGAGACAGGGACGCCGGAGCGCAGCCGCTTATGCAGTCGACTTCCGCATCGCGGCTGCAAGGTCCGGCTGGAATAACGCTGCGCTCCGCGCCGGCTTCGTAAACGGACTGTCGTCGGTCCTGAAGGAGCACCTGGTGGCCAAGGACGAATCGCGGGAATTAGATGGGCTTATCGATCTTGTTATACGGTTAGACAATCGGTTGGAAGAACGCCGTCGGGAACGAGACGAGGGGCGTGGCCGGGCACGCGCCGTCCCTCTTCCTTCCGGGTCCGAAAAAGGTCCGCCCTTCCCACGCTCCATGGCCTCTACGCCCCGTGTGGCTACATTCAGACCACCGAATAGACAGAGGAGGCTTCCCCGCGGGGCGTGTTTTGTTTGCGGCTCAATTGAGCACCAATTGAGACTGCCCCGAACGGTTAAACACCAACGTCCGCCCCTAGAAACTGGGCTTAGGGTGGGCCAAGAAATTCACGTGGGACACACACATATTTCCACACAGCTCCCAGTTACAATCCTTAGTGGGGATTTAACCCTTCAGGCCCCAGCACTGGTAGACACAGGGTCAGAAGGGAATCTGCTAGACAGCAGATGGGCCAGGGAGGTAGGGCTCCCTCTGGTGGCGCTTCCTTCGCCATTGCAGGTGCGAGCACTAGATGGCACCCTACTCCCTTTAATCACACACAGGACACTACCAGTAACTCTGGTGGTGTCAGGGAATCATCGGGAGGAGATTGAGTTTTTTGTGACTCCTTCTACGTCCCGTGTGATTCTGGGGTTCCCCTGGATGCTAAAACACAATCCCCGGATTGATTGGCCGTCCGGGGTGGTGGTACAGTGGAGCGAGACCTGCCATCGGGTGTGTTTGGGATCCTCGGTCCCTCCCGGTTCCCAGGCTAAGGAGCAGGTCAAAGTTCCCCCCAATCTGTCGGCGGTGCCGGTTGAGTACCATGATCTTGCTGACGTTTTTAGCAAGGATCGGGCACTCACCCTTCCCCCGCACTGTCCGTACGATTGTGCCATCGATTTGATGCCAGGCGTGGAGTTCCCGTCCAGCAGGTTGTACAACCTCTCCCAACCTGAGCGCGAATCAATGGAAACCTACATCCCGGACTCCTTAGCTGCCGGGCTGATCCGTAACTCCACCTCCCCGATGGGAGCAGGTTTCTTTTTTGTGGGCAAGAAAGATGGCGGTCTTCGTCCATGCATTGATTACCGGGGGCTGAACGAGATCACGGTTCGCAACCGATACCCGTTGCCTTTGTTGGATTCAGTGTTCACCCCCCTGGATGGAGCCAAAATATTCACAAAGCTGGATCTTAGGAACGCATATCACCTAGTTCGGGTCCGGAAGGGAGACGAATGGAAGACGGCATTCAACACCCCGTTAGGTCATTTTGAGTACCTGGTCATGCCGTTCGGCCTCACTAACGCCCCCGCGACGTTCCAAGCTTTGGTAAATGACGTCTTGCGGGACTTCCTGCACCGATTCGTCTTTGTGTATCTGGACGATATACTCATTTTTTTCTCTGGACCCTGAGACCCATGTCCAGCATGTACGTCAGGTCCTGCAGCGGTTGTTAGAGAACCGGCTGTTTGTGAAGGGCGAGAAGTGTGAGTTTCACCGCACCTCTTTGTCCTTCCTAGGGTTTATCATCTCCTCCAACTCCGTCGCCCCGGATCCGGCCAAGGTCGCAGCGGTGAGAGACTGGCCCCAACCTACGAGCCGTAGGAAGCTGCAACAGTTCCTCGGCTTCGCAAATTTTTACAGGAGGTTCATTAAGGGGTATAGTCAGGTAGTTAGCCCCCTGACAGCCCTGACCTCACCAAAAGTTCCCTTCACCTGGTTGGATCGGTGCGATCCCGCGTTCAGGGAGTTGAAACAGCGCTTCTCGACTGCACCCATCTTGGTTCAGCCCGATCCCAGTCGCCAGTTTTTGGTTGAAGTGGACGCCTCTGACTCAGGGATAGGAGCCGTGCTATCCCAGAGCGGAGAGACCGATAAGGTTCTTCACCCGTGTGCCTATTTCTCCCGCAGGTTGACCCCAGCAGAGCGGAACTATGACGTGGGCAATCGAGAGCTCCTTGCGGTGAAAGAGGCTCTTGAGGAGTGGAGACACCTGCTGGAGGGGGCGTCAGTGCCTTTCACGGTTTTTACTGACCACCGGAACCTGGAGTATATCAGGACCGCCAGGCGACTGAACCCCAGGCAAGCCCGCTGGTCACTGTTCTTCGGCCGTTTTGACTTCCGGATCACCTACCGCCCCGGGACCAAAAACCAGAGGTCGGATACCTTGTCCCGGGTGCATGAACATGAAGTCAAGACCGAGCTGTCGGATCCACCGGAACCCATCGTACCGGAGTCCACTATCGTGGCTGCCCTTACCTGGGACGTGGAGAAGACCATCCGGGAGGCCCTGGCACGGAGCCCGGATCCCGGAACAGGACCGAAGAATAGACTATACGTCCCACCAGAAGCTAGGGCTGCCGTCCTGGACTTCTGTCACGGGTCCAAGCTCTCCTGCCACCCAGGGGTGCGTAGGACCGTGGCAGTGGTCCGGCAGCGCTTCTGGTGGGCGTCTCTGGAGGCTGACGTCCGGGCTTACATCCAGGCCTGCACCACCTGCTCCAGGGGCAAAGCGGACCACCAAAAGGCACAGGCACTCCTTCAGCCGCTTCCTGTGCCTCATCGCCCCTGGTCTCACATTGGTCTGGATTTCGTCACGGGCCTCCCGCCGTCCCGGAGGCACACCACCATCCTCACGATAGTGGACCGGTTCTCCAAGGCGGCCCACTTCGTGGCCCTCCCGAAGCTCCCGTCGGCCCAGGAGACAGCGGATCTTCTGGTCCACCATGTCGTTCGTCTGCATGCGATACCAACAGACATCGTCTCGGATCGCGGTCCCCAGTTGTCCTCGCAGGTTTGGAGAAGTTTCTACCAGGAACTGGGGGCCACCGTGAGCCTCTCGTCTGGGTATCACCCTCAGACCAACGGACAGGCTGAACGGGCTAATCAAGAGCTGGAGCAGGCCCTGCGATGTACTACATCCGCACACCCGACGGCTTGGAGTGAACACCTGGCCTGGATCGAGTATGCGCATAACAGCCAAGTGTCCTCTGCCACCGGCCTCTCCCCGTTCGAGGAGTGTCTGGGGTACCAGCCCCCTTTGTTTCCTGTGGTGGAGGGAGAGGTCTGTGTGCCCTCGATCCAGACCCACCTGCGGAGATGCCGTCGGGTGTGGCGCACCGCCCGTTCGGCCTTGTTGAGGGCCCGGACGAGTGCAAAGGCCCATGCAGACCGTCGACGGTCCCCGGCTCCCGCATATCAGCCCGGGCAGGAGGTATGGCTATCCAGGTGGCTTCCCCCAAACTAAAGGACCGCTACATAGGGCCCTTCCGGATCCTCAAGGTCCTCAGTCCCACCGCAGTGAGGCTCCAACTCCCGGCCTCACTGCGGATCCATCCAGTCTTTCATGTGTCTCGGTTGAAACCGCATCACACCTCACCCCTCTGTACTCCCGGTCCGGCGCCGCCTCCTGCCCGTATCATCGACGGGGAGCCGGCTTGGACAGTACGCCGGCTCTTGGATGTCCGTCGAATGGGTCGGGGCTTCCAATATTTGGTGGACTGGGAGGGGTATGGACCCGAAGAACGCTCCTGGGTGAAGAGGAGCTTCATCCTGGACCCGGCCCTCCTGGCCGATTTTTACCGTCGCCACCCGGACAAGCCTGGTCGGGCGCCAGGAGGCGCCCGTTGAGGGGGGGGGTCCTGTTGTGTGGGCCGCCAGAAGAGGAGGTACTGCTGGCCCACCACCAGAGGGCGCCCTGCCTGAAGTGCGGGCTTCAGGCACGAGGGGGCGCTGCCGCCTTACAGGAACAGCCGAGGTGACAGCTGTCACTCATCAACTATGACAGCTGTCACCGATCATCTGCACTTCTCCCCGGATAAAAGCAGGATGACACCTCCACCACGTCGCCGAGATATCGTACTTCTTTGAGAGGTAACTTTCTCTGCCTGCGTACTATTTTGATTGATTCCAAGAGCTACTGTGTTGCAGCTGTCTACCCAGAGGACCGGCGTGGGTCGCGACTGTTTCGTCCTACTTCCCACCAGATAAGTGCAGTACCAGATCCGACACGCTGAGACAGTGGCCACCTGGGGACTTCGGGACCTGGCGGCTCCAGTATCCTTCGGGTTCGGTGGCGGTGGAAATTGTGTGGTTCCGGTTCATCTCCAGACGGACGTCTCCTATCGTCGAGCCTGCCCACACGACACCTTCATTCATTGACTTGTATTTATTCTATAATCTGCTGTGTGTGGTTGTGACATTCACAACAGTAAAGTGTTCAAATTTAACTTCCTCTATTGTCCGTTCATTTACGCCCCCTGTTGTGGGTCCGTGTCACTACACTTTCCCAACAGCAAGCATCATGATATGGGCATGTTTCTCCTACTATGGTGTTGGGCCTATATATCACATACCAGGTATCATGGATCAGTTTGGATATGTCAAAATACTTGAAGAGGTCATGTTGCCTTATGCTGAAGAGGACATGCCCTTGAAATGGGTGTTTCAACAAGACAATGACCCCAAGCACACTAGTAAACCAGCAAAATCTTGGTTCCAAACCAACAAAATTAATGCCTCACAGATGTGACGAAATCATGAAAAACTGGTTATACAACTCAATACTAGTTTAGTGATTCACAGGATTGCTAAAAAAGCAGTTTGAACATAATAGTTTTGAGTTTGTAGCGTCAACAGCAGATGCTACTATTATTGTGAACACCCCCTTTTCTACTTTTTTTTTTTTTACTAATAGCCCAATTTCATAGCCTTAAGAGTGTGAATATCATGAATGCTTGGTCTTGTTGGATTTGTGAGAATCTACTGAATCTACTGGTACCTTGTTTCCCATGTAACAATAAGAAATATACTCAAAACCTGGATTAATCTTTTTAGTCACTTAGCACTACTATTATTCTGAACACTACTGTATACACGGGTGGTCATCCACTTGTCCACTTTATTGCACATGATACAAGTTGCTGGTAAAGTAGTTGACCTCTGAGCCAGGCTGGTGCTGTCACATCTTAAGAAGTATGGTATTTTTGGCCGGTGGTTCATCAATATAGCAGCATCTTGATCTTTAGCTCTTTTCAGCCTGAGGAGTGAAGAGGATCACATTTATTTACTGGGTACAAATGTATTCAATTAAAAACATACTAAATGTGCATGTATGTGTTTTTTCTGTGTACAGTGACCACAAGCATCCATTTACATGTAAAGGAAGGACCCTTTAAACAGTTAAATGGGGCCTTTGAACTGCTTCATCAACAATGAGCCCTAAAATATTACGAAATATTCCCTTAATCTACCTTGGGGATTAAATTTATGTCGGTGGATCAACAATAACACGGCGGATGAAATCCAAAGTCGAGGTGTACCGCAACATCACGAAAGGATTTCCCTCCATTTCACCAGGATTTACAGCAATCAACAACCTTAATCACCTCGCTGCTGTCATTGGGGCGGATTTCTCGTTATTTACAGATTCAAGGTGGAAAAAGCATTTAATTTCTGCTTCTCTCGCCAGTGAGCCGACACTTGCTTACACGCTGCTAGCATGTGAATGTTGAGCAGTGATTGGTCCAGACGGATCACGTTCCGCTTCTCAGTGAAAATATTTTTTTTTCGCACTTATATCTTGCTGCTGTGCAGATTTTTTGAGTTGAACTCTGTGAAATGTGCTTTTGTATATTTTTTAACAAAATTATTGCATAACGATCATTTAAACCGATTTCACTGCAACAGAATGTGAAGATTTTTTTTAATCAGATCGCCTGTGATGGGATACTGTGGACAGAGATGGAGGAGGAGATTTTGTAGGATTGAGGTGCTCAACTGCTTCACTTTTTAACTCTGATTATATGAAGTGGAGATAGCAAAATAGAGTTTGACACGCCCCCAAAATACGCATGTGCTATATGTTGTCAAGATAGGGCCCAGTGTTTTCAGCAGTCTAAAAATAACACTGATGCACGGTTTTTGTTGTCTTTTAGGGGACAGAAGTTCAGGTTGAAGACATTAAGAGAGTTTACTCTCTGTTCCTGGATGAAACCAGATCCGCTCAATACATGAAGGAGTATCAGGATTCGTTCCTCTTCAATGAATCACGTGAGTTTGCTGCTTATCCTTTTTGTGTTTTAGTGGTTGAATTAAGTGGAGCCCACAAAGATCGCAAAATAAAGCTTCTTCTAAGTTTTCTGTTGCCGAACAAACGTTATCTGTTAGCCAGAAGGATATTCATACATTTTCTATACCCGCTTGCTCCAATCAAGGGTCGGGGGGGGTGAGTTGTAGCCTATCCCAGCAGTCATAGGGTGTGAGCCTCGGTACACCCTGGACAGAACGACAGTCTATCACAGGGCCACATACAAACAGACGGCGGCGTGGCTTAGTTCCAGCTTTACCGGGAATCGTCGAAAAAATTATTCAACGTCGAATAATTCCGGGAGCGCTCCCGGAGAATTCGCGTGACAACGGAGACAACGCGGACAACAGCGTTTGATACTTTTTAATCGCTGTTTCATCCTGCCCCTTCCTGTAGTGCCGCAGTTTACACCGCCGTAATTGGCGGCCGGCGTTGTATCCCTAATCAACGGTGTGTAAAACGGCGATAGAGCCCACATCGGCGTCCTCAAGGGCGTTTTAACCGCCGACAGAGGCACACAAAACGGCGGTGCTAGCAGACAGTACGTCGTTGTAAACGCCACCTCCCGGTTATTAACGGCGTTCCAAACGGCCGATAGGCAGCGGTCAGTATAAAAACGCTAGCGCGCTGCATGCAGGCCTCTCACTCGCGGCCAGCTCCAGATATTTTTGCAGAGAAGCTCCAGTATGCAAAAGAAAATTGGCAGCGGCAAGGACTTACCAAGAGGTCTGGTTCAGAAGCAGAGGGGAGGTGGAGACGGAGCAACACGTTGAGGAGGTGGAAAAGGAAAGGAGAAGAAAAGACTGAGTATGATCTCCCTTCCCCTGCAGTGACAGAGGCATGTATTCCTGCTGCATCAGCCTATTATACTCTGGGGGCGGTGCCTATATGCAAAAGTTCCTCGAGTAACACAGGATTTGCCTGGATAAAACCAGCGGTACACAGGGCATTATCGGCGGCAGCAGAACACCGCTGTTCTCACGCGCGTCTTAACCTGCGATTGTACAGGATAGAACTGGGTATTAACCCCGTTGCCTGACATGTGCCAGATGCTACGGCGGATTTAGCGGCGTTTTATCCGCGTATTTGCGGCTAGTACGGCGGTCAAAACGCCGGTGAAATGCTCCGCCCCTTTCCACCGTGAAAACAGCCGGAACTACCGCGAACTTCGGTCTACATACTACCCGCCGACAAAACCGTCTATGTGTAAACGGGGCTTTACTGTGAGGCTATAGTGCTAACCGCTAAGCCACTGTGTTGCCCAGCCAGAAATTAGAAGAGCAAATATTGTTTTGACAGCTGTACTTTAGTCCCAAGGTAATTCTAAACAAATTGCTGTTTGTCTTTATCTTGCTGCTTTTTTTTTGGGGTGTTTGTTGCTCAACATTGAATGCTGGAATGAGAATAAGAAACTCCTGCATTAAACTCCATGCCAAATTTGAGCACATGACCTGCACTGGTACAGTTTTTGTACAAATTGTTTTGAATGAAGTACAAAGTAGAGGTGCAACAGTGAACCGTGAAACCAAAAGACTTCAATATTTTACATTTTCTGAATATTACACGTACTGAAAAAGGGCTGTGCACCTTTAAAAAACAAACAAAAGGTGAGGTCTGCAACTTTTACTATGAATTATATTGTCATGTTCAGATGTTTGTTTTTCATGTAATTGTCCAAAAAGAAATGTAAAACTTCATGCAGAGTGTTCAGCAGATGGTAAGTGTAGAAAGTTGTGCCAGATGCTGAACATCTCTAAAGCCCCTTTCACACCAGGCTTGCATACAGTTGCGTTATGATGCATATGGAGTACACTAGAAAATTGTGCACATTTGGCATAGTCCCTGTATAGGCTGGTGTGTGATTGCATGCGTTTGCATTCCTAGTCTTGCTTGCAGTTGCATATGGTTGCTTACTGTCACGTATGGAGCCTTTGCCATTATGTTTTGCCTCTGTGGAAGTGCACGCCATTGTCCAAACGGTTCATGAAAAGCAAACGGCACTCACGTTTTCCAACATACAGCACTGCTGTCTCGTCAGGGCTCATAATATCAGATTACAAAGTTCAGAGTCCGTTGTGCCCCCCCCTCCAAAAAAAAAGAAATTATTGCCATTTAAACTCACATACTTAAACATCACGTTTCTTGTTTCAGCATGTGAGCGAGACAGAGACGGAACACTGTCTCCGGTCCTAAAAAAAAAACAGACAGCGCTGTCTCTGTTTTTTTTTTTTTTTTTTTTCCAGGACTATGGAGGCCAAAAGTTTTGTAATCTGAAAATAAAAAAAGATTGAAAAAATACATTTTGAAACTGAAAATTCAATGTTTGTTCTTGAATTTTATAATCATTTAAAAAGTATTATTGAAATAAAAATAAGTGTAAGATATATATTTTTCAGTTTAAATACATTTTTGATTCAGCTCTGTAATTTTTTTGATCAAATTTATTTTCATTCATATTTGTTTTTTTCACCTTCAGATCTTTTTTTCACTTTCAGATCTTATTTTTTCAGTTTCAAACTTTTGGCCCTGTTCTGGTGTGGGAGGGCGTGGCTTCGATTGAGAGGGGCGTGGAATTGTGAGTGACAGGAGAGCAATCAGTCCTCACATGACGTTGCTTTCAGGAAACGTGGGTCCTTTGATAGATACATCGGGGTGAATGTGAGGCATAATTGTAAAGCGCTTTGAGCGTCTGATGCAGATGGAAAAGCGCTATACAAATGCAGTCCATTTACCATAATGACTCTGCTCCCGTCTCCATCGTCTGTTTAATACGCAGCTGGTGCGTGAAAGAAAATAGAGAGAATGAAAGTTTATTACGAGGCTTTAAACCCTTGCGATAAAGCTGTTTATTGGTTCAGTTGGTTCAGTGGATCCGTATGTTGTACTGGATAGGTGAATTTAATGACGATGTAACAAAGTTGACCGCCTGTAAATCCAAATCCAAAGCTGCCCAGAAGAGCGCTCCGGCTACTGTTGGTGTGAAAAGGCCCCACCGTTACAGGCCCGGCACTGAGGCGCTGAGAGAGATCCACCGCTACCAGAAATCCACCGAGCTGCTGATCCACAAGCTGCTGACCAGGTCAGCCTCGCCGGCCTCCTGCAGAGCATCACAGCGGAGGTCAGTCTTCAAGTCCTGAGCGATTTCTCTCACCAGGTGCTGGAAGGGCAGCTTGTGGATCAGCAGCTTGGTGGATTTCTGGTAGCAGCGGAGTGCCACAGTGCCGGGCCTGTAACAGCGAGGCTTCTTCACACCGCCAGTAGCCGTAGCGCTCTTCCGGGCGGCTTTGGATTTGGATTTACAGGCAGTCTGCTTGGTTCTGGCCATATTAAAGCTTCCTTCAGATCTGCTGAGCCAGGTCTCTCTGTGTGTCACTTAAAAAGGTCGTAACACTCCACTGCAGCCTGTAAAATTAGCGACCTGCCTCATTTTCATGCGGCGATGCTGCGCTGCGTTCACGGTCTTGTATGGATTTGGGACACATCGGTTTTTTAGGTATAGGTGTTGAACTTTACAATCTTGCATATTTTCCAGTTTTTAAACATCAAAAATGACCAAGAGTGGTCTAGAATGACTTGTAATACACATCTTTGTCCTTAGCATCACTTTATTTACAGGTATCAAGACAATACAGTGGAGAGAAAGTGTTCAAGTCATTATCTATCAGAGTACCCACGTTTCCTGAAAGCAGCATCATGTGAGGACTGATTGCTCTCCTGTCACTCACAATTCCACGCCCCCTCAGTCGAAGCCACGCCCTCCCACGCCAGAACGGGGCCAAAAGTGTGAAACTGAAAAAATAAGATCTGAAAGTGAAAAAAAGATCTGAAGGTGAAAAAAGAAATACGAGTATGAATGAAAATAAATTATTTGATCAAATTTACAGAGCTGAATCAAAAATTTATTTAAACTGAAAAATATATATCTTACACTTATTTTTATTTTGATAATACTTTTTAAATGATTATAAAATTCAAGAACAAACATTGAATTTTCAATTTCAAAATTTATTTTTTCAATCTTTTTTTATTTTCAGATTACAAAACTTTAATTTTCAGTTTCAAAATGTATTTTTTCAATCTTTTTTTATTTTCAGATTACAAAACTTTTGGCCTTGATTTAGCTCCATACAGGACCGGCTGCTTCTGTTCTCTGGATTTTGAATGAAATCCAGTTTATGAATTGAAAGAATGTAACCATGTTTTCTGATTATCAGATTACTGAAGTGCATAAACTGATGCGTCCCTGGCGTGGACTGGCTCATGCACACGCAATGGCTCGTTCAGCCAGTTTGATCACCTGACTTAAGCACACACAGGTGCTATGGGCTAAGTTTCACCCCACACTTGCGCCCCCAGCACGCACTGGCGCTGCGGGTGTGGATCATTTCACAGCACACTCGCGCACAGGTTAGATTACCTGTTCTGAGCACGCACAGGTCCACCTGTTCGATCACCTGTTGTAAGCAGACACAGGTGTTGTGGGCTGTGTGGATCATGCAGTCACATGCACTCGCCCCAGTTCGATTAGGAGTTAACCTGGATGTGGAAATGTCCTCCTGCTGGCGATCAGTCCGTGAGCAGGAGTTAATGGACTTTATTTAATTTGCTACAATCTTGAGAGATCTGGAGGAGGTGAAAAGCAAAGCAGAGCTGCATCTGGTGATCATGCATGCGATCCATCCATGAGGAGTGAATGTGGACATGTCCTCTGAATGTGGAAGCTTGGCCCACCTCTTCTTCATTGCCAGCAAAGTCCAGCAGGATGAATAAAATCTATCAATCCAGGTATGAACTGATAAAAGGATTTTTCTTCCTGGCGTGTAGCACTGCGGAGGATTGGTGTACAGTGGTGCATTGTTGTGTAGATTTACAAACAGTTGTGGAATGTTGTGCAGACTTGCTTAAAAAATGCATACTTTCTGCATCCAGTGCTCTACGCCCAAAAAATTAAACATGTTCAATTTCTTGCATCCTCCTAGCGTAGCTCTCAGCATACTGCTGCGTAGGGAGCAAAACACAGCATAGAGCTGCTTAAACTGGGCATAGAGCTGCTGAAACTAGACCAGGGGTGGGCAATTATTTATTGCAAAGGGCCAAATGAGAAACAAAAAATATTGTGAAGGGCCGGTCCAAAAGGCTAAACTCAAGTCTACACAATAATAATTTTATTCCTATACAAATAGCGGTAAATAGTAAATTGCTTTGATAAACTGTTCAATGTTCTGCTTAGAAATTTTTAGTATAGCAGTGCTGTTGGGAACTATCACCGCACGCAATGATTACACTCGGGGTCCTATCCGACCTTGTGTCCTGAAGCTCAAAGACAAAAATGAAAATCTTTCAGTACTGTTTCTGGTCTGATTCTGTGCTGAATTGTTGATTAAATTAATCTAAAATGTTTGTGTTTTGTTGACACACTGCATGTTATGAATGTGCAATAAACTTATTTGAAAGAAAAACTGTTCAGGTTTTTTTTTTTTTCTTCTTCTCAGTGGAGTTGGTAGGGTTTATTTTTAATTTTACTTTGAGTGTCTGTCTTGACTGTTCAGTAATGGAGCACGCGCACCGCACTCCTGCAGTGTGCACGCGCACTGTTTTTGCACACTGGAAAGTGGCTCCTTTTACCGTGACTGCATCAAAATGAACAGTTATCACTTAAAAAAACGAGTCATCATAACACGATATCACACTTATGTCAACTTTGTAATTAATCTGTGATTCCATTTTTAACGTTAGCAGCATTTAATTCAAGTGCACGCTGAGACGTTTTCCTCTAAGAAACACTGTCGGAAACACTCGGAAATGCTCATGTCCTTTAACACATAGACTAATGGAAATAATGCACACTGCCGTTATCCAGCACCAAAATCTCAAAGTGTGTCTCTGTACCTGAAGAATTTTGAATTCCGTTCTGCTGTTTTCTTCATAAAAGCCTCCCTGTTCACTGTCACAGAGGCTGCAGCATCGTTCTTAGCCTCTGATCTGATTGATTCAACAGCAGACAGCGTTGGATCGAGTCAGCTGTGTACCTGCCTCAGTGATGATCGGCACCAGTGTGCCTCCTCTCCAGACAGTGCGGTGATCGCTACGCCCCGCACGGGCTGTGGTGCGACAAGACGAAACAAAAAATGCAGAGATCATCCTCTGATCATCTGACACTTGCATTTTGTCATGGTTTGTGTCATCTGGATGTAAACAGGATAAAATAAAGAGCTGAAGTTGTTTATGTGAAATTTCCCGCAAAAGCAGGTTTGCATGCCGATAGATTCCCACGAAGTCTCCCGCTAAAACATCATGAGATGACACTACACTATAGTGGCGCTAGATGGCAGTGTAACGGTGTGGCGCTGTTGTTCCATTGTCCGGGGAGATCCCTGATTTTATTCTTTAATTTCCAGATATTTGCGGGCCGGTCCGAGTCAGCCAACGGGCCTAATACGGCCCGCGGGCCATAGAATGCCCGGGTGTGGCGTATATTATACGCTGCAACACGCAATTCTATGTTGGCCCAGTGTGAAAAGGGCTTTAGTGATGTTGACCCATCTTTTTAATAATGTTTTGTTCTATACTTGTATGAGGGAACTTAGCAGGAATGTACCATGATTTGAATCAAACTCAGAGGAAGATGTATCTACGTTCTGCCGTTCTGAGCAGATATGGATGATAATTTGAAGTAGCAGTTGTTTCTGCTCAGAATCACTAATCTGTCATACTTTCTTCTTACTGGCTATCTTCACTAGCAAAAGGTTTATTTTCAGCTGGAACAATATTTAAATGTGTAACAGTGAAATGAAAACTGTCACAATAGTAAGCAAAACTTCTCAGTTGTGGAACACAGTGCTGTTGCACTTTTTGGCACCGTGTCCATATAGCTTTTTTTTTGTTTTTTCCTCTCGGCATAAAAGTACTGAGAGGGTGCAGAGCAATGGTTAACTCCATCACGTTCTTCAAATGAAAAAGTGCTCCTCATGGGATTTTTTTTCTTTGACAGCAATAAACAACTACTAGCTTACAACACTAGCTGCTTGCTCTGCGACCCGGATATGTGGATAATGTATATGGTGATAATACTCAGCTTCAGCACGAATGAAGTGTCTGTCCAAGCTGCTGTCACAGATAAGGTTTTTGTTACTATTGAGATAGAGTTTGTGTGACAAATCAGATGACTTTAAACAGAGACTCCCAAAAACAAACTTTTCTTTCCAAGACTGTTTTTTTACACACACACACACACACACAGAAGAAGGATTGGGGCAAACTCAACTGGGGGAAAATATCTGTTTACCAGTTACAAAAAACAAAACAAAAACCCGGCTTGTGAGAGCCCAGCCCTCGAGCTCTGTGAAGGAAAACCACCCACAAATTATGTGAAGACAACAAATGCAAGTCTATGAAATATTCAAGAGGTTTGTTTTACTCAAGAATGAGTTTGAGGATAATAGTGATGCTGCGTGTGGGAGTGTTTGTTTTTTTGATATTAAGGCTCCATTACTGTTGAAGTACAGAGAAGGACAAAAAGAGTTACATTGTGTGTTTGTGGACTTAGAAAAAGCTTATGATAGGGTGCCAAGAGAAGAGTTGTGGCATTGTATGAGGAAGTCTGGAGTGGCAGAGAAGTATGTTAGGGTAGTGCAGGACATGTACAAGAATAGTGTGACAGCGGTGAGATGCGCAGTCGGAATGACAGACTCATTCAAGGTGGAGGTGGGATTACACCAAGGATCAGCTCTGAGTCCTTTCTTGTTTACAGTGGTTATGGACAGGTTGACGAATGACATCAGACAGGAGTCCCCATGGACTATGATGTTTGCAGATGACATTGTGATCTGTAGTGAGAGTAGAGAGCAAGTTGAGTCTAGTCTGGAGAAGTGGAGATATGCTTTGGAGAGAAGGGGAATGAAAGTCAGTAGAAGCAAGACTGAGTACATGTGTATGAATGAGAGGGAGCCCAGTGGAATAGTGCAGTTACAAGGAGTAGAAGTGGTGAAAGTAGATGAGTTTAAATATTTGGGGTCAACTGTTCAAAGCAATGGAGAGTGTGGTAGAGAGGTGAAGAAGAGAGTGCAGGCAGGGTGGAGTGGGTGGAGAAAGGTGGCAGGAGTGATTTGTGACCGAAGAATATCAGCAAGAGTGAAGGGGAAAGTTTACAAGACAGTAGTGAGACCAGCTATGTTGTATGGTTTAGAGATGGTGGCGGGACGGTTTGGAGATAAAGTCAGAGAGGCGAGATTGAGATGTGCAGAGGAGGGACCCAGGGTATATAGGGAGAAGGATGCTGAGGATGGAGCCACCAGGCAGGAGGAGAAGAGGGAGACCAAAGAGGAGGTTCATGGATGTGCTGAGGGAGGACATGCAGGTGGTTGGTGTGACAGAGGAAGATATAGAGGACAGGGTGAGATGGAAACGATTGATCTGCTGTGGCGCCCCCTAACGGGAACAGCCAACAAAGATGATGATGTTGGCTTATGTGGCTTCATTATGTTTTTTAAAGTCAGACTTGACTAATTGGTTGATGATGGGGGGAGTAAATAATAGATTTTTCTTTTGTTACATTTCAGAAACAGCTCCAATGGACACATCACAATGAAGATACCAGCTGTGTTTTCATATTCTGGAACGTTTATGCCGTCACTCGATCTCTGTGGTTGGAATCGAAGTTAAGTGTGATCCAATTTCAGCTGAATTTCCTTAATATTTGTGTTGAATTTTACACTGTGTAAGTTTATTTGCTTATTTTTGGTTACTTTTTATTAAAATGAATAAACAGGCCTTTCCAACTATACCAGGTAGTCTTAATGGTTTCTTCTTAACATTTAATCTTGAATATGTCAGACAGAGTTTATTTTCCCTCAATGGTTGAAGGCCCGAAGGGGCATTATGTTGTGGCGGTTTCCGTCCCTCCCAAAAAGAGGATAAGCATTCTGAGATCAACTTCTCTCACACCTTTAGGAGGAATTTTGTGAAACTTGGTACAAGTCCTTGTTATAGGTTGACACATTTTGGCAGTTATGACCCTTGATTTACAAACTTATACACTGCTGGTGTCATGAGTGGGTGTGTGCATTCTGAAATAAACTCCTTTCTCAATTTTAGGAGTTTTGGGAAACGGTGCAAGTCCTTGAAATGTTATCAGAATGTAGCAAACACTTGAACCAAAGCACCATTTGCCAGCGGGGGATATTGTCCTGTCAGAGCACTGAACAGAAAAAAAAACAATGTGTTTGTGTCTCACTGGGACACGAGCTCATTCAGGTGCAGTGCTTCGTTCAGACTGACATAAATTATGTCAAACCACAAATACGATTAGATAAGACTTTTGAGCTCACCAGTATAATTGCATCAAACAATTGTGATATAAATAAAATAACAAATGTCTTCTTTATTATTTTAATTAATTTTATCTTCAATTTTAATGGCAGGCAACGGCAGTTCCACATCCATTGGAAATGCAGGTGGAGCTGCAGTTGGCTGCCAGATATCAACATGATAGACAGACCAAGAAAGCCAGTTGACTTAAGTGCTCTCCTCTGGGAGGACCTCCTTCACTGTGTTCATCCATCCATAATCATCTTCTACAACAGTGACAGCATTCACAGTGTTAGTAGGTCTCATTGGACCTTGTACAGCAGGTGTAATGAAGCTCTTCAGAGCAGCTGGTGGGATACTCGTGGAGGATGTAGGCACAGGCTCTACTAACATGGAGGAAAAGCTCAGGGATTAAAGTTCTCTGTCATGATGATGGATTTCCATCAATTGGGCTGCCAAAAGGCAGGTTTCGCACCCGACGCCATCCTGAGGAAAAATCAAAGCTGCACGCAAGAGTTAAAATTTAAAGTAAGTCCCTTCGGCTGCTCCCTTGTTTGCACTCTGCGTCACCACAGCAAATCCAAGGTGGATCTCCGGAAGTCCTTCTTGACGCAACTCCACCTTACATGGAGAAATGTGGCAGGAGTGGGGTTTGAACTGGGAACCTTCCACACTGAAACCAAGTGCACTAACCACCTGGCCACCACCCCTGCCCCTGCCAGGTACAAACTTTACTGTGTTCAAAATGTTCAAAACACAATTTTTAGAATGTCTTTTTTTTTTTTTTTTTTTCTTTCTCCTCCTCTTGGCAGCGAGTCTCTGTGTGTTCATCTGTGTTCTGTCTGCACTCTGCTGCGGGGGGGGAGGGGGTTGCGTCTCAGTGCGGTGACGACCAACACAGTGAGCAAAGAGCAGTTTTACAAATATATTTTTAAACTTTTTTATTTCAAAGTTTGTGCTGAGTGTCCTCGCTATGGTTAAGCTAAAAACACAGCTGCAGACCCACGATGTGTAACGACAAACACATAATGTAAAATGCACTCATAAAATACACTCATAAAACCTTCTTACCTGTTAATCAGATTGAGCTTTCCACATAAATTCACAAATTCTTGATTCCTGCGCAGACAGTAAATCAGGGCCACATCCAGACGGACAGATGTGGTGTGGGGGGAGCTTTACAGTACTCCTTGATTATAGGTCCACTTTTGAAGACATTTTTTGTTCTACTTATAATAATGATAATAATTTTAACAACTAAAATGTTTAAATCAGTATTACTCTGGGCCTAAGTTTTACTATACAGTAGTGTTCAGAATAATAGTAGTGCTATGTGACTAAAAAGATTAATCCAGGTTTTGAGTATATTTCTTATTGTTACATGGGAAACAAGGTACCAGTAGATTCAGTAGATTCTCACAAATCCAACAAGGCAGTTGATTAGGCCAGTTGATGTGTTCTTTGGCAAATTGTAACCTCTTCTGCACGTCTTTTATTTAACAGAGGGACTTTGATTCTTGCAAATAAATTAGCTTCACACAGACGTCTTCTAACTCACAGCACTTACAGGTAACTCCAGACTGTCTTTGATCATCCTGGAGCTGATCAATGGGTGAGCTTTTGCCATTCTGGTTATTCTTCTATCCATTTTGATGGTGGTTTTCCGTTTTCTTCCACGCGTCTTTTTTTTTTGTCCATTTTAAAGCATTGGAGATCATTGTAGATGAACAGCCTATAATTTTTTGCACCTACGTATAAGTTTTCCTCTCTCCAATCAACTTTGTAATCAAACTACGCTGTTCTTCTGAACAATGTCTTGAACATCCCATTTTCCTCAGGCTTTCAAAGAGAAAAGTATGTTCAACAGGTGCTGGCTTCATCCTTAAATAGGGGACACCTGATTCACACCTGTTTGCTTTTACATTGGATTGCTTTTATTAAAAATAAACACTATTTGTACACTGAATATATAATTTCTTGTTATTTGATGATGCAAAATGCCACTTCTTGATGACCTAAGGTCGTTGACTTCTCAGGGTCCTCACAGGTCAAACTCATCTTATCCCCCCATCTCAAATTAAACCTCATGGTATCTCTGGTAGCAAAAGCATGCTTTTATCGTTAAATGCACAATTCTTCCAGTATGAGCACTTAGCTGCTGCACTACAATAACAGATTATTTGAATGAATTTCAGAGCAAACTTTTTAATACGAGTGTTGTACTTCTGCCTAGTTGCCACTAGATGGCGAGCTGAGCTCACCCCTTGCAGAAGAACATGTAGACAGGAATCGCTTTGTGTCTATTTCTTGCTACTTAATAAACTTCTACCTTGGTGAAGGTTCTTAGTCATCCAGGTAAAAGCTGGTTTACAGCAGCTGGACTTTTTTTATGGTCTTGAA
Source organism: Thalassophryne amazonica (assembly GCF_902500255.1). Taxonomy (NCBI): domain Eukaryota; kingdom Metazoa; phylum Chordata; class Actinopteri; order Batrachoidiformes; family Batrachoididae; genus Thalassophryne; species Thalassophryne amazonica. The sequence goes on along the minus strand of NC_047111.1, from coordinate 113,537,086 downwards.
GACTCTTCACCACTTGCCCCAGTAGCTTCTTCAGTTTTAAAAAGGTACAGTTGAGAGAATCACCTGTGTATATTTTGAGAGTGTGTGTTGTCAGTTTTCTCAGCGTGAGATCTTGTTTCCAGACGATCATTCCGGTCTGCTTCCCATCATGGATGTGTGAAGTTTAAGTATCTTCTTGTGAGTAATGACCATGTTGTAACTGGTAAAAAAAAAGGTGCAAAAAATCTTTGGCTTGTAGAATGTAAAGAATCACAATGGTCAATGGTTTAGTGGTTAAGCAGTGGGTTTGAGACCAGAGGATCCTTGGTTCAAACCCCTGTTTGGCTGAAAAATCACTAAGGGCCCTTGGGCAAGGCCTCTAATCCCTAAACTGCTCCCGGTGTGTATTGAGTACCTTGCATGGCAACACCCTGACATTGGTGTGTGTGTGTGTGTGTGTGTGTGTGTGCATGGGTGAATGTGAGGCATTACTGTAAAGCGCTGTGAGCTTCTGATATAGATGGATAAGCGCTATATCCATTTACCATTTGTTCTTACAGCCGTGTGATTCCAGAATAAGCGCCATGCAGGAGTAAGATCAAAACTTTACCCACCCCATGACCATTGTCATGGACTACAAAGTAGCTACATGATGCTCACTATGTGGACAAATTCTCAACAAAGCATACAACAGAATGTGGAAAGTAAAACAAGAATTTGTGGTTGGTGCCAACCTTTTTCACAGTTTTGCAAACTAGTGATGCTAACGCAGGACACTTCTTCCAGAGTACTACTGGATATTAATGCACGCTAACGGGTTTCAGGACCCTTATTTTTGGTGAAATGGAAAATCATACGTATTGCTTTTCACAAGAGAAGATAAGGGAACGTGAATCTGCTTAGCTAAAGAAGTGAAAACAGGAAGGGAAACAAACCCGTCTGTGACTGGTATCGACAAAATGTCGTCTACAGCTTCATTACAAACTAAATCTGACGCTAAATCTTTAAAGTGCCCACAGAGGCTGTAAGGGCTCCACAGTGTAGGCGTTTGGCCTTGTAGCTGAAGTTTATTTGACAAACTTGGGGTATTTTATCCTCACTTTTTGATGGGATTTAATGGACTGAGACCTCATTCTGGAGGTCTGCAGCCCTGCTCCTCCTTCATATTTTCCGTGTGTACCTGCAGCAGTCACGAGCTGATTAGGCAACCTTTCCAGCCTCTTGACTGGCTGAGCACACCTGAGTTAATTAACAGTGGGTGGAACAAGGAGATTTGGAAGACGTGCAGGGCAGGTAACCTCCAGGAGCAGTAGGGGTCAGTGACCCCTGATCTCAAGAATGTGTTCCAGCCAGAAGAAGCACTGCTGTGCACTGCAGTCTGAGTGGTGTCCATCTCTTCTGCTTCTGCAGGATGTGCGCACCTTTGTGTGCACACACCTGCATAACCTCAAAGACAGCTTGCGTGTGCACAATCCCCTGTGCGCATTCTGCGCTTTTTCATACGTGCAAGCTGGCTTGATGCTGACGCTCAGCCTGTACTTGCAACTCACTCGTTCACAAATCACTGCTTCTGTTTCCTCAACACATGAACATGTGCACAAATGGAAGTTTGTTGTTTTGTTTGTTCTGAATCGCTGGATGGACCGGAATTATTCTAAAGATAAAGTTGCATCAGCTAAACGTGGCAGCTGAAGCTGAGCTGCATGTTTCACTGCTCATCAAATGAAGCATGAGTGCATATTTTATGAGAAAATCAAAACTCCAACTGTGCCAGGGTGAATCCGCAACAGCCGTCTCTTAGTGGACAGGGTTCAGTCTGAGACGTTGCTTAAAGGCGGGATGGTTAAAGGACACAGGATGATGACATCGTCTGCTTCTGTAACTATGACAACAGCAGCTCTGACCGTCCAGTGTCAAATCTTCTACCATCATTTGTGTTGGTTTCTTCATCAGCACCTCATCATGAAACATAAGTCATTCCGCAGTTTAACTGGAACGTGTGTCAGCTTCATTAATGACAGCGCAACTTGTCAAGAGCCATAATTAATTGCGAGTCATGGAAAGCTAAAGGTCACTGAGGTCCTCAGGCCTCGCTGTGACGTGTGGGAGCAGCTCAAAGAAGAAAACTTTTGGTTTAGTTGCGTTTTTGTGAATATTACTACTGGATTTTCTGTATTCTAACATTAAGTGTCAACTTCAAGTCAACAAAGATGGAGCATATTTAAAAAAGAGCACATTTTTCCCTGCCAGATAAAAATCCGAAGGGGCCAATCGCAGTGCCGCCTACAGTGCCACTCTTTCTCTCCGATTGTTCTGAGTTATTTTCTTTAGTTACTTCATCCAAACCATCAACATGTCTATTAGACCCCATTCCTACCAGGCTGCTCAAGGAAGCCCTACTATTAATTAATGCTTCGATCTTAAATATGATCAATCTATTTTTATTAGTTGGCTATGTACCACAGGCTTTTAAGGTGGCAGTAATTAAACCATTACTTAAAAAGCCATCACTTGACCCAGCTATCTTAGCTAATTATAGGCCAATCTCCAACCTTCCTTTTCTCTCAAAAATTCTTGAAAGGGTAGTTGTAAAACAGCTAACTGATCATCTGCAGAGGAATGGTCTATTTGAAGAGTTTCAGTCAGGTTTTAGAATTCATCATAGTACAGAAACAGCATTAGTGAAGGTTACAAATGATCTTATGGCCTCAGACAGTGGACTCATCTCTGTGCTTGTTCTGTTAGACCTCAGTGCAGCTTTTGATACTGTTGACCATAAAATTTTATTACAGAGATTAGAGCATGTCATAGGTATTAAAGGCACTGCGCTGCGGTGGTTTGAATCATATTTATCTAACAGATTACAATTTGTTCATGTAAATGGGGAATCGTCTTCACAGACTAAGGTTAATTATGGAGTTCCACAAGGTTCTGTGCTAGGACCAATTTTATTCACTTTATACATGCTTCCCTTAGGCAGTATTATTAGACGGCATTGCTTAAATTTTCATTGTTACGCAGATGATACCCAGCTTTATCTATCCATGAAGCCAGAGGACACACACCAATTAGCTAAACTGCAGGATTGTCTTACAGACATAAAGACATGGATGAGCTTTTAAAGTCAGATAAAACTGAAGTTATTGTACTTGGCCCCACAAATCTTAGAAACATGGTGTCTAACCAGATCCTTACTCTGGATGGCATTACCCTGACCTCTAGTAATACTGTGAGAAATCTTGGAGTCATTTTTGATCAGGATATGTCATTCAAAGCGCATATTAAACAAATATGTAGGACTGCTTTTTTGCATTTACGCAATATCTCTAAAATTAGAAAGGTCTTGTCTCAGAGTGATGCTGAAAAACTAATTCATGCATTTATTTCCTCTAGGCTGGACTATTGTAATTCATTATTATCAGGTTGTCCTAAAAGTTCCCTGAAAAGCCTTCAGTTAATTCAAAATGCTGCAGCTAGAGTACTGACGGGGACTAGAAGGAGAGAGCATATCTCACCCATATTGGCCTCTCTTCATTGGCTCCCTGTTAATTCTAGAATAGAATTTAAAATTCTTCTTCTTACTTATAAGGTTTTGAATAATCAGGTCCCATCTTATCTTAGGGACCTCATAGTACCATATCACCCCAATAGAGCGCTTCGCTCTCAGACTGCAGGCTTACTTGTAGTTCCTAGGGTTTGTAAGAGTAGAATGGGAGGCAGAGCCTTCAGCTTTCAGGCTCCTCTCCTGTGGAACCAGCTCCCAATTCAGATCAGGGAGACAGACACCCTCTCTACTTTTAAGATTAGGCTTAAAACTTTCCTTTTTGCTAAAGCTTATAGTTAGGGCTGCATCAGGTGACCCTGAACCATCCCTTAGTTATGCTGCTATAGACTTAGATTGCTGGGGGGTTCCCATGATGCACTGAGTGTTTCTTTCTCTTTTTGCTCTGTATGCACCACTCTGCATTTAATCATTAGTGATTGATCTCTGCTCCCCTCCACAGCATGTCTTTTTCCTGGTTCTCTCCCTCAGCCCCAACCAGTCCCAGCAGAAGACTGCCCCTCCCTGAGCCTGGTTCTGCTGGAGGTTTCTTCCTGTTAAAAGGGAGTTTTTCCTTCCCACTGTCGCCAAGTGCTTGCTCACGGGGTCGTTTTGACCGTTGGGGTTTTTCCGTAATTATTGTATGGCCTTGCCTTACAATATAAAGCGCCTTGGGGCAACTGTTTGTTGTGATTTGGCGCTATATAAATAAATTGATTGATTGATTAAATCCGAACTGACAAATAAGGGGTGAATTTGAGCCTTCTTTTTCCTTGAGGGAGCTGGTGTTCTTCAGCAGTTACTAAATTAACTATTTTTAATTAATTCATTTATTTAGTGAATAAACTGCAATATTTGTAGAAGCCCCTGCGACCCGATCCCGAATAAGTGGTTGAAGATGAGATGATTTGCAGAAGCACCCCCCCCCCCCCCCCGCCTTTTTAATGTACATTTTCAGAGGATAGGATGAGGTAGGAAAGGGCTGCTTGTGGTTTGAATGCTTGTCTCACAATGACGTGCTCCCTCTGTACATCTAGAGCTGCCTTACGAAAGGCGTTTGACTTAAACTTGTGCTAAATCAACAGGTGCATCCGCACTGGATCCACGCAAAAACTAGAGAAGCCAAAAGAAATTACAACAGCATGGGAAAGTAATAAAAAGCAAAAAAAAAACAAACAAACACACAAACAAAAAAAACCCTATATAACAGCTTTTTTGTGATTCTTATGTAATGTTAAGTAATCTTAAGTAATGTTTTTGCCTTTGTAACCCACAATTTTTCATATGTCGTTATGACATTTTTCCTGACTATTCAAATCCTAATAGGTAAGAACTGATTCAATTTTCAAGGTCAAAGGGCAAAGTCAGGAAAAATCTTGGAAAAATGGAAAATACTTATCTTTAACATTTGTATAATAAAAATGTTATTGTGCTGTTTTGCACCTGTCTTAAAGTAACCCTGAGAATGTATTTGTTATTTAATTTTGTTTTAGCACTCTGGGGTCAGTCTGAACTGGGAGCGAAGAGCTGGATGTACTTGTTATTATTACACTGATAGCACGACTTTGTTTTTTGTAGCCACTAACGACTGGGAGTGAAGCATGCTGGGATCATTCGGAACTGGGAGCGAAGAGCTGCTTTTATTATGTCTTTGTAAGAGAGAGAAAATAACTTTCAGATGCCTGTTGATTAAAGAAATTATGTGCGCCAGGGAGGTTGAGTTGGCCACTCACCCTCCCTTCGCGGACACACTAGAAAAAAGGGAGTAGAACCATGCTTCAACAGAGTCTGCTGCGGGTTAACGTACGAACGCCCAGCCGGTTGACAGGCGCACTCTGCTGAAGGTGTTGGCTCTCCACCTTAAAGGCGTCACGGTAAGAGAAAAATGCGCTGCAACCACTTGTGTTTGATGTAACTGCTTTTGTGGGGAATAAATATACGCCTTTTTATTCTAGCAAAATGCAGTCTGTGTGATCATTTCTGTGTGCCGATCTGACCGAACCTTCAAAACAACATTGAACAAATTTTCAGAAATTCATAACTGTCAAAAAAGATCAAATTTCTTTATTTGAAGGCGTTATATAGGATGGTATCCTTTATCGACTAACAAAGTCTGATCCAGTGTAACAGTATATCTTCCCCTGAGGGGCAACATTTTCCTAGGATATCTTACCCCCCACCCTGGATGTCTTCCCACCCCCTGCATAGCAAGTCTGCTGCAGTATTATCCCATATTAGATTTCCAGGGTGGGCTGGGGGGAGATATCCAGAGGGGAAGATATATGGTTACACCGGATCTGATCCGGTGACCATTTAAATTTAACATTGAAACCCCCAATTTAATTTATATTTTACATTATAGCTTAATCAAACGTGCCCCAATCACTCATATTTGAAAGTGAGGTGCAGACTAGCACTCACTATTTTTTGACAAAGTTTGATCAGGATCAGATCCAGATTGTGGATTTTGTGGACATTTGAATTTAATATTGAAAAGTGTATATTTTGCATTATATCTCAACTAAAAGTGCTTCAGTCACTCTCATTTTTCTCTTATGGATTTACCTATATCACCAAAATTGGTGATGTCTGCATTGCTGGTAAGTGGGCTACGACAGCTAGTTTTTTATTTGTTCACTAAGCTAACTCATGTGGATCATAAAATGTGCATTCGACATGTTTTCTGTATCAAATCAGGCAGTGCTGGAAGTAGTAAAAAAACTAACTGTTTTTACAAATGTAATTGATTACATTAACTGCATTCATGTATTGATTGATAGTAATGCTGTGTCTTCTTCGGAGACGGCTGTTGAAGTTTGTAACTTGAGTGAAGAAGAGGATTCTGGTGCTGCCAGCATTTCTGGTAAGTGGGCTACACAACCGTTAGCTGGTTTATTTGACACCTAGCTGTTAAGCTAACACATGGCCTATGAAAAGTGCATGCAACATTTGTTTATGCGTCTAAACTGAACACAAACAACGTGAGGGCATGCAGATTATATGAAGGGTGAATCTCGCAGCTGCTGGATTTGGCAGTACAGGCTCATATCCGAGCTTTGCCCCCCCTATATCTGAGCAGGGGGGCAAAGCTCTCGATTTACCGATCGATCTACGTTACGATCCTCACCTATGGTCATGAGATTTGGCTCATGACCGAAAGAACGAGATTGCGGGTACAAGCGGCCGAGATGAGTTTCCTCCGCAGAGTGGCTGGGCGCTCCCTTAGAGATAGGGTGAAGAGCTCGGTCACTCGGGAGGAACTCGGAGTCGAGCTGCTGCTCCTCCACGTCGAAAGGAGTCAGTTGAGGTGGCTCGGGCATTTTTTCCTGATGCCCCCTGGACGCCTCGCTGGAGAGGTGTTCCGGGCACGTCCCATTGAGAGGAGGCCCCGGGGAAGACCCAGGACACCCTGGAGGGACTACATCTCTCGGCTGACTTGGGAACGCCTTGGGGTTCCCCCGGAGGAGCTGGGGGAGGTGTGTGTGGATCGGGAGGTCTGGGCGGCTTTGCTTGAGCTGCTGCCCCTGTGACCCGACTCCGGATAAAGCGGAAGAAAATGGATGGATGGAGGCTCATATCCAGTACTAAACAGAGGGAGGAAAATGAACTCTTGCAATATACTTATTTGGGAGGCAATAATCTGCTCCTTATTATTGTTGAGAACTTTTCTTTCTTAATAACGAGTCACAGTCACTTTTTTTTTTTTTTTTTGAGTGACTGATTGGCTGATTTTCATGATTTCTTCACATCTGCGAGGCATTAATTTTGTTGGTTTGGAACCAAGATTTTGCTGGTTTACTAGTGTGCTTGGGGTCATTGTCTTGTTGAAACACCCATTTCAAGGCCATGTCCTCTTCAGCATAAGGCAACATGACCTCTTCAAGTATTTTGACATATCCAAACTGATCCATGATACCTGGTATGTGATATATAGGCCCAACACCATAGTAGGAGAAACATGCCCATATCATGATGCTTGCACCACCATGCTTCACTGTCTTCACTGTGAACTGTGGCTTGAATTCAGAGTTTGGGGGTCGTCTCACAAACTGTCTGCGGCCCTTGGACCCAAAAAGAACAATTTTACTCTCATCAGTCCACAAAATATTCCTCCATTTCTCTTTAGGCCAGTTGATGTGTTCTTTGGCAAATTGTAACCTCTTCTGCACATGTCTTTTATTTAACAGAGGGACTTTGCGGGGGATTCTTGCAAATAAATTAGCTTCACACAGGCGTCTTCTAACTGTCACAGCACTTACAGGTAACTCCAGACTGTCTTTGATCATCCTGGAGCTGATCAGTGGGTGAGCCTTTGCCATTCTGGTTATTCTTCTATCCATTTTGATGGTTGTTTTCCATTTTCTTCCACACATCTCTGGTTTTTTTGTCCATTTTAAAGCATTGGAGATCATTGTAGATGAACAGCCTATAATTTTTTGCACCTGCGTATAAGTTTTCCCCTCTCCAATCAACTTTTTAATCAAACTACACTGTTCTTCTGAATGATGTCTTGAACATCCCATTTTCCTCAGGCTTTCAAAGAGAAAAGCATGTTCAACAGGTGCTGCTTTATCCTTAAATAGGGGACACCTGATTCACACCTTTTTGTTCCACAAAATAGACAAACTCACTGACTGAATGCCACACTACTATTATTGTGAACACCCCCTTTTCTACTTTTTTTTTTTTTACTAATAGCCCAATTTCATAGCCTTAAGAGTGTGCATATCATGAATGCTTGGTCTTGTTGGATTTGTGAGAATCTACTGAATCTACTGGTACCTTGTTTCCCATGTATCAATAAGAAATATACTCAAAACCTGGATTAATCTTTTTAGTCACATAGCACTACTATTATTCTGAACACATCTGTACATGTAGAAAGTTCTCCAGATTCTCTGAATTTTATGATTATATTATGGACTGTAGATGATGGGATCCCTAAATTCCTTGCAATTAAACATTGAGAAACATTGTTCTTAAACTGTTGGACTATTTTTTCATGCAGTTGTACACAAAGTGGTGATCCTGGCCCCATGTTTGCTTGTGAACGGCTGAGCCTTTTGGGGATGCTCCTTTTATACCCAGTGTTCCAAACAGGTGTTCTTTGAGCATTTATCAACTTTCCCACTCTTTTGTTGCCACTGTCCCAGCTTTTTTGAAATGTGTTGCAGGCATCCATTTCAAAATGAGCCATTATTTGCACAAAAACAATAAAGTTTATCAGTTTGATCATTAAATATCTTGTCTTTGTGGTGTATTCAATTGAAAATAGGTTGAAGAGGATTTGCAAATCATTGTATTCTGTTTTTATTTACATTTTACACACCCAACTTTGGAATTGGAATTGGAGTTGTAAACTCAAATATCTAAACCTTTTTTCTATATACACAAAAGACCTGTTTCTTGCAAATATTGATCACAAATCTGTCTAAATCTGTGTTAGTGATCACTTCTTCTTTGCTGAGATAATTCATTCCACCTCACAAGTGTGGCATATCAAGATGCTGATTAGACAGCATGATTATTGCACAGCTGTGCCTTAGGCTGGCCACGATAAAAAGGCCACTCTGAAATGTTCAGTTTTATCACACAGCACAATGCCACAGGTGTCGCAAGTTTTGAGTGAACATGCAGTTGACATGCTGACTGCAGGAATGTCCACCAGAGCTGTTGCCTGTGAATTAAATTTTCTTTTCTCTATCATAAGCCCTTGCCAAAGGTATCTCAGAGAATTTGGCAGTACATCCGACCAGCCTCACAACCACATGTAACCAAACCAGCCCATGACCTCCATATCCAGCATGTTCACCTCCAAGATAGTTTGAGACCAGCCACCCGGACAGCTGCTGCAATAATCGGTTTTCAGAACCAAAGAATTTCCACAAAAATGGTCAGAAACCATCTCAGGGAAGATCCTCTGCATGCTTGTTGTCCTCGGAGGACATTGAGGGGCTCACAGTGTCTGACAGATTATCTTAACTTCTGTGCAGACATAGTCTGCCCAACCAAGGAGCAGAGATATGGAGGCAACGAAGGCAGCACAGCAGGAGGTGAAACTCTACAGAGGGAAGCAAAGGACAGCTACAGAAGAAGATGAAGCACAAGCTTAAACAAAATAACGAGGGAGGTCTGGGAAGGTGTGAAAACCATCACAGGCCAAACAACAACAAACTTAATAACTTCTTCAACCAGTTCGACCAGTCCATGCCCCCACCCCCTCCGTCACTGCAGCCTTCTCTCCTTCTTCCCTCAGCACACTTGTCCCCAGACATCACAGCAGCAGCCCCCTCCTCTTCCACCATCACCTCAACAGAACCTCCTCCATACAACACTGTGGACCAGGTCAGAGGACAGCTGAGGAAGCTTCATCCCAGGAAAGTGGCAGGCCCAGGCATAGTGTGTCCCCGACTACTGAAGACCTGGGCGACTGAACTGGAGGAACCGCTACAATGTATCTTCAACCTTAGCCTACAGCTAGGAAGAGTGCCCACCCTCTGTAAAACTCTATGCATCATTCCAGTTCCTAAGAAGGACCGGCCCTGTGAGCTGAATGACTGAATGACGACCAGTGGCACTCACTTCACACCTAATGAAGACATTGGAGCAGCTCTTCCTCGACTTCCTCAAACCTCAGGTTTGAGGAAGTCTCTGCAGTTTCTATATCGGGCAGGTGTTGGTGTGGAGGATATCATCATCTACCTGCTTCACTGAGTCCACTCACACCTGGATAAGGGAAACAGCACAATGAGGATTCTCTTCCTGGACTTCTCAAATGCCTTCAACACCACCCAGCCCATTGTGCTCCCCGACAAACTGAACAGGATGCGAGTGGACCCCTGCCTGGTCTCTTGGATCTCCAGCTACCTCACCCACAGGCTGCAGTATGTCAGGCTGAGGGACACCAATTCTGACACTGTGACCAGCACATCCAAGAAAGATACATCCAGGCTGGACAACCTGATCAGGTAGGCTGGCTCTGTGGTTGGTATTAAGCTGGACTCTTTGACAGTGGCAGAAAAGAGAACACTGGACAAATTGTTGGACATTATGGACCATGCCAGTCATCCTCTGCACACCGTCATCAGCAATCAGAGGAGCCTCTTCAGCCACAGACTGCTCCTTCCCAAGTGCAGGACCAACAGACTGAAAAGCCCCTTTGTCTCTCAGGCAGGGCTTAATTTGAGGGGGAGCAAGCCGGAGCGCATTCCGGAACCTCGGACACGCGCTCCGGAACCTCTGACATTGGCTTCACCAACTATTTATACTGGATCCGTGATCCGCCACCTCTCTTGACTAACAATATATATATATATATATATATAAAAAAAAAAAAAAATCACAGCGATTGCTCTCACTGCCAATCACACCGCCACCCTCCTGTCTGCTGTGTGGAATTGCGCCAAATCTGGCAACAGGTCCAGAGGCTACGCTCGCTGTTTTGATCCGGATGTTGACCGTAGCTGCAGAGCTCCGTGGCCACCGAGAGAGGACTTGGATTCTTTGCGGGTCCCGCATCCGTACCTCCGGAGGCAGTGAGTGAAGGGAGAGCATGCGCATTGTGTTCTGCGTGTGTCTGTTTATAATCTTCTTGCACAGAAGAAAAAAGAGAGTGTTTACACAAGAGAGAAAAGTGAGAAAATGTTAATGCCTGTTTGAGAAAAGTGTGTAGTGAGGGGTTTTACAACCTTAAAACATCTATAATAAGTGTAAAAAATAGCGCTACTTCGCGGATTTAATGCCGCGTTCACACCGGGCGTCATCAAATAGGAGGAGCTTCCATTCCGCTCGGCGTCAAGTCATCATGACGGACCTTTCACACGGAGCGAGTTGTTGTGAAAAGCTCCCAATACAGAGAGTATCATTATTTGCTGCAGGAGCTGCGTCTGGATGACGGCCGCTTTCAGTTTGGTTGTCTGCACAGCAAATGTTCCTGATTGGGACAAATAAAAATATTTCTTTAAATATAAAGAAACACTAAACAGTTTATTTATAAAAAAAACGGGGGAAAAAAACGATGGAAAAAACGCCCGAAAAAATAAGTTATTTAAAGTTGAGCTTTTGTGGTGTCTGAAAAAAGCTGTAGCTTTATTTGGTAAAAATAAAAAGACTGAACCATTTAGAAATTAAAGTGTTCCCTCAGATCAACTGTGCTAAAAGGCTACGCTAACGTTAGCCGATCATTAAACCTTCAAAGCAGTTAAGTAAGTTAAGCAGTTCTCACCTCGATAAAGCTGCAGAACTAAACTCCGTTGGTCAAACTGGGACTTTGCATATCCAAAAAGTGGGAGATTGGGAGAGTGGGTCTGCTCCATCACCCCGGCTGCCTGCCTCGGCCTGCCCAGTGATGATGCCTGAAGGCCAGCTTCTCCATGCGGTTTAGTCCGCTGTCGCGGTTCGATCGTTGGTCCTCCTCGTCCATCCTCCTCCTCGGTCGGCGTTACTCAGAAAAGTAGCTGAAAAAAAAAAAGCTTCTCCCAGCAGGGTGATGGGAGAATCGTTCTACTTTTTTTGTGGTTCAGGCGTCGCAAATTCAAGACGGTGATCGCTGAACTTTTTCAGATTGTGGAAACAGCCAGAGTGTGACGTGGCAATCTCCGCCCCCCACTTTTTTTTTTTTTTGCCGCTTCCAAAGCGACGCGTCTGACATCATCCGACGGATTCGACGGATCCCGATCCGTTGACGCATTGGCCTGACGGATTCAGTGTGAAAGGTCCTTAACAGTGGAATGTGCCGAAAAAGTGCTGATGTCCACGCCTTCTGCCTTTTTGTGAAAGTCAGACGACGTCCCGGATCAACAAAGCCTTCACGTTGGAAATGATCTGGTTGTTTCAGCGGGATGTGAGCCTGTCGATCGGCGCTCGGAGCGCGGCGTGCTCTCAGCAGTTGTGGGCGGTCTTTAAACCATCTGGATCACTCCTTAATCTGTATAATCCCCATAAAATCGTCCCTGAAAGCCATATTAATTTTCTGAACGGTGTCCACCTGGAGGTCTCTCACAGTTTCTGGAAAAAAATTTGATGCAGCAAAGCTCCAAACCGTTCAGACATTTATTCGCAATAAAAAAACGACGAGAGGGATGGACCACTGCTCACACAAAGCCTGCTCACAGGCGAATGATGCAACCGACAGGTGTGAAAAAACTCACGCATGCGCATGAAGGTTCAAGCTTGGCTGATGCAATCACATGTGATTCAAATCCATATGGTTTTTGAAAAAAATAAAAAGGTCCGATACTTTTCTCACAGATTTCGTATATATATCAAATACTAAATAAGATCCCTCATTTTCTAGGACATTACCTGTCTCCTCATGAAATTTCATCAGCATCCTCTCAACAGACTGAAATGATGGTTCTTGGTCCAGTGAGACATCGGCATCAATTTGACCAGTTAACGCTTAGCCTAGGCTCGTGTGTCATACGTCACACTGACAAAGTGAGGAACCTTGGGGTAATTTTTGATCCTACATTGTCCTTTGACCTCCACATGAGCGATATTATGAGGACTGCTTTCTTCCACCTGTGAAATATAGCGAAGATTCGTCCCATCCTGTCTATGGCTGATGCTGAGACCCTGATCCATGCATTTATCTCTTCTAGATTGGACTACTGCAATGTTCTATTTTCTGGTTTACCACAGTCTGGCATTAGGGCTCTCCAGTTGGTTCAAAATGCTGCAGCCAGACTTTTGACAGGAAGCAGAAAGTTTGACCACATTACACCCATTTTGGCGTCTCTTCACTGGCTTCCTGTCCCAGTGAGATCAGATTTTAAGGTTCTGCTACTAACCTATAAAATTATTCATGGACTGGCACCTCCCTACCTAGCTGACCTAATTAAACCTTACGTACCGGCCTGGGCTTTACGTTCTCAGGGTGCAGGACTACTTTGTGTCCCTAAGGTGAATAAGAAGTCTGTGGGTCACAGAGCTTTCTCTTATCGTGCCCCTGTTCTGTGGAATGATCTCCCTGCGTCAATAAAACAGTCAGATTCTGTAGAGACTTTCAAGTCCAGACTTAAGACGCACTTATTTTCCCTTTCATATGGCTAGCATACTGGTACAGTTTGTTTTACTCTTTTTACTCTTTTAATTCATTTATTAGTAATTGGAGCGGGCCGCGGCCTCAACTTCACCTAAATTATGGGTCTTTTAGTGAAGTTTAGGGCTAGCGGCCGGTGAGCACCTTAGTATTTCTTCTGTTTTTCTTGTTGTTTAATGCTGGCACATTATACAGTATTTTTTGTCATTGTGATGCCTGATTCTGTTTTTTCTCTGTTTAAGGTGCAGCTCCATCCAGAGATGGGAGTTGTGTTTGTGTTGGCGATCCTCCTGTCCTGTGCACAAACAGCAATTCTTGTATATTCGTCCGTGAATTGTTCTGTGAATTATTTCTGTAATTTATGTTTGTATCATGGCCCAAGCAGAGGGTCACCCCTTTGAGTCTGGTCTGCTTGAGGTTTCTTCCTCAGAGGGAGTTTTTCCTTACCACTGTTGGTCTGGGGGTTGGTAAGGTTAGACCTTACCTGTGTGAAGCGCCTTGAGGCAACTCTGTTGTGATTTGGTGCTATATAAAGGAAAATAAATTGAAATTGAAAAAATTGAACATTCTTTTAGGCCTCAGATCCAGAATATATTTAGGATCATCTCTAAAATGTAATTATGTCCCAAAACATAGTCTATTTGCTCACCTGATTTTATTCACATTGTGGAAATTGCGATAGCTGAAAGAAGGAGCAACTGCCTCCCATTTTGACATTGCATTGGCCTGCCACTTAATTTTTTCTTTTCACACAATTCACAGAACTTTTATAACACCTCAGTCCCACCCATTAACATCACAAGAGTGCTGACAGGAAAAGCACCACAGGAGGCCAAGACAGCTTGTCATATACACAGCAGGAATACACCTTGCCGATCACCCATGCAGGAGCTGAGACAAGAAAGACTGATATCAGAGATAGCTTGTTATATGCATAGCAGGAATACACATTGCAAATTAACCACGCAGAGACTGAAACAGGAAACATCAGTATGCAAACCTCGGCGTTTTAACACCTGCAGAACAGGGGACACGCTCTATTCACCAGTGGTGACACTTTGGTATATGCTTCGCACATCTGGGTGTGTTACCACATACCAAATAGGAAACACACTCGGTATGGTGAATTATGTCCATTACGTGTTGAATATCCGCCACAACATTCCCCCCCTTTTTTGTCAGACATTACCTGCCTGTCACACAGTTATATTTCAGGATGACTTATTTTAGAGCAGTACTACATAACTGCATACTGTTTCTTTTGTCACCTCATAAATAACCTGGAACCACATTTCTGCCACGAGGGGAAAAAGCTGATAGGATGTGGAAAAATGAGCAGCAAGTCCAATTTATAGGAAGAAAAGTGAACAGTTCAACATTCTGTCATAATTTTGAATTATTAATGAACTCAGGTGGTATTTAATCAGGTTTTTAACAAATATTGTACTGTTTTTTAAAATCAAGGTTTAAAATTTCACATTTGTTTTTTTGATGCATCTAATAAGAAAATCTTGACATTTCAAATGTGATTTTCTTTTGATCAACTGAAGAGAAAGGGGGAAAAAACCCCAAAGCAAAACCATGAAACGATTTAATTTAATTGAAAGTGCCTAGAACCTTTGTATACCATTATGTCTTTCTACAGGGTGATTCCCCCCCCCCCCACCACCACCACCACCACCAAAAAAAAAAACCCAACTCATCAAAACTGCAATAACTCCTATTTTATTTATTTCTTTAGTCCTTTGTTTAGACAGGAAAATCTCTTGAGACTCAATGTCTCATTTACAAAAGAGACCTGTATACTACCTATAAACAGTCTGTGTATGATTATTCCCCAAAGTTTCAGTTATCTTGGTTGCTTTGCATAATAGTCATGTTCTTTCATGACATAACAGGCCTGGAGGCCAATTTCACCAAGAAATCATACCACTGAGAACATATTTTGGAAAGAACCTGATTCTGTTCTTTTCACCTGGAACAGCCTGCCGATGTACGCGCTGATGCGGTTGCAAAGGCTATGTGTTTTTATGTATTTCCACGTGAGGATAGCATGCTCAAGCATGCGCCTCACGGTGGAGTGTTGTACGGTGATGTCCTTCATAAAACACTGTGTTCTCCAGCTGTGACTTGCGGATCCACAGATCCCAACAGCAGCGGCTCACGCGGACACGCCAACCTTACCGAATGAACTCAGCTCAAACACCAAAGTCTCACTCTCTGTTCCTTTTTTTATATGATTATTTATTTAATGTATTTGTTATATAATTATGTATGTAGTTATTGTTGTATGTATTTATTTGATTGTCCTGTTTCTTTGTTTTTAATTGAACACGTCGTGCACTGAGCCACTGTCAGGTGGAACTGACGAGAGCATGAGAACCCGCCCACACATGTGCATTGAGTGGAGCGTTATTCATGTTGTTGATGGCACGACATATGTCCTCCAGCTGAGTTGCGAGTACACAGCGGGAGGCTGTTCCAACTGGACATTACAGCCATCCAGATGCACACTGCCAAATCCCAGTGAGATTACTGTCAGTGTTCGATCATGGCATGGGTAGGGGGATGGCAACACACTTCTCACAACATCTGTGTTGCTGGGGGGTCCTTGCATGACGTGTGTTGCTTGGTAATGGCACATTTGTGGGATACTTATAAAATGTGCTGTCATTCGCACAGCTAGGTTGCAAGTGGTCAACTGTTCTCTACTCTCGTGCTGGCAGCGCGAATGGTCAAATTGGCCAATTCAGAGAGGATGTCTTCACTGTGTGCATCTGGTGTGAGATTTTGGGGTGGGGAGACTCCTGTCACAACAAGCACCTCCTGCTTGCTCCCCCTAGAGCCGCCAGTGTTGATGTTCAGTTCTGTTTGCGTCTTTCCTTTAACTAATGACTTTTAGATGCTTCTTTTTTCTGCAATACTGATTTATCCTCAACTGATCACAGCAGGATAGGGAAGTGTGAGATGAGCTGCTCGGTCCACTGCAATAAGCGGCAAAAAATTAATGAACGATCACAGTGTAGAAAAACCAAACGCGTGCGCCAAACTAACAAACTATGATGTGAAACATCATCTGAGAAACTACTACTGTGTGAGACAAACTGAACAACTTCACCTGCCAGAAGACACGTGTGAGCCTCAAACATGTCCCTGTGGGTAAAGCTCTGACTAAAAGAACAACCAACGGTCTCTCCCATAACAGCTACTGATGCTTCCAGCTTCTCATGTTTACGTAATTTACTGCAATGTTTACATTTCGTTATTTCTCATTAAATGAAACTTGTGATTTAGAAACAAATGAGGACAAATTTCAGCACACAGTTGCAAAATAATAACTTAAAGGCTCAAACATAATATAAACATACACAAACATAATACATTTTGTGGCTGTAAACACAAACCTAAATTTGATCAAATTAGGTACCCGACAGTCAGAGCTAAAATCTGACATTTGACCACAACAACCTTGAGTTTCACCCAAATGATTGACCTCTGGCTGACCTTGCCTGGGCAGTTCTGGAATCGACCCCATTGTGTGCCACATTTGGTCCAAATTCAGTTACAAATTATATTCCTTGACTTTTGACCTTTGCCAAAATTAATATTTCACAAATGAACTGAGCTGTATGTCAGTAAACACATGGCGACATGACCTTGGTCCAGTGACTGACCTTTAGTAAGTTTGACCTTGCTGGACAATTCTCCATATGTGTCTGGTGCAAATTGAAATGGAAAAACGTTTTTGACCTTTGACTTTGATCCACCTTGGATCTGCTGTGGCGACCCCAAGTGAAGACAAGGGAGCAGCCGAAGGGTCTCACTTTTACTTTGACCCCAATGATTGACTTTTGGTCAGTTTGATCTGGCCTAGGTAATTCTAGACGGCGAAAGACAGGAGACTGAAAATAAAAGTTTGGCTTTTAATTCCACTAACCTTAACCTCAGTGATTGACCTTTGATAAATTGCCTCTACTGGTGGTTGGCTCTCACTGCGGTATTGTATCACTTCCTGTTCCGGAGCACAGCGGTGTTTTTCTGTATCTGTTAGCTGTTTAATCTGCGCAGTTAGATTGATCTAGTTACCTAGATAACGATTTGCTTCACAGTGTAATCTTCACGTGCCTTAACTAAAGCACTCCCTCTGCTGAATCACCTCTAAATTATTTACACATTATTCACTTTGTGTGTTTTTAGGAATCCGCTAGCTTAGCGCAGCTACTAGCTCTTAGCCGGTTTAGCATGGCGGCTTCTCCTGTCTCTCACGCACTTTTCTGCTCTGGATGTGAAATGTTTAATTATTCCTCGGCCTCCTTTAGCAGTAATGATACTTGTAATAATGTAGCTTATTCGTAGCTTTGGAGGCCACGCTGGGCGAATTGGAGACTCGGCTCCGCGCCGTGGAAAATTCTACAGCTAGCCAGGCCCCTGTAGTCGGTGCGGACCAAGGTAGCTTAGCCGCCGTTAGTTTCCCTCTGGCAGATCCCGAGCAGCCGGGAAAGCAGGCCGACTGGGTGACTGTGAGGAGGAAGCGTAGCCCTAAACAGAAGCCCCGTGTACACCGCCAACCCGTTCACATTTCTAACCGTTTTTCCCCACTCGGCGACACACCCGCCGAGGATCAAACTCTGGTTATTGGCGACTCTGTTTTGAGAAATGTGAAGTCAGCGACACCAGCAACCATAGTCAATTGTCTTCCGGGGGCCAGAGCAGGCGACATTGAAGGAAATTTGAAACTGCTGGCTAAGGCTAAGCGTAAATTTGGTAAGATTGTAATTCACGTCGGCAGTAATGACACCCGGTTACGCCAATCAGAGGTCACTAAAATTAACATTAAATCGGTGTGTAACTTTGCAAAAACAATGTCGGACTCTGTAGTTTTCTCTGGGCCCCTCCCCAATCAGACCGGGAGTGACATGTTTAGCCGCATGTTCTCCTTGAATTGCTGGCTGTCTGAGTGGTGTCCAAAAAATGAGGTGGGCTTCATAGATAATTGGCAAAGCTTCTGGGGAAAACCTGGTCTTGTTAGGAGAGACGGCATCCATCCCACTTTGGATGGAGCAGCTCTCATCTCTAGAAATCTGGCCAATTTTCTTAAATCCTCCAAACTGTGACTATCCAGGGTTGGGACCAGGAAGCAGAGTTGTAGTCTTACACACCTCTCTGCAGCTTCTCTCCCCCTGCCATCCCCTCATTACCCCATCCCCGTAGAGACGGTGCCTGCTCCCAGACCACCAATAACCAGCAAAAATCTATTTAAGCATAAAAATTCAAAAAGAAAAAATAATATAGCACCTTCAACTGCACCACAGACTAAAACAGTTAAATGTGGTCTATTAAACATTAGGTCTCTCTCTTCTAAGTCCCTGTTAGTAAATGATATAATAATTGATCAACATATTGATTTATTCTGCCTTACAGAAACCTGGTTACAGCAGGATGAATATGTTAGTTTAAATATATAAGTCAACACCCCCGAGTCACACTAACTGCCAGAACGCTCGTAGCACGGGCCGAGGCGGAGGATTAGCAGCAATCTTCCATTCCAGCTTATTAATTAATCAAAAACCCAGACAGAGCTTTAATTCATTTGAAAGCTTGACTCTTAGTCTTGTCCATCCAAATTGGAAGTCCCAAAAAACAGTTTTATTTGTTGTTATATCTATCGTCCTCCTGGTCGTTACTGTGAGTTTCTCTGTGAATTTTCAGACATTTTGTCTGACTTAGTGCTTAGCTCAGATAAGATAATTATAGTGGGCAATTTTAACATCCACACAGATGCTGAGAATGACAGC
Source organism: Thalassophryne amazonica (assembly GCF_902500255.1). Lineage (NCBI taxonomy): Eukaryota > Metazoa > Chordata > Actinopteri > Batrachoidiformes > Batrachoididae > Thalassophryne > Thalassophryne amazonica. The sequence goes on along the minus strand of NC_047111.1, from coordinate 113,517,729 downwards.
CTCAACACTGCATTTAATCTATTATTAGACTCAATTGGCTTTGCTCAAAATGTAAATGAGTCCACCCACCACTTTAATCATATCTTAGATCTTGTTCTGACTTATGGTATGGAAATAGAAGACTTAACAGTATTCCCTGAAAACTCCCTTCTGTCTGATCATTTCTTAATAACATTTACATTTACTCTGATGGACTACCCAGCAGTGGGGAATAAGTTTCATTACACTAGAAGTCTTTCAGAAAGCGCTGTAACTAGGTTTAAGGATATGATTCCTTCTTTATGTTCTCTAATTGCCATATACCAACACAGTGCAGAGTAGCTACCTAAACTCTGTAAGTGAGATAGAGTATCTCGTCAGTAGTTTTACATCCTCATTGAAGACAACTTTGGATGCTGTAGCTCTTCTGAAAAAGAGAGCTTTAAATCAGAAGTGCCTGACTCCGTGGTATAACTCACACACTCGCAGCTTAAAGCAGATAACCCGTAAGTTGGAGAGGAAATGGCGTCTCACTAATTTAGATCATCTTCACTTAGCCTGGAAAAAGAGTCTGTTGCTCTATAAAAAAGCCCTCCGTAAAGCTAGGACATCTTACTACTCATCACTAATTGAAGAAAATAAGAACAACCCCAGGTTTCTTTTCAGCACTGTATGTTGTATACATATATGTTATATATTGTATGGCCTTGCCTTACAATATAAAGCGCCTTGGGGCAACTGTTTGTTGTGATTTGGCGCTATATAAAAAAATTGATCACTAATTGAAGAAAATAAGAACAACCCCAGGTTTCTTTTCAGCACTGTAGCCAGGCTGACAAAGAGTCAAAGCTCTATTGAGCCGAGTATTCCTTTAACTTTAACTAGTAATGACTTCATGACTTTTTTTGCTAATAAAGTTTTAACTATTAGAGAAAAAATTACTCATAACCATCCCAAAGACGTATCGTTATCTTTGGCTGCTTTCAGTGATGCCGGTATTTGGTTAGACTCTCTCAGATTGTTCTGTCTGAGTTATTTTCATTAGTTACTTCATCCAAACCATCAACATGTTTATTAGACCCCATTCCTACCAGGCTGCTCAAGGAAGCCCTACCATTATTTAATGCTTCGATCTTAAATATGATCAATCTATCTTTGTTAGTTGGCTATGTACCACAGGCTTTTAAGGTGGCAGTAATTAAACCATTACTTAAAAAGCCATCACTTGACCCAGCTATCTTAGCTAATTATAGGCCAATCTCCAACCTTCCTTTTCTCTCAAAAATTCTTGAAAGGGTAGTTGTAAAACAGCTAACTGATCATCTGCAGAGGAATGGTCTATTTGAAGAGTTTCAGTCAGGTTTTAGAATTCATCATAGTACAGAAACAGCATTAGTGAAGGTTACAAATGATCTTCTTATGGCCTCGGACAGTGGACTCATCTCTGTGCTTGTTCTGTTAGACCTCAGTGCTGCTTTTGATACTGTTGACCATAACATTTTATTACAGAGATTAGAGCATGCCATAGGTATTAAAGGCACTGCGCTGCGGTGGTTTGAATCATATTTATCTAATAGATTACAATTTGTTCATGTAAATGGGGAATCTTCTTCACAGACTAAGGTTAATTATGGAGTTCCACAAGGTTCTGTGCTAGGACCAATTTTATTCACTTGATACATGTTTCCCTTAGGCAGTATTATTAGACGGCATTGCTTAAATTTTCATTGTTACGCAGATGATAACCAGCTTTATCTATCCATGAAGCCAGAGGACACACACCAATTAGCTAAACTGCAGGATTGTCTTACAGACATAAAGACATGGACGACCTCTAATTTCCTGCTTTTAAACTCAGGTAAAACTGAAGTTATTGAACTTGGCCCCACAAATCTTAGAAACATGGTGTCTAACCAGATCCTTACTCTGGATGGCATTACCCTGACCTCTAGTAATACTGTGAGAAATCTTGGAGTCATTTTTGATCAGGATATGTCATTCAAAGCGCATATTAAACATATGTAGCACTGCTTTTTTGCATTTACGCAATATCTCTAAAATTAGAAAGGTCTTGTCTCAAAGGTCTTGGGTGGTTGGCTCTCACTGCGGTATTGTATCACTTCCTGTTCCGGAGCACAGCGGTGTTTTTCTGTATCTGTTAGCTGTTTAATCTGCGCAGTTAGATTGATCTAGTTATCTAGATTACGATTTGTTTCCCAGTGTAATCTTTACGTGCCTTAACTAAAGCACTCCTTCTGCTGAATCACCTCTAAATTATTTACACATTATTCACTTTGCGTGTTTTTAGGAATCCGCTAGCTTAGCGTAGCTACTAGCTCTTAGCCGGTTTAGCATGACGGCTTCTCCTGTCTCTCCCGCACTTTTCTGCTCTGGGTGTGAAATGTTTAGTTATTCCTCGGCCTCCTTTAGCAGTAACGGTACTTGTAATAAGTGTAGCTTATTCGTAGCTTTGGAGGCCAGACTGGGCGAATTGGAGACTCGGCTCCGCACCGTGGAAAATTCTACAGCTAGCCAGGCCCCTGTAGTCAGTGCGGACCAAGGTAGCTTAGCCGCCGTTAATTCCCCCCTGGCAGATCCCGAGCAGCCGGGAAAGCAGGCCGACTGGGTGACTGTGAGGAGGAAGCGTAGCCCTAAACAGAAGCCCCGTGTACACCGCCAACCCGTTCACATCTCTAACCGTTTTTCCCCACTCGACGACACACCCGCCGAGGATCAAACTCTGGTTATTGGCGACTCTGTTTTGAGAAATGTGAAGTTAGCGACACCAGCAACCATAGTCAATTGTCTTCCGGGGGCCAGAGCAGGCGACATTGAAGGAAATTTGAAACTGCTGGCTAAGGCTAAGCGTAAATTTGGTAAGATTGTAATTCACGTCGGCAGTAATGACACCCGGTTACGCCAATCGGAGGTCACTAAAATTAACATTAAATCGGTGTGTAACTTTGCAAAAACAATGTCGGACTCTGTAGTTTTCTCTGGGCCCCTCTCCAGTCGGACCGGGAGTGACATGTTTAGCCGCATGTTCTCCTTGAATTGCTGGCTGTCTGAGTGGTGTCCAAAAAATGAGGTGGGCTTCATAGATAATTGGCAAAGCTTCTGGGGAAAACCTGGTCTTGTTAGGAGAGACGGCATCCATCCCACTTTGGATGGAGCAGCTCTCATTTCTAGAAATCTGGCCAATTTTCTTAAATCCTCCAAACCGTGACTATCCAGGGTTGGGACCAGGAAGCAGAGTTGTAGTCTTACACACCTCTCTGCAGCTTCTCTCCCCCTGCCATCCCCTCATTACCCCATCCCCGTAGAGACGGTGCCTGCTCCCAGACTACCAATAACCAGCAAAAATCTATTTAAGCATAAAAATTCAAAAAGAAAAAATAATATAGCACCTTCAACTGCACCACAGACTAAAACAGTTAAATGTGGTCTATTAAACATTAGGTCTCTCTCTTCTAAGTCCCTGTTGGTAAATGATATAATAATTGATCAACATATTGATTTATTCTGCCTAACAGAAACCTGGTTACAGCAGGATGAATATGTTAGTTTAAATGAGTCAACACCCCCGAGTCACACTAACTGTCAGAATGCTCGTAGCACGGGCCGGGGCGGAGGATTAGCAGCATTCTTCCATTCCAGCTTATTAATTAATCAAAAACCCAGACAGAGCTTTAATTCATTTGAAAGCTTGTCTCTTAGTCTTGTCCATCCAAATTGGAAGTCCCAAAAACCAGTTTTATTTGTTATTATCTATCGTCCACCTGGTCGTTACTGTGAGTTTCTCTGTGAATTTTCAGACCTTTTGTCTGACTTAGTGCTTAGCTCAGATAAGATAATTATAGTGGGCGATTTTAACATCCACACAGATGCTGAGAATGACAGCCTCAACACTGCATTTAATCTATTATTAGACTCAGTTGGCTTTGCTCAAAATGTAAATGAGTCCACCCACCACTTTAATCATATCTTAGATCTTGTTCTGACTTATGGTATGGAAATTAAAGACTTAACAGTATTCCCTGAAAACTCCCTTCTGTCTGATCATTTCTTAATAACATTTACATTTACTCTGATGGACTACCCAGCAGTGGGGAATAAGTTTCATTACACTAGAAGTCTTTCAGAAAGCGCTGTAACTAGGTTTAAGGATATGATTCCTTCTTTATGTTCTCTAATGCCATATACCAACACAGTGCAGAGTAGCTACCTAAACTCTGTAAGTGAGATAGAGTATCTCGTCAGTAGTTTTACATCCTCATTGAAGACAACTTTGGATGCTGTAGCTCTTCTGAAAAAGAGAGCTTTAAATCAGAAGTGCCTGACTCCGTGGTATAACTCACACACTCGCAGCTTAAAGCAGATAACCCGTAAGTTGGAGAGGAAATGGCGTCTCACTAATTTAGATCATCTTCACTTAGCCTGGAAAAAGAGTCTGTTGCTCTATAAAAAAGCCCTCCGTAAAGCTAGGACATCTTACTACTCATCACTAATTGAAGAAAATAAGAACAACCCCAGGTTTCTTTTCAGCACTGTATGTTGTATACATATATGTTATATATTGTATGGCCTTGCCTTACAATATAAAGCGCCTTGGGGCAACTGTTTGTTGTGATTTGGCGCTATATAAAAAAATTGATCACTAATTGAAGAAAATAAGAACAACCCCAGGTTTCTTTTCAGCACTGTAGCCAGGCTGACAAAGAGTCAAAGCTCTATTGAGCCGAGTATTCCTTTAACTTTAACTAGTAATGACTTCATGACTTTTTTTGCTAATAAAGTTTTAACTATTAGAGAAAAAATTACTCATAACCATCCCAAAGACGTATCGTTATCTTTGGCTGCTTTCAGTGATGCCGGTATTTGGTTAGACTCTTTCTCTCCGATTGTTCTGTCTGAGTTATTTTCATTAGTTACTTCATCCAAACCATCAACATGTTTATTAGACCCCATTCCTACCAGGCTGCTCAAGGAAGCCCTACCATTATTTAATGCTTCGATCTTAAATATGATCAATCTATCTTTGTTAGTTGGTTATGTACCACAGGCTTTTAAGGTGGCAGTAATTAAACCATTACTTAAAAAGCCATCACTTGACCCAGCTATCTTAGCTAATTATAGGCCAATCTCCAACCTTCCTTTTCTCTCAAAGATTCTTGAGAGGGTAGTTGTAAAACAGCTAACTGATCACCTGCAGAGGAATGGTCTATTTGAAGAGTTTCAGTCAGGTTTTAGAATTCATCATAGTACAGAAACAGCATTAGTGAAGGTTACAAATGATCTTCTTATGGCCTCGGACAGTGGACTAATCTCTGTGCTTGTTCTGTTAGACCTCAGTGCTGCTTTTGATACTGTTGACCATAAAATTTTATTACAGAGATTAGAGCATGCCATAGGTATTAAAGGCACTGCGCTGCGGTGGTTTGAATCATATTTGTCTAATAGATTACAATTTGTTCATGTAAATGGGGAATCTTCTTCACAGACTAAAGTTAATTATGGAGTTCCACAAGGTTCTGTGCTAGGACCAATTTTATTCACTTTATACATGCTTCCCTTAGCCAGTATTATTAGACGGTATTGCTTAAATTTTCATTGTTACGCAGATGATACCCAGCTTTATCTATCCATGAAGCCAGAGGACACACACCAATTAGCTAAACTGCAGGATTGTCTTACAGACATAAAGACATGGATGACCTCTAATTTCCTGCTTTTAAACTCAGATAAAACTGAAGTTATTGTACTTTGCCCCACAAATCTTAGAAACATGGTGTCTAACCAGATCCTTACTCTGGATGGCATTACCCTGACCTCTAGTAATACTGTGAGAAATCTTGGAGTAATTTTTGATCAGGATATGTCATTCAAAGCACATATTAAACAAATATGTAGGACTGCTTTTTTGCATTTACGCAATATCTCTAAAATCAGAAAGGTCTTGTCTCAGAGTGATGCTGAAAAACTAATTCATGCATTTATTTCCTGTAGGCTGGACTATTGTAATTCATTATTATCAGGTTGTCCTAAAAGTTCCCTAAAAAGCCTTCAGTTAATTCAAAATGCTGCAGCTAGAGTACTGACGGGGACTAGAAGGAGAGAGCATATCTCACCCATATTGGCCTCTCTTCATTGGCTTCCTGTTAATTCTAGAATAGAATTTAAAATTCTTCTTCTTACTTATAAGGTTTTGAATAATCAGGTCCCATCTTATCTTAGGGACCTCGTAGTACCATATCACCCCAATAGAGCGCTTCGCTCCCAGACTGCAGGCTTACTTGTAGTTCCTAGGGTTTGTAAGAGTAGAATGGGAGGCAGAGCCTTCAGCTTTCAGGCTCCTCTCCTGTGGAACCAGCTCCCAATTCAGATCAGGGAGACAGACACCCTCTCTACTTTTAAGATTAGGCTTAAAACTTTCCTTTTTGCTAAAGCTTATAGTTAGGGCTGGATCAGGTGACCCTGAACCATCCCTTAGTTATGCTGCTATAGACGTAGACTGCTGGGGGGTTCCCATGATGCACTGTTTCTTTCTCTTTTTGCTCTGTATGCACCACTCTGCATTTAATCATTAGTGATCGATCTCTGCTCCCCTCCACAGCATGTCTTTTTCCTGGTTCTCTCCCTCAGCCCCAACCAGTCCCAGCAGAAGATTGCCCCTCCCTGAGCCTGGTTCTGCTGGAGGTTTCTTCCTGTTAAAAGGGAGTTTTTCATTCCCACTGTAGCCAAGTGCTTGCTCACAGGGGGTCGTTTTGACCGTTGGGGTTTTACATAATTATTGTATGGCCTTGCCTTACAATATAAAGCGCCTTGGGGCAATTAAGATGGGACCTGATTATTCAAAACCTTATAAGTAAGAAGAAGAATTTTAAATTCTATTCTAGAATTAACAGGAAGCCAATTAAGTGAGGCAAACATGGGTGAGATATGCTCTCTCCTGCTAGTCCCCGTCAGTACTCTAGCTGCAGCATTCTGAACCAACTGGAGGCTTTTTAGGGAACTTTTAGGACAACCTGATAATAATGAATTACAATAGTCCAGCCTAGAGGAAATAAATGCATGAATTAGTTTTTCAGCATCACTCTGAGACAAGACCTTTCTGATTTTAGAGATATTGCGTAAATGCAAAAAGGCAGTCCTACATATTTGTTTAATATGCGCTTTGAATGACATATCCTGATCAAAAATGACTCCAAGATTTCTCACAGTATTACTAGAGGTCAGGGAAATGCCATGCAGAGTAAAGATCTGGTTAGACACCATGCTTCTAAGATTTGTGGGGCCAAGTACAATAACTTCAGTTTTATCTGAGTTTAAAAGCAGGAAATTAGAGGTCATCCATGTCTTTATGTCTGTAAGACAATCCTGCAGTTTAGCTAATTGGTGTGTATCCTCTAGCTTCATGGATAGATAAAGCTGGGTATCATCTGCGTAACAATGAAAATTTAAGCAATACCGTCTAATAATACTGCCTAAGGGAAGCATGTATAAAGTGAATAAAATTGGTCCTAGCACAGAACCTTGTGGAACTCCATAATTAACTTTAGTCTGTGAAGAAGATTCCCCATTTACATGAACAAACTATAATCTATTAGACAAATATGATTCAAACCACCGCAGCGCAGTGCCTTTAATACCTATGACATGCTCTAATCTCTGTAATAAAATTTTATGGTCAACAGTATCAAAAGCAGCACTGAGGTCCAACAGAACAAGCACAGAGATAAGTCCACTGTCCGAAGCCATAAGAAGATCATTTGTAACCTTCACTAATGCTGTTTCTGTACTATGATGAATTCTAAAACCTGACTGAAACTCTTCAAATAGACCATTCCTCTGCAGGTGATCAGTTAGCTGTTTTACAACTACCCTCTCAAGAATCTTTGAGAGAAAAGGAAGGTTGGAGATTGGCCTATAATTAGCTAAGATAGCTGGGTCAAGTGATGGCTTTTTAAGTAATGGTTTAATTACTGCCACCTTAAAGGCCTGTGGTACATAACCAACTAACAAAGATAGATTGATCATATTTAAGATCGAAGCATTAAATAATGGTAGGGCTTCCTTGAGCAGCCTGGTAGGAATGGGGTCTAATAAACATGTTGATGGTTTGGATGAAGTAACTAATGAAAATAACTCAGACAGAACAATCGGAGAGAAAGAGTCTAACCAAATACCGGCATCACTGAAAGCAGCCAAAGATAACGATACATCTTTGGGATGGTTATGAGTAATTTTTTCTCTAATAGTCAAAATTTTGTTAGCAAAGAAAGTCATGAAGTCATTACTAGTTAAAGTTAATGGAATACTCAGCTCAATAGAGCTCTGACTCTTTGTCAGCCTGGCTACAGTGCTGAAAAGAAACCTGGGGTTGTTCTTATTTTCTTCAATTAGTGATGAGTAGAAAGATGTCCTAGCTTTACGGAGGGCTTTTTTATAGAGCAACAAACTCTTTTTCCAGGCTAAGTGAAGATCTTCTAAATTAGTGAGACTTTCAGGCTCCTCTCCTGTGGAACCAGCTCCCAATTCAGATCAGGGAGACAGACACCCTCTCTACTTTTAAGATTAGGCTTAAAACTTTCCTTTTTGCTAAAGCTTATAGTTAGGGCTGGATCAGGTGACCCTGAACCATGCTGCTATAGACGTAGACTGCTGGGGGGTTCCCATGATGCACTGAGTGTTTCTTTCTCTTTTTGCTCTGTATGCACCACTCTGCTTTTAATCATTAGTTATTGATCTCTGCTCCCCTCCACAGCATGTCTTTTTCCTGGTTCTCTCCCTCAGCCCCAACCAGTCCCAGCAGAAGACTGCCCCTCCCTGAGCCTGGTTCTGCTGGAGGTTTCTTCCTGTTAAAAGGGAGTTTTTCCTTCCCACTGTCGCCAAGTGCTTGCTCACAGGGGGTCGTTTTGACCTTGGGGTTTTTCTGTAATTATTGTATGGCTTTTGCCTTACAATATAAAGCGCCTTGGGGCAACTGTTTGTTGTGATTTGGCGCTATATAAATAAAATTGATTGATTGATTGATAAATCTGACCTCACCAATGGCAACTTCAGAGCTCATCTCCATATGTGTGCCAAGTTTGGTGCAAATCAAAGTGAAAAAATAGTTTGATCTCAATTACAAGGTCTGTCAATAAAGTAACGGCCCTTTTTATTTTTTTCAAAAACTATATGGATTTCATTCATATGTTTTTACATCAGACAAGCTTGAACCCGCGTGCGCAAGCGTGAGTTTTTCCACGCCTGTCGGTGACGTCATTCGCCTGTGAGCACGCCTTGGGAAGGAGTAGTCCCGCCCCCTTGTCGGATTTTCATTGTCTGGAAATGGCGGAATGAAAAGGACTTTTTTTTTCATCAGAATTTTTTCAGAAGCTGTTAGAGACTGGCACCTGGAAACCATTCGAAAAATTTATCTGGCTTTCGGTGAAAATTTTACGGGCTTCACAGAGAATAAGGTCTGTTACTACAGCTTTAAGGACCCCTTTAAGGACGCTCGCCGCGCTCTGAGCTGCCACGACGCGGCACAAGCCACCGGACCATTTCTAAACGGATGGCTCTGTGGATACGAGACCGTGTGTTCTTTCTCTGGTTATCACAAGAGCTGGACATCAGCCATTTTCCGGCAGATTTCACTTTTGACAAGAGATTTTGTCATGGAAAGCCGCGTGTAAAGACCGGTTCGCTTTGGAAGCGAGACAAAGGAACACCTCCGTTTGGGCATGTCAGAGGACAAGTTTGGACATGTCCAGCTCTCCACAATTTCTGATACTTACTGGACTGGTAAGCATTAAAAGCCGAGATAGACATGTCCAAACCTGTTCTCTGACACGCCGAAACGGAGGTGTTCCTTGGTCTCGCTTCCAAAGCGAATCGGTCTTTACACGCGAAGCCTCCGCGCGGCTTCCCATGACAAAATCTTTGTTAAAAGTGAAATCTGCCGGAAAATGGCTGATGTCCAGCTCTTGTGATAACCAGAGAAAGAACACACGACGGTCTTGTATCCACAGAGCCATAATTAATCCATTAATCCATATAGTTTTTGAAAAAACAAAAAGGACCGTTACTTTATTGACAGACCTCGTACATTGACCCCACTGATTGAACTTTGGCACATTTGATGTCAGCTGGGCCATTGCTGAAGTGGAATATATACTCAACAAAAATATAAACGCAACACTTTTGGTTTTGCTCCCATTTTGTATGAGATGAACTCAAAGATCGAAAACTTTTTCCACATACACAATATCACCATTTCCCTCAAATATTGTTCACAAACCAGTCTAAATCTGTGATAGTGAGCACTTCTCCTTTGCTGAGATAATCCATCCCACCTCACAGGTGTGCCATATCAAGATGCTGATTAGACACCATGATTAGTGCACAGGTGTGCCTTAGACTGCCCACAATAAAAGGCCACTCTGAAAGGTGCAGTTTTATCACACAGCACAATGCCACAGATGTCGCAAGATTTGAGGGAGCGTGCAATTGGCATGCTGACAGCAGGAATGTCAACCAGAGCTGTTGCTCGTGTATTGAATGTTCATTTCTCTACCATAAGCCGTCTCCAAAGGCGTTTCAGAGAATTTGACAGTACATCCAACCAGCCTCACAACCGCAGACCACGTGTAACCACACCAGCCCAGGACCTCCACATCCAGCATGTTCACCTCCAAGATCGTCTGAGCCACTCGGACAGCTGCTGGAACAATCGGTTTGCATAACCAAAGAATTTCTGCACAAACTGTCAGAAACCGTCTCAGGGAAGCTCATCTGCATGCTCGTCGTCCTCATCGGGGTCTCGACCTGACTCCAGTTCGTCGTCGTAACCGACTTGAGTGGGCAAATGCTCACATTCGCTGGCGTTTGGCACGTTGGAGAGGTGTTCTCTTCACGGATGAATCCCGGTTCACACTGTCCAGGGCAGATGGCAGACAGCGTGTGTGGCGTCGTGTGGGTGAGCGGTTTTATGATGTCAATGTTGTGGATCGAGTGGCCCATGGTGGCGGTGGAGTTATGGTATGGGCAGGCGCCTGTTATGGATGAAGAACACAGGTGCATTTTATTGATGGCATTTTGAATGCACAGAGATACCGTGATGAGATCTTGAGGTCCATTGTTGTGCCATACATCCAAGAACATCACCTCATGTTGCAGCAGGATAATGCACGGCCCCATGTTGCAAGGATCTGTACACAATTCTTGGAAGCTGAAAATGTCCCAGTTCTTGCATGGCCGGCATACTCACCGGACATGTCACCCATTGAGCATGTTTGGGATGCTCTGGACCGGCGTATACGACAGCGTGTACCAGTTCCTGCCAATATCCAGCAACTTTGCACAGCCATTGAAGAGGAGTGGACCAACATTCCACAGGCCACAATTGACAACATGATCAACTCTATGTGAAGGAGATGTGTTGCACTGCATGAGGCAAATGGTGGTCACACCAGATACTGACTGGTATCCCCCCCAAATAAAACAAAACTGCACCTTTCAGAGTGGCCTTTTATTGTGGACAGTCTAAGGCACACCTGTGCACTAATCATGGTGTCTAATCAGCATCTTGATATGGCACACCTGTGAGGTGGGATGGATTATCTCAGCAAAGGAGAAGTGCTCACTATCACAGATTTAGACTGGTTTGTGAACAATATTTGAGGGAAATGGTGATATTGTGTATGTGGAAAGTTTTAGATCTTTGAGTTCATCTCATACAAAATGGGAGCAAAACCAAAAGTGTTGCGTTTATATTTTTGTTGAGTGTAAATGTATATGTTTACCCACAGTGACTTTGACCTTTGCTGGAATAAATTCTTTAAGGGCGTCTCCAGGGTTGATCGTATCCACAGACCAAGTTTTGTGAAAATCAGACAACGCACGTGGGAGGAGTTTGGGAACAGAAATGATGAGCTCAGATTTTCCTGATTTGTTTGCCACTTTTCAGTGATTTGTCTAGAAATCCAAAGAAAAGAGACACAAACAGATAATGAGACTTCATGAGTCCGTCTCACTGAACTCTGCTTCACTGGAACACACTTTTTAGAATTACGACTCATCTTTGGTGTGTGACACATAAAAGAAAAAAAAAAGCCTTAAAGCTTCTCTCAGTTTATTGTGAGAAAAATAATGGAGCTTTTCTCACGCCACGTTTCTCTTAAGTGAGATCTGATCCTAAAATAGACTTGTGCACAACCAGTAAATGATTTCTCTTCATGTTGGTTCACTTGCATGTGGCAAAATGTGCAGCAGACAGACGACAACGAGGCAGCACGTTGGCGTTTGACGTGATTAAATACGTTTATTTGATTTACACACATTTACATTTTCTATCCTTCCCCTCGACGGGATCATCACAGTTCAGTTGTAGAATAGCTTTCACTTCAATGACACTTCGCTTGCGTGGACTTTGAACTAAGAATAAAAATAACCTGTTTTCTGCTTAACATCAGAAATAGGGTTTACTTATACATGGTTCTTGTATAACAAGAAATAAATCCTCAATGCATCACTTCAGTGATTATTAATACAGAAATTCCAAAAAAAAAAATCAACTAAATTTGGCAAAATGAAACTTGATTCATGACTCATCTGACTAGAGTCAACAACGTGACATGAAGTTGATGGTATGGTTCAAATAAATCCCTGAACATTAAGTGTGCAAAATGGTTTGATCAGTTCCTCGAAACAAACAAACAACAAAACAAACAAAATGAATGCAGAATTATTGCACTCCAAAAAGAAAGATAAAAAGATCAAAGTATGATGTCATAAAAGCATCATGCTGCAGTTGCTTTTGCATGTGGAGTTTGTCAGATCCAGTTCATGATCACAGTAAACAGGATGAGTCTTGGAGATGTAAAAAAATATTTTGTGCAGAGATACAAAATAATAACAATTCTAAATAACCCACAGAGTGTATATTCAAACATTAAACTTCCCTTTATAGATTTATTCTTCATTGTGGTAAGAAACAAATAAATACATTGCATCCAAGCCGTCATTTACAATATATTAAAGTTGCTGCGTGATATAGCTTTATATGTTTATATTTATATCTGCTGTAGTTATTAAAATGCTAATTTGGTTTAAAGGGAAAAAAAAATCAATAGAAGGAAGGAAATCTGTTAAGAAGATGCAGGTGTGTAAACATGCCAGGGTGGACGAAATCACATTCAAAGAGCTCCACACAGTCGGAGAGAAGCTAAAGTTAATGATCTGGCAACAAGGACACGGCCCACGCATCATCATCACATCATCATCACCACCACACACACGGCCAGTGAGTCACGCATCAGTGCTACAACCGCCGCTAACATCAGGCCAGCTGCCTCCTGCAAAGTGCTTTTCCCTTCATGCACGACTTTTAAAGCCGACTCTACGAGATGCTTCCAGGTTTCAGTCATTCTACACCTCAGGGCGTACTGTAGGGGAGGCCGGGATGCTTGTCACATGATTTACATTCGTTTTAATTAACAGTCTGCGCAGTAAAGTTTGTTTTATGCATTTACTGGCAACGTCAAACGCCCGTTCCTGCAGCAGTTGAGCTGGTTACGTGGGTGGATGTCAAACTCTGTGGTAGTCTTGATCATTTCTAACTAGAGGTGCACTATGCAGAGTGCATGCCTCAGCCGTGCTGACCATCTGACCTCGAAACCTGGTTTCAACCCATTTTTAATGTATTTGATTGGCAGCACGGTGGATTAGTGGTTAGCACTGTTGCCTCACAGCAAAAAGGTCATGGGTTTGATTCCCACTTGTAGCCTTTCTGTGTGGAGTTTGCATGTTCTCCCTGTGTTTGTGTGGGTTTCCTCCCACATTTAAAGACATGCAGGTTAGCTGAACTGCAAACTTTAGAATTGTCTGGGTCTCCCTTGCAAAAGAGAGCTTGATCTCAATGGGACTAACCTGGTTAAATTAAATGAAAATTAAAATCTGCACCCAAATCCAGGCATGCACACAAACTGCATGTTTAAAGATATGAATATTCTACAAATGCTGAGGGACTTTGTCCTGACTGTTGCTCGTACGTTGGGGATCACACTGTATGATGATGATGGGATTGTTGCTATGCTGTTGTTATTTGGGCATCTTGGTTATTAAGTTTGTTCCTTATTCATCTGCACTTTAAGGTGACTTATCTTGTGATTAAGCGCTGTATGAATTGAACTGAAAGGTAAGTGACATTGTGTGGTGTGTGTGTGTGTTTTTTTTAATCAAGGCTCATGCATTATTTAATAAAAAAAATAATTAAATTATCTCCCATTCTGGCAAATCAATGGTGATAAAAAAGGTGGATCCATCCTGGGATCTTTCTTGGTCTGTGCACCATCTGATCCACCAAACTAAAATAAAATGAAGTCCATATTTTTTTTTTCTGAGAACTCAACAAGCAGGCCTGAAAAAAAAGGCCTGGAACAAAGGGATGTGAGGTGAACAGTATAAAAATAAATAAATAATCTATCGCTGGCTTGTTCACTGCTGGACTGTTCGCTAGTGGTTAGCCGCGAGTCATCAACCTTTGTTTTCACAGTTATTTCGTAACTACAGATGATCTTTTACTTTAGTTAGCAAGTGGACAACAAGTGTTGCAGCCACTATTGTAATAACTGTCACTATATGAATAATTATTACAATGGCGGAAATATGCAGTGAACTCAACCACTATCGCAACATTTTTATGTGCAATTTCATCTGCTATTGTAATAATTATGAGGAAAGTGAATGTTTTCGAAGAATAATAAGCTCCTAAATGTATGTAAAGAGGAAAGAACATTACAAACATTTACTACAACAGTGGTCGAGTTAGCCGTCCATATGCGCTGGCTTTTGTAATAACTATTACAAAAGTGACAGTTATGATAATAATGGCTGCAACGTCCTAACAGATCATTTCTGCATCAAAATTAAGCTAATAATAAAGTCTTACATGCTAGCTAAAGAAAAAAACTTAAAACTTGTTTACAAGTTACATCAATAAGTGGGGATCATATGTTAAAAACGTACTTCTTTACATGACAACCACTAAAACTCCTCCCACCTCTACAACATGCATGTTGAAGAGTATGTGAATATAAACAGTGTGACAAACAACCCCGGCCTCCCCTACAGAAACAAGTGCTGAACGCTGAAGGTGCAACCAGCTGTCTGCAGCTTTCTTGTCAGACTTTTGTCCTTGGCGGCAGATTGCATTGAATTTGCATAATTATATACAAATGTGACACTGTAATTGGTGCATAGAGTGCTGACAACAAATCTGGGAGTAACATCAATTTCCTATGAAAATCTCCATGTCTGTCAGTCTGTGATGCTATTCTCTCTAACATCCAGACCGCCGGTGCTGCAGGGACACGTCGGGCTGGTTTCAACGGCGGGATTCCTTCCTTATCAACAACTGCATCGGAACCCAGGGCTGATGGATTTTCTGTCTGGGATTTTGATTTTCCGGACTAATACACAGCCGGCTGTGGCTCCAGCTCCTTTCAATAATCCTAATCATGGAATAAGATACGTATCATTACAAAGGGGAAAGGTCGCGTTCCACAATGCCTGTTATTGTAACCAGCACGGTCGGGAATCCATCATTAAAAGAATGACTGAGTCTGTGTGGTGACTGTGTCCAGAAACTCAAAACCAACCATCAGAGAGCAGAACGCCGCTCACTGATTACGACCTGTGGATGCCTTAAAATGAACTTTTGCATTGCTCAAAATGTGAAAAGCAGGTGTCACTCCTTCAAACGGCTCTGACCCAAACAAACACTTTTGGGAAAAGCCTGTACAATATAAATTACAAATACAAATAATCCAGTGTCCTCTTTACATCGCTTCATCCTTCGGAAGCAACAACAAGCAATAAGCTTGAATTTCAAAAACAAACACACACACAATAACAATCGCAAGATCATTCGTACAGCAATCGACCCCGTTGCACTGATTTAAGTGCTAAAAACAAACGTGTGAAGCTAAATAGCGGGTTAATCTGTGGATGTGAAAGCTGTGATTGTTAAGGCCAGTTCTGTCGGCGGTAACACTTTTTTTATGTGTGTATGATGGCTATGTTTACGTGCACAGCAAAGCCTCGACTATAACGCCCACGACCATGTAAACAATTATCATCAATGATGGTTAATAGTGATAACGGAAAACAAGAGCAATCGGAGATTTCTGATGTCTGCCAAGGGTTGACGAGGACTCCGAATAATAGATACGTGACTCACATCGTGACTCGGACTTTACCTGGATCCGGATTCCAAAACAAAATGTAATAATCACATACTGATCCAGAATGGACTGATCCAGATGTTGCAATCTGATATTTAATTCATAAGCTGAAACAAAATAGTGTCTTCCTGATCTTGGTTTTACATCGTGATGTCGCATCCGTGAAGTAGTTTTGACGTCATCCTTAAAAGTCTACAAATTGAAATCCTGAGCCAGAATCCAGATCAGGATCCAGATGATCTCCAAAGTTTAACAGAGTCTTTCAAGGCGTAACACCAATGTGTGGTGAAAATCCATTAAGTAGGTTTGACATAATCCCCTGATCCAGAATCCGGATCCAGATCACCTCCAACATTCAATGGAGTCTTCCATGGCCTAATATCTATCTGTAGTGAAAGGTTTTTAAAATCTGTGCAGTTGTTTTGACGTAATCCTGCTAACAGACAGACAAATAGACGCCAATGATTTTTTTTTACATCCTTGTCGGACATAAAAAGTGTTTTTTTTTCTTCATGAGCAGCTTAACGACACAGAAAACTTAAAGTTTTGAAGCTGGGTTTTGTTTTTTCCAACTGTCTGCTTGCAAACCTGCTCAGATTGTTTGTGAGCAATTTGTGTCGTGAAAAACTGTGTTCAGATGGTTTGTTTGTTAGAGTTTTTTCAACTTTTGCATTTTTTACAGTGCAAACTGTGCAGTTACCAGCTGAGTCATAGTGTGCACGTAAACACAGTCTGTGAGGGTGTCATGGTGGTCAGTGCAAAAATGTGAAGGAATGTAATGACGATATGGCACTTGGTGCAAAATGACGTGACAGACAGACAGACAGGCAGAGCAGGTTCAAGATCAGCATTCAGTAGTTTGACATCAGGGGTCTTGGGGGATTTGGACTCTCCACCTGCTCTGGCAGAGGTTCAGCAGATCCTCACATCAGTGGATCCTGGCGGTCAGACATGACGGCCACCTGCCTCACCGCTCCACTCCAGCGGGTCCAAAGAGGAGAGAGAGACACCCCTTTTTTCCAGTTTTGAGGAAACTCTATAAAGTTGTAGAAAGGACGAGCAGCAAGAGGTGATGGGAGGATGATGGGGCAGCGATGAGGAGTACGAGGGCACAGCTTTGAAGGAGCGGATCAGCCGCCGTCGCCTCCGACTCTGTTCTGCCATCCTGAAGACGTTTGGTTGCTCTTCATTTGGTTGTCACCTGAGAGAGAAGAAACAGTGTGATCAGTGTTGTTGCTGCTGAGGCTGAACGCTCGCGGTCCATCTGTCAGGACCTTCCTGATAATGCCAGTGGCCTAAATATTTTCCTGCACATTAATGCACTTCTGCCCCCCACCCCATCTCACACACACACACAATCTGTGTTACAGCTAATCACAGTCCACAGCAGAACACCAGTGGCGTCTCCACGTGCCCCCCGACCTCCCATCACCATCGGTGTGAAGAAGTGATCACAGTTTTTCCATCTCTGAATCTAATTAAACGTCGTATGAATCGCCTGTAGATTTGTGTTTATATTATTTCAGCAAAACATCCATGCAGGAATGCGACATGCATGAAGGTCGACTGATGTTATATGTGCCGGTAATGACTGTGGAGTAGAACAGCCAAGGCTGTTAACATCCATGTAGGAGCTTCCAGAATTTTGCAACAACAAATTACCTTTTTATTTTTTCATTTACTGTAAAGGGACCGTGTACAATAAAGAACATAAATGTTTCCATTTGATGCATTGTACCAGAGTTAGGTTAAAGCTAATTTACATCTGCAGTCCTACATTCTAAGGCAGTTTGAGAAGCTAAATACTGACCCTCTAGTCATCGTTTTTAGTACAAATTTTTATTTTAAACACTGTAAATCTTCTGAGAACAGAGACTTCAGTCTAATGAACGAGTGCCCTTCTTCAGTCGAGGTTCAGTTTAAAGCAGCTCCTTTACCTTCACCGTTATGTTGTGTCTTTGCACTCTGCAGCCTCCGTTGGTCTGCGTAGCTGTCTCGGAACTGTCGGTGGCGTTACGCTTTCTTCTGCTTTGCACCCACTGCTAAACATTGCTAGTGTTAGCTGTGTCGTCAGCTCAGCTACATTAGCTTCACTTCTTTCAGGCTTCAAGCTATTTTTCTAACAAGGTGCATTTGAAATCTGACAGTCGCTCCTGCAGGTTTGATTACTGCAGAGCAGCTCAGTTCATTTGACTGAAGTCTCTGTTCTCAGAAGATTTAGTGTTTAATTTAAAAATTGTTTACTAAAACCGATGACTAGACAGTCAGTGTTTAGTTTCTCAAACTGCCTTAGAATGTAGGAAAAAGGTGATAGATATCTAAAGAGAAATATTTTCTAAAGCAGTTGTTTCATTTAGTGTTTCATTGTTGATGAAACAATAAAACAGTTGCTTCATTTCATGCTTTGAGCATTTTGAAAAACTGAATTGTTTTCGAAATATTGAGCTGATTTAAAAAAAGAGAGGCAACCTGTCAGTTTTACACAATAAAACTTTTCTGGAGAAATTGTTTCATTTAATTTTATATTACATATTAACAGTGAATCTTTTGTGATTGTCTAATTATTTTTTTTTTTTACCTTGAATAATCACTGTAATAAATAGGGATGGGTATTGATAAAATTTTATCGATATCAATTCCATTATCAATTCTGCGTATTGATCCTATTCCTTATTGATTCCCTTATCAAAACCTCTTGTGAATTTTCTGTGTAGTAAAAGTGGGATTTACAGGTTTTCTATGTCAACAACATTTTACTGAGTCTTAAATAAATATGAAATTGGTCACTGGATCCTTGATCTCTGGACATAAATAAAGATAAACAAAATACGTAGTCTTTGTCAAAAGGATTTCTTTTCAGACATTAATGGCACAAATGTAATTCCATACATTGCGGCTGCTGCACGTCAGCACAGGACGTCTCATTTTGGGAGGAAAAAAATGTTTTGATCAATTGCAGTTTATTGTCTGTATTACAACGTTTGGAAAGAGGTGTCATTTGATTTAAACAGCGATTCACTTTATTAATTCCAACTGGACTCTAACTTTCTAACTTGACTCGGCAGAGAGCCGCACAGCGTTTGCAGCTGTGCGAACGGAACGGAGGACGATTCTCATTTCTTTCTCGCAACAAGACAAGAGTCCCAGTTAGTGACTTTAATCCGCACAAAAGTGACTCACGAGTGACATCTTATAATGGCTTTGAGAGGAGTTAAGAAGTGGACTTGCCACTTCTGAAAAGCAGCGAAGCAAAGAACCAATGAAGCAGTGGGGCAGAGCACTGCTTCATTGCTTCAAGCTTCAAAGCAGAGCCGCGCTGCAGAAACAGTTGATTACAGACCCGCTGCAAGGTCTGCAATCAACACTGAGAAATGATCATTTTCCCAATAAACACCCTCAAAAACAACAGCCTCTCTGAAGGACTGATAAGGGAATCATTAAACAAAAAGGGTATTGATGTCGGTGGATCAAATAATTTCTTTACGATTCTCGAAAAGAACCGGTTCTCGATACCCAACCCTAGTAATAAATAATGTGAGTAATGTTCATGCAGTTACATAATTTTGTGTGTGTGTGTGGGGGGGGGGGGGTTCCACCTGCATAGCTACGCCTTTGTCTGCACTGACACCTACAAATACACAAAGAGAAACAACGATGTTTTACAAAAAAAAAACACGACAAAAACTCCAGCAGGCGTTTAATAATGTTAAACTGTGGGATTAAAGGATTTTGAACAACGATGTGCTTTAGTTGTGCCCTCAATAACAGCTTTGTGGATCATTATCTTCATGTTCTGATATCAGTTGCTACTGTACACTGCAATCTGACTGGCCGTCCTAATAACGTGACAATAATTAGAGTTGTGGACTGTTTGATTGTTCAGCTTTGGTTGCAGCTTTGCCGTTACTGTACTGCAGACTGGCGGCTTCTCAAATAAAGAGGACGGTTGAAGCAGTCTGGCACACCATAAAACTATAATCAGACTTGTAGTGGTTTTTGGAGGAGCGGATGCAAATCGTGACTGAACACTTTTTTTTTTCGGGGTGGACGGCGACGGCAGTGAATGAGACGACAAACAAAGCTGCAGATATGCTAAAGGAAGCCCTTATTTATTCATCAGATTATGAAAGAAGGGATGTGAAAGTCAAGTTGTGCAGACTGTACGTGTGGTCTAAAGTTGACACCCGGCACCCGACGCTGTGAAGCCACTGTAAGCTTTTGTTGAGTGATAAGAGTGCAAAGAAAGAAAGTATGTGCCTGCAGCTGTATAAACACGGTGGACAGCGGTGACGGAATCACAGCTTGGCCTCGTGTGATGAATTTCCTGCTTGTTTGTTGTAGCACAGGATTATTGTTACTGAGTAAACGAGTGTCATGTTCCGCTGTCAGATCTCACGCTGATCTTCTGACAGCACAGCGGACCGGCTTGGAGACGACCTCCAGTTAACACACGGAGGACATTAACTGCATCTCAGAGTATCTGATGTCTGTGCAGATCAGATGCTCCCTGGGAGCATGCGATGGTGCCGTGCACGGCTTCATCCTCCGTACTACTGAACCACCCCGTGTTCTGACTCGTAACCACACATGCAAACAGTAGATCCCCATCTCCTGAGAACATCTATCTACACAGTTAGGTGATACGTGGGCATCTCCTCTGCCTTTTACAGTTGTTGGTGTCCTCTGCACTGAGGCACGTCCACGCTGGATCACGCACAGAAAAGTACCACATGTCCACAGTGTTGTAGCTGATGGTACCTCGCAGTGCCAGAAGTAGTATGTCTTATCTGGGTTTTCCTAAGTAACTCCTCATTTAACACAAAGCCATTCCAGTGGGATCCAAGGATTCTCCTGAAAGACCTGGTACCAAAGACATCCAGTCATCATCTTAGCTCACTGATAAGAGTCCCGGGGCCTCATTTATCAAACGTTCATATGCACAGATTGTGTTTAAACCACACATACAAACATTTCAACACAAAGTTTGGAATTTATCAATTGAAACATAGGAATGTGTGTAAATATACACACAGCTCTGACCAGGAATATACTATAACATCATCCACATATATTCATTCATTCATTTTCAATACTCAATTCATTCAGTCAAGAAGCACAGAGGGGCTGGAGCCTATCCCAGCAGTCGTAGGGCAGGAGACGCGGTACACCTTAGACAGGACACCGGTCTATCTCAGGGCCATCCACATAGATTAATCATCAAATTAATATGTACAAAATTAGTAATTATATCAAGTTAGAAACAGACGTGTAGCCTCACTGATGACAAAACCTACAAAAGACACCTGTGTGAATTAAACGGCAGCTTTTGACCTCAACATTTAAATAAAAAAATAAATAAAGACCTTGACATCAACAAGCACCTCGATCTCCACCTGTTACTACAAGGCATGAATCAAACAGTTTCCCAACTACAGTTTAATGTTAAAAATGGGCCGGCGTTATTTCTGCTGCTATTTTATTTGGAGAGATTTTATCTTAATAAATACAGCATTACAGTGACACCATGGGAGCGCAAAGGATTCTGAGACAACAGTAACACTAAATAATTGTCCATTTATTCTGTTGATTGTAATGTTTCATGCTAGTGGTTGTGGTGAACGCGTTAAAGCTGGTTACACTCATGTCCATAATTGATTGTGATGTTGAAATTAAGAACACATGACACCTTGAGTGATCACAGCAGATGATGAGGTTTAAAAGTTACTGCTGGAAGGGACGCCATCACCTAGTGGTGTATTTTATTTATTTTCTGATATTTTTGTCTCACCACTGTGACCACACATGAGCACCTTGATCTCTGTTTCACTAAAGTTGATTTTTTTTTTTTTTTTGATCTCTTGTTCAGTTATTTCGGTGACGAACACAAGCAACAAACAAAAGTTTTGTTACCATATATGGTTAATTGAGGGTGTTCCTGAATGCAAATGACCACAAACGTGCATGAGCATGCTTTGACATGTGAGATTTATGGACAGCTGATACTTACTGATGTGCGTATGACCGCATTTAACATGCATGCAGGCACATGCATTATGTTTAGATTGTCTAACAGCATTTTGAACCATTTCTATGCACAGTTTGACAAACGAAGGGCCTGGCATCTTCTACATTGCACTTGCTGGAACTGTATGCAGTACTGCCCCCTACTGGTGATGTAGACCTAAGGAGGTGGAGCAATACTGACAGCTGGACTTCAGCTGCTTGTGAGAATTTTGCTGCAGCTGAGGGATCAGTACATGAACTCATCATCAGACTGAGCTGTGAACTGTATTGATTAGATGATGAACCTCGTCAGACCTAAGAGGGGAAACGTCGCCAGCTGCTGATTGGATTATCCTCCAAAGTACATTTGCTGGAAATTGATCCCCACAGAGCACATTGGCAGTTTGCTGTAGAGTCAAAATGATCCATTTGCAGGATCGTATAATCACTGTTCTGCAAGATCAACACGTGTGGCAGAGAACTGATGAAACCCTGCGGCTGAGATCACAAAATCCTAATGAAGCCTGAAACGTGTCAGCTGTACTGGAAGCCAGACTGCAGAGGACGTCTGTAGGTCATATACCCATAGCTACAAATCTTCTTTCTATTTTTCAGGATGCAACATAACTTATTTAGATTGATCTCTTGCCTTCAGCACAGCCATTAGTTCACATTCATCAGTGCAGCATGTAAATCAGCTTAGAGGGCTTTGAAAGGTGCTTCAGACAGGTGCTCCATCACAGTGAGTGGGGTTATTTTGTGCTATTTATTTTTTCTGCTTTAGGTAAAGACCACACTGAAGCTTCTTCTTATTGCTACTTTCAAGGGCAGTTTCATAAATACTTGTTTTAGGGCCCCTTCACACATAACACGATTGAAGCCAACTGGCGCACGAAGGAAGAATCGCATGCCACTCCTGAAAAATGGGAGCCACCTTGAACGCATCATACAGCTGTCGCCACAACCATTCCAGCACACCAGCTGCCAAAAGACAGTGAGTGCCCTGCGAGTGCCCATTCGACCCCCTTGCAGCAGGTATCAGCCAAATTCCAGGTGCCACACACAAACATCCAACACCACTCACTGGGCACTTAGAAAAGGTGGGGCTATTCACGTACAATAATGGAGTGCAGATGACCACATTCGAGCTGTCTGTGAAAATTGTCTAAGTGGCACAGAAGTGTGCATTACCAAGCAACACATATGTCTAGCAAGTGCGCGCCCTCCAACACGTGGCGTGCAAGTGTGTCGCCCCCCTCAACACATGTGGCATGTGTGTGTGTCTCACCCCCCCCCCCCCACACACACACACACACAACATGTGGCATGTGGGGGCAGCACACTTGAATGACATGCTGATAATTATGTACAGACAAAATCATTTCTCTGATTGCAGTAGGTGGACGGTTGCTTTCAGGACGTAGGGACAGACCACCCTCCCAGACTTGACCTCACTTGACCTGGAATAAAATTATTAATTTGACTGCGATGGCTGCTATCGCTGTGTGTTGTCAGAAACATTTGCCTGGTCTACAACCCTCTTCTTAAACAAACTTAGATTACAACCACAAAGAAATCATAATGAATGAACGACACCTTGACTCTTGGGTTAACACGATAACCTGTATAAGTAAGCCACTACAAAAATCCATGTCCTAATCAGTGAGTCACATTTTAATCTTGTTATTCTTTAGCGTCTGCTACATGTGGCTCCCCATTCTGCCACTGAGCAGAGTTTGCGAGTGCGCTGCCAAACATAATGTCCTTTATTCCCCCACCTCGGTTAATAATTATTGCGAGAGGATTTGCTCCATGTGTGTGAGTCTGATAATGGCAGGAAGGGGGGGGGGGGCAGCTCGACTCTTGATAAGATGCCAAATCACCCCATCCAAGAATGCCCAGACTCCCCCGCCATACAATACGACAGGAAGTAGATCAGTCAGTTGTATCTTGTTGTGTATCACATCCAGGGTTTCCACTCTATGATAAAAAGCCTCAGGTCTTTTAAGCCTATTAAAGTCTGCCTTCCTGTTCTGTGTGAAAGAAACAGTCTAGATAATAAGAAAATATCCACGCTGCAGGACTTTGAAAAAAGTGCAGGAGACAGTTCAGGACAAAAAGGTGTGTTGAAGTTACCTGATCAAACCTTGACAGAAGGCGCTTGTGTCAGCTGGGCCAGCCTGCCAGCAGAGAAAACACATTCAGGAATTAACCATGAACAAAAATCCTTCTGAAACCACATCCTCTTTTTTTAAAAACTCCCTTTCATAATTCTCATTCATCAAAGTGACAACCTCCAGTGCGCCGCCTTTGACCCAGAATGCAGCTGTACCATTACAGCACACATGCATGAGAGATGAGACCAAGTGTAAATGTGTTTTTTTGGGGGGGGGGGGTTGTACTGAAGTTGAGTTATAAATAGGGGCCAGGCAGCCTAAATACAGCATGCAACCTACAAATAATAAAACAGTCTTTATATGTGGAAATAGACGGGTATAGTCCTGTGAGCGAGTCGTTCGACTCTGTGCCGTATATAAATAGCACCGAGTATCTGAGGACACACTTAGAGGAGTGAATAAACAAAAAAATATATATCCCTTAAAGTCAGCAGGATTTATAAATCAGGGTTTTATAGTGCGGACCTATAAATATCACAGTCACAGGCAGCACTCGGTGCTTTTTCTTTTTTTTTTTTAGTGAGATGGTTTTGGTGTAAATGTGCAAAGATCCATAAAGGCAACAGTGTGTGTGCTGGACATTACTCAGGAAGCTGGTGGATGGTTAACCAGGTTTTGTTGAAAGTTGAGTTGACTGATGTCAAGAGAGCTGCTCACTGGTGAATGGGTTTTCTTTTTTTGGTCAAAAGTAGAAAAAGCAGTTCACGTTCAATACGGGTGGATTAAAGTGGCAATGGGCCTCTGGGCTGCAACTGCCTGTGGGCTCCCAAAAGTCCCATTATAATCTCAGACTGTAGTGAATAATACCACATGAAAATTAGAGAATACCCTGTTGTGTCTGATGATTTGCGGACATTCATGCTGCTTATACGGTCGCAAACTGAGCTTTGCCATAAACGTAATCCAACATGAACATCCGTGCATGCGTGTATAACTTCGATCACGGGCAAACTGTCGAGGGCTGACATTTGCCATTTGGTATATGTATTTTGTGTCAAGGATGAATGCTACCAAAACGTAACGTTGATAGGACTAATAATTTTGGAGAAATTACAGACATTACATAACAACAGTGAACAATGGATGTTAATTGGCAAAATAATTTTGGCAAAATAATAATTGGCAAAATAATTTCCTTCGGTATTAATAAAGTTCTTTCTTATTCTTAATTACACTCTGGACTCACACGCTATTCCAAATCATTATAGAAACTTTGCATAATGTATGACGACCCTTAAAAAATGTCAGGTACCTATTTTATAAACACTACCCAATCTAGAGCCTGTGGATCCCCACGGGTAACACGCTAGTTAATTCTATATTCCATTACTGCTAATAAGTGCCTCTAAAACCTTCACACTGTCGCTTTAAAAATCATTCCTGCGAATCTAAACACACAGGCGTGACATTTTATCACCGTCCTCAAGATCCTGTGTGAGATCACTTTAGCTCCATCTGCTGCTGCCTTTGGCCCGCCGTGTGAACGTCAGTGGGCTGCGGTTCGATAAATCGAGCCACCTGCCCACACTGGGAAATAATGTGCTCAGATCCTTTCAAACACACATTAGACCACAAAGGAGCATTTATTAGTTGTGTGACTTTGTCCTCGTTTTCTTTTAAAGCTTTTAGTTTCTTAAAAACCCAGCTGCAGCCAGAGAGGGATCTCGCGCAACGGTCGCAGATCAGTGCCTGTGCAAAGGGTCATTGATAAGGAAATATTAACAGCCTGGACCCTCATTTGTCCCTCAAATTATAAAATGTGGCAGCTGCTTTTAAAATAATGTTGCTGGATTCTATTAAATCTCAACCTTTTATGGTGCGTATGATTAGTCACACTTATTCTGAAAGTCTTAATCTGTCTGTGTGGAGTTTTGAAGACAGCAAATGCAGACATCCAGCCTAAAAATGTCCCTCAGCAGGAAGGAAGTCATTTTTGGGAGCGCTGCGCTGGGGGAGGAAGTCCATGTGATGTGAAGTGGAAAAAAAAAAGAAGTGGTGTTCACTGTATGAAAGAGGATGAATTCAGTTGTTTTAGCCTTCTAAAGGTCACGATCCAGATTCACATGATGGCGTTTTGGAAAATATGATATATTTATATATTGCTGCAGCGTGACCAAAGCATTGGCATTTGTAACACTGGAGAGGAGGCAGCACATACAGTAGTGTTCAGAATAATAGTAGTGCTATGTGACTAAAAAGATTAATCCAGGTTTGTTACATGGGAAACAAGGTACCAGTAGATTCAGTAGATTCTCACAAATCCAACAAGACCAAGCATTCATGATATGCACACTCTTAAGGCTATGAAATTTGGCTATTAGTAAAAAAAAGAGTAGAAAAGGGGGTGTTCACAATAATAGTAGCATCTGCTGTTGACGCTACAAATTCAAAACTATTATGTTCAAACTGCTTTTTTTTTAGCAATCTTGTGAATCACTAAACTAGTATTTAGTTGTATAACCACAGTTTTTCATGATTTCTTCACATCTGTGAGGCATTAATTTTCTTGGTTTGGAACCAAGATTTTGCTGGTTTACTAGTGTGCTTGGGGTCATTGTCTTGTTGAAACACCCATTTCAAGGGCATGTCCTCTTCAGCATAAGGCAACATGACCTCTTCAAGTATTTTGACATATCCAAACTGATCCATGATACCTGGTATGTGATATATAGGCCCAACACCATAGTAGGAGAAACATGCCCATATCATGATGCTTGCACCACCATGCTTCACTGTCTTCACTGTGAACTGTGGCTTGAATTCAGAGTTTGGGGGTCGTCTCACAAACTGTCTGCGGCCCTTGGACCCAAAAAGAACAATTTTACTCTCATCAGTCCACAAAATATTCCTCCATTTCTCTTTAGACCAGTTGATGTGTTCTTTGGCAAATTGTAACCTCTTCTGCACATGTCTTTTATTTAACAGAGGGACTTTGCGGGGGATTCTTGCAAATAAATTAGCTTCACACAGGCGTCTTCTAACTGTCACAGCACTTACAGGTAACTCCAGACTGTCTTTGATCATCCTGGAGCTGATCAATGGGTGAGCCTTTGCCATTCTGATTATTCTTCTGTCCATTTTGATGGTTGTTTTCCGTTTTCTTCCACGTGTCTCTGTTTTTTTTTTTGTCCATTTTAAAGCATTGGAGATCATTGTAGATGAACAGCCTATAATTTTTTGCACCTGCGTATAAGTTTTCCCCTCTCCAATCAACTTTTTAATCAAACTACGCTGGTCTTCTGAACAATGTCTTGAATGTCCCATTTTCCTCAGGCTTTCAAAGAGAAAAGCATGTTCAACAGGTGCTGGCTTCATCCTTAAATAGGGGACACCTGATTCACACCTGTTTGTTCCACAAAATTGATGAACTCACTGACTGAATGTCACACTACTATTATTGTGAACACCCCCTTTTCTACTTTTTTTTTTACTAATAGCCCAATTTCATAGCCTTAAGAGTGTGCATATCATGAATGCTTGGTCTTGTTGGATTTGTGAGAATCTACTCAATCTACTGGTACCTTGTTTCCCATGTAACAATAAGAAATATACTCAAAACCTGGATTCATCTTTTTAGTCACATAGCACTACTATTATTCTGAACACTACTGTACAAAAATAACCAATAAGCACTCTCTGGGGCAGCGCGTCACCATTAAATGTTTAAACACCACTGACTCACGGACCAGCCGAATAACACTGAATCAACAGTCATATTCTCCTTCATGATCGAGACCCCAAAGATGACTCCACTTCAGACGTGACGTTTCAGGTTGCCCCAAGTGAAACATTCTTTCTCCTTGAATGTGAATATTACTTTAAAGATAGAATGCAGTGCTGTGATCTGTCAAACCTGTGTCGAAGCGCGCGCGCGTGTGTGTGTGTGTACTTTTGAGTTATAAATCGTACCAGCATACGTTAATGTCAAAATGTGTGCCTAGTATGAATAGAAATTTGTATTATAAATAAATGTGGGATCTACTGAGAATGTGTGTGAATTGGTGGTGGTGGTGGGGTTAAATATTGCCACACAAGGCCACATAATTTGCATGAATTAGTATTAATTGTGCGCATGACACTGAGATACTTAAACTCCTCCACTTGGGGCAATAACTCTCCCTGATCCAGAGGGGACAATTCACCCTTTTCCAACAAAGAACCACAGTGTCAGATTTGGAGGTGATGATCTTTATCACCTCCAAATCTGAGGCCACGGTCCTTTTTGTCGGTAAAGGTTTAATTGGGCTGATGTTCTGTGGGCGCTATACTGGACCACTGTGGTGAAGAAAGAGGTGAGCCAGAAGGTGAGAGTCTCCAGTTACCAGTCGATTTGTACTCTTTTCCTCACCTACAGTCATGAACTTTGGGTAATGACCAAAAGAACAAGGTTGTGGATGCAAAAGACAGAAAAGAGATTCCGCTGTCTGGTATCTGGCTTACACTCCAGGTGAGGGTGAGAAGCTCAAATATCTTAAGGTCCTGTCGCACCACGACGATTAACCAGTGTATGCTGCCAAGTGGTCCGGGTCAGTACTGCACGGTATGATATGTGTTGGAACAGTTAAGTCTGATTTGGTTTGCGTTTCCACCGGCAGAACCCCGTTGTTTGGCAGGTGAAACACGTAAACTTTGACGAGCGTGTCATTGAGTGCACATATGCTCTCGCACGGCTTCTCCCCTCCACACGGAGGCAAAACAGAGTAATTTAACATTATTTATTTTATTTTTGTCTTGGTGGATCATGGGATTTATTTTCATCACATGCAGAATGCTGAAGAATCAACTGATGTCTATGATAAACGCTGACGTGAATGAATGAGGCGCTGTGGCTCTTTCAACTTCTAAAATAAGTTAACTGTCTTGTTGTGGCACAAAGTGCTGGTGTGCTCTGGTTCAGTTAGAGGACTTGGCAGAGGGTTGGGAAGTCTGGGAGAGCTGCATGGCCTGCTGCAACTGCAGCCCAGACATGGATAAGACGTAGAAGATGATTGACAATGACATCAATTTCAACCTGTCGTATTCCAACATCGGCTGTATGTAAGATTTCTATTTTTAAATACAGTGTATTCATGAGAAGTTAGAAAAAAAAGACAAACTCTAACAGTGTTGACTTTTTTGGGTCTTCCCAATATTGCAGATCTGCACCAAACTTGTGTGTTCATCTGTGACCAGTGCTCGACTTCTCCACCAACTCTCACAAGAATGAGCCAAACCAGCAGACGATTAAAAACACAAACTCCTCGCTGGCTGTAACCACGACGTCACGCAGAGAAATCTTCAGACGTCTTTGTGTCTGGACGCCATTAAAAACAAAACCAATGTTGTTGTAACTTCTTCGGCTTCGTGCACTGAGGCGGTGTTTGGCATTTACTTAAAAAGCCACTACGCACCATCTGAAGGACATATCAAATATTTAAAAGACAAATTGCTAAATAATGGACAAAATGATGGTTTATTCAAATGGTTTGAGTCACTTACTGTTTCTCGGCCTTGTCTCTATCATCCAGGAAAAACAGAGCGGTAGCCAGGAAAAACATGCCCCCCAGGACAATGACGAAGGGACAGAGCATGAGGGCATAGCCCAGGCTGAGGAACTGCCACAGCACCGACGTCGCGTAGCTCTGCTGAAGGCCGTCCGAGATCTGCAACCAGCGCAAACACGCGTGCACACACACACGAAGAGAGAGAGAGAGAGAGAGTAAAAGTTATTAAAACGAACTTCCACGCCCCATTGCTCATTCTCTGTGATGCTACATAACGCCACGCTGGTTATAAGATAAGATAAGATAAAACTTTATTGATCTGATAGAGGAGAAAGTCACATGTTACGTACATAAGATGGGTGCAAGTAGAGGAAAATGTTCATCAAACAGCGTGTACAAGGATAAGCAATAATAATAATAATACTTGTAACAGTACAGGACATAAGAAAATGAGGTAGAAATAGAAATAGAATATGTATATATATATATATATATATATATATATATACACACACACACACACATACATGAGTATGAATATATACACACATACATACACACACACACACACATACACACCCACATACATACCTATATACAGTAGTGTTCAGAATAATAGTAGTGCTATGTGACTAAAAAGATTAGTCCAGGTTTTGAGTATATTTCTTATTGTTACATGGGAAACAAGGTACCAGTAGATTCAGTAGATTCTCATAAATCCAACAAGACCAAGCATTCATGATATGCACACTCTTAAGGCTATGAAATTGGGCTATTAGTAAAAAAAAAGTAGAAAAGGGGGTGTTCACAATAATAGTAGCATCTGCTGTTGATGCTACAAACTCAAAACTATTATGTTCAAACTGCTTTGTAGCAATCCTGTGAATCACTAAACTAGTATTTAGTTGTATAACCACAGTTTTTCATGATTTCTTCACATCTGCGAGGCATTAATTTTGTTGGTTTGGAACCAAGATTTTGCTGGTTTACTAGTGTGCTTGGGGTCATTGTCTTGTTGAAACACCCATTTCAAGGGCATGTCCTCTTCAGCATAAGGCAACATGACCTCTTCAAGTATTTTGACATATCCAAACTGATCCATGATACCTGGTATGTGATATATAGGCCCAACACCATAGTAGGAGAAACATGCCCATATCATGATGCTTGCACCACCATGCTTCACTGTCTTCACTGTGAACTGTGGCTTGAATTCAGAGTTTGGGGGTCGTCTCACAAACTGTCTGTGGCCCTTGGACCCAAAAAGAACAATTTTACTCTCATCAGTCCACAAAATATTCCTCCATTTCTCTTTAGGCCAGTTGATGTGTTCTTTGGCAAATTGTAACCTCTTCTGCACATGTCTTTTATTTAACAGAGGGACTTTGCGGGGGATTCTTGCAAATAAATTAGCTTCACACAGGCGTCTTCTAACTGTCACAGCACTTACAGGTAACTCCAGACTGTCTTTGATCATCCTGGAGTTGATCAATGGATGAGCCTTTGCCATTCTGATTATTCTTCTGTCCATTTTGATGGTTGTTTTCAGTTTTCTTCCACGCGTCTCTGTTTTATTGTCCATTTTAAAGCATTGGAGATCATTGTAGATGAACAGCCTATCATTTTTTGCACCTGCGTATAAGTTTTCCCCTCTCCAATCAACTTTTTAATCAAACTACACTGTTCTTCTGAACAATGTCTTGAACGTCCCATTTTCCTCAGGCTTTCAAAGAGAAAAGCATGTTCAACAGGTGCTGGCTTCATCCTTAAATAGGGGACACCTGATTCACACCTGTTTGTTCCACAAAATTGACGAACTCACTGAATGAATGTCACACTACTATTATTGTGAACACCCCCTTATCTACTTTTTTTTACTAATAGCCCAATTTCATAGCCTTAAGAGTGTGCATATCATGAATGCTTGATCTTGTTGGATTTGTGAGAATCTACTGAATCTACTGGTACCTTGTTTCCCATGTAACAATAAGAAATATACTCAAAACCTGGATTAATCTTTTTAGTCACATAGCACTACTATTATTCTGAACACTACTGTATGTGCTGCCTCCTCTACACACATACACATATGCATGTATATATGTACGTACATATGTAAGTACATATGCATATACGAGGGCTGTCAATAAAGTAACGGTCCTTTTTATTTTTTTCAAAAACTATATGGATTTCATTCATATGTTTTTACGTCAGACATGCTTGAACCCTCGTGCGCATGCGTGAGTTTTTCCACGCCTGTCGGTGACGTCATTCGCCTGTGAGCACTCCTTGTGGGAGGAGTCGTCCAGCCCCTCGTCGGAATTCCTTTGTCTGAGAAGTTGCTGATAGACTGGCGCGTTGTTTGATCAAAATTTTTTCTAAACCTGTGAGACACATCGAAGTGGACACGGTTCGAAAAATTAATCTGGTTTTCAGTGAAAATTTTAACGGCTGATGAGAGATTTTGAGGTGATACTGTCGCTTTAAGGACTTCCCACGGTGCGAGACGTCGCTCAGCGCTCTCAGGCGGCGTCATCAGCCTGTTCAAGTTGAAAACCTCCACATTTCAGGCTCTATTGATCCAGGACGTCGTGAGAGAACAGAGAAGTTTCAGAAGAAGTCGGTTTCAGCATTTTATCCGGATATTCCACTGTTAAAGGAGATTTTTTTAATGAAAGACGTGCGGACGGGTCCGCGCATCGGGACGCAGCCGACGCGGTGCGGCGGCACAGGAAAAACACCTCTGTGTTGATAACCATTTGTAAAATCCAGGCGGCTTTTGATGGCTTTCAGTGGAGTGAGTATATGAGAAATTGTTTAACAGCAGGACATGTTCCAACTTGTCCTTAAGGCTTCCAACAGAGGTGTTTTTCCTGTGGCGGCTCGCAGCCGCCGCGCGGACCCGTCCGCACGTCTTTCATTAAAAAAATCTCCTTTAACAGTGGAATATCCGGATAAAATGCTGCCCTCGTATATATAAACATGATTGGGATTGAAAGCGATAGGAGCATCTTATTTACAATATGTGAGATGGAGTTTAGGTGTGGTAAGGTGACATACGCTCAAACTGCACGACTCACCAGACTGACTTCTGCCTGGTTTATTTATTATTTATTATTATTATTTATTTATTATTATTTATTTTACAGCTGGAGATAAAACCCCCCACATGCTGTGACATATCTAATATCTGCTCTTAATGTTGTAGACTGCTGTCAAGCCTGTCGTGCTCAAAGGGAAACGACAGCATGAGGACGCCGGGTGCCAAGTGACAGTTTGTGTTTCCAGCTGTAAGGTGGTGAGGAGGTGACTGACAGCAGCGTTTCACAGACTGTAGTTGTGTTGCGGTGTGCACTGCAGGAACGCGGGAGGTTTTCTTGTCTCTGGGCAGCGATCGGCTGCTGGAGCCCACTGATTGTATGTTAGCGTCAGCAGAATGAGATGTCGTGCTGCGAAGGCTGCAGAAGTGCTGACAGGCAGGTTGTGACCGTTTCTATTCAAAAGGTGCATGAAATAATGAGAGAGATGATTGAAGGAGGAAATAAAAAATGTATGTGTGCACAGCTTGTCTCATCGGTTTCTTGCAATAAAATGCCTGCAACTTGCATGATAAATCTAAGATAAAAACACATCTAACCTCTGCCAGTGTGCAACCTGACCCTGTTTATCTGTGCGGGTTTCACCCGATTACAATTTAAAGTAAAGCGCCGGTCACACGGCACTAACGAAGGACAACGAAGCCAAATGAAACAAGAAATCTGGACTTATGCTGACTTTTGGCTTCGTTGTCCGAATGTGAACGAATCCCAACGACACCCTCAATTCATCTGTAATTTGTTTTGCTTTCTATCTTGACAGTTCCTCATCGTTTCCATAATGTCAGCGTTTCATCTGACTGTCGTCCAACTTCATCCAACCTCCCAAGTCCGACGTCTTGCATGAACATTGAACGATATCTGAACGGATCAATAACTAGATCTCCGACGACCTGAACGTAACATCCTCGTATTGCTGATGACTCCTCCATGTGTGGGACGGAAAGCAACGTTGTCATACAGAAACAATAGTGGTGAGAATGTTTTATCACGTTCCAGTTTGTGGCTGGCCTGTGTGTGCACACATGGTGTTGTGAAGACAAACAACATCTCTCACCTGCTGTCAAGACAACCAAATCCTGCACCTGCAGGGCTGGCTGTGCTCGGTCTCATACCCGCTGTCGGTCACATCATTGTTAATGTCTGGTTTTGATTTTGTTTAAAGCGTCAAGGTTGATGTTCTCTCATTTCTCTTTCGTTAGTTTTGGTTTTGTTCCGTTCACTGTTGCACTCTTGATTCACAGGCTTTTTAGTTAGCTTTTTAGGGGAGGTGATGGTCTAGTGGTTAAGGTGTTGGGATTGAGTCCAGAAGATCATGGGTTCAAATTCCCGCCTGACTGGCAAATCACTAAGGGCCCTTGGGCAAGGCCTTTAATCCCCTATTGCTCCCGGTGTGTAGTGAGCGCCTTGTATGGCAGCACCCTGACATCGGGGTAAATGTGAGGCATAATTGTAAAGTGCTTTGAGCGTCTGATGCAGATGGAAAAGCGCTATATAAATGCAGTCCATTTACCATTTAGTGATGGGGAAGGTGCAGGATCATTTGTCCACCTTTTCTCTGCAATTTGTGACTTTTGTCCTTCATTCAGCTGTCGCCGTGTGCCATGTGATCGGGCCCTAAGCGCCTGGGCTTTGAGATGCACCATTTAGAGAAGCACATATCTTAGTCTACAGCATGCTGAGCCACATCCTTTTCTTACCCCCTCCTTCTCCTTACCAGAGTTATGGATAAATGGATATCTTGTAAAAAACATTTGTCCACATGGTAGTACTCAGGTCTCATCTTGGTCTAGTCTTGCCCATGAATCTGAATATGAAAGAGCTGTCCATATCACACTAAATATCATCATAACCTATAACACCCATGAGTACCAGCTTACAATGGTCTAAATGAAAGTCCAGGCTGGGTTAAATACATTTTATGATACTCATGCTCCCCCTAACCATGAAGTGTTATGGCCCAGTCACACGGCACTTAACAAAGGGCAACGAAGCCCTAACAAAACAAGAAATCTGGACTTTCGTTGATTTTCGTTGGCATCGTTTATCCTTCGTGCAGCTTCGTTCCTGCAGCTGGCACTTTGTCAGGATTTTTAAACTGTTGAAAAATTTGAATGGAGGGCAACAAAAACCTCAATTCATCAGTGTTTCATTTTGCTGTCGTTCTTGACTTTTTTATTGTTTGCTTAGTTTTTGTAATGTTATTGTTTAGTTTGACTTCGTTCGAGCAGCTGAATGTTTTCACACAGTGCAGAAGCCGGTTTGTGAGTGCTGCTGCTGCGTTCATGTACCATCGGAAATTACATCAGCCTGTTTGCTTGGATTTTTTTTTTTATTTGAATGGAGGGGTCAGCTTCAATGGGGTCAGGCACCTTATATAGGGAAGAATTAATCTTTCGTGTGGATATAATGAATTATTTTTCCACAAGCAACTGCTGAATTTGAAATAACAAAAAAGTTGTGTAATTTCCGACGGTACTTGAACGCAGCAGCTCCTACATGCGCCTATTATTTTTTATTAAATATAACAATATGAGTGTAGGAATGACAATCCAGCCCTCATGTACATGTGGCAACAGGTAGATAATTCAAAAGATTATATAAGCTGTTCTGGAAGGCAGAATTCACGTTGTGGATCAGCTGTAGCTAGTGAAATAACCGCACATGGGGAGTCGATGCGCGTTCACACAGACTGATCAATTTACTGCTCTGATATATTCAATCATCTTTACACTTATATTTGTTCCCCCTTTTGACAGTTTTCTGTTATAAATCAATATATATGGCTTAGTAACGTAATACAGTGATACAGCAGCACCATCATCGTGTGCCGTGTGACTGGGCCATTACAGGCACAGACATACATCCTTCATTCATCTGAACCTTACTCTTGTCTAATTTTGGTACCATGGCCTCCATTCCTTCATTCATGGTTAATGTTCAGCATTACTGATGAACAAAGTCATGAATAGAAACGACAGAAATGAGATTCCTCTGTCGGGTATGTGGAGTTATGCTGAGGGACAGGGTAAGAACAATGTAAGGACAGAGCACAGCTTCTTGTTATCGAAAGGAGCCAACTGAGGTGGTTCAGGCAACTGGTGAGGATATCCTCTGGTCATGTCCCTAGGGAGGTCTTCCATGCATGTCCAACTGGTAGGCAGCCACAGGGAAGACCCAGGACACTCTGGAGGGATTATATTTCGCAGCTGGCTTTGGAATGCCTTGGGATCCCCCAGGAAGAGTCCGAAGACTTGGCTGAGGATTAGGAAGTGTGGGATGAGCTGCCCGGTGTTCTGCCACTGCCACCCAGACCCGGATAAGTGGCAGAAAGTGAATGAATGAAGTCTTGAGGAAACATGTTATGGATGAAATGTTGTTGCTTTATATTGTACTTCAGCTCTTTGTGAATTGATTCTGTTGTACCTGTATTTATGGTAAATGTCCACTAGGTGGAGATACTGCTCCATTTCCAGAACCTTGAGTGAAGCTGCTGTGGGACACGATGACAAACCTGCTGCTTATACTAGTAGATTTTCCAGACACCGCTTTTTCCTATGGTAGCTTTGCAGCTTTGTTTAATTTCTTCTCTTGATATTTCTTCTAGTAGTTTTGGGGTATCTGGAAACTTTGTACAATTTCTAGCAATTCAGAGGAGCTGACTTGTTCTGACTCTGTGCTGCCAGCAAGGTTTCCTCTAAGGTCTAGATAGCTTAGAACTTCAAACTGAACAGTGTCTCGCTAATCGTATCATTCAGTGAGGAGTTGACAGCTCAAAGATATTTGTGATTGCTTCTTCTCTGATAATACAATCAGGTCCATAGGTATTTGGACACTGTATAAAAAGCTCTTCCTTGCCATAAGTTCTGTTCTGTTATCTGCAGAAATCAGGCTTTTTGAAGAGCAAGTCACCACTTGGAGGTAGCTTACTGCTCCTTTTATCTTGTTTTCACAGTAGTTTAAGATGGGCTGTCAGACGAGTAGAGGATTTTAAGCATCAGTTTGATCCATTAATCAAAGGCTTCCTCTGTCTTTGTTAACATGACCCAGGCTGCAAGCCGCCCGGGCGCCAATACGATTCAACGTACACATGCAACACTAAAAACACTCTACATTAAGAAGGCCATCGGATGTGTATGACAGGAAAGTATCACTGCGATGTTACTGCAGCATCATGGCGTCACATGTGCGCTCCTCAGCACATTTTATGCAAACTAGTGCAATGCCTGAAGGAAGTATATACTCCTATAGAAAAGTGGGAGCTTTGTCAACAGTCTTTGTCGAAGCTGGCACGTGAGAATGTTCCACCTTGTGATAATAAAGTGAGAATCATCTGTGTGTCTGTCTTTGTGTGTTTATTTCTTTATTTCTTCTGTTTCTCCCCGTGAACGTGTCAAAGATAGGCTTCTGTTTAAGGCAAAGAGTGACTCATCTTAGTTGACGTTCTTTGTGAAACTGGCGCGTGTGAACACTCCACCTTGCACCAATAATGAGGATGACTTAAAAATCAGTGGTGGGCACAACTAACCAAAAAGTTAGCTTCAATAACCATTAAACAGATAACTGAAAAGTTATCTTTTATGATGATAAACTGATAAATTGGTAAAAAAAATTATCTTCATTACTGATAAACGATAACGATTAGTATTGATTTGGACGCGGCCACATCAGATTACACTGTCGGCTTCTGATAAATCAGTTTCACTTTAAGCGCCGCAGGGGCTGCTGGGTACATTCAAGGATCACAAACACAAATAACACATGAAAAATGAATAAATGAAAAAAAAAAACCCCAAACACTGTCATCATCTTTCAAAAGCAGTAAAACACAGTATTAGAAGTCACATTTTATCTCAGTATTAGATACACCGTCATTTATGAGCTAAAAGCTGCCGCTTTTTTCACACGCTTTGAACCCTGCGGCTTAAACAACTGAAATACGTCCATTAATGCATTGATTGGCAGAGTAAAACACACATAGTAAATATAAATTCTTACCTGTTAGTTTCAGTGGGATTCATCTGAAGAAATAATCCACATAAAGCCTCATTTTAAAAAAATCCAAAACAGTGTCTAAACGGTGAAGAAAAGTCCCTCTGTACACACAAAATCAAATAATGGTAAAATTAGTCTGTTTTGTTTTTGTGTCGAGTGGACAAGTCACTGTAACGTCCAAAGTGAACCTGAACTACACTACCCACAATGCTCCCTGCGTCGACTGGCAAATCACGTTTTGCGCTTAATGATGTCATCAGCAAGTGACAGGCAGCCAGTCTGCTCAGTTGCTACAAATACACAACAAACTGACTAAAATGTTTGATTTTAGGGTTTAAAAACATTTTTGACTGTTAAACTTTACCAGCAAAGAAAATGTTATCGGACTGAAAGTTATCGGAACGAAATTTATCGGAAGATAACTGGTCCGATGATGTTTTAAAACTTACCTGAAAAACTAATCTGATAGCAAAAACATTAGCTTCAATAATTATCTGCTATCGGATTATTTGAACTGTGCCCACCACTGTTCAAAATAAAGGTTTTGAAAATTAATTCCAAAAATTTTCATAATAAAGGATGCACATCATTGTGCCATGCGCAAGCCATATCCGAACACTGAGGCCGATCTGACAAACAGTCAGAGAGACACAGACGCATCTTGCTTTACAGTTAATTGAGCTTATTATTTGCGTCCAGCATGTTCATATATTCCGTATGCGCACCTCCATGGAGTTATTACTGAACTTCAAAAATGTTTAGGAGGAGGGTAATTCTAGTTTAGAGTGTTAAGTGGATCCTGGATTACAGGCCATATGAAGCCATATGAACAACAAGCACTGAGCGTCCTGGTAGATGGTCTCGCCATTGTTGAATTTGCAACGTCTGATAATACTCTGCACACACAGTAGTTCTGGGCCAGCAGGCTGCGTGAAAACGTTTAGAGTTTGCTTCATCGTGTGGGATTTAAGGCACTGAAAGTGCTTCTTATGCAGGACTGTGCTATCTCTACCTGTGGAGTGAAAATTGTGTGAGTCACACCAAGACGGACTGACTGCTGAGCCTCAACATTCCACCTTTAACAGGCAATTCCGGAGAGCGAGCAGGAATAAGCAGTGGAGCGGGAGGACAAAAGATATTAGGGGAGCACCTGTCATTGATATTGGACATGTAAAGGATAACTTAATGGCAACGAAGAAAGACTGAATGTTCTGCTGAAGGAATGTGATTGCATGGGTAGGTTTTAGTCATTTAATCTCGTATGAAGTATTACAGTGCTGTGTACTTGAAACATGCTATGCCAGTCTTATGTGCAAAACCATGTCAGATTAGTATCTTTGTTTCTACAAGTTTGTATTTTTAGCAGCACTGACTTGTTTCCAACACCTGTTTCTTCTTTGTCACATTTGGAATTTTCTGGGACTGCATTTGCCCAGATTTGAAACCAAAAATAGTTGCCTCTAGGGACTAGTGTCTACACATAAGTATCAATGGACCATATGCTAATTTACTAAATTCTGAAAGTTAGAAAAGGAAATCAGAAAGTCTATCTGGGACCTCAGAAAGCCCATCTGCAATTATTGCTTCATCTCCAAAATCAGTCTATGCAAGCGAAATTATGTTCAGTATGAGTGTTGTCATTAGTGCCACTTCAAAAATTAAATTCATGATAAGTAATTTACAGCTCTACAGGATAGAACTCACTTCTGCTGGAGGTTTCTTCCTGTTAAAAAGGAAATATACAGGCCTTGAGGCCCACTGGTGCCAGCCTTTAGTGTGAAGCAGGCGAGAGACAACCCCCCTAGACGGGATGCCAGTCCGAAGCAGCAGGGCCAGCCCAGCCTATAGGCAGTATAGGCAATAGCTAAGGGTGCCGTCCATCCAGGGGGCGCCACAAATGAGGGGAAAAAAATGAAGCCAACTTTCACTTTTCGTATACAAAAACTAGTTAATACTATTTATATTTTAAAATAAAATAAATATAAGCCCACATTGATTTAACTGCATAGCAAAGCCTGTTAAATATTAATGATGATAACAGCTTGTAATATCTTATAATAAATGTATAATAATATAATATAATATCCACCTTCTGGATCTGCAGCAGTGATTCCCAGTGACTGCTTCCAGTCTGTATTTTATGAGTTAAATAATAAAAAATTAAATATTAATGGTATAAAACATATAGAAAGTATATCCACCTTGTAACAATAATACAAAACATATCATCAGTCAACTAAAATATATAATTACGGAACAACTCTAAATACAGCAGGTAATTAGTGTTCTTTAAATTTACTTAACTCATGTAGAGATGTTTCATTTTGTAACTAAAGAGCTGGACTTTGCAAACTACTTCTATAAAGAATTTATTTTGTAGAAAATTTGCTCAGCGATGCACTAACATGCACATTTGCTATTTAGAGGCTGGGGGTCGAGGTAAAGACTGTGACCTTGAGGGGACTCGCTCGACCTCGTTCACCTCTCAGCCAATCAGATGCTGTAACACGGCCGGTCGTGGGACCCGCTGGATTTACTAGAAAACACTCTGACAGCCTGATGAGGAGCCGAGAAATTACAACTCTACGCACCAGCCCTCTGGAGACGTGTTCTAAATGCTGCTCACTTTACACTGACCCACTTAATGTGTGAGCAGAAGCATCCTGCCTGTGAATGAGGCGCTCACACAAATGCTGGCCCAGTGAACCACTTGGAATTTACAACCTAAAGTTCAAAGATAATGCCTTTTTTTTTTTTTTTTTTTTTTTTGCACAGTGATCGCCAAGCACCATGGGAGATTCTTACCAGTCCGATCAGGTAGGGACTTCCTGCATCACCCAAGAGATGAGAAGTGAAGCTCTGAAAGGCAACCGCCGTTGCTCTCCGCGTGGGGATAACGACAAACTGTGCAGAGACAAAGGATGAAAAAGACGTGAGGTCATAGTAAAGGGGAGGGGGATGCACTCATCCATGCCAAAAGAGTTCCTGTGGTTTTCAGTTATGTACGTAGAGCCAACCTCTTGGGGTCAGGACACCACAGGCAGGCCTGTCGGTCCAACCAAAAAATGCTGGAGGTGCCCGGACGTACTCGCCGCAGTCTCCAGGCCAACGGCAAATTAAGATGCTGGATGAGTTATTCTCTTTGGGGTCAGGTGGGAGCCTGTTTGTGCAGCATTGAGGACAAGACACACTGTAGACATTCATTTCTTTTGACTTCTCCCCCATTTTTGCACGGAGGTGCTACAGTGGATCCCATATGGCTCCAAGTGTAGATTTTCCACACGATCTTATGGAGAATGGGCCCCGGGGAATCTTCATTTGGGAGGAAAACACACATGTCGCTGTGCTGCCTGGCAACAAAAAGTGTCGCAAACGTTCAAATATGTATTCTAAAGTGAAGTGAAAGTGTACTACAAATGTGAATTTATACACACAAAACACAACAAATAGAAGTAATAATAACTCTGCCTTTCTGACTGGACACAAAGGCAGATTTGGAACAAAGAAAAAAGATCTTCAAAGATCAATCAATCAATTTTATTTATATAGCGCCAAATCACAACAAACAGTTGCCCCAAGGCGCTTTATATTGTAAGGCAAGGCCATACAATAATTATGTAAAACCCCAACGGTCAAAACGACCCCCTGTGAGCAAGCACTTGGCTACAGTGGGAAGGAAAAACTCCCTTTTAACAGGAAGAAACCTCCAGCAGAACCAGGCTCAGGGAGGGGCAGTCTTCTGCTGGGACTGGTTGGGGCTGAGGGAGAGAACCAGGAAAAAGACATGCTGTGGAGGGGAGCAGAGATCGATCACTAATGATTAAATGCAGAGTGGTGCATACAGAGCAAAAAGAGAAAGAAACAGTGCATCATGGGAACCCCCCAGCAGTCTAAGTCTATAGCAGCATAACTAAGGGATGGTTCAGGGTCACCTGATCCAGCCCTAACTATAAGCTTTAGCAAAAAGGAAAGTTTTAAGCCTAATCTTAAAAGTAGAGAGGGTGTCTGTCTCCCTGATCTGAATTGGGAGCTGGTTCCAGAGGAGAGGAGCCTGAAAGCTGAAGGCTCTGCCTCCCATTCTACTCTTACAAACCCTAGGAACTACAAGTAAGCCTGCAGTCTGAGAGCGAAGCACTCTATTGGGGTGATAAGTGATAAAAGATCACAGTGATAGCTTGCCCACATTTCAAAATATCAGTCATGCAGAGAAAACAGTACATGGATGAGCATGCAGAGGTGCCACGCAGTGCTGCAGCCACTAAAATATGGAATTTTGTTC
The DNA here is from genome assembly GCF_902500255.1 of Thalassophryne amazonica. NCBI lineage: Eukaryota > Metazoa > Chordata > Actinopteri > Batrachoidiformes > Batrachoididae > Thalassophryne > Thalassophryne amazonica. The sequence continues at coordinate 113,475,489 of NC_047111.1, read as the reverse complement.
AGGATGACAACCATCCAGGCAGACAACAGGTCCATCCCCACCTCTCCAAAGAAAACATCTATCTGAAACAGCCAGGTGAAGCATGGGCATCCCTTTGGCCTTCTTCTGCCAGTGAGTGTGTCCACAAACTCATCACAACCAAAATGTCATAAATGATGTTGCCTCATCAAGTGCTACTCCTCATCTGAGACTCACTAACTCCTAATTTGTCATTAAAAAGTCATTAAAGTGGTATCTAAAGATCCTTCAAAGATGCCCATTACCAAGAGACATTCACCAGTCGCCTTAAGCCCCTTTCACACCGGGTTTGCATACAGTTGCGTTGTGATGCGTATGGACTACGCTGGAAAACTGCGCAGATTTGGCGTCATCCCTGTGTAGGGTATTGTGTGATGGAGTATGGTTGCATTCCTAGTCTTGCTTACAGTTGCGCATGGTTTCTTACTGCCATGTATGTAGCCCTCACTGCTATTTTTCTGCCTCTCACGGTCTACTCCTGATTACCTTTTGTTTTTTTGTTTGTTTTTTTGGCATTGTGGAAATGCGCTCCTTTCTCAAAACGGTACATGGACAGCACTCACGTTTCCAGACATACAGCAGGACACAAGCTGTTGCTTCATCAGGGCTGTGGTGTTGCACGCAGGGAGAGAGAGAGAGAGAGAGAGAGAGAGAGAGAGATGCTACAGACCGCCTGCACACGCAGATGGATTTGATACATTGGAAAAAGTCAGAATTCATTATTTCCAGGAGTTAATGGACTTTATTAATATGTCACAATCATGAGAGAACTTAAGAAGGTGAAAGAGCCGCGGAGCTGCAGCCACCAATCGCGCGCGTTCTGTCCATGAGGAGTGGACAGTGGACATGTCCTCTTGCTGGCCATCCATCACTAAGGAGTTAACCTGGACGTGGACATGTCCTCTCGCTGGTGATTGGTCCATGAGCAGGAGTTAATGGACTTTATTAACGTGCCACAATCTTGAGAGAACTTGATCTTGAGAGCGCATGCCAGCCGTCTGTGAGAAGTGGATGTGGACATTTCCTCTGAACCTGAAAGCCAGCAGAGTCCAACAGGATGAATAAAATCTATCAATCCAGGTATGTACTGATAAAAGGACTTTTTTGCCCTGGGTTGTGTAGAATTGCGGAGGCTTGGTGTATAGTAGCGGTGTTGCTTAAAAACTGCATACGAGGTATCTTATAAAACTAACCCGCAGTTTTATAAAAAAAAAAAACTATATGGATTTGATTGACATGCGATTACACCAATCATGCTTGAACCCTCGTGCGCATGCGTGAGTTTTTTCACGCGTGTCGGTGACGTCATTTCCCTGTGGGCAGGCCTTGAGTGAGATGTGGTCCCGCCCTCTCGGCTGAATTCCTTTGTTTCACACGCTGCTCGAGACGGCGCGCGTTGCTTTATCAACATTTTTTCTGGACCTGTGAGGAATATCCGAGTGGACACTATTCGAGAAATTCAGCTGGTTTTCGGTGAAAAGTTTAACAGCTGATGAGAGATTATGGGGTGTTTCTGTCGGTGTAAGGACTTCCCACGGAGCGGGACATCGCGCAGCGCTTCCAGGCGCCGTCGTCGGCCTGTTTCGAGCTGAAAACATCCTAATTTAAGGCTCTGTTGACCCAGGATGTCGTGAGAGAACTGAGAAGATTCAGAAGAGGCCGGCATGAGGACTTTATGCGGACATTCCACTGTTTAAGGACATTTTGTTATGAAAGACGTGCGCGCAAATTCGCTGAGTCGTTTCCGTGACGACTCGGCAAATCTGTGTGCGCCGCGACAGGAAAAACACCTCCGTGTTGAAAACCATTTGTAAAATTCAGGCGGCTTTTGATGGCTTTCAACAAGTGAGTAACTGAGAAATTGTTTAACAGCTTGGGCATGTTCCAACTTGCCCGTTAAGGTTTCCAACACGGAGGTGTTTTTCCTGTCGCGACCCCCGCGGTCGGGTCCGGCCCGACATGCGACTCTGCCCGCACGTTCTTTCATTACAAAATGTCCGTTAACAATGGAATGTCTGAATAAACTCCTCATGCCGACTTCTTCTGAAAGTTCTCTGTTCTCTGACGACTTACTGGGTCAACAGAGCCTGAAATGTGGAAGTTTTCAACTTGAAACGGCGAGACGCTGCCGCCTTGAAGCGCAGATCGCCGTCAGGAGCCGTGGGCTGTCCTTAAAGCGACACTAACAGACCAAAATCTCTCATCAGCCGTTAAAATTTTTACCGAAAACCAGCTGAATTTATCGAATGGTGTCCACTCAGTTGTGCCTTACAGTTTTGAAAAAAGTTTGATCAAACAAAGCAGCAGTCTCTGAGCCATTCCTAAACAATGAAAAAAATCGACGAGAGGGTGGGCGACTCCTCACTCAAAGACTGCCCACAGGCGAATGACGTAACCGACAGGCGTGAAAAAACTCTTGCATGCCCATGAGGGTTCAAGCATGTCTGATGTAATCACACGTGATTCAAATCCATATGGTTTTTGAAAAAAATAAGAAGGTCGGATACTTTTCTAATAGACCTCTTACATTCTGTGTCCTGTACGCTACTCTGAAAAAATTAAACATGTTTAATTTTTTAAGTCCTCCTCACGTAGCTCTCAGCATACTGCTGCATAGGGAGCAAAAACTCAACGCAGAGACTGAAACTCATAGAGCTGTTTAAACTCGGCATAGAGCTGCATAGCTTGGTGTAGTCAGTACGCCACAATAAGCAACTCTACGTTAGCCCAGTGTGAAAGGGGCTTTAGGTCACTTTTTTTTACCTTTGTTCTCCTGCAAAGGTATCAGCAAACACCAACCAAGTTCACTAGCAATAAAGTGTTTGAACTCACATCATAAAAGGTAAAAGTAGCCATTTTTGTATATATTAGCAAGGCGCTGGGCATTTCACCATGACCTCTGACCTTAACATTTGAGCGATCCTAACCAAATTCAAATCACATAATCCCAGCAGTAGACCCAATGTATCTGCCAAGTTTGATCAAAGTCAGGTGTTCTTAAGCTATCTTGCTAGAATACATAAAAACAGGAGACAAAGGCAATCACAATAGAGTGCGCCTCCGGTGGTGGCACTGAACAACTACACAGCTTATCTAATGGAATGAGCAGCATTTATATACCAGGGTACAGACGTCAGTTGTCAGTACGCACCATTAGAATGTCTGCTGTGATGGCCCAGTTCAGGAACAGCAGCGTCTCTCCTATGAAGATGCAAACCTAAATAAAGAAAAACAGAGTGTATGTGTAGATTAGTATGTTTTTACTGCAGAGAAGCCGTGTACAGCCAAAGAGCTGTGCTGCAGGTATTACTTCTGTGTGGGGGAATTTACTGCTGAGTAAAAGTGCTTTATGTGCTGTGTTTTATTTCACTGTGATCCAATTACACACGGACGCGCAGGACGCGCAGCCCTTCATTATGGTCGCGTTGAGATGAGCAGTTAACGTAACAGTTGGAAAAACAGCACGGGATGATAAGGATGGTTTATTTTTGTTGAAGCCGTAAATGAAATGTAGAAACATTTTAACACTTCCTAAATTTACAATCAGCTGGAAAACTGGAATCAAACATCCAAAGCTGTTCAGGCAAATGGGTGCAGCAGGAAAGAGTCCATTTTAATTTATGAATCACATTTCATTATTATTCCACTCTGTGATTTTTATGGTAAAATGCATTCAGCAATGTGAAACAGAGCGCAATGACATCATCACATGAAAAGAAAAAAAAAACAACACAAAGGTCAACTTGGACATTACCAGAGAAACACACACCTGAAATTTAATTTAAGTGGATAACTCTGTCATATTCTGCAAGATTTCCTGTTATAATCTTCACTAAATCCATAATTTGTACAGTTATTATTAGGGGTGCAACAATGCATCGTGAATTGTGATTTTTGTATCGTGAAGCCCGCATCGAATCATATCTGATTAAAACTTTGCATCATGATCTCATGAAAAGTCAACTACTGCATGGAAGAAATGATGAGCCCTTGCATAAGAATCATAAATGATTTATAAAAAATACAAATAGGATACAGTTAACATCGAGAGATACAATTTATATTTCAGAATAATTTCTTTAAAATAAAGAATTCACTGCAGATTACTTGCTACATAATTATTGGGAGCTGTGATGTAATGATGTAACCTGATATTATTGAATTGTGATAGGCGTATCGTGATATGTATTGTATCGTGGTGTTTATTAGGGCCCTGTCCCACTGGGGAGAGGACTAATTGCGCATGAATTGAATATACAAATTACGGGCATTCGTTGTCGTCCGCAACAAAAATGGCCAAAAATGACAAATGTCCCAGTATGAATTACGGATATATTAATAATGTACAGTGAATATATGATGAACAATCACGGTTGTATAACACATGTAGTGAGGAAACGGATCCAACGCATTGCGATTATCACGGCAGTATTACGGGTGTATTATGAATGCATCACGCACGTGTTGCGCGTGCACGGCATCTGCATTGTGGTCATAAAAGAAGCACACTCAGGCCGTCGGCATCACTATTCACACCAACAATACAGCCTCTGGAGCAATTGCTGGACTTGGACAAGTTGATTGGAGTAAAGAAGCAGTGAACAGGGCGAGTGGTGATGTCAGCGGATCGCATCAGAGTGCAGCTCGACTGAACGATTGTAACAAGAAGTTAAATCTGTTCTAAACATAGGAATAAATAGTGTAACAGCTGCAGACAAGAAGGAAAAAACACGCAACTGTTTTATCAAGCCTTGACAATGTAAACAAGTCAAATAATTACCTTCTTAGACAGATCAAAATGCTTTCTGCAGCCTGTTAGCCATTCGCGCGTGTGCCCAGCTGCAAATTCCTCTGTGATTCAGGAGGAGATTAGAGCTGTTTTCAACAGCCAATTTGCAGAATAAAATGATTAATCCACCACGAAATAACTATTTTATAACACGCAGTATCCAGCGCAGAGTGTGTGGCAGCCAGTAGAACAAAGAACGGTGTCCAGCTGTGAACACAGTGCCTCTGATTTGCATCCACCGCAAATCAGATGCAAAGCAGATGTAATAAAAACGCTTTATTCGTGGCCAATCTGCATGCAGTCGCTACAACTTATTTTAGTCCGTGATGTGGACATGATGGGCGCCGCAAAATATCCGTTTTACACACTGTCCCAGTCCACTGCCAAGCCGCAAATCACTGTCAGTTGTGGATATCAGCAGATGATGACGAATATACAGCGCATAGATTGAGTATGTATTGAGTATGTATGGAGTATGTATGGAGTATGTAAGGTGGATGTCATCCGCAGCCAAAATTTTGTGCAGCTCAAAAATCCTGGCAACGGAAAAACGTGCCTCTGCGGATAATTACGGACGTGTGCGGGTGTCATACAAGCACGTTTCACACATACTGCGGATGTTAAGCGAATATGAGCCAATTTTGTTCACAATCAATACGCAAATCCTCCTAAACGCTAGTGGGACAGGGCCCTTAGGCTGAGAGCAGGTATACGACTGGCTGAAGACCCATTCTCACTTTTACAGATATGTACCCTGAAAGGTCACCGTTTGAAACCTAAACTAAACCAAACTAATTCAAAGGTCATGTGACCAAGAGGAATTTGACATATAACTTCACATTATGTAGTTTTATCTTTAACCGGCTGCTCAAGATATCCTTACTAAATGAGTTTGTCCTGTCAAAGTTCTCCATGTGCATCTGGAGTTGTCAGGAAGGGATATCAGAAAATCAACATGCAGATCCAAACCAAATCCCCAAACAAGACAACAGCCAAATGAAGGCAACGACTGGAAGGGAACATGTGTCCAAATGTTTGACTGACAGTTTATGTTGAAATAAATATCTTCATAAATTCATTAACCATCTCTATGTTTTTTCCTTTACCTTTGTTTAGTTAGTAGGATTGTGGCAGCAATAACGTGTAACAAAGTCAAAGGTGACTACAACTTCAAGTGGCAACATGACAGACCCTCCAGAGACAAGACACGCGTGTTCTGAGCGCAACAAACCAGACAGCGTGACCGACACATTGCCTTTTGAAAGACAGAAGCCCACTGTTACCTCAGATTAGCCGCGTGTTGACGAGACAACAGCTGCGGCGGGTCAATGAGCAGCGCTGGCCGTTTACGGCTTGCCTAATAATGTGGCACATCTGTCTGAGCTTTACTGTGAAACCCAAGTTAATCACCTCCAGCGGCTGTTGCGCTGTGAGATGATTTAAGGGTTTAGATGCCCAAGTAGACTTGTGCCGTGAAATCACATTAGTTTGAAGTAACACATCACTGAGACAAATTAAGAGCATAACGTCACATACTTTCATACAGCACACTATTTAATTCATGGTGGTACATTGTTACAGCAGAATTCATTTAAATCCTCTTTGATTTATAAACCATTTGAGAACATTGGTTGCTGTTTCATCACTGAGCTCGAAAATATTATACACGAAGTCAGGCGCCAGAAGGTTTGAAGTCATTCTGTTACAGCTGGTGCATAACACTGAGTCGGACATTTCTATAATTATGTCATTAATATGATACGTCCGTATCTCAGATCTAACGTGAACGTTTGACCTTGTGAGAGTTTATCCAATTTTAATTCATTAACTCAAAATCGTTGCTTATGTCACTGATTAGTTGTCACTTAGCAGCTACTCGCTTTAGCGCCTGCTGAGCAACTTCAGGATATCAACAGATATCAACAAATGTTATCAGTTTTTGTTTGTCTATTTGCTTCCTGACTTCTCTCATGGCCTTTCGCTAATTTCATTGTAGAATGACTCTTAAAGGGTTTGTTTTGCCAAAGGGCATGGTAATTGGGGTCAAAGGTCAATTTTTTTCCCCCCGCACTCTGATTTGCACCAAAGTTGGCACATATAGGGAGCTGGGTTCTGGAATTGCCCAGGCAATGCCAAGCTCGCCAAAGGTCAGTCATATGGGTTAAGGGTCAAAATTTGCATTTTTTTCTCACTCTGATTTGTATAACGTGTACATATATGGAGACGGGTCCTGGAATTACCCAGGCAAGATCAAACTAGCCAAAGTTCAATCATTGGGGTCAAAGGTCTCATCACTCACTCATCTTCAACCGCTTACTCCAGTTAAGGGTCGCGGTGGCCTGGAGCCTATCCCAACAGTCATAGGGCGAGAGGTGGGGTTCACCCTGACCAGGACACCAGTCTGTCACAGAGCCACATACAGACAAACAAACACACTCACACCTACAGACAATTTAAAGTTTCCAAGTTACCTAACCTGCATGTCCCAGAGGGAACCCATGCAAACACGGGGAGAAGATGCAAACTCCACACAGAAAGGACACAGGTGGGAATCAAACCCCTGACGCAACTCCACCTTACATAGGTGTTAATTGTCAAAATTTAAGTTTTTCACTTTGATTTGCACCAAACCTGCCACGTATGGAGGTGGATTCCAGAACTGCTTCATAAGGTCAAATTGGTCAAACGTTAACCATCAGGCCAAAGGTCATGTCTGCCTGTCTACTCCTTGCAGGTCCTTTTGCTGATTTCTGCTAAACTTGGTATGTCTTGAACCTCAAAATCTGGCTGGACTTCAAAATCTTCCTTAAAACAATTAATTTTGGTAAAAGGTCAAGGTCAAGGAATTTAAATTTCAACCTAATTGGGACCAAATTTATCACACACATACAGTAGGTGTCTTCCAGAAGTGCAGTGACACAGCCGGTCAGAGGTCAATCATTTGGGTAAGGTAATTGGGATCAAATGGTGGTTGGCTCTCACTGCGGTATTGTATCACTTCCTGTTCCGGAGCACAGCGGTGTTTTACTGTATCTGTTAGCTGTTTAATCTGCGCAGTTAAATTGATCTAGTTAACTAGATAACGATTTGTTTCATAGTGTAATCTTCACGTGCCTTAACTAAAGCACTTCCTCTGCTGAATCACCTCTAAATTATTTACACATTATTCACTTTGTGTGTTTTTAGGAATCCGCTAGCTTAGCGCATCTACTAGCTCTTAGCCGGTCTAGCATGGCGGCTTCTCCTGTCTCTCCCGCACTTCTCTGCTCTGGGTGTAAAATGTTTAATTATTCCTCTGCCTCCTTTAGCAGTAACGGTACTTGTAATAAGTGTAGCTTATTCGTAGCTTTGGAGGCCAGGCTGGGCGAATTGGAGACTCGGCTCCGCACCTTGGAAAATTCTACAGCTAGCCAGGCCCCTGTAGTCGGTGCGGACCAAGGTAGCTTAGCCGCCGTTAGTTCCCCTCCGGCAGATCCCGAGCAGCCGGGAAAGCAGGCCGACTGGGTGACTGTGAGGAGGAAGCGTAGCCCTAAACAGAAGCCCCGTGTACACCGCCAACCCGTTCACATCTCTAACCGTTTTTCCCCACTCGGCGACACACCCACCGAGGATCAAACTCTGGTTATTGGCGACTCTGTTTTGAGAAATGTGAAGTTAGCGACACCAGCAACCATAGTCAATTGTCTTCCGGGGGCCAGAGCAGGCGACACTGAAGGAAATTTGAAACTGCTGGCTAAGGCTAATCGTAAATTTGGTAAGATTGTAATTCACGTCGGCAGTAATGACACCCGGTTATGCCAATCAGAGGTCACTAAAATTAACATTGAATCAGTGTGTAACTTTGCAAAAACAATGTCGGACTCTGTAGTTTTCTCTGGGCCCCTCCCCAATCGGACCGGGAGTGACATGTTTAGCCGCATGTTCTTCTTGAATTGCTGGCTGTCTGAGTGGTGTCCAAAAAATGAGGTGGGCTTCATAGATAATTGGCAAAGCTTCTGGGGAAAACCTGGTCTTGTTAGGAGAGACGGCATCCATCCCACTTTGGATGGAGCAGCTCTCATTTCTAGAAATCTGGCCAATTTTCTTAAATCCTCCAAACCGTGACTATCCAGGGTTGGGACCAGGAAGCAGAGTTGTAGTCTTACACACCTCTCTGCAGCTTCTCTCCCCCTGCCATCCCCTCATTACCCCATCCCCGTAGAGACGGTGCCTGCTCCCAGACCACCAATAACCAGCAAAAATCTATTTAAGCATAAAAATTCAAAAAGAAAAAATAATATAGCACCTTCAACTGCACCACAGACTAAAACAGTTAAATGTGGTCTATTAAACATTAGGTCTCTCTCTTCTAAGTCCCTGTTAGTAAATGATAAAAAATTACATACATACATTGTTTATAAATGTAACTATTAAATTCTAACATTTTTCTAACATTTAAATTCTCTCTAAACATTTTACTTGTCGAAATTATTATTATTTTAAGCAATATTAGTAGTTGTAGTAAAAAACGGCTTCAAAACTGGACCTTTAATCTAGGGGTGTTGTGGGGGAGGGGGGCACATCCTTGCCCCACGCCCCCATTCCATCTGGATTCGCCCCTGCTTTGGCGTTTGAGCACAAAGAATGGATAACATTTATTTATGCAGAAAACATGACCAGATTTACAGGTAAGAAAGTTTTATTGCGTTTTCACATCATGTGGTCCTCAGAAAGAGAGTTTAGGTGCATTTGAGTGGAAAATAGTGTTAGTTGTTGACGCGTCACGAAGGATCAGCTGTTTTTAACGACCAGATACAGAGCGGCTCAGCTCAGAATTCTAAATAAAGGAGGAAAAAAAGTATAAAAATGTCTTTGTAAAGCTCAGTGCAGCTGTGCTGATCACCGCGCTTTAAGAGGTGAGGACGAGTCGAGCAGCTGCAAAAAAACGCGGATGAAAAGCTCACAGCTCACTTAAAGTGGGCAGTTCAGTTGAACCCCGACCTCCTGTCCACAGACCAAGTTTAATGCTGCTGTCGACCCACAATGAAAAATAATAGTAACGCACAGTGACATGGAGAAGTAACTTTAATCTGATTACTGATTTGGAAAGATTAACGCGTTAGATTACTCGTTACTAAAAAAAAGTGGTCAGATTAGAGTAACGCGTTACTAAGTAACGCGTTACCGGCATCACTGCTCATAACCATCCCAAAGACGTATCGTTATCTTTGGCTGCTTTCAGTGATGCCGGTATTTGGTTAGACTCTTTCTCTCAGATTGTTCTGTCTGAGTTATTTTCATTAGTTACTTCCTCCAAACCATCAACATGTCTATTAGACCCCATTCCTACCAGGCTGCTCAAGGAAGCCCTACCATTAATTAATGCTTCGATCTTAAATATGATCAATCTATCTTTGTTAGTTGGCTATGTACCACAGGCTTTTAAGGTGGCAGTAATTAAACCATTACTTAAAAAGCCATCACCTGACCCAGCTATCTTAGCTAATTATAGGTCAATCTCAAACCTTCCTTTTCTCTCAAAAATTCTTGAAATGGTAGTTGTAAAACAGCTAACTGATCATCTGCAGAGGAATGGTCTATTTGAAGAGTTTCAGTCAGGTTTTAGAATTCATCATAGTACAGAAACAGCATTAGTGAAGGTTACAAATGATCTTCTTATGGCCTCAGACAGTGGACTCATCTCTGTGCTTGACCTCAGTGCTGCTTTTGATACTGATGATCATAAAATTTTATTACAGAAATTAGAGCATGCCATAGGTATTAAAGGCACTGCGCTGCAGTGGTTTGAATCATATTTATCTAATAGATTACAATTTGTTCATGTAAATGGGGAATCTTCTTCACAGACTAAGGTTAATTATGGAGTTCCACAAGGTTCTGTGCTAGGACCAATCTTATTCACTTTATACATGTTTCCCTTAGGCAGTATTATTAGACAGCATTGCTTAAATTTTCATTGTTACGCAGATGATACCCAGCCTTATCTATCCATGAAGCCAGAGGACACACACCAATTAGCTAAACTGCAGGATTGTCTTACAGACATAAAGACATGGATGACCTCTAATTTCCTGCTTTTAAACTCAGATAAAACTGAAGTTATTGTACTTGGCCCCACAAATCTTAGAAACATGGTGTCTAACCAGATCCTTACTCTGGATGGCATTACCCTGACCTCTAGTAATACTGTGAGAAATCTTGGAGTCATTTTTGATCAGGATATGTCATTCAATGTGCATATTAAACAAATATGTAGGACTGCTTTTTTGCATTTGCGCAATATCTCTAAAATTAGAAAGGTCTTGTCTCAGAGTGATGCTGAAAAACTAATTCATGCATTTATTTCCTAAAAAGCCTTCAGTTGGTTCAGAATGCTGCAGCTAGAGTACTGACGGGGACTAGCAGGAGAGAGCATATCTCACCCGTGTTGGCCTCTCTTCATTGGCTTCCTGTTAATTCTAGAATAGAATTTAAAATTCTTCTTCTTACTTATAAGGTTTTGAATAATCAGGTCCCATCTTATCTTAGGGACCTCGTAGTACCATATTACCCCATTAGAGCGCTTCGCTCTCAGACTGCGGGCTTACTTGTGGTTCCTAGGGTTTGTAAGAGTAGAATGGGAGGCAGAGCCTTCAGCTTTCAGGCTCCTCTCCTGTGGAACCAGCTCCCAATTCAGATCAGGGAGACAGACACCCTCTCTACTTTTAAGATTAGGCTTAAAACTTTCCTTTTCGCTAAGGCTTATAGTTAGGGCTGGATCGGGTGACCCTGGACCATCCCTTGGTTATGTTGCTTTAGACGTAGACTGTGGGGGGTTCCCATGATGCACTGTTTCTTTCTTTTTTTGCTCCGTATGCATCACTCTGCATTTAATCATTAGTGATCGATCTCTGCCCCCCTTCTCGGCATGTCTTTTTCCTGGTTCTTTCCCTCAGCCCCAACCAGTCTCAGCAGAAGACTGCCCCTCCCTGAGCCTGGTTCTGCTGGAGGTTTCTTCCTGTTAAAAGGGAGTTTTTCCTTCCCACTGTGGCCAAGTGCTTGCTCATAGGGGGTCGTTTTGACCGTTGGGGTTTTTCATGGTTATTGTATGGCCTTGCCTTGCAATATGGAGCGCCTTGGGGCAACTGTTTGTTGTGATTTGGCGCTATATAAGAAAAAAGATGATTGATTGATTGATTTCCTCTAGGCTGGACTACTGTAATTCATTATTATCAGGTTGTCCTAAAAGTTCCCTGAAAAGCCTTCAGTTAATTCAAAATGCTGCAGCTAGAGTACTGACAGGGACTAGAAGGAGAGAGCATATCTCACCCATATTGTCCTCTCTTCATTGGCTTCCTGTTAATTCTAGAATAGAATTTAAAATTCTTCTTCTTACTTATAAGGTTTTGAATAATCAGGTCCCATCTTATCTTAGGGACCTCATAGTACCATATCACCCCAATAGAGCGCTTCGCTCTCAGACTGCAGGCTTACTTGTAGTTCCTAGGGTTTGTAAGAGTAGAATGGGAGGCAGAGCCTTCAGCTTTCAGGCTCCTCTCCTGTGGAACCAGCTCCCAATTCAGATCAGGGAGACAGACACCCTCTCTACTTTTAAGATTAGGCTTAAAACTTTCCTTTTTGCTAAAGCTTATAGTTAGGGCTGGATCAGGTGACCCTGAACCATCCCTTAGTTATGCTGCTATAGACGTAGACTGCTGGGGGGTTCCCATGATGCACTGTTTCTTTCTCTTTTTGCTCTGTATGCACCACTCTGCATTTAATCATTAGTGATCGATCTCTGCTCCCCTCCACAGCATGTCTTTTTCCTGGTTCTCTCCCTCAGCCCCAACCAGTCCCAGCAGAAGACTGCCCCTCCCTGAGCCTGGTTCTGCTGAAGGTTTCTTCCTGTTAAAAGGGAGTTTTTCCTTCCCACTGTAGCCAAGTGCTTGCTCACAGGGGGTCGTTTTGACTGTTGGGGTTTTTCCGTAATTATTGTATGGCCTTGCCTTACAATATAAAGCGCCTTGGGGCAACTGTTTGTTGTGATTTGGCGCTATATAAATAAAATTGATTTGATTTGATTTGAATGTCAGATTACTGTAGTTCTTACTGTCTTCATGTGCATGGGTACTATGCCCTTGTGTTTTTTAAAACAATAGTCATATATCGCACTGAGCTGAACTGTAGCAGCCCTCAACAGACTGTCCAGGATGTACCAGGCCTCTCGCCCAGGGACCGCTGGGATACGCCCCATCTTCCCTGTTACCCTTAACTGGAATAAGTGGGCATAGAAAATGAAAAAATGAATGAACTGTAACGCAGTCAGACGCTCTGAGATCAGGCAGGTCACATAAGACATTTAACACACGGGCGCCTGTTTGTTATGTTCTCTGACACACACAAGAAATATTTTCCAGCTTTGCTGTTGGCCAGCTTGCTGAGAGTCACTTCCGACTCCTTTGTCTTTGATAAGAGCGTCAAATGCTGGCTGGAGACTCCGAAAACCTGAGGTTCATTGTTTTCGCGCTGCACCATTTCCTGCTTTACATGGCAAATAGGTGCACATATTCTCTGGATATTTGATCCTAAATCCCCGTAACACCATGTGATTTTGGGCTCTGAAAAATGAGAGTTACAACGTGGGGTCAGGTCCCACGAAGAGGCACCTTCACTGACGTCCTGCGATCAAACACAGACGGAGACAACGTTCTGTCATGCAGTGTTTCACGGCACTCGTCACCGTGGTAGTGACATAAGTTTTTAGAAAATGGAGTAAGTCAGCAACTACCTTTGAACGGTGCAACCAGCATGTTTGTTCTCACGGTAATGGTCTGTTTTCAGGCAGGTGTCTGTCGCTCGGTACAACAAACATTCACTCCTCCATGGGTTCAAGCCCAGTTATGGGTGAGTGTTGATGTGTCCTTGAGCAAACCACTTAGCCCCAAAACTGCTCAGACACATGGCATAAATGTGTGAAATGGATGTAGAGAAAGAAATAAATGGACTGCATTTATACAGCACTTTTCCATCTGCATCATATGCTCAACGCACTTTACAATAATGCCTCACATTCACCCCGATGTCAGGGGGCTGCCACACAAGGTGCTCACTACACACCGGGAGCAACTAGGGAATTAAGGACCTTGCCCAAGGGGCCTTAATGATTTTCTGGTCAGGCTGGGATTTGAACCAAGGATCCCCTGGTCTCAAGCTCAACATCTTAACCCCTAGACCATCACCTCCCCTAAGAAGAAAAAGTCACCGTGATTGTCATGCCATTTAAATTCTGATGTGAAGTTCGATAGGCCCGTTGGCCCATTGGGCCGGTGCTTATTCCCAGATACCGTTGCATGAAGCGGATGAGAGTCTATGACTCTCCGTGGACGTGACGCTTGTCTATGCAGGTTACTTCCCCAGCCAAGGCCAGTACCCACTTACAGCTGGGGGGCCTGAGGCCATGCAGAATTAGTGTCTTGTCCAAGGACAGAAGCAGACCTGGAATTGAACTCTGGTCTCTATACATTGATAGTTATTGTGAAACACATTTAGGATGTAATGCGTTTGCATAAGTAGTAACGTGACAAACCTAAAGGGATGAAAAACAGTTTAAATTTCATTTGGCTTTTTCTTTTTTTTTCTGGAACAGGCAGCTCAGTGTATCAGGAACCGTGCCTCCAATATGCAGACCTGGGTTTGATCTCTGCGTCCTTGGACAAGAAACGTTATCTGCATTGTCCCAGTCCACCCAGAAGTCAATGGGTACCAGCCTTGCCTGAGGAAGTAGCCTGTGTTGGACTGGTGTCCCATCAGGTGTAGTCGTAGACTCTCATCCACGCCACGCTACAGAAACCAGTGATAAGTGCTGGTGGCCATGAGCCAAAATAGGACTTCTTGTTTTCGCTCGGGGTTGTGTGTTGATTTGTTCCCAGTTTTATGCTGGACAATGTGCTTCCTGACAATGTGCTCTAGAACTGCTGGTGCCATCATGCTAGAGTGGTTAAGGAGAATTTTACAATTATTTTTGTCTACCTCAGAATTGAACAGTTTTTATTCCAGGCTGGACTCAACAAGTTAGGCGATAACTGGTTCCCCAGAGTTTTAGTAATGTGCTTAACCAGCAAACAACGTCTGGAAACAAAAGCAAGCAGCACTTCGATTTCTTTTGTTATGTTGTGTTGTCTGATTTCCTGTTTTCTGTTTCTTCAGCTTTATAAAACTTGTAACTGTTAGAATGGCCCAAGCAGAGGGTCACCCCTCTGAGTCTGGTCTGCATGAGGTTTCTTCCTCAGCATCATCAGAGGGAGTTTTTTCTTATCACTGTCACCTGTGTGCTTGTTCTGGGGGTTGTAAAGTTAGACCCTACTCGTGTGAAGTGCCCTGAGGTAAGTTTGTTGTGATTTGGCACTATATAAATGAAAATAAATTGAAATTGAACTGAAAGCACAGGACCTGACAACAAGTTTAAAGAGTAACTATACTTTGTCACACTTCTGCAAAGACGAAATCATGGAGGTGTGTTCGCGCGATGCCAGATACAGGTGCTACCATGACAACAGCCATCGTCATCATACTGTGTGATCTGGATAATTATTAAATCAATGTGATAAAAATTTAAATCTGACCGCCAACTGAGAAAATTGAATAACGCGATGGCTGCTAGCTAGATATTCACTTACTTTCTCCAATCCTGATCCAAACACCTGAACATGATTCACTTTAATTGAGCTCTCTGTTGTTTGGCTTTTACTTTTCAGCACTAAAGGCCATCCCATAATGAACACTAACAGCTCTCACCGTCAGTGTCATTTTATTACTGGAGACATGCTGGCAGTGCCAGCAGGGCACAGTCAGACTCCCTCACCGGGACGAGCGGCTCTCGCTTTGCTCGACCTCCATCATGAACGCACAATGAGTGTGAGTGTCACAGGAAACAGGCCTTACGTAAGCTCCGATGATGCTTTTCTTGGCCACCACGAAGATGAGGCAGATGAAGATGGCCGAGCCCAGCATGCTGACGGCGCACACGAGCGGGTCGGCTCGCTCCGTCTTCTGGCGACACAGACGCGTGGTGGCAGCGCCGATCAGCACGCCTAACAGCCCTGTCACACAGGTGATGGCCCCGAAGATCAGGCTGGAGAACAGAAGGGACAGCTGTTGTTACTGCACGCGTGTTATCATACAGATCGAAAGTCAAGACTCCATTAGACCTGTTCACCATTTAATAGTGCAGCAGATAAGAGAATATTTAGAGGGGAATCCTGCAAATGGTAATAAAAACATCAAATTTGGCACAAATAATCCATAGACATTAACTCTTTAAAAAAGCGATTGGCCACTTGAATTTTCAATCAGTGGTCAGATGTCAAAATTAAAAGATGCTCCAATCATATTGAAAAATATTCCACATTATTTGCCTGATCATTAAGATTCCAAAAAGGTATAGTTTGGACTATCTGTGACTGAATTCTATGGAGTTACGGGATAAAAACAGCAAGAATAGTGACAAAGGTCAGTGTCATTTTGTACAGGGGTCAAAAGTTAAAGTTGCTCCAATTTTGGTAAAACATGATGCAAATTACTAGTTGAGTTAACATGGTTTTAAAAAGGAATAGTTTGGACCATATATCATCCTTACTTATCATGTTACGGGGTAACATATGTCACATGTCACAGAATCCAATAGACATAGACCTTGTTTGACCTTTACTTTGGAGACCAAGCATTCAACACTGTCAACACTATTCCATTTATTGATCCTATTAGCTCAACCAATAATTTGCATCACTTTTTACCAAAATTGGAGCAACTTTAACTTCTGACCCCTGTACAAAATGACACTGACTTTTGTCACCATTCTTGCTGTTTTTATCCCATAACACCATGGAATTCATTCACAGATAGTCCAAACTATACCTTTTTGGAATCTTTATGATCAGGCAAATAATGTGGAATATTTTTCAATATGACTGGAACATCTTTTAATTTTGACCTCTGTGTAATTCTTCAATTGACCCCTACTTGACCACTGATTGAAAAGTCAAGTGGCCAATCAGTTTTTTCAAAAGAGGAGTGTCTAAGGAGTATTTCTGCCAAATTTGATGCTTTTATCACCATTTGCATGATTGTTTCACTTATCTGCGGCACTAGAACAATCGATTCATCTTTTGTCTGCAACGTTTGTCTGTTACAGTTCCACAGCATCATGTTCTGAGCAGCACAGAGAAGGGTTTTCTTCAAAAGGAGAGGTGAAATTACAGCAACAGTTTACCAGAAGACACATGGAAGATTAGAGGCTTGGTTTGTTCCGTTTTCTTTTGTGCACGCACTTCCCCGTGCACATCCACCGTGAAGCTGTGGCTGCTGATGTAACAGACAAACGTCGCACTCTCCGTTGTTTCTGCACTCACCACCACAGAAGGTGGCAAAGGTTGTCTTCAGTTCACTTTTCTGTGTGTTACTGTATAAAGTGTTGCTGTGCACATTGTTGTCTGCATCTTGTGAATGTCTGAAATAATGAATTATTGCTTTACTTTGCAGACTCACAACACAGATGCTCACTGCAAAAACTGGTATCTAAGAAAGTAAAAAAGAGACTTTTTTAAAGGAAATCTGACTTAATTTTTGTCTAAACAGAAAAATAATCCTGTCAAGCATTTTTACAAATATGTCTTATTTTGGGAAAATGTAACTCACTTTTTCTTATTAAGTTTTTCCAGCTAATATCAAGCTGTATTTAACCAGTAACAAGCAAAGGCAATGGATTTCAAATCATTCAAGCAAAGGAACAAGACTGTTGTCCTTATTTTAAGACAGAGGCTAATCTTAAAATAAAATTCTCTGTAGTTTTAAGGTACATTTTGCTACTTTTGAGAATTCTAAATAAGTAAATTCTTCTTACCCTATTGGTGGATTTTCTTTTTTTTTTTTTGGTTAGATTTGGCTAGATTTGGGATTATTTGTCTTATTTTGAGAGGGACAGTTTTTGCAGTGCAGTGTAACATGGTTGTGTATTAATAATGCCATTTTTTGCACTGATCACCACAGTTTTTCTTGCATGGAGTTTTTCCAACAGATTTTGGGTAATTAGGGGCTCTGAATCCAAATCTGGTGTTAGTTTCTGCCAATCAAATCATGCTTTTGAGATATGAAAACATATTTCTCATATCAAGCATTAAAGCACAAGCTGCAATCTCACACACCTCTTTGGCGCCATAAACGATATTACGGCTCTTTGTTCACATTTCGTGAACCTGGTTTAAAAACTATACTTTTGAAGCTGCTTTTGTGCGTGATTAGTGGAGCCAAGCTCGTGAGTGAATGACCAACTTTTGCCTAATCCATCAATACGGAACATGCAGGTTGCAAAAAAAACATGATGTGATAGAGGAAAGCTGAGATCAGATTTGGATTCAACACAATCAGTTCTCAAAGTCCATGCAAGAAAAAAAAAAATTTTGTTGATCAGTGTTATTCATCGTATACAGTAGTGATGTCAAATCAACATGCAGATCCTTATCGGATCCCCCTACTCATGACCATTAACTGGAATAAAGGGGTTCATAAACTGGATGGTGTAACTGGCTGTAATTGGGCACCGCAGTCTCGTTTGAGGGCGGGCGCTAAAGGGGTGATGCATATGACACATATGATGTAATTTCTCTTCTTCAGGGGGACCAACTACCGCATTTTCAATGGGTTTTTGGGCAAATTACATGCAAACAAAGTGAAAATGCAAAGAAAAAGTGACAATGCGGTGAGAAAGTGGACATGTGTTGCGGTTTGTTTATGACACAGAGCTCAAACATGTCGAGGCGGTTTTGCAGGCGAGAGAACGGAGCTACTCTGGTTAGCTGTGTAGGCTAACACTTACCGACACGACGTCTCCCACTCGCCTTGTTATCACTTCTCCACTGAGAACCAAAAAAAGCACTTTTCCGCTTTGGTGATTGCAACCGAAAACAAAACAATACACCTTTTTTTCTGTGTGAAGTTATGCTGTCTAATATTGCACAACGGAGCAGAGGTCAAATCCTGCAATATCACACAGGGTTCAAACAAGACTGCGGTGCCCTATTGAGTGCAAACTGGAGATGGCGCTGTGTGCCATCTGTCACTGGGTGGATTCTAGAGCCTTTGAGTTCACTCACTCACACACAGACAGACAATCAGACAAATAAATAGCAACAATGGACCAAAAACACCACCACCACATGCACTATGGCTGCATGTAGATGCAAAAATAGTAATAATAATAATAATTACAAGGCGAGATTCACGTGTACTAAATGTGCACAAACAATCATCTTATGCACTCACTAAACACGCACCTGTGGCCAGACCAAGAATGTGAACAGAGGATAGAGAAGCTCAGAGCACAGAGGTAGTGCTGCTTCATTCCTTTAACGGGACCCCATTCAGACACCGAATGGCAGACAGTTGTTAGCTGTTACATTAATGTTTAAAATGTCATTCATAACACCTTTAAAAAAAGTTTCTTAAAAATATTTTCCCAAGACATTGCAAAAGTTTCAGGCAACATTATGGAAGTTTTGGAAATGCCACCTGGAATAGTGGCCTATAATGGTATAAATAGTAAAAAAAAAACTTCAACCTGGTTTCTAGAGACTTGACTTTGGTTGCGGTTTAGCCACATTTACATGCTAACAAAGGCAGCAGGTATCCGTCAGGTTCAGGTTACACCAGTGGAGGTCAAAGACATTCCTCAAAGGGCCAAGTGGGTGCAGGTTTTCTTTGCAACCACCAACTCCATGAGGTGATTTCACTGACAAACTCAATCCATCTTCTCAAAGGGATTTCAATCAGTGAAATCACCTGGTGGAGTCCGTGGTTGCAAAGAAAACCTAAACCCTCTTAGTCCTTTCTGGAATGTCTTTGGATATGTACCACTGAGTTACCCCAATCACAGAAAAAAGAACTTCTATCTGTTTGGTTATTGACCTCTCACCTGTCTTTGCTACTGCAGATACCTTTGGTACATTCTTCAGCGGTCTTCTGCACCACCTGGGCTCGGTACAGATACAGCGGGATCCACATACCAAACGCTCCTGTTGCAAAGGACACCGCAGCGGATGCCAGGGATGAGAACACATAGCTCCGACTAACCACAAAGAAACACACACAGGCACAAAAATCAAACTGATGCTGTTCATTTGGGCATAAATAAGCAAACATAGATTACTTGTTACTGGCATCAGTCACTCAGTATCAAGTACGTCACGCTCTACTCTCTCTCAAATCAGATACCAACTGTACACAGACGCAGTAAGAAAGGACAGAGATTAGCTGGTTGGATTATTAATATAATGTCAAAGGTGAATAAAAGCTAAACATAACTACATTTAAATGATATTGTATGTCACTAAGGCGGTTTTATGCAAGAGATAAAAATAACACCGCTCTGCATGTTTCCAACAGAGATGAATGTGTTTGATTGTGTGTAGTTAAAAGTCACACTGTGCCACAGACAAATATATGACTGCTCAGCGAAAACAGCTCCAATAAACCAGCATGCTGCATTAGCTGTAAAACATTAGAGACGTTTCATTTAGGGCATGTGGCCCACATGTCATATAAATAAGAACAGTGCCATATTCAGCAGAGGTTCCTGCACAGTTCAGCCGCAGCGCGGTGAGTGATACTGGCTCACTGTGTCAGGTGTTGACATTTGCCTGCCTCCTAACAACCACTATAAGACCAATGAGTAAGTGAGGAGTCAAGTTTGGAACTGAATCACCCCAATAAAGTATCAAGAGACATTTGTTTCCAACAGACTCAGTTAAATCAGAGAGCTGGGTGTTACCAGAATTTTTCTACACAAAACTTTCATGCAAATTTCAAGTTATTTCACTGCGATTTGTCACAATTCACCACACTATGGAGCCGCCTTCAGTCCTGGATTGCAACCGCAAAGGCAAACAACTGGCTCATCCCCACCCCATTAAAGTAGCCATCTGTCTGCTGCAGGCAGATGAAGCGTGGGCGTTCCCGTGGCCTTCTCCTCAACACTGAGGCACGTCTGTGCTGGATCATGCACACAGAACCAAGCAGCATGACCAAAATGTTCTCACTGACATTCCCCCACAATGCAATGCAAGTGATATGCATGTTAGTCTCCACAAGTCACTGTTTATTTGGCACAAAGTTATGACCCAAACAGCTAGAACCAAAGACATCCAGGCATCACTTTGGGTCAGTGGTTAGCGTACAGGTCTCACAACTATTTGGTAGGACATAACGCACCAGGCCCGGTTTCATAAAGCAGTCAAATTTTTTTAGTCTACTAAACTTACTTAGTCGACTACGGTTAGTTGCCCAACATTAGCCGTCTAATCACCGTTTCACATCAACGGCTAAACTTGTAGATTAACTGTCTTAAAATTAGTCAATGATTTTCACAGGCATAGCAGCCTTGTAAGTGCCATTGGCAAGAAATGCCTCCAGTGCGCAAGAGTTTTGTTTACTTCCGGGTTGGTCGCAACCGGAAAGTGTGTGTTACATTCTCACCCATTCCCGCCTGCACCCGCGAAACCCAGAGAATTTATGCCCGCATAATAATAGAGATACATTAACTTTGGGTTTTCTCCCCTCCTGCAGAAGAAAACATGTCATTTAGGGTATTAATAAAGAGATTCCTGGGGTTTTTTGTTTCGTTTCCCTGGCCTGTATGTCTTTTGATGCACTGGTCAGAAACAGCGCTCCTATTTCATTGTTTTGATTTGGTTGTAAGCCTGTATATCCCATCGATGGGAAATTTCATTTTTTATTTGTGAGATACTGACAAGCCAAAATGAGGCAGGTGGTAGGGCATTAAAGACGGTTTCATATGTGTGCTATATATGGGCATGCAGTGTTGCTACGGTAACTCTCGCTCCGGTTGTGTCCATATCTGTTACCATCTGTTCATAAGTGCTGAACTAACATCCCTCACAATTCAGCACACAGCCAACTTGGAGACATGGATGGTGTCACGATAACCTGCTGAAAGGTCCCACAGATGCCATTTTTGACATAATCAATCAATCAATTAATTTTTTTTATATAGCGCCAAATCACAACAAACAGTTGCCCCAAGGCGCTTTATATTGTAAGGCAAGGCCATACAATAATTATGTAAAACCCCAACGGTCAAAACGACCCCCTGTGAGCAAGCACTTGGCTACAGTGGGAAGGAAAAACTCCCTTTTAACAGGAAGAAACCTCCAGCAGAACCAGGCTCAGGGAGGGGCAGTCTTCTGCTGGGACTGGTTGGGGCTGAGGGAGAGAACCAGGAAAAAGACATGCTGTGGAGGGGAGCAGAGATCAATCACTAATGATTAAATGCAGAGTGGTGCATACAGAGCAAAAAGAGAAAGAAACACTCAGTGCATCATGGGAACCCCCCAGCAGTCTACGTCTATAGCAGCATAACTAAGGGATGGTTCAGGGTCACCTGATCCAGCCCTAACTATAAGCTTTAGCAAAAAGGAAAGTTTTAAGCCTAATCTTAAAAGTAGAGAGGGTGTCTGTCTCCCTGATCTGAATTGGGAGCTGGTTCCACAGGAGAGGAGCCTGAAAGCTGAAGGCTCTGCCTCCCATTCTACTCTTACAAACCCTAGGAACTACAAGTAAGCCTGCAGTCTGAGAGCGAAGCGCTCTATTGGGGTGATATGGTACTATGGGGTCCCTAAGATAAGATGGGACCTGATTATTCAAAACCTTATAAGTAAGAAGAAGAATTTTAAATTCTATTCTAGAATTAACAGGAAGCCAATGAAGAGAGGCCAATATGGGTGAGATATGCTCTCTCCTTCTAGTCCCCGTCAGTACTCTAGCTGCAGCATTTTGAATTAACTGAAGGCTTTTTAGGGAACTTTTAGGACAACCTGATAATAATGAATTACAATAGTCCAGCCTAGAGGAAATAAATGCATGAATTAGTTTTTCAGCATCACTCTGAGACAAGACCTTTCTGATTTTAGAGATATTGCGTAAATGCAAAAAAGCAGCCCTACATATTTGTTTAATATGCGCTTTGAATGACATATCCTGATCAAAAATGACTCCAAGATTTCTCACATTATTACTAGAGGTCAGGGTAATGCCATCCAGAGTAAGGATCTGGTTAGACACCATGTTTCTAAGATTTGTGGGGCCAAGTACAATAACTTCAGTTTTATCTGAGTTTAAAAGCAGGAAATTAGAGGTCATCCATGTCTTTATGTCTGTAAGACAATCCTGCAGTTTAGCTAATTGGTGTGTGTCCTCTGGCTTCATGGATAGATAAAGCTGGGTATCATCTGCGTAACAATGAAAATTTAAGCAAAACCGTCTAATAATACTGCCTAAGGGAAGCATGTATAAAGTGAATAAAATTGGTCCTAGCACAGAACCTTGTGGAACTCCATAATTAACTTTAGTCTGTGAAGAAGATTCCCCATTTACATGAACAAATTGTAATCTATTAGACAAATATGATTCAAACCACCGCAGCGCAGTGCCTTTAATACCTATGGCATGCTCTAATCTCTGTAATAAAATTTTATGGTCAACAGTATCAAAAGCAGCACTGAGGTCTAACAGAACAAGCACAGAGACGAGTCCACTGTCTGAGGCCATAAGATCATTTGTAACCTTCACTAATGCTGTTTCTGTACTATGATGAATTCTAAAACCTGACTGAAACTCTTCAAATAGACCATTCCTCTGCAGATGATCAGTTAGCTGCTTTACAACTACCCTTTCAAGAATTTTTGAGAGAAAAGGAAGGTTGGAGATTGGCCTATAATTAGCTAAGACACTGTGAATTTGTTGACTCAAATAAGATTAGCCTCCTGTGTAGCAGGCTAAAAACTTTAGTCAGGTAATGCGAAACTTTAGCCAACTAAGCACTTTGTGCAATGACTGATGTCAAAAGATTAATCAACTGAGTTTAGTCAACTAAACAAGATTAGATTGCTTTATTAAACTGGGACTTGGATTCTAAGGATGAGACCTTCATTTTTCTGCAAAGGCATCAATATTGTCCAGGGACCTCATGGCTCAGCTGACTTCCCAGGCTTCTCACATTAGGCAGCCGTGCCACATAATCCAATTATTTATCAATTCTCTCTCACCAAAATATAAACTGTTTCAAGAACAGATATTGTTTGTCCTAATGTGGTTCAAACACTGACTGAACAAGCTGGATTATCTCAGTCAAAGCAATGGCTCACCAACTAGCAAAGCTAATTAGCATGTGGCTGGCTATAAAAGAGGCAAGTTTGTTTTTCTTTTTAGTAAGAAAATAAATTCTTTCTCATATTTCCATCAGGCAATGTAACAGCACTCCCTGTTATATTTAGGTGTAACTTTAGATATTTGTGTGAGATTGTTACCACCATACCAACAATGCAAGTCGCTCAGGACACCCCAAGATGTCTCAACAGTACAAAACATCCAGCAGCACCAATTTTCAATTCACATTGACAATTACCCAGATAGATGATCAAGTGACTCATATACCGTCACTTTTGTATTTCATGCTAAATAATGAACGGAGCTAACTTCCAAAACTTTGTGAATTGTCTGAAGCCGAACAGAGGACTCACTTCTTGGCAAGTGCCTTCATGTCACATATCCAGGAGGTACGAGTCTTGATGCGTCCCCCCGTCTGGTCGCTGCTGCCTCTCTTTGGCTCTGGCACAAAGAGCAGGATCAGAGTTCCAGCAGTGATCCCTAAAACTGGAGACACCTACCAGAAAACCACAACTCAGTGAGACCTCAGATCAAGTCAACAAATCATTCTGACAATATTCAGAGCTGGTTTGGAGGAAGGAGGTGTCACATTCAGGGCAAAGAACTGTGTATTTACAGTTTGAATAGACAGTCTTTGTGTTCTGTGACATGCTTCACGTCCTGTGCAAACTGTCTATGTTCCCGGTGTTTACTCTGACGGCACTGTGTGTATAAGCTTGGCTATGAGTGAAAGCGTGCATGACTTTGAAAGAGTTTTGAGTTCGAAAGCTATCATTTCTGCACCACAGTGAAAAAACCCCCACCCGCTTTCAATCAATGACATCTTTAACGGGGAGCGCAAGACAAAAGCAGGATGGGTGGCAAAGCAAACTTCCAGTGCAAAGTGAAATCCCAAACCTGTGGTGGACTGTACAACGTGTGTGTCAGATTTTTGGCACACTTTTGTTTCCCAGTGTTTTACTGCCAAAACTCTTACATGCAAGCAGAAGCAATGAACAGGCAACTGGAGTACATAGTTTGGTACAAAAAATAAAAAACAAAATAAACATGGCTTTATTTCTTTCAAGCTCCCGCAGTTTAAAGTGGAATTAAACAGACCTCTATTCCTGAAAGGGTCTTACTATACAGCAGGCAGCACAGTGGCTTAGTGGTTAGCACTGTTGCCTCACAGCTTACAAAACCTCTCAGTTGCAATCACAAAGTGTGTGTTAGACTCCTGCCCGTTCCTGCCCGCACCCATGAAACTCTGAGAATTTATGCCCACACAATAACAGAGGTGCAACAAATCGATCCCATCGGTCATGGGATGGATTCCCACCTGTGGCCTTTCTGTGTGGAGTTTGCATGTTTTCCCCGTGTTTGTGTGGGTTTCCTCTGGGTGCTCTGGCTTCCTCCCACATTTAAAAGACATGCAGGTTAGGTGGACTGGAGACTTTATAATTGTCCAGGTCTCCCTTGCAAATAAAACATCTTGATCTCAATGGGACTTACCTAGTTAAAAATAAAGGTTAAAAAAGTTTGGCATTTTTCTAATCAGAGTCATCAGGTTTTCATTGTTGTTGTGTCATGTGTTTCTGTGAATGAAACAATGCAGGTTCAACCCAACCTACAATCACAAACAGCCAAGGACCCCAGCCTCCTGATGCTGCACGCCAGGACAACTCAATGCAAGAAACTGATTTGGCTGTTAAACTGTTGGAACTGAAAAATTACAAGATATTTGGGGCATATCACCCATCCTTATAAAGGGCCACGTCTCTTTCAAACAATCCGAATGGTCAGTCTAATAGAGTATGTACCCAGGCCAACCCTATAACCGAGAAGGACAATTCACTGCATAGGGATTCTGACACCTGCACATGTCAGGATATTTCTCACATTGATTACAGACCCTGCAGTGGGTCTGTAATCAACCGTTTCTGCAGCGCGGCTTTGCTTTGAACCTTGAACCAATCGAAGCAGTGATTCGCAGATCAAAGCAGTGCTTCGATTAATTATTTACCATTAATTATTATACAGAAAACAAATGCACACAAACGTGCTTAGATGTGAACACATTCATTGTCATAAAAGAGTCAAACTGTAATTTATTTATTTATTTTTATTCATATATTAATAATAATAGCAACAACACCAATAATAGTAATAATAACTCATAGTAACTAATAATGCTACAATACAATTTTAGAGAAAGAGACAAAAAGAAGCTGATGAAACAAAACACAACAGAAAAGATAAAACCAACTAACAATGAAAATAAATAAATAAATACAGAAATAAATGTGTTTCCTGTGAACACTTAGTGGCTCTTACACCTCCACTTCATCCCTGTTTTATTTAAGTTTAATGACAATTTGTTTAGGTCAAACCATATTTTCAATGTGTTAATTTCTTCAGTGATTTTCTCCAGAACTATCTGCCAAACTAGAAAACTGCTGCATCCTAGTAAGAGCAGAATACTACTGGAATGAATTGGAATAAGGAAAGTTGTTTTTTTTCTCACTAAATAGATGCTGCACTCACTGCAGTTTATTGTCTGGAATAGTCCCAGATTGCATTTCAGAGCTTCTCAAATTCAAACATTTTCGTACGGGTGGTGTTGGGGGGTAATTTTGGGTTTCAGCTTTTTTTGTTTTTCACCACTTTCATCCCTGAATATGTCAATCGTGAGTCACTTTTGTGCGGATTAAAAGTCACTAACTGGGACTCCTGTCTTGTTGTGAGACGAGAATCGTCCTCCGTTCTGTTCACACAGCTCCAAACGCTGCACGGCTCTCTGCCGAGTCACGTTAGAACGATAGAGTCCAGTCAGAATTTATATCTTCAAAGTGAAATGCTGTTTGAATCAAATGACACCTCTTTCCAAATGTTGTAATACAAACAAACTGCAATTGATCAAAAATTTTTTTCCTCCCAAAATGAGACGTCCTGTGCTGACGTGCAGCAGCTGGCTGAGTTCAGCTCAGCAGTGTGGAGAGATATTTACGCCAAAATGTCTGAAAGGAAATGCTTTTGACAAAAACTACAGATTTTATTTATTTTTATTTATGTCCAGAGATCAAGGATCCAGTGACCAATTTAAAATGTTGTTGACATAAAAACCAATAAAGCCTACTTTCAGTACACAGAAAATTCACAAGAGGTATCAATGAGGGAATCAATAAGGAATCGGATCGATAAGCGGAATCGATAATGGCATCGATATCGATAAAATCTTATCGATACCCATCCTTAGTGGCCACACCTCCTGTCAGTTTAGGACACACACCAAAGCCACACTCGTGGGGCACTTAGACAAATTTCACTGCCAGCACAACAGTGATTGTCTGCTGACTGTTGTCGTGTTAACAGTGCAAATGGCCACACATTTTCTAAGTGCCAAACGAGCGGTGTTAGATGTTCGTGTGTGTCAGCTGGAATTTGGCCAACACCTGCCGCGAGAGGAATCGATGGGTTCGCACAGTGCACACTCTGTCTTTCAGCCGCTGGCGTACGCAAATAGATGTAGCAACAGTACAGGTGTACAAAGCAGCTACGATTTTACACGTCTTGCACACGATTCCTGCTTCATGCGCACTTTATGTGCAAATCGATCAAATTCGTACTATGTGTGAAGGGGCCCTAACCACTGTCACCTGTGTGCTTGCTCTAGGGGTTAGTAAGGTTAGACCTTACTTGTGTGATGCATCTTGAGGCAACTTTGTTGTGATTTGGTGCTACATAAATGAAATAAACTGAACTGAAGTGACATGTTGGGGCAGCGTTGTCACTGTTTCTGGGTCATCCTCTTCTTCATATAAATAAAATAAATTTAATTAAATTGAATTGGAATGCGAGGGTGTGTTTTACAGTGGGCTGAAATGAGAAGAGCATTTTCATCTCTCAAAGGTGCGGTTCTATATCTGATCAACTCTGTGAGTCTCATAAAGAAGCAATACAGATTATTGATCCCTGAGGGGAAATTTGTCCTCTCTGTGTAACCTATCGTAATTAAAACTTTGAAACAATGTACTCACTACTATCAATGGGCATCACCCAGAGACCAACTCACGGCCACAAAAATAACTAATCTGCACGATGTGAATGTGGGGAGAACATCCAAAATACAGGAAATGGGGACCTTATTGCTGTGAGGCAAAAATACAAACCACTGCACTGCACTGCTACATATTCAAGTATTTGTTTTCTCTATATTGCTCCAAACATATGACCTTATAGATGTAACAAATATCTAACAAATATCCAAGCGGCTCAACGTGTAACTACAATCCTAATTATTCACAGAGACTCTGACTTTTAACCTTTACTCCAGCAGGGCACGTTTGACTTTTCCTGTATAGAGGGCTGGCAATCAACCAAATTAGTCCGTGCCCTTTGTTGATCTTCGTTTTCATGCATCCCCTTGTTCCTTCTTGTAATCCACACTGTTTCCCAAAACAAGGAAACCTGGATCATGTCGGGCAAAAACAAACGGAAGCGCCGCTGCCGTGTTTTTTCCTTAAAACAGGAAGTTGCGGCAATGAACCCGTTTCACGTCTTGGTATTTGTTTTCCTCTGCGTGCCACACCGATGATTAATTGGCTTTGAGATTGTTTTATTGGAATGCCATTGTGGCTGGAACAAACTGCCCTGCACTTTGTTTTTAACGGCCCACCAAGACAAGAACAAATGGACTTCCTTTTCCTCAAACCCGCTGACCTGTCATTTCCAGGAATTTCATCCACTAAGACATGCTGAGAGAATGTTTAATGTCTTCCTTTACACATCTGTCATTTAAGAGAAAAGCCTTAATTTTGCTTCTCTATCAAAGATTTTACAAGCCAATCCTAATGTCAGGAGCTCCTTGAGGAGTTGTGTCAGGGCTCTCAGAAGCTCTCTGTTCTTACTGGTGTTCTTACAGAGCCATTAATTGCTAAATAGTTTCTCTTACATATGCAGTGGAGTTCTTGCAAAAAGTACTATGACAACACTGATTTATGTAACTGCTTTACCACCTGCTTCTGCTATTAAGTATGCAATAAATGTCCCAAAACCCGTCAAGTAAGGGTTTTCTTCTTCAAGTAATATCAAGAAGGAGGTGGGGCACCTCTGTAAATTTCTCCAGAGAGCTGAAATGAGCCGGCTTAATGTTCTCGAGGTACCACCGGAGAACACTCTGAGCCCGTTTATGACAGGTCAAATTGAATCCTCTCTCACTGCCCCACATGGATCAGATCTCTCCTCTACTACACCTTTTTTACTTCTTAAAAGGGATTCTATCCCTTTGCTGCCCCAACACACATCCTAATTAACCCATCCAATTACAGGCAGACTGGTAGACACAATCCAACCACTAGGAGCAGTGGGTAGCCACAGTCTGGTGCCCGGGGACCAACTCCAGATGTAGAGACACTGTCTTGGTCAAGGGCAGAGAAAGAGCAGACCCTAAATAAGCATGTTTTTGATTGTGGGAGGACACCAGTGCCTGGAGGAAACCCACACAGACAAAGGGACAACATGCAAACTCCACACAGAAAGGACCACGTAGGAAATGATCCCAGGACCTTCTTGCTGTGAGGGAACAGTGCTAACCAGTAAGCCACTGTGCCGCACCAGTGTGCAAGTGTGCTAAGGAACCAGAGTATGGGTTCTCATTTTGGTTACACTTAAATTTGTCCTAGTGCCATGGTGCTTGGTCCAGGGCTTGCCTATTTTGAATCACTTCAGTGTAATTTGGCACAACATCAAGCTCATTCAATTTTTTTACGCTGGGCTAATTTAGCATCAAACCATGCTTGGTAAATCTCTATAGTGTAAAAGAGGCTCAAGTTGTTCTTGTAGTGACAGAATGGTTTCTTAAGTTTTACACAGGATTGAAGCCCTTTTCCACAAGTCCTTAGCCCAGATACTACAGTGTATGAGAATCTATGACTCCCACTGGATGGGACACCAGTCCATTGTAGTGTACTTCCCCATCCAAGGCCAGTACCCATTTACAACAGGGCGGACTGGGACAAGCAGATGAAGTGTTTTGTCCAAGGACACAGACAGGTAATCAATCAATCAATCAATTTTTTTATATAGCGCCAAATCACAACAAACAGTTGCCCCAAGGCGCTTTATATTGTAAGGCAAGGCCATACAATAATTATGTAAAACCCCAACGGTCAAAACGACCCCCTGTGAGCAAGCACTTGGCTACAGTGGGAAGGAAAAACTCCCTTTTAACAGGAAGAAACCTCCAGCAGAACCAGGCTCAGGGAGGGGCAGTCTTCTGCTGGGACTGGTTGGGGCTGAGGGAGAGAACCAGGAAAAAGACATGCTGTGGAGGGGAGCAGAGATCAATCACTAATGATTAAATGCAGAGTGGTGCATACAGAGCAAAAAGAGAAAGAAACAGTGCATCATGGGAACCCCCCAGCAGTCTACGTCTATAGCAGCATAACTAAGGGATGGTTCAGGGTCACCTGATCCAGCCCTAACTATAAGCTTTAGCAAAAAGGAAAGTTTTAAGCCTAATCTTAAAAGTAGAGAGGGTGTCTGTCTCCCTGATCTGAATTGGGAGCTGGTTCCACAGGAGAGGAGCCTGAAAGCTGAAGGCTCTGCCTCCCATTCTACTCTTACAAACCCTAGGAACTACAAGTAAGCCTGCAGTCTGAGAGCGAAGCGCTCTATTGGGGTGATATGGTACTACGAGGTCCCTAAGATAAGATGGGACCTGATTATTCAAAACCTTATAAGTAAGAAGAAGAATTTTAAATTCTATTCTAGAATTAACAGGAAGCCAATGAAGAGAGGCCAATATGGGTGAGATATGCTCTCTTCTTCTAGTCCCCGTCAGTACTCTAGCTGCAGCATTTTGAATTAACTGAAGGCTTTTTAGGGAACTTTTAGGACAACCTGATAATAATGAATTACAATAGTCCAGCCTAGAGGAAATAAATGCATGAATTAGTTTTTCAGCATCACTCTGAGACAAGACCTTTCTGATTTTAGAGATATTGCGTAAATGCAAAAAAGCAGTCCTACATATTTGTTTAATATGCGCTTTGAATGACATATCCTGATCAAAAATGACTCCAAGATTTCTCACAGTATTACTAGAGGTCAGGGTAATGCCATCCACAGTAAGGATCTGGTTAGACACCATGTTTCTAAGATTTGTGGGGCCAAGTACAATAACTTCAGTTTTATCTGAGTTTAAAAGCAGGAAATTAGAGGTCATCCATGTCTTTATGTCTGTAAGACAATCCTGCAGTTTAGCTAATTGGTGTGTGCCCTCTGGCTTCATGGATAGATAAAGCTGGGTATCATCTGCGTAACAATGAAAATTTAAGCAATACCGTCTAATAATACTGCCTAAGGGAAGCATGTATAAAGTGAATAAAATTGGTCCTAGCACAGAACCTTGTGGAACTCCATAATTAACTTTAGTCTGTGAAGAAGATTCCCCATTTACATGAACAAATTGTAATCTATTAGACAAATATGATTCAAACCACCGCAGCGCAGTGCCTTTAATACCTATGGCATGCTCTAATCTCTGTAATAAAATTTTATGGTCAACAGTATCAAAAGCAGCACTGAGGTCTAACAGAACAAGCACAGAGATTAGTCCACTGTCCGAGGCCATAAGAAGATCATTTGTAACCTTCACTAATGCTGTTTCTGTACTATGATGAATTCTAAAACCTGACTGAAACTCTTCAAATAGACCATTCCTCTGCAGATGATCAGTTAGCTGTTTTACAACTACCCTTTCAAGAATTTTTGAGAGAAAAGGAAGGTTGGAGATTGGCCTATAATTAGCTAAGATAGCTGGGTCAAGTGATGGCTTTTTAAGTAATGGTTTAATTACTGCCACCTTAAAAGCCTGTGGTACATAGCCAACTAACAAAGATAGATTGATCATATTTAAGATCGAAGCATTAAATAATGGTAGGGCTTCCTTGAGCAGCCTGGCAGGAATGGGGTCTAATAAACATGTTGATGGTTTGGATGAAGTAACTAATGAAAATAACTCAGACAGAACAATCGGAGAGAAAGAGTCTAACCAAATACAGGCATCACTGAAAGCAGCCAAAGATAACGATACGTCTTTGGGATGGTTATGAGTAATTTTTTCTCTAATAGTTAAACTTTTGTTAGCAAAGAAAGTCATGAAGTCATTACTAGTTAAAGTTAATGGAATACTCAGCTCAATAGAGCTCTGACTCTTTGTCAGCCTGGCTACAGTGCTGAAAAGAAACCTGGGGTTGTTCTTATTTTCTTCAATTAGTGATGAGTAGAAAGATGTCCTAGCTTTACGGAGGGCTTTTTTATAGAGCAACAGACTCTTTTTCCAGGCTAAGTGAAGATCTTCTAAATTAGTGAGACGCCATTTCCTCTCCAACTTACGGGTTATCTGCTTTAAGCTACGAGTTTGTGAGTTATACCACGGAGTCAGGCACTTCTGATTTAAAGCTCTCTTTTTTAGAGGAGCTACAGCATCCAAAGTTGTCTTCAATGAGGATGTAAAACTATTGACGAGATACTCTATCTCACTTACAGAGTTTAGGTAGCTACTCTGCACTGTGTTGGTATATGGCATTAGAGAACATAAAGAAGGAATCAGGAAATAATGTGAACCCAAGTCCACATATGGTCAGTCCAAATCTAATTCCACTGAGCTACCCGCTCTGTGGAATGAAGGCTACTCTGGGTGAAACCTGAGAAGACCTTAGAAATAACAATTCCTGCAAATCACTGAAAATCAGCGATAAGAACTTTTACTCAAACTGTCAGAAATCAAAGGGAGAAAAAAAAAACTAAAATATTGAAAATGGGAGGTGATTATGCTTGATTTTTTTTTATGTGTCATGGAAATTATAAAATATTAATACTGGTTTACAAGTCAGTAACAGGTTCTGGTTTCACTGATACTGACTCACATGGATTCTGCTTCACAGGCAACGACTCCCATTGGTGAAGTGAAACGAGAGATAAATGTGTTTACTCAAACTGAGAAAAAGGCATCGATCTTGAACTCGTAAAAAATCCACTTTAGAGTTGAGAAACAGATTAGTGTGAAAGTACACTGGGTGATCTCAAGTAACTTCAACATCTAAAGCTCAACTCTAACATTATTATGGAATACATTTTGTAAGATCTGATGCTGATGTTTATGTGCGCGAGGACGGTCGTGCCCTTATCGCTCTCTCCTCTGTCACTTCTCACCAATGTCAGTGCCCTGCCTGCCTATGTTCCTGCCATGTGTCCCCCGCCCCGGTGCTTCTGTCACCACGGACCCCTCTGATCCGTGACAAGCCTGTAGGAGGCTTTGTTCATCTGTTTCCCAGCATGCCAGTGTGCATGAGGTGTAGTGTAATAGTGATGGTTGTTGTTGTTGTTGATGATGATGATAGTCTTACCCTTAATGCCCAATGCCAATCTCCTGCAGCCACCTTGGCACTGGAACCCAGGATGTAACCCAAGCCACTGCAGAGGGATAGAGAGAGAGAGTAATAATTAGCACACTGCCACAGCCCTGTGATTTGCTTCTACCCTTGACTGTTCATATCCAGATGCTGCAAGGAAAGATCTGCTTCTTGGTTGAGTGGAAACACCTGAGCCCTTGTTTATTTGTTATGTCCTGAAGCCAGATGTAACAAATATGAAGGCTTGTTTGGAAATTTGTTTCCAGATCTTTTGCATACATTTGCATAGATTTTGAAAGAACTTTGCATGAAGCAAGACCAGCCTACTGCCGATCATGCACACGGCCAAGGTGTACTGGAGTGGCTTCACCAACAGATAATGACAGTGAAGAGGAATTTTGGGTGCTAGTGACTCAACCTCTTGAAAGCAACCACCTATCTTCTCTAAGTCATGCAACTACAGTACCCTCCAAAAGTATTGGGCCGCTTGGTATTTCACATATTAATTTGTTTATGGCAGGGATGGGCAATTAATTTTTACAAGGGGCCACATAGGGAACCTGAATTATGTCCGAGGGCCACACCATCGATAACTTGACTGTCTCCCATTACAAATTTTACAAAAAAATTACCTATTTAATAGCTTTTATAGGTAATTTTTATTAGTGTAATAATATGTAAATATTTAAATATACCTAAATAAACCTGGTTTATGGCATTTCAAATACAAAAAGTAAATCAGGCTTCTCAGTATAAACATTTCTAAAATCATCTTCCTTAAATTCAAACTGAAAGTAAATCTCTACAACTTAATATAAACTAATTTAAAATATAAAAGCCAAGATGATGGGTTGCATAAGTAATGGAACGCTTTGGTATAATACCTGTAAATAATCAGTTTTACTGCCAGTTTTCTTAATACAAGTCAGGGGATGGATACATGAACATTTCCAAGTCACTGAATATGTTTTGAACTTTATTTACATCAGTTATGAAGAAATAAAAACAGTACAACACTCTATGGTAAATCTGTGTGGATTAGACAATTCTCAAAAACTGAGTGACTGTGCAAGAAGAAGAGTGAGGAAAGCCACCAAGACACCCAGACAACCCAGAAGAAGTTCTAAGCCTTTGTGGCTGTAATTGGAGAACTTGTGCATAGTGCATGTTTTGCATTTTGTATCACTAGTTATACAGCTTCAAGATGAAGTGGTATAGAGGAGGATTTTCTTAAAATGAAAACCTGAAAGTTCAGCTACAATTTGCCAGAAAGTACATCTGAGATGTAAGCCTAGATTTGATGTTTTGGTGAAATAAAATTTGTGTATTATGACATCCAAAGAGTTCAAATTTGATCTCATCTGACCAGATTATATTCTCTCTCTAGGCAGTTGAGAGCATTACTTATTGTTTTTTTTAAAACAATTGTGCCTGCTAATTCCAGGTCATTCTGAAGCTCTGCACAAGTGGTCCTTGACTCTTGGACAACTTTTCTGATAATTCTTTTCACTCCTCTCTAAGAAATCGTGTGAGGAGCACCTGGTCATGGGAAGTTTATGGTGAAATCATGTTCTTTCCACTTCCAGATTATGGCTTCAATAGTGCTCACTGGAACATTCAGAAGTTTAGAAATCCTTCTGTGACCAATGCCATCAGTATGTTTTGCAACAATAAGGTTGTGAAGATCTTGAGAGAGCTCTTTGCTTTTACCCATCATGAGATGTTTCTTTTGTGAAATCTTGGTAATGAGACACCTTTTTATATCAGTTGGGACTGAACCAGCTGATATTAATTTGCACTGACAAGGGTCAGGAATGCTTTCTAATTACTGATAGATTTCAGCTGGTATCTTGTGTTTCATGCATTTTTGCACCTCTCATACTTTAGGTGTTCAATACTTTTCCCTGTGTCATTTCACATTATTGCACATAATTTATGGACATCCATGGTTTAATTTCTTTGTATGTGTAGATTACTTGGGTTGTTACCGACATCTGGTGAAAATGCCATGTCAATAGCACCTGTGGAAATACATTTACTGAGAAAAAAAGGTGATGTGTTCAATACTTATTTTACTGCTGTACATCCTATTTAAAATGGTGTTAAAGCTATGTTGAGTCCTTGGCTCCTTGACACAAAATAGTTACGATGGTGTGACTGATCAAATCAGTGGTAATAATTTTACTACCTAGTGTATTTTTGGATGTGTGATTTGTGCCTGAAGAGGCAAAGCAGACTCAAGGCAGAGGTGCAAAGCTGACCATGAGCCCGATCACACTTTAGCACATTGCCTGACCGAGGGCTACATGTTGTGGCAGTGTAATTGAATTCCACTGCTTTTTAATGGGTGTTTTTGTGTCATAGTGAAGAAAAACAAACAGGCAGTGAAATGCTTTGAGGGAAATGTTGCTACATCAGATCAGATGTAATAAAAGGACCTCTATACTGTGCTATGATTGCACTGTTAGATACGGCTGGCTTTAAATATTAGTTTGAAACTAATATTTAAACTAACAAAACTAAAATTGGTTGCATAATTTAGATTAAGGACAAACTATATTATTTTGTAAGTTGGATAGACCAATGGATAGACAAATGGTCAGTGTCTTCAACAAAATGACTTTTATATGTCAAACAAACTTGCTGATTTTGCAGATATTTGAGCCTGTTTGTCTCCACATACAATTTTCATTTAACCAGTAGTTTGTAGCTAATTGGACATCATAAAAGGTTCTGATCAGTAACATCAAAAAAAAGGTGACGTGGAATGTTTGCTTGCCTCTACTGGTGGTTGGCTCTCACTGCGGTATTGTATCACTTCCTGTTCCGGAGCACAGCGGTGTTTTTCTGTATCTGTTAGCTGTTTAATCTGCGCAGTTAGATTGATCTAGTTATCTAGATTACGATTTGTTTCCCAGTGTAATCTTTACGTGCCTTAACTAAAGCACTCCTTCTGCTGAATCACCTCTAAATTATTTATACATTATTCACTTTACGTGTTTTTAGGAATCCGCTAGCTTAGCGCAGCTACTAGCTCTTAGCCGATTTAGCATGGTGGCTTCTCCTGTCTCTCCCGCACTTTTCTGCTCTGGGTGTGAAATGTTTAATTATTCCTCGGCCTCCTTTAGCAGTAACGGTACTTGTAATAAGTGTAGCTTATTCGTAGCTTTGGAGGCCAGGCTGGGCGAATTGGAGACTCGGCTCCGCACCGTGGAAAATTCTACAGCTAGCCAGGCCCCTGTAGTCGGTGCGGACCAAGGTAGCTTAGCCGCCGTTAGTTACCCCCTGGCAGATCCCGAGCAGCCGGGAAAGCAGGCCGACTGGGTGACTGTGAGGAGGAAGCGTAGCCCTAAACAGAAGCCCCGTGTACACCGCCAACCCGTTCACATCTCTAACCGTTTTTCCCCACTCGACGACACACCCGCCGAGGATCAAACTCTGGTTATTGGCGACTCTGTTTTGCGAAATGTGAAGTTAGCGACACCAGCAACCATAGTCAATTGTCTTCCGGGGGCCAGAGCAGGCGACATTGAAGGAAATTTGAAACTGCTGGCTAAGGCTAAGCGTAAATTTGGTAAGATTGTAATTCACGTCGGCAGTAATGACACCCGGTTACGCCAATCGGAGGTCACTAAAATTAACATTAAATCGGTGTGTAACTTTGCAAAAACAATGTCGGACTCTGTAGTTTTCTCTGGGCCCCTCCCCAATCGGACCGGGAGTGACATGTTTAGCCGCATGTTCTCCTTGAATTGCTGGCTGTCTGAGTGGTGTCCAAAAAATGAGGTGGGCTTCATAGATAATTGGCAAAGCTTCTGGGGAAAACCTGGTCTTGTTAGGAGAGACGGCATCCATCCCACTTTGGATGGAGCAGCTCTCATTTCTAGAAATCTGGCCAATTTTCTTAAATCCTCCAAACCGTGACTATCCAGGGTTGGGACCAGGAAGCAGAGTTGTAGTCTTACACACCTCTCTGCAGCTTCTCTCCCCCTGCCATCCCCTCATTACCCCATCCCTGTAGAGATGGTGCCTGCTCCCAGACTACCAATAACCAGCAAAAATCTATTTAAGCATAAAAATTCAAAAAGAAAAAATAATATAGCACCTTCAACTGCACCACAGACTAAAACAGTTAAATGTGGTCTATTAAACATTACGTCTCTCTCTTCTAAGTCCCTGTTGGTAAATGATATAATAATTGATCAACATATTGATTTATTCTGCCTTACAGAAACCTGGTTACAGCAGGATGAATATGTTAGTTTAAATGAGTCAACACCCCCGAGTCACACTAACTGTCAGAATGCTCGTAGCACGGGCCGGGGTGGAGGATTAGCAGCAATCTTCCATTCCAGCTTATTAATTAATCAAAAACCCAGACAGAGCTTTAATTCATTTGAAAGCTTGACTCTTAGTCTTGTCCATCCAAATTGGAAGTCCCAAAAACCAGTTTTATTTGTTATTATCTATCGTCCACCTGGTCGTTACTGTGAGTTTCTCTGTGAATTTTCAGACCTTTTGTCTGACTTAGTGCTTAGCTCAGATAAGATAATTATAGTGGGCGATTTTAACATCCACACAGATGCTGAGAATGACAGCCTCAACACTGCATTTAATCTATTATTAGACTCTATTGGCTTTGCTCAAAAAGTAAATGAGTCCACCCACCACTTTAATCATATCTTAGATCTTGTTCTGACTTATGGTATGGAAATTAAAGACTTAACAGTATTCCCTGAAAACTCCCTTCTGTCTGATCATTTCTTAACATTTACATTTACTCTGATGGACTACCCAGCAGTGGGGAATAAGTTTCATTACACTAGAAGTCTTTCAGAAAGCGCTGTAACTAGGTTTAAGGATATGATTCCTTCTTTATGTTCTCTAATGCCATATACCAACACAGTGCAGAGTAGCTACCTAAACTCTGTAAGTGAGATAGAGTATCTTGTCAATAGTTTTACATCCTCATTGAAGACAACTTTGGATGCTGTAGCTCCTCTAAAAAAGAGAGCTTTAAATCAGAAGTGCCTGACTCCGTGGTATAACTCACAAACTCGTAGCTTAAAGCAGATAACCCGTAAGTTGGAGAGGAAATGGCGTCTCACTAATTTAGAAGATCTTCACTTAGCCTGGAAAAAGAGTCTGTTGCTCTATAAAAAAGCCCTCCGTAAAGCTAGGACATCTTTCTACTCATCACTAATTGAAGAAAATAAGAACAACCCCAGGTTTCTTTTCAGCACTGTAGCCAGGCTGACAAAGAGTCAGAGCTCTATTGAGCTGAGTATTCCATTAACTTTAACTAGTAATGACTTCATGACTTTCTTTGCTAACAAAATTTTAACTATTAGAGCAAAAATTACTCATAACCATCCCAAAGACGTATCATTATCTTTGGCTGCTTTCAGTGATGCCGGTATTTGGTTAGACTCTTTCTCTCCGATTGTTCTGTCTGAGTTATTTTCATTAGTTACTTCATCCAAACCATCAACATGTTTATTAGACCCCATTCCTACCAGGCTGCTCAAGGAAGCCCTACCATTATTTAATGCTTCGATCTTAAATATGATCAATCTATCTTTGTTAGTTGGCTATGTACCACAGGCTTTTAAGGTGGCAGTAATTAAACCATTACTTAAAAAGCCATCACTTGACCCAGCTATCTTAGCTAATTATAGGCCAATCTCCAACCTTCCTTTTCTCTCAAAAATTCTTGAAAGGGTAGTTGTAAAACAGCTAACTGATCATGTGCAGAGGAATGGTCTATTTGAAGAGTTTCAGTCAGGTTTTAGAATTCATCATAGTACAGAAACAGCATTAGTGAAGGTTACAAATGATCTTCTTATGGCCTCGGACAGTGGACTCATCTCTGTGCTTGTTCTGTTAGACCTCAGTGCTGCTTTTGATACTGTTGACCATAAAATTTTATTACAGAGATTAGAGCATGCCATAGGTATTAAAGGCACTGCGCTGCGGTGGTTTGAATCATATTTGTCTAATAGATTACAATTTGTTCATGTAAATGGGGAATCTTCACAGACTAAAGTTAATTATGGAGTTCCACAAGGTTCTGTGCTAGGACCAATTTTATTCACTTTATACATGCTTCCCTTAGGCAGTATTATTAGACGGTATTGCTTAAATTTTCATTGTTACGCAGATGATACCCAGCTTTATCTATCCATGAAGCCAGAGGACACACACCAATTAGCTAAACTGCAGGATTGTCTTACAGACATAAAGACATGGATGACCTCTAATTTCCTGCTTTTAAACTCAGATAAAACTGAAGTTATTGTACTTGGCCCCACAAATCTTAGAAACATGGTGTCTAACCAGATCCTTACTCTGGATGGCATTACCCTGACCTCTAGTAATACTGTGAGAAATCTTGGAGTCATTTTTGATCAGGATATGTCATTCAAAGCGCATATTAAACAAATATGTAGGGCTGCTTTTTTGCATTTACGCAATATCTCTAAAATCAGAAAGGTCTTGTCTCAGAGTGATGCTGAAAAACTAATTCCTGCATTTATTTCCTCTAGGCTGGACTATTGTAATTCATTATTATCAGGTTGTCCTAAAAGTTCCCTAAAAAGCCTTCAGTTAATTCAAAATGCTGCAGCTAGAGTACTGACGGGGACTAGAAGGAGAGAGCATATCTCACCCATATTGGCCTCTCTTCATTGGCTTCCTGTTAATTCTAGAATAGAATTTAAAATTCTTCTTCTTACTTATAAGGTTTTGAATAATCAGGTCCCATCTTATCTTAGGGACCTCGTAGTACCATATCACCCCAATAGAGCGCTTCGCTCTCAGACTGCAGGCTTACTTTCAGGCTCCTCTCCTGTGGAACCAGCTCCCAATTCAGATCAGGGAGACAGACACCCTCTCTACTTTTAAGATTAGGCTTAAAACTTTCCTTTTTGCTAAAGCTTATAGTTAGGGCTGGATCAGGTGACCCTGAACCATCCCTTAGTTATGCTGCTATAGATGTAGACTGCTGGGGGGTTCCCATGATGCACTGTGTTTCTTTCTCTTTTTGCTCTGTATGCACCACTCTGCATTTAATCATTACTGATTGATCTCTGCTCCCCTCCACAGCATGTCTTTTTCCTGGTTCTCTCCCTCAGCCCCAACCAGTCCCAGCAGAAGACTGCCCCTCCCTGAGCCTGGTTCTGCTGGAGGTTTCTTCCTGTTAAAAGGGAGTTTTTCCTTCCCACTGTAGCCAAGTGCTTGCTCACAGGGGGTCGTTTTGACCGTTGGGGTTTTACATAATTATTGTATGGCCTTGCCTTACAATATAAAGCGCCTTGGGGCAACTGTTTGTTGTGATTTGGCGCTATATAAAGAAATTGATTGATTGATCAAAAGGCTAAAGAGGTGAAATATGTCAGTTTTATTTACGTACTAAAGGAAAGGGGGGAAACAGGCTATAATTGTGCATCCAAGTAGCTGATTAGTCCTCCAAAAATAACACTGCAGTATAACGGGCTCAGACAGCATATAATATTTCCAGACAGTGACTAACAGCTAATCTTATCAGAGTCCACCAGGGAGTGTTTGGAAAATTCACCACCAACAATGAAACTAGAGCATGAAAATTAAAGTCGCTTCAAACACCGGCGGCGCAAACAACCTGGCCGGCGAGACCAAATTCAAAGGTTAAA
The DNA here is from genome assembly GCF_902500255.1 of Thalassophryne amazonica. NCBI lineage: Eukaryota > Metazoa > Chordata > Actinopteri > Batrachoidiformes > Batrachoididae > Thalassophryne > Thalassophryne amazonica. The sequence continues at coordinate 113,434,405 of NC_047111.1, read as the reverse complement.
AAAACCTGCGCGGGGGAATCAGTTTCCGGTCAACACTGTCTAATTCCTGAGGTCATTTCCTGGAAACAGTCAGAACGACGTCTGTGAAGACAAATGGGAGAGACTGAAGAATGCTTGAGTGCATTTTACTCAGGGCTACGTTTTCCCCGTCTATTGTCTATTGTTGACTGTGAGCCAAACAAAACCATCCAAAAGGACGTTTTGTCTTTTCTTGACCCCAATTTCTTGAGCTGTCTGCAATCCAGGGCTTCAAAGCAGATTATTTTTTCCCCTCAATCAGTTTGTTTTGAGCAGAATCTGTTTTAACACTAGTGGGTTTTTGGTTCCATTGTAAAATGATCACTCCCAACCTGGTTAGAACCAAAAAGATACCTGTTAATACCACAGCCATGTGAGGCTGTGTGACAAAAATATGCATCTTTTGGATGAACGCCTGTTGATATCGGCTGAATTTGACTCTCCTCTGTGTTTGGTCATTACCAATAATGTAAATAAGTAAAAAAAAGAAAAAAAAGAAAGAAATTAAAATACACATAAATTAAAAACAGCAGAAACATAGAACTAGATAAAAGCCAGTCTATACAAATGGGTCTTGAGCTTTACTTTAAATGTTTTGACAGAGTCCACAGAGTGTCAGTCCAAAGGCAGTGCATTCAACAATTTAGGTGCCACAACCTCAAATGCACAGTCTCCCCTAGTCTTCAGCTGTGACCTAGGCACAACCAACAGGCCTCGGTCCGAAGACCTCAGAGACCTGCTTTTAACATACAGATATAAAAGTTCAGTGAAGTAAGGTGGCATGTGACCCTGCACCACAATTTTACATTGCAGTCTGAAATGGATGGGGAGCCAATGCAAGGTGGACAAAATCAGTGTTACATGGGACCTCTTTGGTGACCCTGTAAGAAGCCTTGCAGCCACATTCTGGACCATTTGTAAGTGTTCCTTTCTCTAACTCATATCTGGACACAATGCTGCTCAGACAGGCAACACTGCGCAAATGAAAGAAACAGGACTGTACCAGGTGGGTAACATATGCGTGAAAGTTGAGAGAATGATCAAACGTAACACCCAAGTTTGTAACTGCTGAGTGAGCAAAAGGGGCCAGCGAGCCAAGGTTCCCAACCACAGAGGGAACAAAGTCATCAGGGGCACAAACAAGGACCTCAGGTTTTGCTGTATTAAGGGACAATTAGCCATCATCCAGCCCCCAATAACCTCAACATAGTTCTGAAGAACAGATACAGTTGTATGTAAAACTTTGGGCACCCCTGATGATTTCCATGATTTTCCTTTATAAATCATTGGTTGATTAGATAAGCAATTTCAGTTAAATATATCATATAGCAGACAAACAGTGATATTTGAGAAGAGAAATGAAGTTAATAGGATTTACAGAAAGTGTGCAATAATTATTTAAACAAAATTAGGCAGGTGCATAAATTTAAATCAATATTTAGTAGATCCTCCTTTTGCAGAAATAACAGCCTCTAAATGCTTCCTATAGCTTCCAGTGAGAGTTTGGATTCTGTTTGAAGGTATTTTGGACCATTCTTCTTTACAAAATATCTTAGGTTTGTTGGTTTACAAGCATGGACAGCCCGCTTAAAATCACACCACAGATTTTCAATAATATTCAGGTCTGGGGACTGAGATGACCATTCCAGAACATGTAGTTGTTCCTCTGCATGAATGCCTTAGTACATTTTGAACAGTGTTTAGGATCCTTGTCTTGTTGAAAGATCCAGCCCCCGCGCAACTTCAACTTTGTCACTTAACCATGAACATTGTTTTCAAGAATCTGCTGATATTGACTGGAATCCATGTGACCCTCAACTTTAACAAGATTCCCAGTACCTGCACTGGCCACACAGCCCCACAGCGTGATGGAACCACCTCCAAAGGTAGCAAGTGTTTTTCTTGGAATGCTGTGTTCTTTTTCAGTCATGCATACCACCCCTTGTGATGTCCAAATAACTCAATTTTACTTTCATCAGTCCACAGCACCTTATTCCAAAATGAAGCTGGCTTGTCCAAATGTGCTTCAGCATACATCAAGGGACTCTGTTTGTGGCATGTATGTAGAAAAGGCTTCCTCTGCATTACAGCATCATACAGCATCTCTTTGTGCAAAGTGCACTGTATAATTGAACAATGCACAGAGATACTATCTGCAGCAAGATCATGTTGCTATGACTGTTCTCACCATCTTTTGCTTCACCTTATCTGAGATTTTTCTTGGCCTGCCACTTCGGGCGTTAACTAGTACTGTGCCCGTGGTCTTCCATTTCCTCACTATGTTCCTCACAGTGGAAACTGACAGCTGAAATCTCTGCGATAGCTTTTTGTATCCTTTCCTTGAACCATGATGTTGAACCATCTTTGCTTTCAGGTCATTTGAGAGTTGTTTAGAGGCTCCCATGTTGCCACTCATTAGAAGAGATGCAAAGAGGGGAAACATTTGCAAATGGCCACCTTAAATACCCTTTCCAATTATTGGATTCACCTGTGTAAGGGGGTCAAGGGTCAGTGAGCTTACCAAACCAATTTTTTGGTCCAATAATTAGTGCTAAATGTATCCAAATCAATAAAATGACAAGGGTGCCCAAATGTATGCACCTGTCCAATTTTGTTTTAGTAATTATTGCACACTTTCTGTAAATACTAGAAACTTCATTTCACTTCTCAAATATCAGTGTGCTCGTCTGCTATATGATATATATAACTGACATTTCTGATCCAGACAACCAATGAGTTATAAAGGAAAATCATGAAAATTATCAGGGGTACCCAAACTGTTGCATACAACTGTACCCTTGTAAGCTTTTGAGAAGTAAGTGAAATATACAACCGGATGTCATCCACGTAACAGTGGTATGAGACATCCTTAAAAGAAAAGACATGACTAAGTGGGAGTAAATATAGAGAAAATAAAGTAGGCCCCAGAACAGAGCCTTGAGGCACACCACAGAAATTTCTCAGTAGCAAGTAGTGAAACTCCTGTTGGAAAGGTAAGATAAAAACCAGTCCAGGACAGGCCCAGAGATGTCCACCTAAGTCCCTAGTCTCTTGTTTAAAACACCATGATTGATTGTGTCAAAAGCTGCAGAGACATTGAAACAAACAAGTACAGAATATTCACCTGCATCTCTACACATTAAAATATCATTTGATTTGAAACTCTGAGAAGGACAGTTTCCATAGAGTGCAAGTGACGGAACCCAGATTTGTATGTATCACGGATGTTATGTTCAGCAAAAACCTCATTAAGCTGTTTGGCCACCACTTCTTCTAAAACTTTGGAAATAAAAGAACTTTGAAATAGGTCTAGCATTTTGGACGAGCGAAGGGTCAGCATGAGGCTTTTTAAGAGATGGTGGATAGCTGCCTCTTTGAAACACTGAGGGACACAGACAGAAAACAGTGATCTGTTTATTATCAATAAAACAGCCAGGCCAATAGAATGGATGACCTTTTTTTTGAGGTGGGGACGATATCAAGTGAGCAGGAGGGAAGTTTCATCCTGTCAACCAGAATGGTGAACTCCTTCAGTGATACAGGTGTAAAACTATCCAGAACTGATGGCTGGGTAAGATATGGGACAGGAGAAGAAAGGGAGGGGTTGATGTTTGCCCTGATATCATAAATTTTACTGATAAAAAAGAACAAAACAATTGTCAGAGTCTTCATTTGACTGAATGATTGCAGCAGAAGATGCAGCTGTAACAATGTCTCTGATTGTATCAAACAAAATTTTTGGATTCCATCAGCTGCTTGAAAATGAAAGGGCCAATTACGAAGAAAAGAGAATGGTGCCAAACTCTAATGCTTCCAACAATTTTGCACATGTACATTGTTGCATAGAGGTACGTTGCATTATGGGTAATGACAAAACACCACATAGTGACTTTTAGAACAGCCAATAGTGACTTTCCTTACTGAGGAGTTGGCAAAAGTGGCGGGGGGTGACCTCCACCACTGTCGCCACTACTCACTAAGGAAAGTTGCTATTGGCTGTCCTAAAAGTCACTAGAAGTCGCTCAATGATGTCATCGCCTAATTTGCATAATTAGCCATGTGCATGTAACTGTTATTGACGCTGTAAGAAAGACGAATAATACCATGGGAGGGACAAAAAGTGAGTAAAAAACCACCCTAAATATGTTTAAAACTACAAATGGACTTTCTTCTGTTGATTCTTCGTCTTGGAACCGACAAAAGTGACCCAAAAGAAGCACTCTAGTGGAGTTACTTGGGGTTTGTATTTTTGTTTTTTTTTTTGTTTTAATTTTTCTAACTTTAGTTTTCTTAACAGATGTATTTAATGCAGTGCATTTATTTTTGACAAAAAAAAAAAAAAAATTCTGCCCGGAATTGACGTGGCACACAGACAGTTGGGACATTTATTTATTATTTTGCTGCTCTGTTTTAATTTTGCGTGTCAGTGATAAAACACAGCACTTGGACTAAAAAAAATGGTTTGTGAATAGAATTTTAAGTGGCGAATAAAAACATGCACAGTTGCAAAGATGGAGGCGGAGCCAGCCTGTCTTGCATCTGTGTGAGCCAATCAGAAGCACTCATGAAGGAGCTCTCAGCCAATGAAATGGTATAACTTGATGCTGGTTGTCTGCCTCCTTTTCCATGCACACCATAGAGTTAGCTAGAAAAGGCCTTTCTATAATATAACTCCATGGTGCGAGCGGAGGAGGAGGCTGGTCTCCTGGGAGTGCTTTGGGATGGGGGAGAAATTATTGAGGAGGAAAATACTCAGGAGAAATACACATCAGAGTCTCCAAACATCTCCAAAACCACCAGGAAAAGTCACAAGCTATTCGTTTTTTGAAAAAAAAAAAGTCGCTAGAGGAGTCTGAATAGGGCAGCGCAGTCTCGTATGAACCCCTACGTGATATCGCAGGATTTGACCACATCTGGGGACAGCCGTCACGAACATGGCAGAGAATCCCCGGGCGGAGTGTGGGAGTTTCAGCACAAACCATTCAGCTCGGCTCGGTAAACTTAAACGCATACTTGCTGTCACCTAGCAGACCTGCCGGTTTAAGATATGCTGGTTTAAAATGGTTTCCACTGAAACCCTCATCCTCCAAATGGTTTGTGCTGACACTCCCACACTCCGCCCGTGGATTAGTCTCTTCCCACAAACAGCATAAATTCTAATGGGAAAATGATGTACTGTTTTGTTTTCTGCTGCAATCACCAAGGCAGTCGCAAAAAGTACAGGTTTTTTCGGTTCTCAGTGGAGAAGGGAAGACAAAGCGAGTGGGAGATGTGTCGGTAAGTGTTAGCCTACACAGCTAACCAGAGTAGCTGGATTCTCTTGCCTGTAAAACCATCTCGACACATTTGAGCTCCGGGTCATAAACTGCAACACATGTCCACGTTCCATCGTATCGTCACTTTTTCTTTGTATTTTCACTTTGCTTGGGTGTAATTTGCCCAAAAACCCAGAGAAAGTGCCATGTTTCTGTCCCTGGAAGTAGAGGAATTACATCATGTGCGTCATATTTTACACCTTTAGCGTCCGCCCTCAAACAAGACTGTGCTGCCCAATAGTTGCTAAATTTAGCGACAAAGTCAGTAAGTTGGCAACGCTGATCTCCACACCAAGTTATTGCAAGAAGAACATATTTAAATTTGTAATAAAAGACAAAAAAAACATTAACTGGTTACTACTGTACATTCCTAATAGTTTTCAAAAGTGGCTCAAAAAAAAAAAAAAAAAGCTAATCATACATAGGCTATCAGCCTTGCTGGCATCTTTTAGTCAAAAAAAAATTGTAGGTATTCTTTAATTTTTTTACTTTAAACATGAATGTTGGCATTGTAGATCATGTCTGGGATTTTTCATGCAGGCACATGTAAAGTACACATTTTGTTTTCATGTGAATTATAAGGAGTTGTTGTTAATTCTTGTTACTAATTGTACAGTCCTGTGGCCACTAAAGATAATGTTACTGATTTATAGTTGCTACTTCACATATAATAATATATAAGTCGCACCTGTCAAAAAAATGCCCCTCGAAGAGCAAAAAAACATATATAAGTCGCACCGGAGTATAAGTCACAGGGTGTCCCAAACTAGCAAAAAAAAAAAAAAAAAGTGATTTGTGGTGTTTTGTGAACCCACCTATGTAAGGCACATCTGAGTGTTGTACTCCTTAAATACACCACTTGACAGCGCTGGACTTTAGGTGTGATTTTTGATGATAAGGCACAAATGTTTTCCGGTAACTGTTGATATCAATGCAACAGGTCTTTGTCCAACCAGACCTTATTTTAAGACCAACATGCGCAAGTGACACTGTGATCTCGAGGGTGCAGGGCAAAAAAATACAATTGTGTCTGGTGGAAACTAGCAATGACACCTGTCATGGAGCCCTTTGCCGTCAATTTTTGCTTGGCTGAATTGAGTTTTGGCCTCTTACCTTCCCAGAGGAATAGCTAGGTAGAAGAAGGAGAGCATCATGGTACGGCTGTTATTAGTGAACAAGTCTCCGATGATGGTGGGAGATATGGAAGAGTAGCTGGACTCCCCGATGCCCACCAGTCCTCTGGAGAGGACAAACAGCCAGTAGTGCTGTAGACACAGAAGAAGAAACAAAGGTCATTATTTTTTAAACTTACTGGAGCAGAACGTTTTCTTCTTCACCACATTTTCATTAGAACATAAAACCAACTCATCATCAAGGCTAAAAATCAATTTAATGTCATTTCAATCAGAAATACAAAGTGTGTACATAACAGAGTAACAGGCAACCTCATGTAAATTCAGCACTAAGTTCAAAGGTCGCTTGAGGGGTTGAAGATCCTTTCTCAAAATAACCATCAAACTAGACAATCAGGGAAAAAAAACTAGTGTTAGCCTAGATGGATCTGAGTCTTGGCTTTTTGTTTTTTGTTTGTTTATTTGTTTAAAGCAATGCAGTCACCAGAGGTGTACACTCTTGGGATCACCATGGCCTCCATGTATGTTTGTATGTATATTAGCAACATATTTTAAAGCTACACTGTGTCAAATTTAGTGCCATCTAGTGGTGAGATGGCAGGTTGCATTATACCATTTTCAGTCAACATTTTGTTTCCTTTTCTTGTATAAACAATACGGCAATGGATCCTCTATTTCACAAAAACTGAGGGTTCTCAAAGTTGTTAGCAGAAGCAACCAGTAGACAATGTATCAGGGAGAAACCACTAATTCCTTGTATTTTTTCTTCATTTTTCCTTCCTTACTGCAAAATTGAAATGGTGGCATACATTTATCCCTTTTGGGCTACTGCATCAAGGAAGCACTGTGGCATGAGGGGGGCCTGCTCTCATCTAGACATAAAGGGCTCATTCTAAGCTGATGAAAACACATTGATTCATTGCTGGAGGTAATTATTGATTAATGAGCAAACGGTCATGAATGCTACATTCATTTCTGCTAAAAAGAGACGTTAAATCCTACACACTAACATTAAGAACACCTAATAAGATTTTGATCCAGTTTGCTAGGTTTATACCTTTTATTCTAATCCAATTACATTTTCTCCACGAATCTGATTGGTTAAGCATGTGAGATTTCAGACCGTATAATATTGGGGTAACGGTGGCAAAATATTCGACCGTTTCACATTTGGATGTATTACTCCGTGCCTTGACTGGTGTTCTGACAAGATGTCATTCCTGTCATCCGCGCAACTGCGCATGGGCAATATTGTCAGGACATGGAACTGTTGATTTATGCAATGAGATGCACAATTTGACAGAACACCGGCTGCATGCGCTGTTAGCGATTAGCGCTGTTAGCTGAGAACAAGAGAAAGTCACGTATCAACCCTGGCGCTGAAATGGGTGAATTTAAGTTGCCATACGAAAGTATTAATGTGGATTCTGATACAGAATTACCGTTTCACATTTGATAGATTTTCACATTTGATGGATTACTCCACGCACTGACCTCTGTTGGAACACGCTGCGTCGGCTCGACAGTAAGCCTCGCCGACCAAATTACCTACAGAAAAATAAACTGTGCTAACGATAGAATGGTAATAACCCCCTTGTGTCTGAGGATTTGCAGACGTTCATTCTGTTATACGGTTGCAAATAGCCGTAACGTATACAGTTGCAAATAGCGGGTAAAGCTCAATTTGTGACTGTATAACCAGCATGAAAGTCTGCAAATCAGACACAACAACCCATGTAGCATTGATACATGCCTGACATTTTGAAATGTGACACCGTGTCCTCTGAGCACTGTAGTTTGTTTGTCCATTGACTGATTGATTGATTGATTGATTTGAGCAACATGGTGGACAAGTCGTTAGAGCACTGATTTTCCCAGAGCAGAAGGTTCCTGGTTCAAGACCACCTGTGCCTATTCTCCAAGTAATGTGGAGTTGCATTAGAAAAGGCATACAGTGTTAAACGTCTGCCAAATCAACATGCCGACCAAACTGGATTTGATGTTGTGACCCCAAGTGAAAAAGGGAGAAGCCAAAGGAACACATTTTCTCTTTATTTTTGCCTTTTAACATATTATTTTAGACATCTTACAGCTGGTGTCTATCTTTTGATGATATGCATAATCATAAAAATTAAGAAAAAACTACTACCTACAGGAAAACATCTGGATTAAATAATATTCTGGATTTTTGGTGACCACAGGTGTCATAATAATCTGTCTACTGTTAGGATGTGAACTGACTGGGGACAATTTGACTTTCCTCTGCTCATTTACTGCCTTAGAAACAAGCAAAACGCAGCAATAATTCCTGGATATGATTAGCTTAGACCACTAGAATTCACCTTATGGCCCAGTCACACGGCACTCAACAAAGGGCAATGAAGTCCTAACGAAACAAGAAATCTGAACTTTCTTTGGCATTGTTTAACTTTCGCTCAGCTTCGTTCCTGCAGCGGTCGCTTCGTCTGGATTTTTAAACTGTCGAAAAATTTGAACGAAGGGCAACAAAAGCCTCAATTCTTCGTATTTTGTTTTGCTGTTGTTCTTGGCGTTTTTTATCGTTTGCTTAGTTTTTATAATGTTAGTCTATCGTTTGCTTAGTTTTTGTAACGTAAGCCTATTGTTTGCTTAGTTTTTGTGACGTTAGCCTATTGTTTGCTTAGTTTTTGTGACATTAGCCTATTGTTTGCTTAGTTTTTGTGACGTTAGCCTATTGTTTGCTTAGGTTTTATAACGTTAGCCTATTGTTTGCTTAGTTTTTGTGACGTTAGCCTACTGTTTGCTTAGTTTTTGTGATGTTAGCCTATTGTTTGCTTAGGTTTTATAACGTTAGCCTATTGTTTGCTTAGTTTTTGTGATGTTAGCCTACTGTTTGCTTAGTTTTTGTGATGTTAGCCTATTGTTTGCTTAGGTTTTATAACATTAGCCTATTGTTTGCTTAGTTTTTGTGATGTTAGCCTATTGTTTGCTTAGGTTTTATAACGTTAGCCTATTGTTTGCTTAGTTTTTGTGATGTTAGCCTACTGTTTGCTTAGTTTTTGTGATGTTAGCCTATTGTTTGCTTAGGTTTTATAACGTTAGCCTATTGTTTGCTTAGTTTTTGTGATGTTAGCCTACTGTTTGCTTAGATTTTGTAACGTTAGCCTATTGTTTACTTTGTTTTTGTAATGTTAGCCTATTGTTTGGTTACTTTTTGTGACATTAGCCTATTGTTAGCTTAGTTTTTGTAACGTTAGCATTTCCTTTGACTTCGTTCAACCAGCTGAATATTTTCACACAGTACAAAAGCCAGTTTTTAAGCGCTTTTGTGGAGGAGCTGCAGCTCCGTCCCAGCGCCGAGTCCTGGAACGCAGAGATGCAAACACACACTGCTCCAGCAGTGGCTCCAGGCGAGTTTCGTTTAAAGCGCCAAAATCAATGTTAACTTCTTGATTCACAGGCTATTCGGTGATAAAGCTCGTTCATCCACCTTTTCTCAACGAATTGTGATTTTTTTTTTTTTTTACTTTTTCCCTTCGTTCAGGAATCGTCGTGTGCCGTGTGACTGGGTCATTAATTACAACACTGTTTTACCGTCTGTAACAATGCAGCATGGAAGATTTTGTGTTATTTTTAAATTTAATTCACATTACCATGGTGTCCTGTGTTCTTTCAGGGTAAATAAACGGATAAAGTGATGAACTCCTAAAAGGCTACAGTACGTGTGTCGGAGGGAGAACCTTGTGTAGGCAGTCGGATTGTTAACTGTTTCCATGGCAACCACAACTCAGCGTATGAACGCACTTCAGCCTTTGTGAGGTTGGAAAAAAAAGTGGTTATCCCACACAGTGGAATCACAAATGTTTCTGTTTGTTCCCATCAGCTGTGTGAGTCATTACAAATACAATAAATTCAACATGCTACCATAAAATCACATCACGTGACTCAGCCGGCGTGTTAGAATTCCCTCACTTACAAACGTGGAATATCTCTCTGTGTTACTTAAACGTATGATGGCCTCGATGGCTGTCAGACCACAGACTGTTTTAAAAAAGAACCCTCAGTGATGCCAGTCACAGATTTTCAAAAGAGTTGTTTTGAAGTTCAAGTGGGTTGGTTTGCATGACGCCATCTTGGCTGACCCATAAGTGGGAAAAGGGGTGGCGCGTAGGCAAGAGTGGCGTGAGCTCAGGGGCATGAACGAAGCCAGAACACCGCCACCAATTTTGAAATTACCAAGACAGCTCGAGCCCTGTTCACACAGAAGGTGCATGTAGCACTTGCCACCCAATTCGACACTGTCCGCCATAAAACACACTCACCATCCCTGTGCCCGGCTGAAAACAACGGTTTGTTCACAGACTCCAAATCCATGATAAAATGGAGGAAAACAGACAACTTTGATAAAACACTGACCAGGAAGCAGCATGTGATGTGTTACATTAAAATCAATCACGCCCATAAATATGTATAAGTGTATGTCTGAAATCTGCCTAAAACAAGCTACATAAAAACGCATGAGCAGGGAAAGTATGTAGAGACAAAAAAAAAAAAAAAAATTATTTTTATTTATTTATTAATGCTGGGTTGTCTTCTTCTTTGTCTTTCAGCTGTTCCCCTTAGGGGTCGCCACAGCAGATCAATCATTTCCATCTCACCCTGTCCTCTGTATCTTCCTCTGTCTCACCAACCACCTGCATGTCCTCTCTCAGCACATCCATGAACCTCCTCTTTGGTCTCCCTCTTCTCCTCCTGCCTGGTGGCTCCATCCTCAGCATCCTTCTCCCTATATACCCTGGGTCCCTCCTCTGCACATGTCCAAACCATCTCAATCTCGCCTCTCTGACTTTGTCTCCAAACCGTCCCACCTGAGCTGTCCCTCTGATATGTTCATTCCTAATCTTGTCCATTCTTGTCACTGCCAAAGAGAATCTCAACATCTTCAGCTCTGCCACCTCCAGCTCTGCCTCCTGTCTTTTTGTTAGTGCCACTGTCTCTAAACCATACAACATAGCTGGTCTCACTACTGTCTTGTAAACTTTCCCCTTCACTCTTGCTGATATTCTTCGGTCACAAATCACTCCTGCCACCTTTCTCACTACAGATCACAATGTCATCTGCAAACATCATAGTCCATGGGGACTCCTGTCTGCCAACCTGTCCATCACCACTGCAAACAAGAAAGGACTCAGAGCTGATCCTTGGTGTAATCCCATCTCCACCTTGAATGAGTCTGTCATTCCGACTGCGCATCTCACCGCTGTCACACTATTCTTGTACATGTCCTGCACTACCCTAACATACTTCTCTGCCACTCCAGACTTCCTCATACAATCAAATCAAATCAATTTTATTTATATAGCGCCAAATCACAACAAACAGTTGCCCCAAGGCGCCTTATATTGTAAGGCAAGGCCATACAATAATTACGGAAAAACCCCAACGGTCAAAACGAACAAATCAACGGTCAAAACAATGCCACAACTCTTCTCTTGGCACCCTATCATAAGCTTTTTCTAAGTCCACAAACACACAATGTAACTCTTTCTGTCCTTCTCTGTACTTTTCCAACAGTATTCTCAGAGCAAACATTGCATCTGTAGTGCTCTTTCTCGGCATGAAACCATATTGCTGCTCACAGATCTTCACCTGTTTTCTAAGCCTAGCTTCTACTATTCTTTCCCATAACGTCATGCTGTGGCTGATCAGCTTTATGCCTCTGTAGTTACTGCAGCTCTGCACATCACCCTTGTTCTTGAAAATAGGAACCAGCACACTTCGTCTCCACTCCTCAGGCATCCTCTCACTTTCCAAGATTTTATTAAACAATCTGGTTAGAAACTCTACTGCCATCTCTCCTAGACATTTCCATGCCTCCATTGGAATGTCATCTGGACCAACTGCCTTTCCACTCTTCATCCTCTTCATAGCAGCCCTCACTTCTTCCTTGCTAATCTCTTTTACTTCCTGATTTACTCACCACATCATCCAGCCTTTTCTCTCGCTCATTTTCTTTATTCATCAACTCTTCAAAATATTCCCTCCACCTTCTCAGCACACACTCCTCACTTGTCAGCACATTACCATGTGCATCTTTTACCACCCTAACCTGCTGCACATCCTTTCCAGCTCTGTCCCTTTGTCTGGCCAATCGGTCAAGTCCTTTTCTCCTTCCTTACTATTCAACTTCTTGTACAGCTCGCAATATGCCTTTTCCTTTGCTTTTGCCACTTCTCTTCTCGCTTTACGCCGCATCTCCTTGTACTCCTGTCTACTTTCTTCATCTCTCCGACCATCCCAAAACTTTTTCGCCAACCTCTTTCTCCTTATGCTTTCCTGGACCTCTTCATTCCACCACCAAGTCTCCTTGTCTTCCTTCCACTGTCCAGATGTCATACCCAGTACTGCCCTATCTGTCTCCCTCACCACATCTGCAGTACTTTTCCAGTTGTCCAAAATTGCTTCCCCTCCAACTAGTGCTTCTCTCACCTGCTCGCTAAATTTCACACAGCAGTCTTCCTCCTTCAGCTTCCACCATCTGATCCTTTGTTGAGCTCTCACTCTCTTCTTCTTCTTTACCTCTAAAGTCATCCTACAAACAACCATCCTATGCTGTCTAGTGACACTCTCTCCTGCTACCACCTTACAGTCTGTAATTTCTTTTAGCTTGCATCTCCTATATAGAATGTAGTCCACCTGTGTGCACCTTCCTCCACTCTTATATGTTACCCTGTGCTCCTCCCTTTTCTTAAAGTAGGTATTCACCACAGCCATTTCCATCCTTTTTGCAAAATCAACTACCATCTGTCCTTCCCCATTCCTATCCTTGATACCATATCTACCCATTACTTCCTCATCACCTCTGTTCCCGTCACCAACATGCCCATTGAAGCCTGCTCCTATCACCACTCTTTCATGCTTGGGCACACTCTCCACCACCTCATCTAACACACTCCAGAAATCTTCTTTCTCCTTCATCTCACAACCTACCTGTGGGGCATATGCACTGATGATATTCATCATCACCTCTTCAATTTCCAACTTCACACTCATCACCCTGTCGGACACTCGCTTAACCTCCAACACACTTTTAACATACTCTTCCTTTAAAATGACCACAACACCTTCCTGTCATCACCATGGTACAACAACTTGTACCCACCGCCGATGCTCCTGCTCTTACTTCCCTTCCACTTGGTCTTTTGCACACACAATATGTCTACCTTTCTCCTCTCCATCATATCAGCCAGCTCTCTCCCTTTACCAGTCATACTACCAACATTCAAAGTCCCCACTCTCATTTCCACCCTTCTAGTTTTCTTCTTCTCCCGCTGTTCGTGGCAACGTTTTCCTCCTCTTCTTCGTTGTCTTCGCCCAGCAGTAGCTCAATTTCCACCGGCACCCTGTTGGGCAACAGCACCGGTAGCGGACGTTGTTAACCCGGGCCGCGACTGATCCGGTATGGGAATTTGATTCTGAGTCTGCATAGTTGGGTTGGCTTGTTTTACACTGGATGCCCTTCCTGACGCAACCCTCCTCATTTATCTGGGCTTGGGACCGGCACTCAGAATGTACTGGCTGCACACCCCATGTGGCTGAGTTATTAATGCTGGGTTGTAAAATTGTTTATTTCTTCTGTAAAGTTGGACATTTTAACATAGGGTTCTATGGGGACTGCATTATTTTAAGCCAACCACACACACACACACACACACACACACACACACACACACACACACACACACACACACACACACACACACACACGACAAACCGTCAAAGGCGTGATAGTCCCGTCTTATTGTCAGTAGCTGCCTGAAGGGTTTTCTTCAGCTTTTGGTTTTGAATGATTGTTGCTGCTGTATGTTTATGTCTGACTGTGTACCACTGTGTTGTTCTGATTTATAGCAAGTGTATTTTCTTCTTCTAAAGAACCATCATTTAGTGGGATCTTGGTGGTCGTCGTGTCTCTGTGTGCGGTCACCAAACTGTCATCAGCTGTTGGAAAAACAAAGACGTCAATAATAAAACAGATTCAAGCAGCAAAACCAAAAAAAAAAAAAAACTGCTGCAAAAACTATAAACAGACTGAAAATTCTGACAAACTAGAGCATGAGGAATCAACACTCTGGAGGCAGATCTGTGCTGCAGCGTGTTCCAGCAACTGAGACAGTTTTGGAAGCCTTGCTGTTTCTACCAGTATTTATCTTCTTATTCTTATTTATTTATTATAGTTTTGCAGCTTATAGTGAGGTTTCCCTCCATGAAACAGTGAACTTTCTTAAACACCACGTTGTCATCTGCCTCTCTGCATCGTGTGGTTCTATCTAGAAGATTTAGCGGTAAAGTTCATCTTTGAGTGCAGGACATTTTTAGGTTTAACAAGCAGCAGACCTCAGCTTTGGAAATTAAAGAAGCCGACAAACAAGCTCATTTCAAACTACATGTAACTTCCAAACAGCACATATGCTGAGCAGAAGCACCCAAATTCTTTCCTTTGCTGTTGTTGGGCCAAAAGTGCAAACATACATACAATTTTAAAGGAGACCTGCATTGAAAAAAATGCAGTCAGATTTTTTGAACAAAAAATGACTTACATTTACACATGAGATCCTTCTGAATGTAGTAAAGTAAATCTGCAAGCCCAGATCTGTCATTCAACGGAGAAATCTTCATTTGAAAATGACAAATTTACAGCTAACATTTAGCCCTCCGCAAATTGTCCCTCTCATCATGGACGCTGCCGAGACGTCACGGACAAGACCCTCTCCCAGCATGCATTGCGCCAATTGTAATTTGTGGATTTACGTCAGTTTGCATCTGCACCTTTTTCTTGTCTTATACGGAAGGATCTACTTTTTTTAAAACTTCATATTGTCTTGCGGCACGTTTGGTGAGTACACATTTCTTTTATTTGTGCTTGAAAATTATTTTCGGGGACTTTTTCATATGCCCGTTTGACTGAGTGGTGTCGCAATGAAAATCTACTGTCTTTCGCCTCCGGTACCATCGCGGGATATGGAGGCGAGACCCGCAAAGAATCCCAGTCATTAAAAATATATAAACCTCTCTCAGCATCCATGGAGCTCTGGGGCTCCGATTGCCGAGACATGCGGTGCTGTGGATTTTGCCGCAAGAAGTCTGTCCTTGCAGCAACAGGTGTACCGGCCGCTTCGCATTAAAACAGCGAGCGTAATCTCAGGACTTGTGCCAAGTGTGCTGCAGCTCCATTCAGTAGACAGAGAGGTGATGCCGGTGTTGTGCACTGAATCTGGCACAAGCTGCAAAGCAGACACGGGTGGTGTGAGTGGCCCGCGTCGGTGGTTAACGAGCTCGTTAACGAGCCCGCAGACTTAATAAGCGCAGCGGAGGCAGAGAGCGGGAGAGGAAGAACGGCGCCCGCTGTCGATGTCGTTGCTGATCTGAGCACACAGATCTGTATCTCACATTCATTGCAGCTTACTTTTGGATGTAGAAACCAGGACGTGTATAAGTAACATTACTAACAGATAAAATCAATTTCAATGTGGGATCGGACTGAAGGCGGGAGCGCGTCGTCTTGTCCCTGACGTCATGGAAATGATACAGCTGTACAAACTGTTTTCACTGAGGGCTAAATTTTAGCTGCAAATTTGTCATTTTTAAACGAAGATTTCTCCGCTGAATTACAAATCTGGACTTACAGATTTACTTTACTGCATTCACAAGGGTCTTATAAATACATATCAGCTATTTCTTTCTGAAATCTGACCACATTTATTTCAATGCAGGTCTACTTTAAAAATGTCTTATATTTTATACAAAGGTTCTATCCGAAATCAAACATAAAATGTTAAAATAATACAGACTATTTAATTTGCTGACCCTGCGACAGACTGGCGTCCTGTCCAGGGTGTACCCCGCCTCACACCCTGTGACCTCCCCCCCGTAACCCTTGACTGGAGTAAGCCACTATAGATAATGAATGAATGAATGAATGTTTAATTTACGCAAAAGTAAATTATTAATTTGGAAGTCCAAAGTCAGTGCACTGCATCACCAGACTACACGTCACAATGTGGACTTTAGCAGCAGTGGAACACCAAAATGTAAGTCCCTTTTCTGTTGTCTATAAATGAATAAAATATGAAATGACAAGGATCTATTTTAGCCGTTATTTAAAACAAAAAAAAAATCTGTGTTTTTACATTTTATCAATGGAACAAATATTTAATTCAGTGAAAGCTGGAACAAACCATTCAACTGAGCTTTGCCTTGTTGAATGGTTTGTTCCAGCTTTCACTGAATTAAATATTTGTTCCATTGAACTTATAAACATTCATTATTTGTATAATATCCCTGATGCCTCTCTCCCTCTCACACACCTAGACTATATTCACTGCCTACCCCCCCCCCCCCACACACACACAAACACACACTCCTTATGATTATGCTGGCTTGTGTGGACTAGTGATGTTGTTATTTGAAATTCAGATCATAACCAGTGTTATAAAAACAGAAGACAATGGATAAATTCTGTAATTTAGTGCATTTCTGTGCACACACTCTCTCTCCCTTTCTCTTGCTCTCACGAGCCCCATTCACTGTGTTCTTACCTCAGCTATCTCCTTTGCTTTCTTCTTCTTTCTGTCAGGTTTCAGTTCCAGTTTTTATTTGTCCCCTTTTCTTTTCCTCCTGTTTGCCCCGGTGTCACCGACCAAATGGTCCCCCTAAAAATTGGTCCCCCCGATGATGCAGTTCATGGATTATCACCTCGTTTCTGCTTCAAACTGCACTCCAGTCATCATCTATCTCAGTGACAGATATCTGAAGCTTTTGTACAACAATCATTTTGCATTATTTCATCACAAAAGGCAGCATAGGCACTCAGAGCGCCGTGGCTAAACAAACTGCTAGCTGATGCATTCACTGCGCGTAGGACATTTCAAAACGTCACGGAATTTCATCGAATTTCTGCTTAAAACAGCCTAGTTTCTGCTTAAAACTGACTTCAGAATGATTTAAGCGGTTTTACCTTAATCATCTGATGGTTAATAAACCCATTAATCCATCTGATTGCTTTGGGTGAAGAGACTCCATCGTGCTGCTGTGGTCCGAAATGGCGCATGCACAGATGTAAAAGGCGGACCGATTTTTAGGGGCAGACTGTTTGGTCTGCGACGCCGGTCTTGATATGTTTAGTTGTGTAGTTTTTTTTCACTTGATCATTCTCATTCTAGTGTGGTACTGATCATTCCTTTTTGTGCATTTATCTTTTGTTCTTGGTTTTGGTTCTTGTATTCTCGGTTCACACATGGATTGCATTTTTGGTTATTCATTATTCTCTAGTCTCTGGGTTTATTTTCTCTTTAGCATTTATTTTCGGTTCAGTCATTTATTGCTTTTCCTTCTGTATGCTTGCGTCACTTGTTTCGCTCTTGATTATCATTTATTCTAGTCATTCATTTATTTGTTATCTATTGTAGTGATGATGTATTCTCTGGTTTTGCTTCTCATTTATCTTTGCTGTCTTACTGTCTAGTTATGTTCTGTTTATCTTGGGATTTATTTAATTCAGGTTATCGTTTAGTTATTCATTGGATTATTCTACAGTCACCGGTTTTGTTTTCTGTTTGTCTATTATCCCCTGTTCAACTAATAGTTTGTTTTGCCATGTGTATTGTATTCACATTATGTATCACTCAGTATCTGTCCCATTCTAGTTTTGGTTATGATCAGTAGTTTTCTCATTTTCCACTTTTTAGACTAGGCATGTTAATTATTGTCTGCCTTAAGCACATCACTTTTTTCCACCGTTAGTTTTCCAGTCACTTAGTTCTCTTGGTTCTGTCCGCTTTGTGTTTTCCTTCCCTCATACTCTTGCACCTGTTCCTCATCTGTCCACCACGCCCCCTTTCCAGATCCTTCATCCACACGTGCATCTTTTTATCCAATCATTACCTTCCTTATTTAAACTCCTTCTGTTCATGCCGTCCCTGCTCGTTTGTTGATTTTCATCACTTACCAGCACTTTGTCTCAGTCCTGTTTTTGCTCTAACAGGTGTTTTGACTCTGCTTTGTATCCGGATCCTGCCTTTTTGCCTCCACTCTGATAACCCTGTTTGCTTGTGTACGGAACCTTGCTTGTCAATGACCACATCCTCTGTCTCGCCCCTGCCTGGTACCTTGAATTAATTTGAGTTTTGCTGTAAGCAGCGTGAATATGTTTTCTGCGAAGACACATGGCTGCCATCGTGTCTCAGAGTAGATGCTTTGAGTAAAAGGGCACCCTCATGAGGCCATGTACAAAAGGCCAAAGTAGGTTTCCTTAGGAGGTGGCTGGTGTCTCCCTTAAAGATAAGGAGCTCGGTCCTTTGTGGGGAGCTCGGAGTAGAGCCGCTACTCCTTCGCATTGAAAGGAGCCAGCTGAGGTGGTTCAGGCATCTGGTAAGTATGTCCCCTGGGCAGCTCCCTAGGGAGGCGTTCTAGGCACGTCCAGTTGGGAGGAGACCCCAGGGAAGACCCGGAGTAGGTGGAGAGATGATATCTCCACACTGAACTGGGAATGCCTCACGATCCCCCAGTCAGAGGTGGTCAGTGTGGCCTGGGAAAGGGAAGTTTGGTGTCCCCTGCAGTAGCTGTTGCCCAACTCACAAAAAAAAAAGAAGAAGCCAAAATGTGGATCAGTTTGAGCTTCTGAAATGTAAAGATTTGCAACTTTTCAAAATTTAATATTACTGTAAATTGAAAATATGTTGGCTTGCACCATTTTGTTTTATAGGGCTTAAAACTAACATTTTTACGGTAATGTTTTATTGATTCAATGAGTATAGTAAGTCCCTTCGGCTGCTCCCTTGTTTTTGCACTCGGTGTCTCCACAGCAAATCCAAGGTGGATCTGCATGTTGAATTGGCACAGGTTTTACGCCGGATGCCCTTCCTGACGCAACTCAACATTACATGGAAAATACTGTAGTTTATGTTGAGGAAACACCGAAGTTTTTATTTTTTTAAGTTATTCTATAATTTGCTCATTTAGCCTGTTGCCTCACAGTACAGCAGCAAATGTTCGTGAGATGCGAATGAGCTGCAGATCCTTCTTAAAATGCCTTAAATGCATCCCAACAGGAGTCAGCTGTAAGTGGTGATTAACATTTCATTACACGTCATTGTCTTTTATCTCTCATGGCGACAGCGTCTCAAAGCAATTACATAACAAACGTCAACTCCTGTTTGACAGAATCAGGAACTTAACTTCAGGGTGGACAATGGGGCAAAGCGTTGTGGGCGTTGAACATTCCTGCCTGTCTCGTCATCAGCTGGTGTTTCTCAGTCAGCTGTTGGCCCTTAATTTGAGTTTTGCCGTAAGCAGCGTGAATGTTTTCTGTGAAGACACATGACTGCCATCGTGTCTCAGAATAGGTGCTTTGAGTAAAAGGGTGCCCTCATGAGGCCAGAAACACATCTCAGAGCCATCATCGCCTTCCACAGACTGCTGGCAGCAAAACAGGCTTACTCACCAGAGTCATGACACTGTGGATGTTTAATGCCCCAAACTACTGGAACAGCTGTAGGTTTGCTACCAGCCAAGTGTGACAGGTCCATATGTAACAGAGGCCAGGAGGTGTTGCTGTGCATGTGGAGTAAACCTCACTCCCAAAAGCTCAAAAGGATTCTCTGGTCGTAGCTTAAAGCAGATAACCCGTAAGTTGGAGAGGAAATGGCGTCTCACTAATTTAGAAGATCTTCACTTAGCCTGGAAAAAGAATCTGTTGCTCTATAAAAAAGCCCTCCGTAAAGCTAGGACATCTTTCTACTCATCACTAATTGAAGAAAATAAGAACAACCCCAGGTTTCTTTTCAGCACTGTAGCCAGGCTGACAAAGAGTCAGAGCTCTATTGAGCTGAGTATTCCATTAACTTTAACTAGTAATGACTTCATGACTTTCTTTGCTAACAAAATTTTAACTATTAGAGAAAAAATTACTCATAACCATCCCAAAGACGTATCATTATCTTTGGCTGCTTTCAGTGATGCCGGTATTTGATTAGACTCTTTCTCTCAGATTGTTCTGTCTGAGTTATTTTCATTAGTTACTTCATCCAAACCATCAACATGTTTATTAGACCCCATTCCTACCAGGCTGCTCAAGGAAGCCCTACCATTATTTAATGCTTCGATCTTAAATATGATCAATCTATCTTTGTTAGTTGGCTATGTACCACAGGCTTTTAAGGTGGCAGTAATTAAACCATTACTTAAAAAGCCATCACTTGACCCAGCTATCTTAGCTAATTATAGGCCAATCTCCAACCTTCCTTTTCTCTCAAAAATTCTTGAAAGGGTAGTTGTAAAACAGCTAACTGATCATCTGCAGAGGAATGGTCTATTTGAAGAGTTTCAGTCAGGTTTTAGAATTCATCATAGTACAGAAACAGCATTAGTGAAGGTTAAAAATGATCTTCTTATGGCCTCAGACAGTGGACTCATCTCTGTGCTTGTTCTGTTAGACCTCAGTGCTGCTTTTGATACTGCTGACCATAAAATTTGATTACAGAGATTAGAGCATGCCATAGGTATTAAAGGCACTGCGCTGCGGTGGTTTGAATCATATTTATCTAATAGATTACAATTTATTCATGTAAATGGGGAATCTTCTTCACAGACTAAGGTTAATTATGGAGTTCCACAAGGTTCTGTGCTAGGACCAATTTTATTCACTTTATACATGCTTCCCTTAGGCAGTATTATTAGACGGCATTGCTTAAATTTTCATTGTTACGCAGATGATACCCAGCTTTATCTATCCATGAAGCCAGAGGACACACACCAATTAGCTAAACTGCAGGATTGTCTTACAGACATAAAGACATGGATGACCTCTAATTTCCTGCTTTTAAACTCAGATAAAACTGAAGTTACTGTACTTGGCCCCACAAATCTTAGAAACATGGTGTCTAACCAGATCCTTACTCTGGATGGCATTACCCTGACCTCTAGTAATACTGTGAGAAATCTTGGAGTCATTTTTGATCAGGATATGTCATTCAAAGCGCATATTAAACAAATATGTAGGACTGCTTTTTTGCATTTATGCAATATCTCTAAAATTAGAAAGGTCTTGTCTCAGAGTGATGCTGAAAAACTAATTCATGCATTTATTTCCTCTAGGCTGGACTATTGTAATTCATTATTATCAGGTTGTCCTAAAAGTTCCCTGAAAAGCCTTCAGTTAATTCAAAATGCTGCAGCTAGAGTACTGACAGGGACTAGAAGGAATTTAATTTAAAATTCTTCTTCTTACTTATAAGGTTTTGAATAATCAGGTCCCATCTTATCTTAGGGACCTCATAGTACCATATCACCCCAATAGAGCGCTTCGCTCTCAGACTGCAGGCTTACTTGTAGTTCCTAGGGTTTGTAAGAGTAGAATGGGAGGCAGAGCCTTCAGCTTTCAGGCTCCTCTCCTGTGGAACCAGCTCCCAATTCGGATCAGGGAGACAGACACCCTCTCTACTTTTAAGATTAGGCTTAAAACTTTCCTTTTTGCTAAAGCTTATAGTTAGGGCTGGATCAGGTGACCCTGAACCATCCCTTAGTTATGCTGCTATAGACTTAGACTGCTGGGGGGTTCCCATGATGCACTGAGTGTTTCTTTCTCTTTTTGCTCTGTATACACCACTCTGCATTTAATCATTAGTGATTGATCTCTGCTCCCCTCCACAGCATGTCTTTTTCCTGGTTCTCTCCCTCAGCCCCAACCAGTCCCAGCAGAAGACTGCCCCTCCCTGAGCCTGGTTCTGCTGGAGGTTTCTTCCTGTTAAAAGGGAGTTTTTCCTTCCCACTGTAGCCAAGTGCTTGCTCACAGGGGGTCGTTTTGACCGTTGGGGTTTTACATAATTATTGTATGGCCTTGCCTTACAATATAAAGCGCCTTGGGGCAACTGTTTGTTGTGATTTGGCGCTATATAAAAAAATTGATTGATTGATTGATTGATAGAGTAAAAGAGGGTTTAAGGATAAAAAGTGGTGCACATGCACATGACCCGAGCTTGAATTATAATCGTTACTCTCAGTGAGTCAAATAAGAAGTTTCATTGTCTCAACCTTTCAAACCTGCCCACCATAGAAAACATTTAGAAACAGCAGCAAAACAACAAAGTCTAATCTTCTAAAACAGTGTAATTGAGACAACTGTGAGGCGTGAGGCATTCATCAGTTGTTCGGCTTGTGCCGGAGTGCGCAAGAAGAAAGAAGAGAGACATAAAGACCGTCTACAAAGGCAATGCGGGTGTCAGGCTTAATGAGTGTGTCATTTCATTTCACTAGTCTTAATATCAAGCATGTCCACAACATTACAGCAGAATTAGCAGGGGAGTGTCGAGCAGATCACAGGGACGGGATGGAAGAGTCTGAAGGAACAGTCAGTGTGCAGTCTGAGCCAGCGTGCACGGTAACGGACACCGTACCTCTTTACTGATGAAGGAGCTCGACAGAGTAACAATGGACCAGAAGAAAATGCCACAGCTTAGGATGACCTTTCGGTTGAAGCGGTCGCCTAGGTAACCGAAGATGGGAGCTGCCACCATGAAGCTGCAGATGAAGACTGTGGAAAGCAAAAAAGAGAAAAAGAAAAGTGAAAATGTCAGAATGTCGTGATGTGTGAATCTATCTGAATCATTTTTAAGTGCTCAGCATAGCAGATGCTATTGCGCTCCACTGTGAAGGACTGAGCAGAGTACTGAAGGTTAAAGGTCCACTTGAGGCATGTGGAGATCACTGATGTGCCTGCCGGAGGCATGGTGAAGGACTGCCAGAGGACACAATTCAGAGCAGACCAATTAGGATTCTTTCATACTTCAACTCCACTACTACATGGACTTCACGTATGACAGATGATACGGTGATGTGTCGGGTGAAGTGAGCTAGATTTAATTTATGAAGACGCCGAAGAGCATTAAGACGTTTGAAGAACACATTCCTCTGCCAAACAAATCAGAATTCACAATTCTGATTCTTTTCCCATGAAATCTGGAATCTATGACTTCACCATCATCGAGATTACAGCACTAACAAATGTCATAATTTGATTTAACTTCAAAACACTGAAACAGAAGTAATCAAACTGCTACTTATTCCCAGATACCATGCATGCATTATTTAAAAACAAGCACAAACAATCAAATAAGAGTAAAAAACAAAACAAATATATAATAGCAGTGAAACTGTACCCGTTAAATATCAGGTACACTGATCAAAAAGGGGGGGCAGACAAAAAAAAATAGGAGTAATTATAATGAAACTGACCCAATTAAAGTCACATGAAAGGATTAAATACAAAGTAAAACTGTTACACCTCACAGTGAGACTGAAACATCACAGATTCTTTATTCCGTAAATAATTCCTACATAACTTCTTACACATTATTTTATGTATCAGTGAAAGAAGAAACTTAAAACTGAATATTTATGAGATGGTCAAAGTCAAAAAGAGCAGATTTGAAAAAAAAAAATGTTTGCATTTTACATCTCTGCAGAGGAGAAACTCCTGACAGCAGCGAGGGAAGCCACAAGAGGCCGGGGGGAGCGTTCCAACACATCGTGAACATACAGGAGCCAAACCAAAGGAGGAGGAGGAGGAGGAGGAGGTGAGAGCACACAGGGTGGCGTTACATAACATACACACAGCTGGGAAAACCAAGCTGCCAGATAAAGGAAAATAATCAGATTATAGCGCAAGTGTAATTCTGATATGATGCAATGTTTATATGAAGGATGAGTAACCCAAAAATAATGTGAACACAACTGTATTACATTACACAACAGAAAATAATTATAACACAAGCTTAATATTGTTCAAAATAGGAAAATGATCCATGTCTGTATTTTTGTTGGAGAAAAAAATTTTGGGTTGGAAAAAAAAAGTGGCTCATTTTTGACAGTAGAGTGTTTGGGCCATATTAAAGGGGAAAAAGAGAGGAAGAAGAATATTTTTAAAATTCATTTTGCATTTTGAGAATAAACTCAAACTGTCAGTGTTAGTGTCAAGCGTAGAAAAATGAACAGAGAAGGTTGTTGTTTGTTTTCTTTGCTTCTTTGGGCTTTTTTTTTTTTTTTTTTGCATTTTGAGAATAAAGTTGAAGGGCCCTATCTTGATGACGTACAGTGGCGTGCCCAACTCCACACTGCTATTTACACAGCAGGTAATCTGAGTGCAAAGTAAGATACAGGCGACCTTGATGTTATATTTGATCTCTAATCAAGGCTGTATTCTGGACAACATATGTCATCTGTCACTGACTTTAAAGCAGCTCTCACACCTGCCTGAGTTACGAGCTTCACACTGTAACAGGCTAAAGTACACCACAGTGCACCTCGCCTGATTTCCCAATGTAGCATTTTCCTGGCAGCATACAGAGTAGGCACCATTCAGACAACGTCCCAAAAACTACCCCCCACCACGGGGCTCGGCCATCTTCCAGCTGCCTCTGCAATGCCTGTATCTGGTTCAGAAGAACACACAACAGGCCAGACACAATTTACTGCAACCACAGGTGAATTTGGTGTAAACTGCCTCCTCAGCTCTTGCATGAAAACTGAATGCAGAATCGACAACCTAACCTGGACTCTGCACATAGCATCTGCACTTTCTCTGCAGGTTAAAGCATACCCATGTGAGCCTGACTGTCCTCACATCCTTCTATAGAGGAACAACAGAGAGTGTACTAACCAGTAGTATCTCTCTGTGGCATGAAACTAGCAGCCTTGCAGACAGGAAGGCACTGGGGAGGGTCATGAAGGCAGCAGAGAATACTATTAGGGCCAGGCTGCCAACCATTGCTAAACTGGCAGAACAGTGTTGCTTGTCCAGGGCAAGAAGGATAATCAGGGACACTTCACATCACTTGAACAATGTTTTCCCTCCTGTCCTCAGGTAGATGGTACCACAGCCTGAGTTGCTAAACATGCAGATTCAGGGATAGCTTTTACCCAACCACCATAAGACCACCATAAGTTAAATAAATAAATCGACAGAAAGAACTGTGCAATATAGAATGTAGGATATAGAATACACTGTAGCATCTGGTAGCAACTTTATCCTTGTAGCATCTTCATATGTGCAATATCCTGTGTCCTTTATTTATTGTATGTTGTGTATACATAGATACAGAGACAGTTATTGATAGTTAAAAAAACATATTTATCACTATCACACACCTTGGACTGGTATTCCCTGCTTTATTCTGTTTTTTATCTATGCATGCAGTGTATCGATATTTCATTCTATGACATTCTGTGATGTTTTTTACTGAATGACAATAAAAACGGCTCTGAGTCTAAGTCGAGTCTGCACTGGTTGCAAGGTGGCTGACTGCAGCTGGGAGTCCAGCTGAGCTCCCGAAAATATTGAACATGCTCAAAACCAGCAAGACGTAACAAACCGCTGCTCGCCAAAAGACAATGGCAAACTCAGTATGAGCAGCTTGAGGGCTAATGAAGCTGTAACCTGGTACATGGCACATTTAGATGGCAGATAAGTGAGAGGAAGCAGATTTGTGTGCAAAGTGTCAAAGTGCACAAGCACTTACAGCAACAACAGTCATCCACCACAGTCCCCTGAGGAGGCATTCCTGCAACACATGCTCCTCCTCCTTCTGCCAAATCAACTGGAGGGCACTCAGAAAGTGCATATCTATACCAGGGCATATTATTCCTGCTTATGTGTCTATAACAGAGCTGGAATACATGTGGGGGCGCTGTTTCACCAAAGTTTAAATAACAGAATCCAATGGAAGACATCATCAAACATCAAACATGCATTAAAACTGATGTTGGATCTGCATGCGGCTGGAAATCTAACCAGCTCTTACTCCAACCAAAACTGAGCAGTTCAACAAATCTCACTGAAATGTTTTCATGTGTTTTAGAGATATATTGTCAAAAATCAGTCAAACAAGCAAGCAAACAAACAAGGCTGATAATATTCCCTCTGATTTAAGCAAACAGTCTCTGAGATTTTACACTACAAGGGTTATCTTGTGGAAGGAACAAGTTTGATCTGGTGGAATTTTACGTGCCGGCCTGGGCTTTGCGGTGGCAGGATGCGGGACTTCTCTGTGTCCCAGGGTGAAGAAGAAGTCAGCAGGTCAAAGAGCTTTTTCTCATCGTGCACCCACCCTGTGGAACAGTCTTCCTGCACCCGTGAGGCAGTCGGAGTCTGCGGACATTTTTAAGTCAAGACTGAAAACCCATTTTTATTCTCTATCTTATGAATAGTTTTTATTTTTTTATTTGTTTTATTCTTTTACTTCTGTTTTTAATTATGTATTTGAAATTTTTTATTCATTTTTAATTACTTATTTATATTTTATGTTGAACTGTTCCATGTAAGGCGCCTTGAAACGGCTTTTACTGTGATTTGGCGCATTATAAGCTAATTCAATTGAAAATTGATATCTTCAACAAGACGAAATGCTAATTTATGGGAGATACTGCATGCATGATTAGTAGTAGCAGTAGTAGTAGTAGTGGTGGTGGTGGTAGTAGTAGTAGAAGACAGAAATAATTGACCTCCTAATTTTAAGGTCAGCGTTTGCTTAAGGCCACCTGATGTAAACATGGAAATGCTTGCACATCTGAAAAAGATCTTTGGGCGTGTAGATGAGATGGTGAAGGTTTCATGCACAATTACTTTATCTGCAGCACAATATGAGCCTTAAAATCCTGCACAGCAGAGGTCGGAGGACACGCTCACCATTTAGCAGCTTGTCAAAAATGATTTATCCTCACATCATTATCTTCACCGTTTAACGTCATTAACACGCATCACAAACTTTATATGTGTCTGCATTCGCACCATTTTGTGACCTGTTAATAAAACAAACATGACTTTTTTATGGTTCATTTTCACCTCTCAGCAGTGTCGCTGCATGAGACCAGAATAGACCACAGGTCTGGATGGCACATTGTTCTACAACAAGATAAACTCCATTAAAAACATCTTTGTTCAGAGGTACTGTAGTACAGAACAAGTCACCTTATCTGATGCACAGCTGAAAGGTAAACAAACTACTGGAAAGCTTACAGAATCAAACAGCAACTCAACAAAAATCGAAAATCAACAGGAAAAAATTAAATATGAAATATAACTTTAAATACATAGCATGAAATTAAACAAAAGCATGTGCACTGATATTTGATGCACAAAAATCCTGTCACATTTCAGCAGCTGCTGTGAGGTAATGTCTCGTCACCGTAAAGACACTGAATGAAACAATCCTCAGCCGTCAGACGTCAGCCACACTGTGACCTCTGAGTGACCCCATAAAGAAATCTGTCAGGTTTGGTCTATTTGAACTAATAAAGAAAAATGTGATTGAGATGCTTCACAAGATCACACATTTGCTACGAGGTCAAAGTGCATAAAACACTACAAGAATATGTGTTCAGGAGAACACAGAGGAAGTGCATCCTGCTGCAAAATGTAAAGCTGCTGCAGGATGGGAGGAGTTTGAAGAGGTGATGTGATTGTACTACATTATAGGAACATTTTGTGCACTTTTAAATGGAATGTGCAAGAAGGTACAGGTTCAGAAGAACAGCATGAGATCATAGAAGACTTAAAAATGATCCATAAAATGACACAAAGTCCCACATTGGAGTTGAAGGATGCAATAAAATGTATTTTAATAATTAATTATTAATTTAAGATGTTGATCAACAGGTTGAAGCTTCTCCCATATGCAGTGATGTCGGTAATGCACTACTCTAACCTGACTGGGGAGGTGATGGTCTAGTGGTTAACGCGTTGGGCTTGAGACCAGAGGATCCTCGGTTCAAATCTCAGCCTGACCAGAAAATCACTAAGGGCTCTTGGGCAAGGTCCTTAATCCCCTAGTTGCTCCCGGTGTGTAGTGAGCACCTTGCATGGCAGCAGCCAAACATCAGGGTGAATGTGAGGTATTGATGTTTTGAGCATCTGATGCAGATGGAAAAGTGCTATGTAAATGCAGTCCATTTACCATTTCAGTCCATTTGACTGCTTTTTTCAGTAACAAGTAATCTAACACGTTAATCTTTCCAAATCAGTAATCAGATTAAAGATACTTCTCCAAGACACTGTGCGTTACTATTATTTGTGTATTGTGGGTCAATCGCAGCATTAAAACTGTCCATGCAAGGGGGAGGTTGGAGTCCAACTGAACCGGCTCACTTTCAGTGAGCTGCGAGCTGTTCACCTGCAGTTTTGTGCAGCAGCTCCAAGTTGAAAAAACAGTTGTCATTTCTCAACATGCACTGAGCTTTAGAAAGACATTTTTACAGTTTTGTTTTCTTTAAAACTCGGAGCTGCTCTGTGTGTCTCCTCGCTAAAAACAGCTGAAGACCTGCGACCTGCACTAACAACAAATACTAACGCTTTTTTCCCCACCCAAATGCACCTGAAGTCTCTTTCTGAGGATGACATGACGTAAAAAAAAAATGCTGCTAAAAGTTTCTTACCCAGCAATCTGGTCATCATGTTTTCCACATACATAAATACACGCTCTTCCTTCTCAGACAGCAAATCAGGGGTGAATCCACATGGGAAGGGGGCGTGGGGGTGGGAGATGCAGCTCCCCACAACACCCTTAGATTAAAGGCTCACTCCTAAAGACATTTTTTTTCATACTACTAATACTATTCATAATAATAACATCAATAATAATAATAATAATAATTTCAACAGTTAAAATGTTTAGAAAGACTTTAAATGTTAGAAAAATGTTAGAAAGAATTCAATAGTTATATTTATAAACAATGTAGGTTAAAATTTGTAAGTTTTCCTGTTACAGTGCTGTCAATATTTAAATATGAGGTCAAGAAAGATGTTTTTATTTTATTTTTTACAAAACAAGTATTAATGTTCATTGTAGTCACAAAAGGGTGACTATAAATTGAGTTTTGGAAAAACAGGTTATTTTCATGTTGAGGTGGCAGGGGGTGTTGTCGGCAGCTGCCGAAAGTAACTAATAAAGTAACTAGTAATCTAACATAGGTACTTTTAAAATTGAGTAATCAGTAAAGTAACTAAGTTACTTTTTCAAGGAGTAATCAGTAATCAGTAATTGAATTACTTTTTTAAAGTAACTGTGGAAACACTGTCCATATGTGAATTTACACATTTTACTGTAATTGACTGTCTTTGGGTTTTTCTGCAACAATCTGTAATATCAGGACTGAACTCTTCCAAGTGGGTGGAGAAGATATTCTCCCAGAGTTCTGAGAAATCATTGCTCCCTAGAGGAGGTGTGTATCATCCCAGCAGACTGGGAGAAAGGAACTGTCGCCCCCTCTGGAAAGGAAAGGGCGACTGCCTGGATTGTAGTAACTATCGGGATATTACACTAACCTCTATACCGGAAACGATCCAATGCCAGCTGCTTGCTGCTCAGTTACCAAAGCAGCCTGACTTCACTCCCAAGATGTGGAGTATCAACCACGACTAAAGAGTTTAATTGCAACTTTATGCGCAGTTTGGCAAAAATAGAATGAATGAAATGGTTAGTGACTCCAAATGTTGTCCGTGCACATAAGTGACATTCCTAAGATGACAACTATTGTCTCCATGTTTGTTTGAGTTTATTCAGAGGATGAATCTGAGTGATCTCTACCGTGTCATTAGACCAAACCTGACAAATGATCAAACATGGCAGTCCTGCTAAATAATGTGCACACATAACTAAAACAGAACAGGAACGCCCAAACAGGAAGGAGGCCATGTTTTTAATGTGGAGTTTACAATAGAGGTCAAATTTAGCTTTGTCAATTAGAGACTTTAAAACATGATAAATCGTCCAAATTAGGGCTGAAAATAGAAGTTACATTATCAGTTAATTTGTTCATTACTTCTGAACAATTTACTTAAAAAAAAAAGTGTAGTTCCATTTGAAATAGCCAATGGTGACATATTCAAACTTTTTTTTTTTTTTTGTTCAACCGACACTCAAAAACAAAAATTGATTCTATTCCTACCAACATAATGTGGAGAAAAGATAAATATCTTCACATCTGAGATGCTGGAATCTGCGAAAGGTTGTTAAAAAAGATGTGAAAGTTTTCATTTTTCATATCTTTGACGATATTCTGGCTGCAGAGATAAAATACAAGTGGCAGCCACACTCAGTAATAAATCAGATTTCATCTTTGTCACGCTTTTCCATGTGAGGTAGATACTTAAAGCATTTCACACACACACACACACAATGGTTGGTGTAGCATATGCAGTCATGTGTTAGCAGTTAGCACTTGACGCCAGTCACAGTTAATGCTAATGGTAAAAAATGGTAAATGGACTGCATTTATATAGCGCTTTTCCATCTGCATCAGACGCTCAAAGCACTTTACAGTTATGCCTCACATTCACCCCGATGTCAGGGTGCTGCCATATAAGGCGCTCACTACACACCGGGAGCAATAGGGGATTACAGGCCTTGCCCAAGGGCCCTTAGTAATTTACCAGTCAGGCGGGGATTTGAACCCATGATCTTCTGGTCTCAAGCCCAACACCTTAACCACTAGACCATCACCAGATGTGTCAGCACAACAGTATCTAGTAGAAATACTGTTAACATAATTCTAAAATAAAAAACCTTCATTTTTACTGCATCTTTAAATCAAATTCATAATATTTTAAGCTTAAGGTCAAGTTATAAATTTAGCAGGCTCGACTTTAGGCCCAACATGTCTGGATATTTTAATTATATTTTATTTTAAAATGTAAGTGTTGTATGTAATTGTAATTTTTTTTTTTTTAAATTTAAAAAATTTTAAAATTTTAAAAATTTTAAAATTAATTTTTTTAAAAATTAAAAAATGTAATTATCAAGCATCAAGTATATTTTAATGCTCAGCAATGACTAATAAGTTTCGGGTTCATGTCTGTGGATGGTATTTGTGTAACTTGACAGTAACAATAGAAGCATTACATAACCACCGATCTGTTAGGGAAGTGACTCAACTGTTATGTGGGCCGCTGAAGAGGAGGTACTGCTGGCCCACCACCACCAGAGGGCGCCCTGCTTGGAGTGCGGGCTCCAAGCACGAGAGGGCGCCAGACCCAGAAGAAGTGACAGCTGTCACTCATCACACCAGCTGTCACTCATCACACCACCTACATAAGCCGGACGGCAACTCCACCTCCCCGCCGAGAAATCAACTACCGAAGAGGTAATTTTCTCTGCTGACTCAAATCGTTGAGTAATAATCTGAACTTCTTTTGCAGCCGTTATCCTGTGGTGTCTGCCCTATCTGTGAGATTGGCGTTTGGTGTGATCAGCGACGGCTTCGCTTCACACTCCAATCAGATAAGTGGTAACAGGAGCTGCTAGTGTGTTCCTACTTGGAGGTGGAGGTGCTCCCTCCTAACTGTGTACAGACTGTGGGATTACTGAGTGTGCAAATTCACACTCATCCATCCTGTCTTTGTTTCTGCCAGCAGTACCAGGGTCGACAGCCGAAGACAGAGGCCACCTGGGGACTCGGGACTTGGCGGCTCCGGTGTTCTTCAGGCCGTTGGTGGTGGAAGCCGTGTGGGACGCGGCTCATCTCTCGTCGAGGGTCTTCTATCTTCGAGCCTGCCCACACGTCACCTGGTGTTAATTGTCTATTTATATTTTGTGTGAATTTAGTTGTGTGTTGTCACAACATTAAATTGTTACTTATTGGCTTATTCATTGTTCATTCATTATTCATTGTCCGTTCCTTTGTGCCCCCTGTTGTGGGTCCGTGCTACGACACCTTCCCAACAGGATTTCTCGGCCATTCGTCATGGATTCCGAGGGGCGTCAACCCGAGCTTGAATGGCCAATGGAAGAGCCAGGAGCGCAGGCGTCAGCGGGAGGCGTGTTGAGTGAGCTGCAGCAGATCTTAACCGCCTTCACGGCTCGGCTGGATTTGGTGACCGAGCACAATGTTCTCCTTAACCGGAGGGTGGAGGCTCTCACCGCCAGGGTGGAAGCGTGCGATCAGGGCGCTGCTGCAGCCACTCCTCTTGCTGGTCCTGGGCCCGTAACAGACGTTCCACTGGTCGTTCAACAACCCCCCCACCGTCCCCTGAAGCATACATAAGCCCTCCGGAGCCGTACGGAGGCTGTGTCGAGACATGCGCAGACTTCCTCATGCAGTGTTCGCTCGTCTTTTCACAGCGTCCTGTCATGTACGAGTCAGACGCCAGCCGGGTGGCTTATGTTATTAATCTGCTTCGAGGAGAGGCACGCGCCTGGGCTACGGCGCTTTGGGAGCAGAATTCACGGCTCCTAACGTCTTATGCTGGGTTTGTACAGGAGTTCAAACAAGTTTTTGACCATCCCAACAGAGGCGAGACCGCTTCGAGCGTGCTGCTGTCAATGAGACAGGGGCGTCGCAGCGCAGCCGAGTATGCAGTCGACTTCCGCATCGCGGCAGCGAGGTCCGGCTGGAATAACGTTGCGCTCCGCGCCGCCTTCGTAAATGGACTGTCTCCGATCCTGAAGGAGCACCTGCTGGCTAAGGAGGAACCGCGGGATTTTGACGGGCTTGTCGATTTGGTTATACGCTTAGACAACCGTTTGAATGAGCATCGTCGGGAGCAGGCCGGGGGGCGTGACCGGGCACGAGCCGTCCCTCCCCTTTCCGGTTCCGAAAAGGTGACGTCGTCCCCACGCTTCACTGCCAGAGGGCTCCGTGTGGCTACAGCTCCCCCTGCTGAGGAGGCTATGGACACGAGCAGGGCCAAAGTAAAGACAAACGTCAGACAAAGGAGGCTGGCCCGCGGGGAGTGTTTTGTCTGTGGCTCTTGTGAGCATATGCAGAAGGACTGCCCCAAACGGTCAAACTACAACGCCCGTCCTTAGAAACTGGGCTAAGGGTGGGCCATAACACGCACGCGGGGAAACCCCGCAAATCTGCACGAATCCCAGTAACGATCCTTTGTGGGGATTTAACCCTTCACGCCCCAGCACTGGTAGACACGGGGTCGGAAGGGAATCTGCTGGATAGCAGATGGGCAAAGGAAGTAGGGCTCCCCCTGGTGGCTCTGCCGTCACCATTGCAGGTGCGAGCACTAGATGGCACCCTGCTTCCGTTAATCACACATCAGACACAGCCTGTGACCTTGGTTGTGTCTGGAAATCACAGGGAGGAGATCGTGTTCCATGTAACACCTTCTACCTCCCGAGTGATTTTGGGATTTCCGTGGATGGTGAAGCACAATCCCCGGATAGATTGGCCGTCCGGGGTTGTGACGCAGTGGAGCGAAACCTGCCACCGGGAGTGTTTAGGATCCTCGGTTCCTCCCGGCATGACGGCTAATGAGGAGGTTAAAGTCCCCCCCAATCTATCGGCGGTGCCAAAGGAGTACCACGATCTCGCTGACGTATTCAGCAAAGATCTGGCGCTCACTCTTCCCCCGCACCGACCGTACGATTGTGCCATCGATTTGGTCCCGGGCGCTGAGTACCCGTCCAGTAGGTTGTACAACCTCTCACGTCCGGAACGCGAATCAATGGAGACCTACATCCGGGACTCTTTAGCTGCCGGGCTGATCCGGAACTCCACCTCCCCGATGGGTGCTGGTTTCTTTTTTGTGGGCAAAAAGGACGGCGGACTCCGTCCATGCATTGATTACAGAGGGCTGAACGAGATCACGGTTCGCAACCGATATCCGTTACCTCTGTTGGATTCAGTGTTCACGCCCCTGCATGGAGCCCAAATTTTCACGAAGTTGGATCTTAGAAACGCGTACCACCTGGTTCGGATCCGGAAGGGAGACGAATGACGGTTGTGTGTTGTCACAACATTAAATTGTTACTTATTGGCTTATTCATTGTCCGTTCCTTTGCGCCCCCTGTTGTGGGTCCGTGCTACGACACCTTCCCAACATCAACAGCACAAAACTAGTTTAAAAAAAAGCTGCACAGGATTAGCTGAGCCCAACATACTTCATTGTTACAGTCAAACAACCTGCCCCACATGCACAGGAACTCAACCGGCAAAAAGCAGTGGCGGGCACACTTCAGCTAATCAGTTAGCAGTTAGCAAAGCTGACTTTTTGCTCGCCAATTAGCATTTCAGCTAACTTTGGATACCATTAGCAGACAAATTACCTTCCACTAATTTAAGTTACTCTAACTTTAAGTAAGCTAGCATTTTTAAATAAATTTTAATTGTTAAAAACATATACAAACCTTAAAATCATCCATTTGTAATTGTTGTCCCCACAGATTAAAATGAAAATGATCTTCCATGTATTTTATTTCTAAATGTTTATTCATTTAATAATTTCTCAACTGTGAATAAACTGTTGTGAATAAACTGTATGGTGATTGGCAAGGTAATGCTACAAGACAATGTTAAATTCCTGTAATAAAATGTAGCAGTTAGCAGAAGTTTCATCTTGCGGTGCATCCGTTTATCGTTATCACAGCTAACTTCAATCAATCAATCAATTTTTTTATATAGCGCCAAATCACAACAAACAGTTGCCCCAAGGCGCTTTATATTGTAAGGCAAGGCCATACAATAATTATGTAAAACCCCAACGGTCAAAACGACCCCCTGTGAGCAAGCACTTGGCTACAGTGGGAAGGAAAAACTCCCTTTTAACAGGAAGAAACCTCCAGCAGAACCAGGCAACTTCTCAGTTATGAGCGTTGCGGGTATCCAGACTAACATTTAGGTTAGGTGCACACCTCTGTTTCAAACCTTACAGAGCTGTTTGAACCGAGGTCATGTATTAATGTTGAAGCATGCGAGTGCAGAGATGCCTTTGTAGTTATCTGTTTCAAAATCTAGTGGAAGAATTAATCGTTACT
The DNA here is from genome assembly GCF_902500255.1 of Thalassophryne amazonica. Classification (NCBI taxonomy): domain Eukaryota; kingdom Metazoa; phylum Chordata; class Actinopteri; order Batrachoidiformes; family Batrachoididae; genus Thalassophryne; species Thalassophryne amazonica. The sequence continues at coordinate 113,399,152 of NC_047111.1, read as the reverse complement.
TTTACTTTTTGTTTTTCACTGTCATTCTACCTTTATCATCTGGCAAAGGGAAGCAAAGATTTGTACACCAGTCTCTTCTATGTGCTTTAAGGCACAAATGAAATTAAAATACACTCAAATAAAGTGCAAACCAATGAAAAAAGAAGATGCTGATGATGTTTGTAAGTTTTCTCACATCAAAATCTAATTTCAGTAGAAGAACCCATCCTACTCGGAGGTTCAGCAAATTCCAAATAAGACACTGGCCATGTTGCACTTTCTGTCTCACAGTGCAAATTACATAAATTACCACAGTTGTGCAGCATTCCACAGAGGACAAAAGCTGTGCAAGAAATCTAAACACAGCCACAATAGCAGGTCTTAGGTTTTGGCTTCTTTGGAAAGTGTGGCTGCGCTATGTTGACAGGTGAATCATGCTGCGCTTCCCCTTTCTGTGGTGAGGGCGAGGATCAGGATAAGCAACAGGTTCACCGCATAAAAGTATCTAACACGACATACAAACACTCATGGCTTAACTGTTTCATTAGACAGAAACATTTTCCAGCTTTTATTAATGAAGACTTTTCAGATTGACAATAATTCTGTAGCTATAAATAATGTGGTAAATGTCAATTCATTTATAGAGAGCCGAATCATAAGCAACCTCAAAGTTCTAAACATGGGTAAAGTTTAGACTTACCCACCCACCCCATGAGTAAAGACATTGGTAACTGTTTAAAGGGCCCCTTACACAAAGTACGAAAAAGTCCAAATCAGGGCGAATCACAGCAGAACAACTCGTATGAGCGAACCACAAAAACATCAAGCTGACAGATTGGCGTGAACGATCCCGTTGCGACGGTTTTGTGCACGATAATGATAAACCGCTTTTTATGATAACAATAAACCGATACACCGCAAAATGATAGTTAGCAGTTAGCAAAATTAGCAGGAACACAGTGCCAGCAGCTGCAGCATGTGTAACCACATCGTGCAGCTGCTATGAAAAAAGAAAAGAAAAATACATGCCACCCACAGGATTTGAACCTGCAATTTACTAAAGCTCTGATTATCAGATGGAAACTTTACGACTGCGCTACAATCACTGTTTTATAACAAGAGCGTGAAATGGCTAAAATCAACAAAGAGATAAATGTATTTTTTTTTAAAAGAGAAAAAAGCTCTGTGAAAACTGACCAAACGGCATTTGTTATGGCATATTTCTACTGATACATGACTGCAAGTGACATATTTGTCGCACTGTTGGCTTGTCATATAGTCCTGCGGTGCGCCACTTACAGGACACGCGTGTCCACATGAACTGACAGCCCGAAACAGCTGGGACAGCCTGTCAATGTGCGCGCTGTGCGTGCTCTCCAGCCTGTCGCAAAAGCGATATGTTTTTATGTATTTCCACGTGAGGACAGCAAGCGCACACACACACACACACACACACACACACACACACACACGGGTGTCCATCAAAACATGATATGTTGCTGCTGTTGATAGCCAGCCACGTCCCTGGTCAGCGCAAGGACCAAGGTGTCACTCTGTGATCAGATGAGAGGTGCCTCACCTGGAGGGGGGCAAACCACATGCACGGCACGTGTTGGGGGGACGGGGGGAGCGCACAAAACACACGCACACGTGTAGCGGGGGGAGCCGACACTCTGGCACACCACATGTGTACTTGGCAAGTTCACAGTCATGGGGGCACTTAGATAAATTTCACTGCCAGCTTGAAAGTGATCGTCTGCTGACTGTTTTCGTGCTAACAGCACGAATGGCCACACATTTTATAAGTGCCAAGCAAGCGGTGTTAAATGTTCATGTGTGTCACCAGAAATTTGGCCAACACCTGCCGTGAGAGGGGTCGAATGGGTTCTCACAGGGCAAACTCTGTCTTTCAGCCGCTGGTGTGCGTAAATGGTTGTAGCAATAGGTGTACAAGGCAGCTCCGATTTTACACGTATTGCATACGATTCCTACTTCATGCGCAATTTGGCCACATATGTACTACGTGAAGGGGCCCTAAGGGAAAACACCTAATTTTGCAGGAAAAAACCTCCAGCAAACCAGACTCAGTGGGGTGACCATCTGCTATAACTATACCAACAAACAAAAAGCACAACACAAGATTGACAGAACATGCAATGACAGATGTATAGTAAACAAACAATTGTATATAAATCACTGCTCAGAATGACAGGACTGTGAGTAGAGAGCATTGAGGTGCTGATTATAGTCAAGTCAAATCATGTCTGGGAGCATGCACTGGTGCTACACATGACTACATCCACCATATGGTCCTGGATTGTAACCACCCAGGCAGACAGCTGGTCCTTCCTCACCTCTTGAATGCAACATATATTTGTCGCAGCCAGGTGAAATGTTGGCCTTCTCCACTAGCTAATGTCCTCAAAACTGAGGTCTGTACGGTCTGGATAATCCGCAGAGAAACATGGTACATGGCCAAAATGTTATAGCTGATGCTCCCTTGCAATACAAATGATACTCCTCAGCTTAGTCTCTTTAAGTGACCTTTCACGTGACACAAACTTGTTCCAGTGGTCTCCAAGAGACCATCTTCCTCACCACTGACTGCTGCAAGAGATTTTCTTTCACCCATCCTAAACCAGATGGACTTCCAACATTTTCACAAAACATCTGACCATCCAGAAAAGCAAGTTCCTCAGATCCAAAAGTTCCACTGTAGACTCCATGCATATTGATGGAACATCCCATTTGCTCATACATGAGACTTCCAGGAGTTCATCCCACACATAATCTATATCGTAACCAATCTGAAGTCATTCCACCACTCATTTAGATGTTCCACTAACGTTCTACAAAGTCCCTATTCAGATGATCATACACGTTGGTGTAAGATCAGCTTTTATTGTCATCATCACTAATGTCATTTATAACCTATAGAGGATGGGGGTTGTGTGAGTGATCTTCACTGTCCGTGCAGACACCCAGTAACGCAACTTATCATGATGATGTCACTACTTTGAGCTTTTACTTTTTCATATCTTTGACAAGCTTCTGGCTCCAGAGATCAAAAAGAAAAGCGTAAAGAAAAAGCTTGATATAATTTTTGGCAAATCCAAATCTGCTTAAATATTTCCTGAAAAACTGTCAATAAGGTCAATAAAATCTGGATCTGCCTTAAAATCGAGTGCAGAACTTATATTTAGAATATTTAGAACTTAGAATATTTAGAATTTTCTTGACATGTCCAAGGCTTTGAAACCTGAAGGTCCATTTTTCCAGTACTTGCCCTTAAGGCGCCTTCCAGGTGACAAAGCCCACCAAATTCCACCAATCACTTTAAAATCTATATATTTCTGTTCTTCAATGAGCTAATTTTGAAACAAATGTAGTCGAGCGTTTTTACCAGAGCAGCTGGACATTGTGATGCAACCAGAGGCCTCAACACCAACAACAGAGGAGGAGAACCCGTGCTGAAAATGTTACTAAAAACAGATTTGTGGGGAATTCAGTATGTTTTACACACACACACACACATACACGCACTCCCACGCATGCCACACAGAAACAATGTCCACCTCTGCGCTTGACTGTGATTGGTCAGCGGTACAAGGCCTCTTGGGGTGACTCACTTTCCCTGATGATTCCATGATTTGTGATCTCAGCATCAAGGCACACGTCTGTTCAAGTGTTTGTGTGACTGATATTCACATTATACACACGATACAGTTCCCTCTGAAACACCACTCCCCCCAATGAGAGCACCTGTGACACCTGGCGATCTGTGGCGTCATACCACCCACCCAGAGAACTGTTCCACAGACATGACCACAGAAACACAGACAGGAATAGGCATCTTTTGAACACATGTTCACAAACAAATTAAATCAGCTTTCACTTCAAAGGCAACAATCAGCCCCACTGACGAGGTCATGTGATCGCTGTGGATTGTTTCTGTTTTTTGTTTAGTTTTGTTTTTTGTTTTGACTGTCTTTATAGGGATTAGTCAGCTGATCATCCCAAAACTTGATAAAACATCATTAAACATTAATGTTGTTCAGAATCTACATCAATCAATCAATCAACATTTATTTATAAAGCGCTTTACAGCACCGACTGGTGTCCAAAGTGCTTAACATTAAAAACACAAATTTACAAAAATAAAACACATATAAAATAAAAATTTAAAACAACACATAAAAAAGAACATAAAAATAACAGAACATGTCACCTCCCCACTAAGTGTTAAAAGCCAGTTTAAATAAATAAGTCTTTAACTTAGATTTAAAAAGTGCTAGGTCAGGAATAGTACGTAACTCAAGAGGTATCTCATTCCACAGTCTGGGGCCAGCTACCACGAAAGCATGATCACCCCAGCGTTTATATCTTGACCTTGGAACATCTAAGTAAAGCTGGCCAGACGCCCTTAATGTCCTACTGTAGGTGCACAAAGTTAAAATTTCAGACAAGTAGGGAGGTGCAAGGCCGTAAATAGCTTTAAAAACAAACATTAAATTTTTAATGTTTGTTTAAAAATTAGAATCCACATGTAAAAATTTACATGTGGATTCTTGGTGGTTTGTCACATTTTTGTTTTGTTTTATAAATACAGTGCATCCAGAAAGTATTCACAGCACTTCACTTTTACACATTTTGTTTTGTTACAGCCTTATTCCAAAATAGAGTTAATTCATTTTTTCCCTCAAAATTCTACACACAATACCCCATAACAACAACATGATTTTTTTTTTTGTAAATGTAGCAAAAATAAAAAACACACACACACACATTTCACATTTCTTTCCAGATGCACTTTAAAACAAGGAGGGGAGTTAAAAAAATTAATCTGTTTCTTTGAATATTTTCTTTTGCTCTCTTCTAAACATGAATAAATTAATGTTATCAAGAGGAAAATGCTGTTCAGGTTCAATCATGATTCAGATCCAGATGTATACTCAACAAAAATATAAATGCAACACTTTTGGTTTTGCTCCCATTTTGTATGAGATGAACTCAAAGATCTAAAACTTTTCCCACATACACAATATCACCATTTCCTTCAAATATTGTTCACAAACCAGTCTAAATCTGTGATAGTGAGCACTTCTCCTTTGCTGAGATAATCCATCCCACCTCACAGGTGTGCCATATCAAGATGCTGATTAGACACCATGATTAGTGCACAGGTGTGCCTTAGACTGTCCCACAATAAAAGGCCACTCTGAAAGGTGCAGTTTTTTCACACAGCACAATGCCACAGATGTCGCAAGATTTGAGGGAGCATACAATTGGCATGCTGACAGCAGGAATGTCAACCAGAGCTGTTGCTTGTGTATTGAATGTTCATGTCTCTACCATAAGCCATCTCCAAAGGCGTTTCAGAGAATTTGGCAGTACATCCAACCAGCCTTATAACCGCAGACCATGTGTAACCACACCAGCCCAGGACCTCCACATCCAGCATGTTCACCTCCAAGATCATCTGAGACCAGCCACTCGGACAGCTGCTGAAACAATCGGTTTGCATAACCAAAGAATTTCTGCACAAACTGTCAGAAACCGTCTCAGGGAAGCTCATCTGCATGCTTGTCGTCCTCATCGGGGTCTCGACCTGACTCCAGTTTGTCGTTGTAACCGACTTGAGTGGGCAAATGTTCACATTCGCTGGCGTTTGGCACGTTGGAGAGGTGCTCTCTTCAACTCTATGCGAAGGAGATGTGTTGCAATGCATGAGGCAAATGGTGGTCACACCAGATACTGACTGGTATCCCCCCCCCCAATAAAACAAAACTGCACCTTTCAGAGTGGCCTTTTTTTTGTGGACAGTCTAAGGCACACCTGTGCACTAATCATGGTGTCTAATCAGCATCTTGATATGGCACACCTGTGAGGTGGGATGGATTATCTCAGCAAAGGAGAAGTGCTCACTATCACAGATTTAGACTGGTTTGTGAACAATATTTGAGGGAAATGGTGATATTGTGTATGTGGAAAATGTTTTAGATCTTTGAGTTCATCTCATACAAAATGGGAGCAAAACCAAAAGTGTTGCGTTTATATTTTTGTTGAGTGTATATTATCCAGAAAATAATATTCATATTAATAATAATAAAGGTTATTAATATTAACCCTATTCAGGACTTTTGGGGTCCACTGGACCCCATGGCAATTGCTTTCTCCATATTGTGCTCACTAAAGTCCTGAATAGGGTTAATATGAATATTATTTTCTGAGTCATATTCTTCTTCTTTCCAAAATGGAACAGGGCATCATTTGGCCTTTTGTTAAATTTCTTGAAAGAAAAAAAGTTTTCAGTTTAAACTTTGGGAATGTAGATCAGTTGTATCAAGAGGAAGAACCAACTAAACTTTAATATTAATCGGGATCCAGAAGTTAAGATGAACTCTTACATCGTGGACTGGGGCTTTTACTAGAAATTGCATCAGTTTCTCAGAAATGTTTTCAGTTTTCAGTTGTGCTTTATGTGGAGTGATGAATCTTATTATGAAGAAGAAACCATTGCATTTTCTAGGCCTTTTATTATTATTATTATTATTATTATTATTATTATTATTATCATTATTAATTCATTAATTAATGAACTAATTAATTTCTTGTTCAAGCAAAATGGGACCACTAAACTTGGTGAACAGTTCAAGCTTCCATCCATCCATGTTCTATACCCAGACACATTTAGTTTCAGTCTTAATTCAGATTCACATGTGAATTCTGGATCTTCATAGTTTCTTTAGTAAAGTGAGATTGAGCTTCTTTCTGGGGGGGGGGGGGGGGGGGGGGGGGGTATTTTGAACAATTTGCCAATAAGGCTTCAGATGATCTCTGCTAAACTGTATTGAAATTATTAATTTCATCGACAGGAAGTACTTGTTAATTTCAGTTTCTTTGGAAAATGTTTTTACTGCTTGTATTTTATTGATTAAACCACAGAGGAGGACCAGAATTATCTGACTCCTCCTGTGCATCCGTCCATCTGAATCTGGGAATCTCAAATAGTTATTAATGGATTTTGCCAGCCATTGTAATACATTATTCAGGGACTTTGCTGTTTTGATGAAGGTATGGTGTCATCTGTGTGTTTTTCACAGTACGTGTTGTCCATGTGGGATGTCCAGATCGATAGATCTCCACAGCTGCTTCTGTCGGCGGCCACACATCCTGTCTGTTTAGCGCACACACCAAAGCCATACACGTGCGGCACTTAGACAAAATCACTGCCAGCACGACAATGATTGTCTGATGACTGTTGTCGTGTTAATAGTGCGAGTGGCCACACATTTTCTAAGTGCCATGCGAGCAAGTTAGATGTTCGTGTGTATCACCTGGAATTTGGCCGACACCTGCCGCAAGAGGGATTGATGGGTTCGCACAGCGCACACTCTGTCTTTCAGCCACTGGTGTGTGCAAATAGATGTAGCAACAGGTGTATGAGGCAGCTACAATTTTACACGTTTTGCACACGATTCCTGCTTTATGCGCACTTTATTCACAAATCGACCAAATTCTTCAGTGTGCTGAACAGCATCAAAAGATATTTTGGCTGAATTTCGACAGTAGGGTGACATTTTTTTCATATATTCAGGTTAATTCAAATAAAAATTGTTTTAATTGAATATAGAAAGCGAATGGCACAGAGTGGTTGCGTGCTTCACGGCATAATGAAATATCTGCCTCATCCACTCATCTTCTCGTCATTTAAATCCAAAGCCTCACCTCTTATTAACATCTTTAACATATCTAATGTTTATGCTTCTGATATTTCCTGCAGAATCTGAAGGCACCATCATCTTTCGAGCTGTGAAAGCTGACAAGATGGATCCAGGGATTGAAATGTCGTCCAGAAACAGAATTAAAGCAATATGAGAACACTGTCCTTCCTCTGCACATGTATGAGGCATCACTCGCTGCCATTTATGTGACTTTGACCTGTTCGCTCCAGACAAGGTGTCTACCTGTCAGCGATGATCATGTCACAGACATGCCGCTTCCATAAATACGGCCTCCGTGTTTGGCGTCTACCTTTGTGCCGCTGCCCTTCCCATCATAACCAAGGTTATCGACACCTGGAGGCGTCTGTATGAAGAGTAAACTTTGGATGAGTAATGTCTGCCCTCACAGTGAATAGAAAAGATGCTTGTGTTGAGCAAAACAACCCAGTCCACAAACACCTGAGGTTTCCTGCTATTTCTAGTCACTGCGGCTTAAAGGTGAGTCACCTTAACGATGCGTAAACTTTCCATCAAATTAAAAACCATAACTATATTTCCTGTTGTGCACACAGCATCACGTTAAAGGCAGTGATGATGTTCATAATATCGGGCACTGCAACCAAAAGTAATCTTAAAGTAACAACAGAATGTAATCTATTATATGGTTATTGTCCACACACCATGAGCTGCTCTTTGATGCTTTGACAGACCTGCTCATAAAACTCTCACAAGGCAAGACACAGCATTTTAATATAAGATCTGATTCAACAATCAACTGTTTCAAGACTTTGTCTCTGAGACATCTACAGCTAGATTACGCACATGCACCAGTCTATGCACACGCATGAGCTGATGTACACGCATGAGCTGGTGCACATGAAAAAGTACCCGAAAAAGTACCCGAAGGCCCCTTCACACGTAGTGCGAATATGTACAACACCCGTCACCACCCGTCAGAGCAGCTGGTATGTGTGCACCGTGAAACATCACGCAGATGGGTAGGTGTGCACAATGCTGGTGTGACTGTTGGTGCATGCGGGAACACAGTGCCACCAGTTGCACAATGTGGTTACATATCGTGCAGCTGGTGTGAAGAAAAAAATAAATAACAAATTTAAAAAATACATGCTGCGACAGTTCTGTGCACGCGGAAACACAGCAGCTTTTCCCCAGTAGCTGAACATCGCGCAGCTGCAAAAAAATAAAAAAATAAAAATACGTCACCCACGGGATTTGAACCCATGCCTTCCAAAAGCTCTGATTGTAGTCAGAAACTTTACCAAGTGAGCTACCATCACTATCCTGTAAAAGATGCTGAACACTGCCTCATATCAGGAAGCACATGAACATATTTAAAAAAAATAAAAATGACACACCACATAAAAACATTGCACTGCATTAAATCCCTCTTATCAAGCGGCAATACAAATATGATCCGTCTGTTCCTCTGTAGATGACCCATGGTCACTGACATACAGTCATGACATGACATGAATGAGAACCAGTTCGCTCATCTCATTCATGTCCACATCTGCTGGCGCGTGTCCTGCTGGCCCGCGTGCGTCTTGCCGACACGCGGGTCTTGTGGATGGTGCGTCGTAGGACACCGGGTCATGTGGAACAGAGCTCACATGGGTGACGTGACAGTAAGATCGCATGCTGCACGTTATGATCTGACGGTCTAATTCAATCTGGGGACAGTCTGTCCATGTGCGCCCAGCGCGCACATGCTCACTTGCTGCAGCCCGTAGCCACAGTGAAATATGTTTTTATTTATGTGCACTTGATGACAGCAAACAGACACACACGCATCACAGTGGTCAGTTGTTAGTCCACATCCATCCAGACACAGTACTTTCCAGCTGGGATGTCCAGAATGACAGATCTCCACAGCCGCTTCTGTCATAGCCACACCTCCTGTCAGTTCAGCGCACACACCAAAGCCACACTCGTGGGGCACTTACACAAATTTCACTGCAAGTACGACAGTACGCCAAGAGTGGAACTGGCCACACATGTTCTAAGTGCCATGCGAGCGGTGTTCGATGTTCGTGTGTGTCAGCGGGAATTTGGCCGACACCTACCGCGAGAGGGTTCGATGGGCTCGTACAGCACACACTCTGTCAGCCGCTGGTGTACGCGACTAGTTGTAGCAAGAGCTGTGCGAGGCATTAGAGGCAGCTACAAAATTACACGGTTTGCATATGATTTCTGCTTCATGCACACTTAATGTGCAATTTGACCAAATTCACACTATGTGTGAAGTAGCTCTGAAACATTTCACTGGAAACATGGCGCAACATTGCAGGAATTTCTCAGGAAAATGACAGACCTAATGATTCACAAGGAAGAAACAAAGTAAAAATTAAAAATCAGACAAATAAACTTTTTTTCTTTTTATTGCCTGTGAGCTCATTAAGTAAAGATTTAAAATCTCTAGGAATAAAACTCTTCTCTCATTGGTCACTCCCGATGGAGCGGCATCGCTGCTATTTTGGCGTTGTGGGATAGCTCGCTGGACTACTTTCGCCTGGCCCACTCCAGTGATACGCTCCTAAACGTTCACTATGCCCAACGCAAGAAAGTTGTTTATGTATCATTGCAGTAGTGTGTGTCTAACACATGATTAAGAGTGGTGAAATCATCAGGATTTTCCTGGTGAAAATTTAATCAAAGCAAATGCTGACCTGTGGGCAACATGCAGAATGTGTCTCTTCCCGGATTGATCTCTTTCAGTGCAGCTCCTTGTTCTGACTTTAACACAAAGTTAACACCCAAGTCTTTCATCACCAACTGTAAGTGTTACTCAAACCATTTCAATCCTATATTTCTGAACTCTTCCGCATCAAACTCCATCGCATCAGTGTTTACAATGTGCTTGAGCAATAACAGGTGAAGTTGCTCCAAAACTTTAGTTTTCATAAATATTTATTATGGCCACTCTTAAAACTTCAGTTATCTTTATAATTTTATTCGTAGTAAATTTTAGAATTGATTAAGGTGAGATATACTCATTATCTCACAGGAATATATCGCAATTATCTGGGAACTACTTTTGTGCAGGAATTCAACAAGCACGTCAGCCACGGGTGCGTACTAACACAGAATATACAGATACTGTATATCGTTGTTCGGCCAAAACGAACAACACGCACCACTGCCTGAGCTAGTTGCGTGCGTGAGAGTATGATGCTCAGTCACATTGTTGCTATGCTCAAGTCATGTTGTTGCTATGCCAAGTCATTTTCCTACTATGCTCAGTCACAGCCGCTGTGCCCAGTCACAATGTTACTCTGCAGATTCACATTGTTGCTATGCTCAGTCACATTGTTGCTATGCTCAGTCACATTGTTGCTAATGCTGAAGTCATGGTGTTGCTATGCTCAAGTCACACTGTTGCTATGTTCAGTCACATTGTTTCTATGTTCAAGTCATGTTGTTGCTATGTTCAGTCACATTGTTGCTATGCACAGTCACTTTGTTGCTATTCTCAGCTATATTTCTGTGCCCAGTCACAATGTTGCTCTGCAGATTCACATTGTTGCTATGCTCAGGCATATTGTTGCTATGCTCAGTCACATGGTTGCTATGCTCAAGTCATATGGTTGCTATGCTCAGTCATGTTGCTGCTATGCTCAGTCACATTGTTGCTATGCTCAGTCACACTGTTGCTAATGCTGAAGTCATGCTGTTGCTATGCTGAAGTCACACTGTTGCTATGCTCAGTCACATTGTTTCTATGCTCAAGTCATGTTGTTGCTATGCACAGTCACGTTGTTGCTATTCTCAGCTATATTTCTGTGCCCAGTCACAATGTTGCTCTGCAGATTCACATTGTTGCTATGCTCAGGCATATTGTTGCTATGCTCAGTCACATGGTTGCTATGCTCAGGCATATTGTTGCTATGCTCAGTCATGTTGCTGCTATGCTCAATCACACTGTTGCTATGCTCAGTCACATTGTTGCTAATGCTGAAGTCATGTTGTTGCTATGCTGAAGTCACACTGTTGCTATGCTCAGTCACATTGTTTCTATGCTCAAATCATGTTGTTGCTATGTTCAGTCACATTGTTGCTATGCACAGTCATGTTGTTGCTATTCTCAGTTATATTGTTTCTGTGCCCAGTCACAATGTTGCTCTGCAGATTCACATTGTTGCTATGCTCAGGCATATTGTTGCTATGCTCAGTCACATTGTTCCTATGTGCAGTCACACTGCTGCTGTGTTCAGGCATATTGTTGCTATGCTCAGTCACATTGTTGCTATACTAAGTCACGTTGTTGCTATTCTCAGTTATATTGTTTCTGTGCCCAGTCACAATGTTGCGCTACAGATCAATCAATCAATCAATTTTATTTATATAGCGCCAAATCACAACAAACAGTTGCCCAGATTCACAATGTTGCTATGCTCAGTCATGTTGTTGCTATGCTCAGTCACATTGTTGCTATGCTCAAATCATGTTGCTGCTATGCTCAGTCATGTTGCTATGCTCAGTCACATTGTTGCTATGCTTAAGTCATGTTACTGCTATGCTCAGTCACATTGTTGCTATGCTCAAATCATGTTGCTGCTATGCTCAGTCATGTTGCTATGCTCAGTCACATTGTTGCTATGCTTAAGTCATGTTACTGCTATGCTCAGTCACATTGTTGCTATGCTCAAATCATGTTGCTGCTATGCTCAGTCATGTTGCTATGCTCAGTCACATTGTTGCTATGCTTAAGTCATGTTACTGCTATGCTCAGTCACATTGTTGCTGTGCCCAGTCATACTGTTGCTGTGCCCAGTCACAATGTTGCACTGCAGATTCACATTGTTGCTGTGCCCAGTCATACTGTTGCTGTGCCCAGTCACAATGTTGCACTGCAGATTCACATTGTTACTGTGCCCAGTCATATTGCTCCTATGCTTTGTCCCATTGTTGCTATGCTCAGTCGTGTTGTTGCTATGCTCAGTCAAAACACCAAAGTCAAAACACCAAATACAGTTATATGCAAAGGTTTTGGCACCGCTGATATTTTTCATGATTTTTCTTTATAAATCATTGGTTGTCTGGATCAGAAATTTCAGTTAAATATATCATATAGCAGATGAACACACTGATATTTGAGAAGTGAAATGAAGTTTCTAGTACTTACAGAAAGTGTGCAATAATTATTGAAACAAAATCGGGCAGGAACTGGAGATGTTTTTTTAAAGAAGAATGGTCCAAAATACCTTCAACCAGAACCCAAACTCTCATTGGAAGCTATAGGAAGCATTTTTTATAGGCTGTTATTTCTGCAAAAGGAGGATCTACTAAATATTGATGGGGTTTTTTTTTTGTTGTTGTTGTTGTTGTTGTTGGGTTGCCCAAATTTATGCACCTGCCTAATTTTGTTTAAAGAATTATTGCACACTTTGTGTAAATCCTATAAACTTCATTTCACTTCTCAAATATCACTGTGTTTGTCTGCTATATGACATATTTAACTGAAATTGCTGATCCAAACAACCAGTGATTTATAATGGAAAATCATGGAAATCATCAGGGGGGCCCAAACGTTTACATACAACTGTATATACACATCTAAAAACCAACAAACTTAAATTAAATTCATTCAAACCATAAACGTATTTATACATGTCAGAAAAAGTATGCATTGTTTGCTTGTATATACAGACAGATTATTCCAAAAAATACCTCCAAGTCCTCCAGTCCATATGACCATAGAGGTTGTTTGTTCATATTGTCAAATGTGACACATTTTCCCTTAAAAATAAATAAATAAATTGAGACAAGTTTGTCAGTGGATGCTTTCATGACAACTCCAGTTCAACATGGAGATTCATCAGGTGCACAGAGCAGCGTGGCGGCACAAGCTCTGAACCAACTAACAAGGCTTCTCATGTCATTTTGTCCAAGATGAGTAACGTGCATTCTGCCGGAACACAGTAAGACAACGTTCCAACATCAGTTAAATTTTTTAAATGGACAGAGATTCATGCCACAAGTTAGAGGCCAGCAGGAAACCATGGAAACAACCACTTCAAACATCTCAAACATTTTTGATGAGTAAACTAACAGAGTGTGCAGCTGTCGCCTAACTGCAACATTTGTCTGTTTGGTTTTCACGTCTTTTGAATTAGATGCCTTCATTTATCTTTTTGGGCCCAGGCACTGTACTCTGACGGGTCATGAACACAACCTCCCGGATAGGCAGCTTATCACGCTGATTATTGCTGCCTGAGTGTGATGTCATAGTTGCAGCAGCAGAAGCAATAAGCACAGTGACAGGAAATGGAAAACGGGCTTTTGGCCAGATGACTGCAGTGTGTCATGTTTTCGATCAGGTGTGCACTGCCGGCGGGAGTGGCAGCTTTGTTGCTGCTTCCTCTAATGATTAATGGCGCTGCCTGTGCAGGGTGTGACACATAACTCTCGTCTGAGTGTCACACCGGAGCCGGCTATCCCTCCCTGATTCCCCCTACGTGTGCTGCACCAAACCCATCTGCATTCCACACAGTTCTGATCACTGGTAATTCTCTTCAAAACCCATCCGTACCAAATTCACCCGTGTTGGGTTCCCGCCGCATTGGCTGCAGCTTGATAAAAGCCACATGCAGGCCGGGAAATACCCACCAATCAGTCTTTCGCCTCTTCCTGACAAACTCAGCAGCTAAATCTCCCAGAAGCTGCCATCAAGCACTACCTAATGCGGAGTTAAACCCCTTTTATATAATTCAGTCTTTCAAGTGCAGTGAGGGCTTATGCTCACTGCCGCGACTCCAGCACAGCAGCAGCAGTAGCGTCAGGTCTGTGCGCTACCTGCTCAACATGAGAGCTACAGCTGGGGAGAATTACACGCGGCTGCAAATACCAGGCTGCTGGCAGGAGAGCGAGCTGGAACATCCTCTGTTTTGCACGTTGCACCACATATCATAAGCAAAGGCATATGGCAAAAATATGCAAAAGATGTTTCGCAGCTGGGATGAGCTTTCAGTCAGTCGTGCCATCGCACATGCATTTGTCTGATCCAACGAGGGCATTTCAGCACTTCACTGATGTTTTCCTGCAGAAACTACAGGAGCAGCTGACTTCATGAAAAAGCTACCGCTGAAATGGCAGAGAACCTGCAAGCATTTGTGTGTGCAAACATTGTGGGTGCACCTAAACATGCACACATCTGTAATCTGCAGAATTTACATACTGCACAACAAAACAAGTCCAAACGTGCAGCTGCCCAATTTTTGACCTTGACCAGCTGAACGTATAAATCAAACATGTATGTTTAACCAGCAGGGCTGTGGTGTTTGTGTCCACACTGTGTGTGTGTGTGTGTGTGGTGTGTGTGTGTGTGTGTGTGTGTGTGTGTGTGTGTGTGTGTGTGTGTGTGTGTGTGTGTGTGTGTGTGTGTGTGTGTGTGTGTCCCCAATTGATCTGTTGATGTCACTCGGTGCAGAAAAATCAGAGCATCATCTGAGGTGGCACAGACTATCGATTGGATTTCAGCATCTTGTCTGGAGGCACAGGAATAATTACCACAAAAACGAACATGATGACCCATAAGACGATAAAACAGGAGTCCTAATTACGGTCACCCCACCCCCTGAAGACAAAGAGACAGCAATGATATCAGCGCTATTAGTCTGACTGTGTGTTCATTCTAAATTTAAATCAGTTGGAAATGAGGACATCTGAAGCCACATTTCCAGATTTTATAAATTATTCCTTAATGTTAAGAGATCTTTAAGATATTTACCTTCTTCTGTTACATACAACACAAAGCGTCGTTATGGCTCGTTGTTCTTATGTGATCAGCTACATCTGGATCTGACTGTATAATGTTTAAAATTATTTTCTGTTTTTATATTGAAACACTGACAACTTTTTGTTTCCAATGGGTTTTTTTTGCTGCACATAATATTCAGGTCAAGTCTGGTCTGCAACCAGGCATGTCCACCACATGACAGAAGGTCCTGGATAGCAACAATCGACCAATCTATTCCCACCTCTCAGATGTAAACCTCTATTGCGTCAGGGCCACGTGAAACATGGGGTGTACCTTTGGCATTTTCCAGTTGCTGGACTCCTCAGCACTGAGGCTCCTGCATGCTTGATAATGCCCAGAGAAACATGTCGCCTAGCCAGAATGTCGTAGCTGATGTTCCTTTACAACACAGGCAGTACACCTCATCTGAGTTTTACCAACTGTTCATTTGATACAAAGTCATTCCTGGAGTACCCTCTAAATAGATTTAGCCCCAAGACACCCAGCCTTAGCTCACTGGTTACCATCCAACAAAAAATATGAACATAACCATGCTATGTTAAACAACACAGAACGTCGCAGGCATGCGGTGCACACATGCAGCAGTCACACCGCACACACCGAGTATGGCATGTGAGTATGGCAGGCCAGTGGTTGCCACTAACACACCACATACATGCCACTGGTGTGACAGGGGCTTACTAATGTCAATGCATCAAAGGAATAACCCTCTCACAATGAAAACAAAATAGATAAAGTGACAACCTCAAGAGATGGACTGTCTGACCTTGGCCAAGGTATATGTGCACTCCAAGTGTTGTTTTAGTTTTGCATGAATAATGCTTCTCAGCACTTCTCAGCAGGAAACCGACGGATTGCCTACTTTTGGTAGGGAATATGGTTTTGCTCAAAGTGAAGGAGTTCAAGTACTTCAGGGTCTTGTTCAAGAGTGAGGGGACAATAGAGTGTGAGATTGGCCGAAGAATTGGTGCAGCAGGGGCGGTGTTGCATTTGCTCTATGGTACTATTGTGACAAAAAGGGAGTTGAGCCAAAAGGCGAAGCCCTTGATCTACTGGTCAATCTTCGTTCCTACTCTCACCTATGCTTGGGTCATGACCGAAAGAACTAGATCGTGGGTACAAGTAGCCAAAACGGTCTTCCTTAGGAGGGTGGCTGGTGTCTCCCCTAGAGATACGGGGATAAGCTCAGTTATCTGCGGGGAGCTCGGAGTACAGCCGCTGCTCCTTTGCATTGAAAGGAGCCAGCTGAGGTGGTTCAGGCATCTGGTAAGGATGCCACCTGGGTGCCTCCCTAGGGAGGTGTTCCAGGCATATCCATCTGGGAGGAGACCCCAGGGAAGACCCAGGATTAGGTGTAGGGATTATATCTCCACACTAGCCTGGGAACACCTTGGGATCCCCCAGTCGGAGGTGGTCAATGTGTCCTGGGAAAGAGGTCTGGGGTCCCCTACTGGACCCAAACCAGGAAAAGCGGTTGAACATGAGTGAGTGATGAGTGAAATAATCCAGACTGAATAATTTATTTTTGTAAATTCCATAAATCCACATTTTTATACAGTCTGTGATTTCATGAAAACACTTCTGTGGTTAATTGGTGATGAAATCCTGATTGGATCACCAGTCACTCATTGGCAGTATAATTGGTTCATCAGCAGGAAGTGAGGAGGAAGGAGGAGGAAAGTCAGGTGCCAATCATCAGCCAACAGCTGGCCTCCTCTGAGAGGTGGCCTATAAAAGCAGCATGATAGACATCATCGGGTCAATGTTCTATTCTCAGAGAGACAGAAAAAGCTGAATACCATCGCAGCACAATTATTTGCTTTTAGGAATCAATACGAGGAATCAAGTTGCAGGTGTTGCTTCTTCTTTTCATCATCCCTCTGTTTTTTTTAAATATCTATAAGATGCTGGTCTGACTGAAGTCTGGGCAATGACAGCTGCCACACTGCAGACAGAGGGTGAGAGGAGACGCAAAGATGTGGGTGTGGGGCAGGAGGCACTGAGGGACAGCAACCAAAATCCTAACAGCTGCACCCATTCAAAACAGCTGATCAAGCACTAACGGCTAAGTCCCTTTAGACTGGCACCATCCAAAAAAAACCTGTCGTCTGACCACGCCCCCCGACCCACGACTTGTGGATACTGACCACGGGTGAAGCTCCAGCAGGAGCAGAGGATGGGTTTTTAAGTGTGGTTTGTTTGCTCTGGAGAGCTGTCACAGCACCTGTGGCCTCGCTTCTGACAGCTCACAGTCCGGCAGAACGGCACACCGACACCACCAGTGATTAAATGTGTGTGTGTATATATACATGCACACACCTGTTGTGCACATGCTGGTATTGTGTTTCAGACAAGGTGGGCAGCCGCGTAGACAGTCTGGAAACCGGCTCCGCTCACCCGCCGTACCACTGGCCCAACTGACCCCAATAAGTTTGCTGTCCTTGTCTGTTTAACAAAAGGGTTCGAACCCCCCCAGTCCAAGTAACATCCATGCAAACACTCCTCTCTTCCATTAACCTTTCATGCCCTCCGTGCCCCTCGGGTCTGGTTCTGTTCACAGCTGCATGAGTGCCATTCATGTCAGAAAGCCGTTGTTAGGGGCGACAGCAACCGTTCCCGTGGAAGAGGTGAGACCAGGTTCTCCTGGCGCTTTGACAGCTGCCGTCTGGACTGATGGAGGCTCAGGTCAGCATGCTGACAGACGGGTCGGACAGCTCCGGGCTCAAACCCAAACCTGACTGACAGATATACGCACCTCGTCAGCAACAACACCTCAGCTCCTCAGGCACGATATACGTACACATGCACGCACACACACAATAGATGTGAGCACGTGCACATTCCTTATGTCAGTTAAAGGTAACCGAGTGTCTTCTGAAAGGCTCGGCATCGCCACATAGCAGCAATAACCGCAAGACTATTTTTCACTTTTTGTTAGCATGCAAGCGTTCAGTTAAACACATTTGTCAAACAGACTGAGCAATTTCTATGTTTCTGGATTTATGTTTTTTTAAATGTGTATCTTTCTTTTGTTTTTTGTTAAGTCTCCCAGGGATGTAATAAAATCATCTCCTGACGGAGGAACTCAAACGATGTCCAAATATCAGTCAGTTTAAAAATCAATATAAAGACATGATGTTTTTTGAAAAAGGATGAATTTTGTGTGTTGCCAAATTATAAATGGAAATTTGTTTGGTATCATTCGGATTGTGTCCTTTAAGTTGAAGAGATGGATGTGGTTGAAAATGGGAGTGGGAATAGTAGGGGTTTTTTTTATTTCTCCCCACTCCTTTCAGACTAGATAATTTTTATTTTTGGTTAAAGGGGTAGGTGTTAAAAAGCTTTGCTTCTGCCTATACCCTTTCAGGCACACGGATGCATTGTCAATCCATTTTCTTTTCATTGTAAGTTTTGTTTGTTGTTGTTTTGGACTGTGTGCTGAATACATTTATTCATTCAATCATTCATTTTTCATTCAATTTCTTTTTGTGGTTTATCTGAATTTTTTTTTCTTAGTCTTTTTTAATTACTGGTTTTTTTTCAGAATTTCTGTTTTTCTGAATGCCTGTTTTTAGTTTAGATTTTTAATGTGTGTATGTTTATTATTTTCTGAATTTCTATTTTTCTGAATACCTGTTTTTATTTTAGTTTTGTAATGTGTGTATGTTTTATGTTTTGTTATTATTATTTTCTGAATTTCTGTTTTTCTGAATACCTGTTTTTATTTTAGTTTTGTAATGTGTGTATGTTTTATGTTTTGTTTATTATTATTTTCTGAATTTCTATTTTTCTGAATACCTGTTTTTATTTTAGTTTTGTAATGTGTGTATGTTTTATGTTTTGTTTATTATTATTTTCTGAATTTCTGTTTTTCTGAATACCTGTTTTTATTTTAGTTTTGTAATGTGTGTATGTTTTTTATATTATTTTCTGAATTTCTGTTTTTTCTGAATACCTGTTTTTAACTTAAAGTCATGGTGTAGCTCCCAGTGTTTCAAACCCAAACCCAAATAAAACTGGATTAAACTAAGCAGGAGGGATGTTTGTTTCCTGCCATGAAATTGAGATTTGTGTATAATTTTGAGTTACCTCAATTCAAAAATTTGGAAAACATGGAATTTTTTCTAAAGTAAATGCATCACACATCCATACCACGTAGCTAAACACAAGCTATATATTCCACATATATTTGCAGGCAGTGCAGCTATGACAACAGCATGATGGATGGGATAAAAGGGGAAATAACAAAAACTGATTTTCAACAGCGTCCAGCTCCTCTCCAGGAGTTGGCTACCAGAGCCCAGCTGTGCGTGGAGGTGAGTCCGACTATCACTAGTCAGTATCTCTCAACCTCCCGCACAAGCTCAGGCTCCTTCCCCCCGAGCGAGGTGACATTCCACGTCCCAACAGCCAGGGGGGAACCACAGAATCTCGTCTCTGCTGTTTGCGGACGATGTGGTTCTGTTGGCTTCGTCAAATCAGGACCTTCAACGTGCACTGGGGGCGGTTTGCAGCCGAGTGTGAAGCGTCCAGGATGAAAATCAGCACATCCAAATCTGAGGCCATGGTTCTCAACTGGAAAAAGGTGCTTTGCCCTCTTCAGGTCGGTGGAGTGTCCTTGCCTCAAGTGGAGGAGTTTAAGTATCTCGGGGTCTTGTTCACGAGTGAGGGACGGATAGAGCATGAGATCGATAGACGGATCGGTGCAGCATCTGCAGTGATGCGGTCGCTGTATCAGACCGTCGTGGTGAAGAGAGAGCTGAGTAGGGGAGCAAAGCTCTCGATTTACCGATCGATCTATGTTCTGATCTTCACCTATGGTCATGAGATTTGGCTCATGACCGAAAGAACGAGATCGCGAGTACAAGCGGCCGAGATGAGTTTCCTCTGCAGGGTGGCTGGCGCTCCCTTAGAGATAGGGTGAGGAGCTCGGTCACTCGGAGGAGCTCGGAGTCGAGCCGCTGCTCCTCCAGCTCGAAAGGAGTCAGTTGAGGTGGCTCGGGCATCTTTTCCGGATGCCCCCGGGATGCCTCGCTGGAGAGGTGTTCCGGGCACGTCCCATTGGGAGGAGGCCCCGGAGAAGACCCAGGACATGCTGGAGGGGCTACATCTCTCGGCTGGCTTGGGAATGCCTTGGGGTTCCCCCGGAGGAGCTGGGGGAGGTGTGTGTGGATTGGGAGGTCTGGGTGGCTTTGCTTGAGCTGCTGCCCCCGTGACCCGCCTCCGGATAAAGCGGAAGAAAATGGATGGATGATGGATGGATGATTTTCAACAGTCAACAACAGGACTCTGCAAAAATTCCAAAATTTAGGATTGTAATTCTGCATCCCGTTTGCTACTTCAGCTAAAAATTCAACTCAAATTCAAGAACAGAATTGAATTCCAGATCTAAAAGAAGTGTTTCAGTGTCCCCGTCAAAATTCACACAATGCTGCAGATGCTTCAAATCACTCAGTCAGAATTGAATTTTCCACAAAGGAATAATTTGTCAGTCATGTTTAAATATGGATCATTTTTCATCCCAGTAGGTCTGATCAAGAGCCAAAGAAAAGGTGAGAAAGTGTCTGTTGGCTAAAAGTGATTTGGGCTCAGGCTCGGCATTTTTATTTTATTCTTATTTTTTTTAAGGTGTGATGGTGACCTGACATCAGCCCACAAACACGCCCACTGGCTATAAAACACCGACACGGGCAGATTGTGTTCCTGCTAGATGACAGCGGCCAGAGGGAGCAGCGCCAAGCGGAGCCAGTGTGCAGGTGCTCACAGAGGTCGAGATTGTTCTCTCTAGAGACGGAAGTGGGGGAGTGTGAAGAAGGGCGTGTGCTGCAAACACAGCGACTTTCCCCTACACCGCCCCGATTACATCAACCACCTCAAACCGAGGCTCACTGTCTGCACCCACCGCGCCACCTCAGACCCGGACTCCCATCATTCCTCAGGGTGATGTGAGGAAGAGGTCACCTCGGGATCAGAGGCCGAGCGGAGCCCGACCCACGACAGGCCGGGATCAACACTGCAACAATGCTGGCAGACGGCACAGAGGGCACAGAGGGCACAGCCCCACAGTGAGCCAATGTCAACAGAATTAAAAGTAAAACACTCTTTACAGTTTCCTGCCTTTTGTTAGGATTTGTACTAATCTGCCAGTGCAGAACGTGCGTGTCGGCGCAGACATCTTTTACAAATACAGGCACCCTGCTCATTTAAAACCAATTATTTCACTCTGCTGTGTTTGTTTTGGGCTCAGACGCCTAGAAAACGTTTGAATCCTCACATCAGGCAAAAAATAATAATAATAATAATTTGTTTCACTGCTAGAAATGGGCAAAACTATTTTAAAAACAAAAGGGAAATTGAGTTAAGTATATATTTTGTGTCCTACAAAGAGATCTGGAAATGATGAGATAGCTTATTCATTAAAAAGCCAACAGCAGTGAATTCCTTTTTAAAAACCAGATGGTATTTAGCCTTCTGCTCACCCAAAGTGAGTCTGAGAGTTCATCAGGTGAAACACTGAGCTGCATTATGTCCACTGGAACTCAAACCCGCCTGTGTGCATTCAATGGCACTTTGTGTGCAAGTCTGTAAGTATGTTTGAATGAATTCGAGGGCACAAGGTGACAAGATGGGTACGGGGGGGAGTCCTCCTGCCGAGGGCCCTGAAAGGTGTCTCCCCAGAAGATGAATTCATTAGGGTGGAGGGCAGACCAGGAAACTCCGTCCCAAGAGTCCTCAGACGCTCTCCGGGTGCAGAATTGCTTTCCAGCTTCTCTATTTATATCTGCTGACCTGCCCTGCTTTGCTGCTGCAGTGATAAAAACTGCACCCCAGCACAAGCTTCTGAGTGCTCCATTCACTTATGATAGTTGTCTCGTGTGTCAGAAATCTTTTTTTTTTTAAAGGCATGATTGTGACCGAACAGAGCAGCTGCTCAAAACTGCAGCAAAATAACGCAAGCAAACTACTTTGTAATCTTTGGCTACTTTTTTATTTAACCAGGTTAGTCCCATTGAGATCAAGACCCCTTTTGCAAGGGAGACCTGGACAATTATGAAGTTTCCAATCCACCTAACCTGCATGTCTTTAGAAGTGGGAGGAAGCCGGAGCACCTGGAGGGAACCCACACAAACACATGGAGAACACGCAAACTCCACACAGAAAGGCCACAGGTGGGAATCGATCCCATGACCTTCTTGCTGTGAGGCAACAGTGCTAACCGCTAAATCACCATGCTTTGTTTGGCATTTTGATTTTAAATGGTCATTGCAATTGGCTTTACACTTTCCCTCCCTGTATTTTGTGATTTTATAATTTATTGTTATGCAAGGATTTAACATACGATTTAACACACCAAAAAGATGATTGGCAGCTGAGTTTTTGGCTGGAGAAGCCTGCAACTGACTGAATGCAACACATAGATCCAAAGGAGAAGATTATTATCATCATCACCTTCAACCACTTTCTGAGTTTGGATCGCAGGGGCAACAGCTCCAGCAGTGGACCCCAAACATCTCTTTCTCATGCCACATATAATAATCCTCCTGTGCCACACAGGAGGATTATTATATGGTTTGAATTTGATTTGCCTCCACTGCTCCTATTCTGATTTTGGATTATTCAACATTCCTCAAAATGGAAGGATGGGAGTTCAATGCTCTAGTGCACCTCCTGTCCCAGGGGCTCCCGCCACCTTCTCTGGGATCGCTGCCGTCACTGCACTGGATGCCTCGCAGCACCTCTCTCTGGCACTCCAGGTTCAGGATCTGAACCCGACTCCCTTTTGATCGACTGGGGGCAACGCAGGCCATCACCCCGCCCTACCGAACGGCGTTCGCCCATCTCTTAGGACCAAGTGACCTGTGTTCAACTGCTGTACACATGGAACCCTTCTCCACTTCAGCCTTCAATGTTCTCGTTTGAATATTTGCTACTACCACCGAGACCAGCACCCACGGTTCCTTCACCCATGCCTGCACCCTGGGTTTCCGTGCTCACCGTGGCGACCCTGCTATTTGTTGCAGCGTAGCTCTCACGCCCCAGCGCCATCCATTTTCAGGGCTAGTTAATTCAGCAGGTGAGTTGTTATTTAGTAGTGCAGCGTATGTATCAGGCTGGTTGGTCAGAAACTTTCTGAACACAAATACACGGTTCGAACAGACAGCCTTGGTTGTAAAAAGGCTTTACTCGGGTGGATAGCAATGGTCAGTACACAAGAAGGCAGTCAAGGAAAAGCAGCAGTAAAATAATCATCGGGCTTGAGGTGTGGTCTAAGCAACAGGCAGGAGGTCAGGTTCACTAGATGCAGGCAGGACTATGGAACACAGGAACAGAGCTGGAAAGTGGTACAAAGCACAACAATCTGGCGAGGGACTAACACACCCAGTGAGCTTATATAACCCCAGGTGATGAGCAGCAAATCAGGAACAGGTGTGCATGGAAGACAGCAGAACAAGGGCGTGGCCAGAGAGAGAGAAACATCCACCACCAAGAACCAAGAGACAGACAAGCGAGATAGAGACAGCAAAGACCCAAGCAGAAAAGCCACACAAGAGAATAAACACAGAAAACCAATGAAACAGAAAAAAATAACAAACAGACTAGAAAATAAAACCAGATAACCAGAACAAAACTCAAACCCTGACAGTCTGAAGAAATATGACATGTTAAATGTATTTCTACACCTGCAGGGGGACAGTTATTGATCCTGTGTCTCCCTAAACATGTGAACAAAATAACTCAGAGTTTTTGACGTCTGTAGAGATTCTCAGGCATCTACATAATAATATTCAAGTAGTTTGAGTCAGATCAACTGGACGTGTTTAGAAGATGTTTCACTCTTCATCCAAACTTTTCGTCCTGAAAACATTATTGTTCTAAACAAGTTCAGTGGACTGAACTCAACCTACTTGATTCTGACGTCGACCAAACATGACTGAGGACAACAACAACAACAACAAAAAGCTGGTTAAAAGTCAAGGTCAACATTTGGGCACAATGCTTATTTTATTTGCTTTCATCCTGCCCGGGTTGCCACAGTACTTGAGCATTTGGCACAAGTTTTACACCACATGGCCTTCTTGATGCCACTCCAGTATTAACATGGAGCAAAATGTGTAGTACAGCCCCTGGTGTTGCTGAGTGGTCTGTGAGCCAAGTACTAATCAGGACCTACTCTGCTTAACTTGTGATGGGATCAAGTGACCACTTGGACCCAGTGCTTACAGTAATATATGATCTCTTTTCTATAAACAGTGTATCCGGAAAGTATTCACAGCACTTCAGTTTGTTCACATTTTGTTAAGTTACAGCCTTATTACAAAATGGATGAATTCTTTTTTTTTTTTTCCTCAAAAGTCTACTCATAACACCCATAATGACACCATGAAAAACGTTTTTGGAAATTTATTTCACATATAAAACTGAGAAATCACATGTACATAAGGATCCACAGCCTTTGCCATGAAGCTCACAGTTGAGCTCAGGTGCCTCCTGTTTCCACTGATCATCCCTGAGATGTTTCTACAGCTTAATTAGACTCCACCTGGGGTAAATTCAATTGATTGGACATGATCTGGAAAGACACACACCTGTCTACATATAAGGTCCCACAGTTGACAGTGCATGTTAGAGCACAAACCAAGCATGAAGTCAAAGGAATTGTCTATAGACCTCAGGGCAGGACATCAGGGCTGTCTCGAGGCACAATCTGGGGAAGGGTACAGAAACATTTCTGCTGCTTTGAAGGTCCCAATGAGCACAGTGGACTCCATCATCTGCAAATGGACAGAGCGGTCCAACGCAAACCTACAGTAAGGTCAGTTTGAAACAGTGTTGCCAAAGTTACTTTGAAAAAGTAATCCAATCACTTATTATTGATTACTCCTTGAAAAAGTAACTTAGTTACTTTACTGATTACTAGTAACCAAGTTGGATTACTAGTTACTTTAGTCGTTACTTTCAGCAGCTGCCAACAACACCCCCTGGCTCAACATGAAAATGACAACCAGTTTTGCCGATACTCACTTTATTGGAAGTGCATTTTTAACAGTAACATAAAGTAAACAATGTATGTCCTGACATTTTAAGTTGAACTTAAATACTATTTCCTAAAAAGAGAGTTTTTGTAAAACATGACAAAAAGTCAGTCTTTCTTGACTTTAATGAACTTCAATGCAATACTTGTTTTACAAAAAATAAATAAAGACATCTTTCCTGACCTCATATTTAACCCTTGACAACACTGTAATGATAAAACTTACAATTTATAGTCTACATTGTTTATAAATGTAACAAATTCTTTATACTATTTTTCTAACATTTAAATTATTTCTAAACATTTTAGTTGTTGAAAATTATTATTATTAAGTAGTAGTAGCAGTAGTAGTAGTAGTATGAAAAACTGTCTTCAAATGTGGCCCTTTAATCTAGGGGTGTTGTGGGGCTCTAAAAATACAAAAATAATACATAGTAAATTTTGCAGAGTAAAATTTACTCTGCTGGGATAACAGTTGGTTCCAGCCTAAATTCAGTTAAATTTACTCTATCACAGTGCTAAATTAACTCTATCACAGTGTAAAAATCAACACTTATTGGAGTAGAAACACTTGATTTGACAAGACAGTAGAGCTGATTTCACTCTACTCGTATAATACACTCTATTTTACTCTATTTAGACTGGGACCAAATGTTATCCCAGTAGAGTATATTTTACTCTGCAAAATTTACTGTGTAGTAACACACTTGGAGAAGTAACTTTAATCTGATTATTGATTAGGAAATATTAACACTTTAGATTACTCGTTACTGAAGAAAAGCGATCAGATAAGAGTAATGCGTTACTGGTATCACTGGTTTAAACTAGCTCATAGCAGCAATTATCCGTTTACTGTTCACGTTGCTGTGGAAATGAACGTCTTTCATTTGCACCGTAACAACACACCGCGCACACAAACTCAGACACACACACACACATAAATGTATTTGTGTGCACTGTAACAGCACACCATACGCACACACACAAAGCACACACACAGTCATGAACATTTTTTCAGCGCAGTTCTTTGTGCCATTAGACACTCTTTGCTATTTGATAGACATTTATTCATATGTATTTGAAGTGAGCATGATTGAGCTAATTGTATTTTAACTGAAACTGATTTAAAGATGTTCCTCACAGTGGAAACTGACAGCTGAAATCTCTGAGATAGCTTTTTGTATCTTTCCCCTAAACCATGATGTTGAACAATCTTTGTTTTCAGGTCATTTGAGAGTTGTTTAGAGGCTCCCATGTTGCCACTCATTAAAAGAGATGCAAGAGGAGAGACATTTGTAAATGGCCACCTTAAATAACCTTGCTCATGATTGGATTCACCTGTGTAAGGAGGTCAAGGGTCAATGAGCTTACCAAACCAATTTTGTGTTCCAATAATTAATGCTAAATGTATTCAAATCAATAAAATGACAAGGGTGCCCAAATTTATGTACCTGCCCATTTTGTTTACTTTCTGTAAATACTAGAAACTTAACTTCACTTCTCAATATCAGTGTGTTCATCTGCTATATGATATATTTAACTGACATTTCTGATCCAGACAACCAATGATTTATAAAGGAAAATCATGAAAATTATCAGGGGGGGCCCAAACTTTTACATAGAACTGTAAGTCACAATGGACTATAAATCACAGAATCTCTCCTAACTAGTAAAAAAAAAAACCTGACTTATACTCCACAAAATATGTGTGTATAGATATATATATATATATATATATTATATATATATATATATACCCTGAGTCCATTGGTTCTGGTACTTATCCCCAGATTCCATAGCATAAAGAAGATGAGCGTCTATGACTCCCCCTAGATGGGATGCAGACTACTTCAGCAGCTCCAGTACCCGTTGACACAAGGACACAGGCAGGTCAAACCCATGTCTACATATTGGTAGTCTAACTCCTCATCCCACTGACCTACCTGCTCCATGTAAGAGGTGGAGTTGGTGGTATTATAATATACTCTGTGTTACAGCAACAGACAAATTCTGTCAAGTGTTGCAGCATTTACGACACCACTGATCCGCCTTGGGTCCTGGATTGGCAGCCACACAGGCAGACAATTGATCCAACAGCACATCTCTAAAATAAGCATCTAACTGCTGCAGCAGCCAGGTGAAATGTGGGGAATCTGTGAAGTATGTATATTTCAGGTTAATTATGAGATTTAAGACAATCTTACCTGTTTGCAACAAGCCAATTTCACTGTCCTTTACGTCAAATGATGCTGGATGTCGAGCACAACACCTGTGGAGAGGAGGAACACTGATGTGACTTCGAGACCATAATATAATTATTAACACAGATACCAAACCATTCAAGCTCTTCTGAACTTATAGATGCCGTTTCCACGTGCTTCATGGATACTGATGAATATGATGGATACAGGTTTTTCTACATGGACTCTAATCTCTGCCTTCTTCTTCCTGCAGGCTAAAGGCTGGTTCATTCAGGTCAGGTCTGGGAGAAGTGTGCCGGTGCCAAACGTTTCTGTATCCACCACTCTAGAGAACCTGATTTACGACTACTCAGGCAGGATCACTGGTCCATCACCACCTTAAAATGTGGTTGTCTGTAGTTTCTGGGGTCTTCATGCTTAGGCATCTGCATACTGGATTATGCAAAGCGAAATCCGTCACATGGCCAAAATGTGGTAGAGTATGTTCCCACTTCAAATCAAATCAAATCAATTTTATTTATATAGCGCCAAATCACAACAAGGCGCTTTATATTGTAAGGCAAAGCCATACAATAATTACAGACGGTCAAAACGACCCACTATGAGCAAGCACTTGGCGACAGTGGGAAGGAAAAACTCCCTTTTAACAGGAAGAACTGATGCACGTTTGTCTCCTCATTACTGATGACTCAAAATTGGCTGCAGATAGAAATGAACTTACGTTTAGTGTGATGATCTGTACACTTTGCCTATTGCACAGAATGTTCCAGGCCAAGTGACGGATGTCTTGAAAATAAATGTATCCAAATGGTCGTACTTATGTCTCATCTTATCCACGAATACAGTAGTACCGTGCAGAAAAAGTAATAACTGTCACCTATAACACCCATGGGTTCCTTCATGCAACAGTCTAGATGAAACTCGAGGAAATGATGATAATCAGAGGCCGTTACTTACATCCATGATGAGCAACACATATGCAACATGTGCTGCGTTGACTGACGTGGAGCGTTAAAACAGCTGTAGCTTGAACAATTTATGGTTTCAAATCCCAGAGCATTTTCATCTAAACAGCAAACAGTCCCATAAAACACGTTAACTTTCCCCAGAGTGATGTTCTGCTTTCAGCTGAGACAAACAGCATTGAAGAGCAGCGACTGTCCTGCTGGTGACGCTGCTGCTAGTCACAGACCATCAGGAGAGACTCCCGCATAAAACCACAACGTCTCTGAAGTTGTCCTGACGCTCTTTGAATAACCTTAGAGCACTTACCCTGGAATGGAGCAAATTCACATTCTGAGCATCGCCGTGATGCTTTCATGAAGCATGTTTGCCAGACAGGCGCATTTCAACAATCAGACTCATCGGTGTTAATGTTATCTCATCTATAAAGTGTTAACGTGGCATAAACAAAATCAGAGGTCGATAGTTCAGATTCAAAGCAATGAGTCAACAGCAAGTTTCAACTGTTTTATCAAATGAATTCTGTTCCTCTTGAGATGACCAACTTGGAAGGATCAAAGCCTGTTTTTTTTTCTTTCTAAAATGAGAAAGGAATGATTCATTCAAGTCTTTGCAGTTGAGATGCTCGTGGCGCAAACTGAGTCTCTGTCTTGATTCTGAGGACTGCGGCTCATGAAAATGAAACAGAAGCATGACTAACACTTTGAAAAAGCTCATCTGTCTGCTGCTGTCTTCTGAGCGCGGCACACCCGAGTGACCGAACAACATCGTGACCTGAAGTACACCCCACTCTGCGGAAGCTAAAAGTAACTTTCAAGGGTAACTCAAGCATGATGTCCTTGCACTCTAAAGGGGTTTTTTTTTGAAAGCTTGGAATAAGTAAGCCCAATATAGGTTTTGAGTTCCACCAGGATCGGTGCTTATCCCTGGATAACTAAGCATGAATCAGGTAAGAGTTTAAGGAGTCCCTCCAAAACTGGACGCCAGACCATTGTAAATGAATTCCCCAGCTAAGGGCTTTACCCATCTACAGCTGAATGGACGGGGACTACAGATGAAGAATACAGATGAAGAATATATGGAAGTCCAACTCCACAGAACCACCTGCTTTATCATTTAGGCATGAAAGTTACAGCATTCTTTATCATCATTAAAACAAAATGTTTCCTTCATTTTTTAACCTTGACTACTGCAAGGTTCATAATTGTTATAGTCTATGAGCCAGTCATCAATTTTGACCTAACCGGTACCACGTAAGGTGACGAAACAACACTTAGAATCCAGCCTCAGTTATTGGTTGAAAGGATTAACAAATGAAATAGGTTTTGACTGTGGTGAATGTCTGGTCTCCAAAATAAAGGTCAAACAAGGTCGACATCCATTGGATTCTATGACTGGTGACATATGTTACCCCGTAACATGAACTAAGCATGACACATGGGGCAAACTATTCGTTTTTGGAACCCTATTAACCTAACCAATAATTTGCATCTTTTTTTCTTTTTTTTTTTTTTTTTTACTGAAATTGGAGCAACTTTAACTTTTGACCACTGTACAAACTGAAACTGATCTTCTGTCACCATTTTTGCTGTTTTTACCCCATAATTCAGTCATAGATAGTCCAAACTATACCTTTTTTGGAATTGTTATGATCAGACAAATAATGTGGTATTGTTTATAACATGATTGGACCATTTTACATTTTGACCTGCATGTAATTCTTCATTGACCCCTACCTAGTTGGGTTCTATTTTCAGATAAGTAGACTACTTAAGGAATTTTCTGTTAAAAGCATATAACAGGCTGATTCTTGTGTATATTGACCTGCTAAATTCAAAAATTGCTGTTGGCATGCTGTATCTTTACTCTTTCACCTTCTAATTTGCATAAACAAAATGGCCACCCATTTAGTCAATTTTCCCACATGTTTACTTGTATTTGCATTAGCAACAGAAATAAAAGTTCTACTCTTGTGTATTTTGACCTGCAGAATTTAAATATTGTTGTTAGCATGCTGTATCTCTACTTCTTCACTGCCTAAGTTGCAACAAACAAAATGTACCCCCGTTTTTTTACAGTTTCCCACAAGTTGCCTTCCTTGCTCAAGGAAGGCAATGAAAACTCTTATCTTTGTGTTATTTGAACTGCTGAGTTCATAGTGTCTTATTCACAAGCTTCTGTCCTTCATCCCTAATATGGATGAAACAACATGGCCGCCTGCTGTTTTCATACTTTGTAGAAGTTTGTTCTACACAGGGTTGGGTAGGATTACTTTGAAATATAATCCAAAAGTAATCAGATTACACGTAATCCAAATGTATGTACATACATACATGTAATCCACATGTATTCTTTCAAAATAATCCTACCCAACCTTGGTTCTACAAAAGAAATAGATAACAAAACCATTTTTCCCCATGCCTCTGCTGCATAATCAGCCCTATAAATGCATGAAAATTCAGTAAGGTATATCTTTATATTATATTCCAATTCTAAGGTGGAACTATATAAAGGTATATCTAAAAAGGAAGAGTAAAATAGGAGAGTAGAAAAGAGTAGAGTAGAGCCACTTAGGTGCCTGGTCTTGAGAACCAGGAATGGTAGGTTGAAAAGCTTTTTTATCGCATAGGAACTCTCCCTACCCACCCAAGCAGCTCAAGAAAAAGGTATATATATAATATAATAAATAATAAGACATAAGAAGGATAAGACATCACAGGAGAAGATTGTAGTATAGGTAATTTAGTATGTAGACTAGTAAAATTAAATATAGTTAGTACGCTAAGCTATAAATCTGGTATTTATTATAGAAACAGAAGCTCTGAGTGTGTGAGTGTACTGGTATCTATCTAAAGTAACTCTGTTAGCATACTATAGGAAAATAAAAGTATAATCATTATGCTATCAAATGGAAACCTAAGAACTTAGGTACTATATGTTGATATCTTTAAAGGAACACAAAACTGATGAATCATTAAAAAACTACACTATGTAAATAAAATTGTAAATAGCGAAAATAAGCTAATTATAGTAGAATAGTTAAATTAGCCGTTAATAAGCCAACCATACCCAGCAAGCTACCATGATAAACAAAAACGGAAATTAGTGTTTAAAGTATAATAGCGTAGTTAAACTACAGTAACGGTATTAACAAATACATATAAAATAAATGTAGACAAAAGTATGAATTAATGTGGGTTATCAAACACAAAAGAACCAACTATTTTGTAAGCTACGATAAACGTTGCTACAGCCTGCTAGATAAGCTAACGTTAGCTGTTAGGTATAACAAATTGTACCCCACTCCTCCAAATTTACTTAAATATAATAATATTAAAAAGGGGGAACAAGAAAAAGTAAAGCGTGTAGAAATGTATATGGAGACATAAGTACATATATTTGCAGAAAAGAGAAAAACACCGGCTGTTTTAATCACATGTATTTGTTAATCTTACTTATACTGGCCTGTTGAAAATGTCTCCTGTGGTTTTAAAAATCACAATCACATGCCATTTATTCCTTGATGGCATGTGAATGACTCTTGTGTATTTTTTCCATCACAAATGCTGAACAATATGATAATACCATCTGAAAACCAACTGGCTCAGTAGAACACAGATAATGTATACGTTTCAACACCAGAGGGCTACTGCTTTCGACACCAGAGGACAGACCTCACTGGCCAGTGACTCGGCACATGGTGCCACAGTGACTCAGCAGCAGCAGCAGCAGCAGCAGCCACAGCATAGACATGGTCAATTAATCTGCACGGTTCCCTGATATATTTGTGGAGTTCATCCTTTTATACACATGTTAATGAGACCCTCTTTTGTCTGCTGATTCTCTTTATATACATTTTGTTAGGTTGCCAGTGTCCCTTGTCACTAGATTGATTTGCATATAATCTTGAAATTAGGGATGTCCCGACCCCATCACGTAATCGGAAATTGGGCCCGATCACATGGTTTCAGACTTGATGGAAATTGGACGTTGCATCCCGATCCGGAATCTGATATAGATTTGATGTAACTGGTGGCCATTTTGCTTTATGCAAATTAGGGGTGAAGGGGTAAAGATACAGCATGCCAACAGCAATTTTTGAACTCGGCAGGTCAAAATGCATAGGAATATGTCTGTTGTCTGCTTTTAACAGAAAATGCGTGGGCCATTTATATAAGCTTCTTTTCTGAAAATGGAACCTTAGTAACTACCACCCTGCGGTGGTTATCATACATTTTTGTGTAGGCCATGGTACACTGAGGCCAGATTGTGCTGTTTCATCACCTTAAGTGGTACCAAAAACCTGCTTGGCCCATGGACTATTAAGTTTCCTTTATTACCTCTATGACATTGAAATGGAAACCCTCACCTTGTTGTCTTATGACATCATAAAGTTAAACCAGCTTATCATGAGAAAAAATCTTACAACAAAAGACACAGACAGGTAGCATGACTGGAAATTGAACCCAGTTTGATATGTTAGAAGCACAACTCCTTATCCCACTGGACGTCGACCTGCTTTACGTAAAGCTTGGAGGCTGATGAAGAACACGACACACAAGGTGGATGTCGTTGAGAGTGCATCATCTGACGGTTTGCCAACAGAAAGCAACAGCGCATTTTGCAATCAGTTGACAATTGTCAGGTGCAGGTTGGACTGTAACTAAAAGCATACAGTACGTCAGATTCCTGTAATCTGAGACGCCACTTTGCAGTTCAGGCAGCATTCCTGTACACCTTTTACATTCTCAACACTTGTTTCTCTTTCATAATGACCTGACACAGAGTGCATATATGCTCAGTATCACCGAGTTTCATTGAAACCCAGCATTCAGCCAGACGCCAACACTGCCAATAATAATGAGGATCTGAATTCCCCAAACTAGGATTCCCCAGAACACATACTTCTCCAAGCTATGTCAGCGTTCTTTGACAGCTAGTATTCAGCCTCTTCTTCCTCTGTACCTGCATTCCTTGTTAAGAGTTCCCACAGCAGTTAGTGCACACAATGTGGCAATTATGCAGTGTCGCCTCAAGGAAGGTAAGAATCAATTTACATTTCTGTGAGGTCAAACTCAGTCCACATCCCATCCATGAAGGTGAATCATGGAGGAAATCATAACTAAGGTGATAAACCACCTCCTTTCCTCACCTCAGGTTGATGCAATTTACACTCAACAAAAATATAAACGCAACACTTTTGGTTTTGCTCCCATTTTGTATGAGATGAACTCAAAGATCTAAATCATCTAGATCACATACACAATATCACCATTTCCCTCAATATTGTTCACAAACCAGTCTAAATCTGTGATAGTGAGCACTTCTCCTTTGCTTAATTGAATATAGAAAGCGAATGGCACAGAGTGGTTGCGTGCTTCACGGCATAATGAAATATCTGCCTCATCCACTCATCTTCTCGTCATTTAAATCCAAAGCTCACCTCTTATTAACATCTTTAATATCTAATGTTTATGCTTCGATATTTCCTGCAGAATCTGAAGGCACCATCATCTTTCGAGCTGTGAAAGCTGACAAGATGGATCCAGGGATTGAAATGTCGTCCAGAAACAGAATAAAGCAATATGAGAACACTGTCCTTCCTCTGCACATGTATGAGGCATCACTCGCTGCCATTTATGTGACTTTGACCTGTTCGCTCCAGACAAGGTGTCTACCTGTCAGCGATGATCATGTCACAGACATGCCGCTTCCATAAATACGGCCTCCGTGTTTGGCGTCTACCTTTGTGCCGCTGCCCTTCCCATCATAACCAAGGTTATCGACACCTGGAGGCGTCTGTATGAAGAGTAAACTTTGGATGAGTATGTCTGCCCTCACAGTGAATAGAAAAGATGCTTGTGTGAGCAAAACAACCCAGTCCACAAACACCTGAGGTTTCCTGCTATTTCTAGTCACTGCGGCTTAAAGGTGAGTCACCTTAACGATGCGTAAACTTTCCATCAAATTAAAAACCATAACTATTTCCTGTTGTGCACACAGCATCACGTTAAAGGCAGTGATGATGTTCATAATATCGGGCACTGCAACCAAAAGTAATCTTAAAGTAACAACAGAATGTAATCTATTATATGGTTATTGTCCACACACCATGAGCTGCTCTTGATGCTTTGACAGACCTGCTCATAAAACTCTCACAAGGCAAGACACAGCATTTTAATATAAGATCTGATTCAACAATCAACTGTTTCAAGACTTTGTCTCTGAGAAATCTACAGCTAGATTACGCACATGCACCAGTCTATGCACACGCATGAGCTGATGTACACGCATGAGCTGGTGCACATGAAAAAGTACCCGAAAAAGTACCGAAGGCCCCTTCACACGTAGTGCGAATATGTACAACACCCGTCACCACCCGTCAGAGCAGCTGGTATGTGTGCACCGTGAAACATCACGCAGATGGGTAGGTGTGCACAATGCTGGTGTGACTGTTGGTGCATGCGGGAACACAGTGCCACCAGTTGCACAATGTGGTTACATATCGTGCAGCTGGTGTGAAGAAAAAAATAAATAACAAATTTAAAAAATACATGCTGCGACAGTTCTGTGCACGCGGAAACACAGCAGCTTTTCCCCAGTAGCTGAACATCGCGCAGCTGCAAAAAAATAAAAAAATAAAAATACGTCACCCACGGGATTTGAACCCATGCCTTCCAAAAGCTCTGATTGTAGTCAGAAACTTTACCAAGTGAGCTACCATCACTATCCTGTAAAAGATGCTGAACACTGCCTCATATCAGGAAGCACATGAACATATTTAAAAAAAATAAAAATGACACACCACATAAAAACATTGCACTGCATTAAATCCCTCTTATCAAGCGGCAATACAAATATGATCCGTCTGTTCCTCTGTAGATGACCCATGGTCACTGACATACAGTCATGACATGACATGAATGAGAACCAGTTCGCTCATTCATGTCCACATCTGGCGCGTGTCCTGCTGGCCGCGTGCGTCTTGCCGACACGCGGGTCTTGTGGATGGTGCGTCGTAGGACACGGGTCATGTGGAACAGAGCTCACATGGGTGACGTGACAGTAAGATCGCATGCTGCACGTTATGATCTGACGGTCTAATTCAATCTGGGGACAGTCTGTCCATGTGCGCCCAGCGCGCACATGCTCACTTGCTGCAGCCCGTAGCCACAGTGAAATATGTTTTTATTTATGTGCACTTGATGACAGCAAACAGACACACACGCATCACAGTGGTCAGTTGTTAGTCCACATCCATCCAGACACAGTACTTTCCAGCTGGGATGTCCAGAATGACAGATCTCCACAGCGCTTCTGTCATAGCCACACCTCCTGTCAGTTCAGCGCACACACCAAAGCCACACTCGTGGGGCACTTACACAAATTTCACTGCAAGTACGACAGTACGCCAAGAGTGGAACTGGCCACACATGTTCTAAGTGCCATGCGAGCGGTGTTCGATGTTCGTGTGTGTCAGCGGGAATTTGGCCGACACCTACCGCGAGAGGGTTCGATGGGCTCGTACAGCACACACTCTGTCAGCCGCTGGTGTACGCGACTAGTTGTAGCAAGAGCTGTGCGAGGCATTAGAGGCAGCTACAAAATTACACGGTTTGCATATGATTTCTGCTTCATGCACACTTAATGTGCAATTTGACCAAATTCACACTATGTGTGAAGTAGCTCTGAAACATTTCACTGGAAACATGGCGCAACATTGCAGGAATTTCTCAGGAAAATGACAGACCTAATGATTCACAAGGAAGAAACAAAGTAAAATTAAAAATCAGACAAATAAACTTTTTTTCTTTTTATTGCCTGTGAGCTCATTAAGTAAAGATTTAAAATCTCTAGGAATAAAACTCTTCTCTCATTGGTCACTCCCGATGGAGCGGCATCGCTGCTATTTTGGCGTTGTGGATAGCTCGCGGGACTACTTTCGCCTGGCCCACTCCAGTGATACCTCCTAAACGTTCCATATGCCCAACGCAAGAAAGTTGTTTATGTATCATTGCAGTAGTGTGTTGTCTAACACATGATTACGAGTGGTGAAATCATCAGGATTTCCTGGTGAAAATTTAATCAAAGCAAATGCTGACCTGTGGGCACCATGCAGAATGTGTCTCTTCCGGATTGATCTCTTTCAAGTGCAGCTCCTTGTTCTGACTTTAAACACAAAGTTAACACCCAAGTCTTTCATCACCAACTGTAAGTGTTACTCAAACCATTTCAATCCTATATTTCTGAACTCTTCCGCATCAAACTCCATCGCATCAGTGTTTACAATGTGCTTGAGCAATAACAGTGAAGTTGCTCCAAAACTTAGTTTTCATAAATATTTATTATGGCCACTCTTAAAACTTCAGTTATCTTTATAATTTATTCGTAGTAAATTTAGAATTGATTAGGTGAGATATACTCATTATCTCACAGGAATATATCGCAATTATCTGGGAACTACTTTTGTGCAGGAATTCAACAACGCACGTCAGCCACGGGTGCGTACTAACACAGAATATACAGATACTGTATATCGTTGTTCGGCCAAAACGAACAACACGCACCACTGCCTGAGCTAGTTGCGTGCGTGAGAGTATGATGCTCAGTCACATTGTTGCTATGCTCAAGTCATGTTGTTGCTATGCCAAGTCATTTTCCTACTATGCTCAGTCACAGCCGCTGTGCCCAGTCACAATGTTACTCTGCAGATTCACATTGTTGCTATGCTCAGTCACATTGTTGCTATGCTCAGTCACATTGTTGCTAATGCTGAAGTCATGGTGTTGCTATGCTCAAGTCACACTGTTGCTATGTTCAGTCACATTGTTTCTATGTTCAAGTCATGTTGTTGCTATGTTCAGTCACATTGTTGCTATGCACAGTCACTTTGTTGCTATTCTCAGCTATATTTCTGTGCCCAGTCACAATGTTGCTCTGCAGATTCACATTGTTGCTATGCTCAGGCATATTGTTGCTATGCTCAGTCACATGGTTGCTATGCTCAAGTCATATGGTTGCTATGCTCAGTCATGTTGCTGCTATGCTCAGTCACATTGTGCTATGCTCAGTCACACTGTTGCTAATGCTGAAGTCATGCTGTTGCTATGCTGAAGTCACACTGTTGCTATGCTCAGTCACATTGTTTCTATGCTCAAGTCATGTTGTTGCTATGCACAGTCACGTTGTTGCTATTCTCAGCTATATTTCTGTGCCCAGTCACAATGTTGCTCTGCAGATTCACATTGTTGCTATGCTCAGGCATATTGTTGCTAGCTCAGTCACATGGTTGCTATGCTCAGGCATATTGTTGCTATGCTCAGTCATGTTGCTGCTATGCTCCAATCACACTGTTGCTATGCTCAGTCACATTGTTTGCTAATGCTGCAGTCATGTTGTTGCTATGCTGAAGTCACACTGTTGCTATGCTCAGTACATTGTTTCTATGCTCAAATCATGTTGTTGCTATGTTCAGTCACATTGTTGCTATGCACAGTCATGTTGTTGCTATTCTCAGTTATATTGTTTCTGTGCCCAGTCACAATGTTGCTCTGCAGATTCACATTGTTGCTATGCTTCAGGCATATTGTTGCTATGCTCAGTCACATTGTTCCTATGTGCAGTCACACTGCTGCTGTGTTCAGGCATATGTTGCTATGCTCAGTCACATTGTTGCTATACTAAGTCACGTTGTTGCTATTCTCAGTTATATTGTTTCTGTGCCCAGTCACAATGTTGCGCTACAGATCAATCAATCAATCAATTTATTTATATAGCGCCAAATCACAACAAACAGTTGCCCAGATTCACAATGTTGCTATGCTCAGTCATGTTGTTGCTATGCTCAGTCACATTGTTGCTATGCTCAAATCATGTTGCTGCTATGCTCAGTCATGTTGCTATGCTCAGTCACATTGTTGCTATGCTTAAGTCATGTTACTGCTATGCTCAGTCACATTGTTGCTATGCTCAAATCATGTTGCTGCTATGCTCAGTCATGTTGCTATGCTCAGTCACATTGTTGCTATGCTTAAGTCATGTTACTGCTATGCTCAGTCACATTGTTGCTATGCTCAAATCATGTTGCTGCTATGCTCAGTCATGTTGCTATGCTCAGTCACATTGTTGCTATGCTTAAGTCATGTTACTGCTATGCTCAGTCACATTGTTGCTGTGCCCAGTCATACTGTTGCTGTGCCCAGTCACAATGTTGCACTGCAGATTCACATTGTTGCTGTGCCCAGTCATACTGTTGCTGTGCCCAGTCACAATGTTGCACTGCAGATTCACATTGTTACTGTGCCCAGTCATATTGCTCCTATGCTTTGTCCCATTGTTGCTATGCTCAGTCGTGTTGTTGCTATGCTCAGT
Source organism: Thalassophryne amazonica (assembly GCF_902500255.1). Lineage (NCBI taxonomy): Eukaryota > Metazoa > Chordata > Actinopteri > Batrachoidiformes > Batrachoididae > Thalassophryne > Thalassophryne amazonica. The sequence goes on along the minus strand of NC_047111.1, from coordinate 113,360,104 downwards.
CAAAACACCAAAGTCAAACCACCAAATACAGTTATATGCAAAGGTTTTGGCACCGCTGATATTTTTCATGATTTTTCTTTATAAATCATGGTTGTCTGGATCAGAAATTTCAGTTAAATATATCATATAGCAGATGAACACACTGATATTTGAGAAGTGAAATGAAGTTTCTAGTACTTACAGAAAGTGTGCAATAATTATTGAAACAAATCGGGCAGGAACTGGAGATGTTTTTTAAAGAAGAATGGTCCAAAATACCTTCAACCAGAACCCAAACTCTCATTGGAAGCTATAGGAAGCATTTTTTATAGGCTGTTATTTCTGCAAAAGGAGGATCTACTAAATATTGATGGGGTTTTTTTTTTGTTGTTGTTGTTGTTGTTGTTGGGTTGCCCAAATTTATGCACCTGCCTAATTTTGTTTAAAGAATTATTGCACACTTTGTGTAAATCCTATAAACTTCATTTCACTTCTCAAATATCACTGTGTTTGTCTGCTATATGACATATTTAACTGAAATTGCTGATCCAAACAACCAGTGATTTATAATGGAAAATCATGGAAATCATCAGGGGGGCCCAAACGTTTACATACAACTGTATATACACATCTAAAAACCAACAAACTTAAATTAAATTCATTCAAACCATAAACGTATTTATACATGTCAGAAAAAGTATGCATTGTTTGCTTGTATATACAGACAGATTATTCCAAAAAATACCTCCAAGTCCTCCAGTCCATATGACCATAGAGGTTGTTTGTTCATATTGTCAAATGTGACACATTTTCCCTTAAAAATAAATAAATAAATTGAGACAAGTTTGTCAGTGGATGCTTTTCATGACAACTCCAGTTCAACATGGAGATTCATCAGGTGCACAGAGCAGCGTGGCGGCACAAGCTCTGAACCAACTAACAAGGCTTCTCATGTCATTTTGTCCAAGATGAGTAACGTGCATTCTGCCGGAACACAGTAAGACAACGTTCCAACATCAGTTAAATTTTTAAATGGACAGAGATTCATGCCACAAGTTAGAGGCCAGCAGGAAACCATGGAAACAACCACTTCAAACATCTCAAACATTTTTGATGAGTAAACTAACAGAGTGTGCAGCTGTCGCCTAACTGCAACATTTGTCTGTTTGGTTTTCACGTCTTTTGAATTAGATGCCTTCATTTATCTTTTTGGGCCCAGGCACTGTACTCTGACGGGTCATGAACACAACCTCCTGGATAGGCAGCTTATCACGCTGATTATTGCTGCCTGAGTGTGATGTCATAGTTGCAGCAGCAGAAGCAATAAGCACAGTGACAGGAAATGGAAAACGGGCTTTTGGCCAGATGACTGCAGTGTGTCATGTTTTCGATCAGGTGTGCACTGCCGGCGGGAGTGGCAGCTTTGTTGCTGCTTCCTCTAATGATTAATGGCGCTGCCTGTGCAGGGTGTGACACATAACTCTCGTCTGAGTGTCACACCGGAGCCGGCTATCCCTCCCTGATTCCCCCTACGTGTGCTGCACCAAACCCATCTGCATTCCACACAGTTCTGATCACTGGTAATTCTCTTCAAAACCCATCCGTACCAAATTCACCCGTGTTGGGTTCCCGCCGCATTGGCTGCAGCTTGATAAAAGCCACATGCAGGCCGGGAAATACCCACCAATCAGTCTTTCGCCTCTTCCTGACAAACTCAGCAGCTAAATCTCCCAGAAGCTGCCATCAAGCACTACCTAATGCGGAGTTAAACCCCTTTTTATATAATTCAGTCTTTCAAGTGCAGTGAGGGCTTATGCTCACTGCCGCGACTCCAGCACAGCAGCAGCAGTAGCGTCAGGTCTGTGCGCTACCTGCTCAACATGAGAGCTACAGCTGGGGAGAATTACACGCGGCTGCAAATACCAGGCTGCTGGCAGGAGAGCGAGCTGGAACATCCTCTGTTTTGCACGTTGCACCACATATCATAAGCAAAGGCATATGGCAAAAATATGCAAAAGATGTTTCGCAGCTGGGATGAGCTTTCAGTCAGTCGTGCCATCGCACATGCATTTGTCTGATCCAACGAGGGCATTTCAGCACTTCACTGATGTTTTCCTGCAGAAACTACAGGAGCAGCTGACTTCATGAAAAAGCTACCGCTGAAATGGCAGAGAACCTGCAAGCATTTGTGTGTGCAAACATTGTGGGTGCACCTAAACATGCACACATCTGTAATCTGCAGAATTTACATACTGCACAACAAAACAAGTCCAAACGTGCAGCTGCCCAATTTTTGACCTTGACCAGCTGAACGTATAAATCAAACATGTATGTTTAACCAGCAGGGCTGTGGTGTTTGTGTCCACACTGTGTGTGTGTGTGTGTGTGTGTGTGTGTGTGTGTGTGTGTGTGTGTGTGTGTGTGTGTGTGTGTGTGTGTGTGTGTGTGTGTGTGTGTGTGTGTGTGTGTGTCCCCAATTGATCTGTTGATGTCACTCGGTGCAGAAAAATCAGAGCATCATCTGAGGTGGCACAGACTATCGATTGGATTTCAGCATCTTGTCTGGAGGCACAGGAATAATTACCACAAAAACGAACATGATGACCCATAAGACGATAAAACAGGAGTCCTAATTACGGTCACCCCACCCCCTGAAGACAAAGAGACAGCAATGATATCAGCGCTATTAGTCTGACTGTGTGTTCATTCTAAATTTAAATCAGTTGGAAATGAGGACATCTGAAGCCACATTTCCAGATTTTATAAATTATTCCTTAATGTTAAGAGATCTTTAAGATATTTACCTTCTTCTGTTACATACAACACAAAGCGTCGTTATGGCTCGTTGTTCTTATGTGATCAGCTACATCTGGATCTGACTGTATAATGTTTAAAATTATTTTCTGTTTTTATATTGAAACACTGACAACTTTTGTTTCCAATGGGTTTTTTTTGCTGCACATAATATTCAGGTCAAGTCTGGTCTGCAACCAGGCATGTCCACCACATGACAGAAGGTCCTGGATAGCAACAATCGACCAATCTATTCCCACCTCTCAGATGTAAACCTCTATTGCGTCAGGGCCACGTGAAACATGGGGTGTACCTTTGGCATTTTCCAGTTGCTGGACTCCTCAGCACTGAGGCTCCTGCATGCTTGATAATGCCCAGAGAAACATGTCGCCTAGCCAGAATGTCGTAGCTGATGTTCCTTTACAACACAGGCAGTACACCTCATCTGAGTTTTACCAACTGTTCATTTGATACAAAGTCATTCCTGGAGTACCCTCTAAATAGATTTAGCCCCAAGACACCCAGCCTTAGCTCACTGGTTACCATCCAACAAAAAATATGAACATAACCATGCTATGTTAAACAACACAGAACGTCGCAGGCATGCGGTGCACACATGCAGCAGTCACACCGCACACACCGAGTATGGCATGTGAGTATGGCAGGCCAGTGGTTGCCACTAACACACCACATACATGCCACTGGTGTGACAGGGGCTTACTAATGTCAATGCATCAAAGGAATAACCCTCTCACAATGAAAACAAAATAGATAAAGTGACAACCTCAAGAGATGGACTGTCTGACCTTGGCCAAGGTATATGTGCACTCCAAGTGTTGTTTTAGTTTTGCATGAAATAATGCTTCTCAGCACTTCTCAGCAGGAAACCGACGGATTGCCTACTTTTGGTAGGGAATATGGTTTTGCTCAAAGTGAAGGAGTTCAAGTACTTCAGGGTCTTGTTCAAGAGTGAGGGGACAATAGAGTGTGAGATTGGCCGAAGAATTGGTGCAGCAGGGGCGGTGTTGCATTTGCTCTATGGTACTATTGTGACAAAAAGGGAGTTGAGCCAAAAGGCGAAGCCCTTGATCTACTGGTCAATCTTCGTTCCTACTCTCACCTATGCTTGGGTCATGACCGAAAGAACTAGATCGTGGGTACAAGTAGCCAAAACGGTCTTCCTTAGGAGGGTGGCTGGTGTCTCCCCTAGAGATACGGGGATAAGCTCAGTTATCTGCGGGGAGCTCGGAGTACAGCCGCTGCTCCTTTGCATTGAAAGGAGCCAGCTGAGGTGGTTCAGGCATCTGGTAAGGATGCCACCTGGGTGCCTCCCTAGGGAGGTGTTCCAGGCATATCCATCTGGGAGGAGACCCCAGGGAAGACCCAGGATTAGGTGTAGGGATTATATCTCCACACTAGCCTGGGAACACCTTGGGATCCCCCAGTCGGAGGTGGTCAATGTGTCCTGGGAAAGAGGTCTGGGGTCCCCTACTGGACCCAAACCAGGAAAAGCGGTTGAACATGAGTGAGTGATGAGTGAAATAATCCAGACTGAATAATTTATTTTTGTAAATTCCATAAATCCACATTTTTATACAGTCTGTGATTTCATGAAAACACTTCTGTGGTTAATTGGTGATGAAATCCTGATTGGATCACCAGTCACTCATTGGCAGTATAATTGGTTCATCAGCAGGAAGTGAGGAGGAAGGAGGAGGAAAGTCAGGTGCCAATCATCAGCCAACAGCTGGCCTCCTCTGAGAGGTGGCCTATAAAAGCAGCATGATAGACATCATCGGGTCAATGTTCTATTCTCAGAGAGACAGAAAAAGCTGAATACCATCGCAGCACAATTATTTGCTTTTAGGAATCAATACGAGGAATCAAGTTGCAGGTGTTGCTTCTTCTTTTCATCATCCCTCTGTTTTTTTTAAATATCTATAAGATGCTGGTCTGACTGAAGTCTGGGCAATGACAGCTGCCACACTGCAGACAGAGGGTGAGAGGAGACGCAAAGATGTGGGTGTGGGGCAGGAGGCACTGAGGGACAGCAACCAAAATCCTAACAGCTGCACCCATTCAAAACAGCTGATCAAGCACTAACGGCTAAGTCCCTTTAGACTGGCACCATCCAAAAAAAACCTGTCGTCTGACCACGCCCCCCGACCCACGACTTGTGGATACTGACCACGGGTGAAGCTCCAGCAGGAGCAGAGGATGGGTTTTTAAGTGTGGTTTGTTTGCTCTGGAGAGCTGTCACAGCACCTGTGGCCTCGCTTCTGACAGCTCACAGTCCGGCAGAACGGCACACCGACACCACCAGTGATTAAATGTGTGTGTGTATATATACATGCACACACCTGTTGTGCACATGCTGGTATTGTGTTTCAGACAAGGTGGGCAGCCGCGTAGACAGTCTGGAAACCGGCTCCGCTCACCCGCCGTACCACTGGCCCAACTGACCCCAATAAGTTTGCTGTCCTTGTCTGTTTAACAAAAGGGTTCGAACCCCCCAGTCACAAGTAACATCCATGCAAACACTCCTCTCTTCCATTAACCTTTCATGCCCTCCGTCCCCTCGGGTCTGGTTCTGTTCACAGCTGCATGAGTGCCATTCATGTCAGAAAGCCGTTGTTAGGGGCGACAGCACCGTTCCCGTGGAAGAGGTGAGACCAGGTTCTCCTGGCGCTTTGACAGCTGCCGTCTGGACTGATGGAGGCTCAGGTCAGCATGCTGACAGACGGGTCGGACAGCTCCGGGCTCAAACCCAAACCTGACTGACAGATATACGCACCTCGTCAGCAACAACACCTCAGCTCCTCAGGCACGATATACGTACACATGCACGCACACACACAATAGATGTGAGCACGTGCACATTCCTTATGTCAGTTAAAGGTAACCGAGTGTCTTCTGAAAGGCTCGGCATCGCCACATAGCAGCAATAACCGCAAGACTATTTTTCACTTTTTGTTAGCATGCAAGCGTTCAGTTAAACACATTTGTCAAACAGACTGAGCAATTTCTATGTTTCTGGATTTATGTTTTTTTAAATGTGTATCTTTCTTTTGTTTTTTGTTAAGTCTCCCAGGGATGTAATAAAATCATCTCCTGACGGAGGAACTCAAACGATGTCCAAATATCAGTCAGTTTAAAAATCAATATAAAGACATGATGTTTTTTGAAAAAGGATGAATTTTGTGTGTTGCCAAATTATAAATGGAAATTTGTTTGGTATCATTCGGATTGTGTCCTTTAAGTTGAAGAGATGGATGTGGTTGAAAATGGGAGTGGGAATAGTAGGGGTTTTTTTTATTTCTCCCCACTCCTTTCAGACTAGATAATTTTATTTTTGGTTAAAGGGGTAGGTGTTAAAAAGCTTTGCTTCTGCCTATACCCTTTCAGGCACACGGATGCATTGTCAATCCATTTTCTTTTTCATTGTAAGTTTTGTTTGTTGTTGTTTTGGACTGTGTGCTGAATACATTTATTCATTCAATCATTCATTTATTCATTCAATTTCTTTTTGTGGTTTATCTGAATTTTTTTTTCTTAGTCTTTTTTAATTACTGGTTTTTTTTTCAGAATTTCTGTTTTTCTGAATGCCTGTTTTTAGTTTAGATTTTTAATGTGTGTATGTTTATTATTTTCTGAATTTCTATTTTTCTGAATACCTGTTTTTATTTTAGTTTTGTAATGTGTGTATGTTTTATGTTTTGTTTATTATTATTTTCTGAATTTCTGTTTTTCTGAATACCTGTTTTTATTTTAGTTTTGTAATGTGTGTATGTTTTATGTTTTGTTTATTATTATTTTCTGAATTTCTATTTTTCTGAATACCTGTTTTTATTTTAGTTTTGTAATGTGTGTATGTTTTATGTTTTGTTTATTATTATTTTCTGAATTTCTGTTTTTCTGAATACCTGTTTTTATTTTAGTTTTGTAATGTGTGTATGTTTTTTATTATTATTTTCTGAATTTCTGTTTTTCTGAATACCTGTTTTAACTTAAAGTCATGGTGTAGCTCCCAGTGTTTCAAACCCAAACCCAAATAAAACTGGATTAAACTAAGCAGGAGGGATGTTTGTTTCCTGCCATGAAATTGAGATTTGTGTATAATTTTGAGTTACCTCAATTCAAAAATTTGGAAAAACATGGAATTTTTTCTAAAGTAAATGCATCACACATCCATACCACGTAGCTAAACACAAGCTATATATTCCACATATATTTTGCAGGCAGTGCAGCTATGACAACAGCATGATGGATGGGATAAAAGGGAAAATAACAAAAACTGATTTTCAACAGCGTCCAGCTCCTCTCCAGGAGTTGGCTACCAGAGCCCAAGCTGTGCGTGGAGGTGAGTCCGACTATCACTAGTCAGTATCTCTCAACCTCCCGCACAAGCTCAGGCTCCTTCCCCCCGAGCGAGGTGACATTCCACGTCCCAACAGCCAGGGGGGAACCACAGAATCTCGTCTCTGCTGTTTGCGGACGATGTGGTTCTGTTGGCTTCGTCAAATCAGGACCTTCAACGTGCACTGGGGCGGTTTGCAGCCGAGTGTGAAGCGTCCAGGATGAAAATCAGCACATCCAAATCTGAGGCCATGGTTCTCAACTGGAAAAAGGTGCTTTGCCCTCTTCAGGTCGGTGGAGTGTCCTTGCCTCAAGTGGAGGAGTTTAAGTATCTCGGGGTCTTGTTCACGAGTGAGGGACGGATAGAGCATGAGATCGATAGACGGATCGGTGCAGCATCTGCAGTGATGCGGTCGCTGTATCAGACCGTCGTGGTGAAGAGAGAGCTGAGTAGGGGAGCAAAGCTCTCGATTTACCGATCGATCTATGTTCTGATCTTCACCTATGGTCATGAGATTTGGCTCATGACCGAAAGAACGAGATCGCGAGTACAAGCGGCCGAGATGAGTTTCCTCTGCAGGGTGGCTGGCGCTCCCTTAGAGATAGGGTGAGGAGCTCGGTCACTCGGGAGGAGCTCGGAGTCGAGCCGCTGCTCCTCCACGTCGAAAGGAGTCAGTTGAGGTGGCTCGGGCATCTTTTCCGGATGCCCCCGGGATGCCTCGCTGGAGAGGTGTTCCGGGCACGTCCCATTGGGAGGAGGCCCCGGAGAAGACCCAGGACATGCTGGAGGGGCTACATCTCTCGGCTGGCTTGGGAATGCCTTGGGGTTCCCCCGGAGGAGCTGGGGGAGGTGTGTGTGGATTGGGAGGTCTGGGTGGCTTTGCTTGAGCTGCTGCCCCCGTGACCCGCCTCCGGATAAAGCGGAAGAAAATGGATGGATGATGGATGGATGATTTTCAACAAGTCAACAACAGGACTCTGCAAAAATTCCAAAATTTAGGATTGTAATTCTGCATCCCGTTTGCTACTTCAGCTAAAAATTCAACTCAAATTCAAGAACAGAATTGAAATTCCAGATCTAAAAGAAGTGTTTCAGTGTCCCCGTCAAAATTCACACAATGCTGCAGATGCTTCAAATCACTCAGTCAGAATTGAATTTTCCACAAAGGAATAATTTGTCAGTCATGTTTAAATATGGATCATTTTTCATCCCAGTAGGTCTGATCAAGAGCCAAAGAAAAGGTGAGAAAGTGTCTGTTGGCTAAAAGTGATTTGGGCTCAGGCTCGGCATTTTTATTTTATTCTTATTTTTTTTAAGGTGTGATGGTGACCTGACATCAGCCCACAAACACGCCCACTGGCTATAAAACACCGACACGGGCAGATTGTGTTCCTGCTAGATGACAGCGGCCAGAGGGAGCAGCGCCAAGCGGAGCCAGTGTGCAGGTGCTCACAGAGGTCGAGATTGTTCTCTCTAGAGACGGAAGTGGGGGAGTGTGAAGAAGGGCGTGTGCTGCAAACACAGCGACTTTCCCCTACACCGCCCCGATTACATCAACCACCTCAAACCGAGGCTCACTGTCTGCACCCACCGCGCCACCTCAGACCCGGACTCCCATCATTCCTCAGGGTGATGTGAGGAAGAGGTCACCTCGGGATCAGAGGCCGAGCGGAGCCCGACCCACGACAGGCCGGGATCAACACTGCAACAATGCTGGCAGACGGCACAGAGGGCACAGAGGGCACAGCCCCACAGTGAGCCAATGTCAACAGAATTAAAAGTAAAACACTCTTTACAGTTTCCTGCCTTTTGTTAGGATTTGTACTAATCTGCCAGTGCAGAACGTGCGTGTCGGCGCAGACATCTTTTACAAATACAGGCACCCTGCTCATTTAAAACCAATTATTTCACTCTGCTGTGTTTGTTTTGGGCTCAGACGCCTAGAAAACGTTTGAATCCTCACATCAGGCAAAAAATAATAATAATAATAATTTGTTTCACTGCTAGAAATGGGCAAAACTATTTTTAAAAACAAAAGGGAAATTGAGTTAAGTATATATTTTGTGTCCTACAAAGAGATCTGGAAATGATGAGATAGCTTATTCATTAAAAAGCCAACAGCAGTGAATTCCTTTTTAAAAACCAGATGGTATTTTAGCCTTCTGCTCACCCAAAGTGAGTCTGAGAGTTCATCAGGTGAAACACTGAGCTGCATTATGTCCACTGGAACTCAAACCCGCCTGTGTGCATTCAATGGCACTTTGTGTGCAAGTCTGTAAGTATGTTTGAATGAATTCGAGGGCACAAGGTGACAAGATGGGTACGGGGGGGAGTCCTCCTGCCGAGGGCCCTGAAAGGTGTCTCCCCAGAAGATGAATTCATTAGGGTGGAGGGCAGACCAGGAAACTCCGTCCCAAGAGTCCTCAGACGCTCTCCGGGTGCAGAATTGCTTTCCAGCTTCTCTATTTATATCTGCTGACCTGCCCTGCTTTGCTGCTGCAGTGATAAAAACTGCACCCCAGCACAAGCTTCTGAGTGCTCCATTCACTTATGATAGTTGTCTCGTGTGTCAGAAATCTTTTTTTTTTTTAAAGGCATGATTGTGACCGAACAGAGCAGCTGCTCAAAACTGCAGCAAAATAACGCAAGCAAACTACTTTGTAATCTTTGGCTACTTTTTTATTTAACCAGGTTAGTCCCATTGAGATCAAGACCCCTTTTGCAAGGGAGACCTGGACAATTATGAAGTTTCCAATCCACCTAACCTGCATGTCTTTAGAAGTGGGAGGAAGCCGGAGCACCTGGAGGGAACCCACACAAACACATGGAGAACACGCAAACTCCACACAGAAAGGCCACAGGTGGGAATCGATCCCATGACCTTCTTGCTGTGAGGCAACAGTGCTAACCGCTAAATCACCATGCTTTGTTTGGCATTTTGATTTTAAATGGTCATTGCAATTGGCTTTACACTTTCCCTCCCTGTATTTTGTGATTTTATAATTTATTGTTATGCAAGGATTTAACATACGATTTAACACACCAAAAAGATGATTGGCAGCTGAGTTTTTGGCTGGAGAAGCCTGCAACTGACTGAATGCAACACATAGATCCAAAGGAGAAGATTATTATCATCATCACCTTCAACCACTTTTCTGAGTTTGGATCGCAGGGGCAACAGCTCCAGCAGTGGACCCCAAACATCTCTTTCTCATGCCACATATAATAATCCTCCTGTGCCACACAGGAGGATTATTATATGGTTTGAATTTGATTTGCCTCCACTGCTCCTATTCTGATTTTGGATTATTCAACATTCCTCAAAATGGAAGGATGGGATTTCAATGCTCTAGTGCACCTCCTGTCCCAGGGGCTCCCGCCACCTTCTCTGGGATCGCTGCCGTCACTGCACTGGATGCCTCGCAGCACCTCTCTCTGGCACTCCAGGTTCAGGATCTGAACCCGACTCCCTTTTGATCGACTGGGGGCAACGCAGGCCATCACCCCGCCCTACCGAACGGCGTTCGCCCATCTCTTAGGACCAAGTGACCTGTGTTCAACTGCTGTACACATGGAACCCTTCTCCACTTCAGCCTTCAATGTTCTCGTTTGAATATTTGCTACTACCACCGAGACCAGCACCCACGGTTCCTTCACCCATGCCTGCACCCTGGGTTTCCGTGCTCACCGTGGCGACCCTGCTATTTGTTGCAGCGTAGCTCTCACGCCCCAGCGCCATCCATTTTCAGGGCTAGTTAATTCAGCAGGTGAGTTGTTATTTAGTAGTGCAGCGTATGTATCAGGCTGGTTGGTCAGAAACTTTCTGAACACAAATACACGGTTCGAACAGACAGCCTTGGTTGTAAAAAGGCTTTACTCGGGTGGATAGCAATGGTCAGTACACAAGAAGGCAGTCAAGGAAAAGCAGCAGTAAAATAATCATCGGGCTTGAGGTGTGGTCTAAGCAACAGGCAGGAGGTCAGGTTCACTAGATGCAGGCAGGACTATGGAACACAGGAACAGAGCTGGAAAGTGGTACAAAGCACAACAATCTGGCGAGGGACTAACACACCCAGTGAGCTTATATAACCCCAGGTGATGAGCAGCAAATCAGGAACAGGTGTGCATGGAAGACAGCAGAACAAGGGCGTGGCCAGAGAGAGAGAAACATCCACCACCAAGAACCAAGAGACAGACAAGCGAGATAGAGACAGCAAAGACCCAAGCAGAAAAGCCACACAAGAGAATAAACACAGAAAACCAATGAAACAGAAAAAAATAACAAACAGACTAGAAAATAAAACCAGATAACCAGAACAAAACTCAAACCCTGACAGTCTGAAGAAATATGACATGTTAAATGTATTTCTACACCTGCAGGGGGACAGTTATTGATCCTGTGTCTCCCTAAACATGTGAACAAAATAACTCAGAGTTTTTGACGTCTGTAGAGATTCTCAGGCATCTACATAATAATATTCAAGTAGTTTGAGTCAGATCAACTGGACGTGTTTAGAAGATGTTTCACTCTTCATCCAAACTTTTTCGTCCTGAAAACATTATTGTTCTAAACAAGTTCAGTGGACTGAACTCAACCTACTTGATTCTGACGTCGACCAAACATGACTGAGGACAACAACAACAACAACAAAAAGCTGGTTAAAAGTCAAGGTCAACATTTGGGCACAATGCTTATTTTATTTGCTTTCATCCTGCCCGGGTTGCCACAGTACTTGAGCATTTGGCACAAGTTTTACACCACATGGCCTTCTTGATGCCACTCCAGTATTAACATGGAGCAAAATGTGTAGTACAGCCCCTGGTGTTGCTGAGTGGTCTGTGAGCCAAGTACTAATCAGGACCTACTCTGCTTAACTTGTGATGGGATCAAGTGACCACTTGGACCCAGTGCTTACAGTAATATATGATCTCTTTTCTATAAACAGTGTATCCGGAAAGTATTCACAGCACTTCAGTTTGTTCACATTTTGTTAAGTTACAGCCTTATTACAAAATGGATGAATTCTTTTTTTTTTTTTCCTCAAAAGTCTACTCATAACACCCCATAATGACACCATGAAAAACGTTTTTGGAAATTTATTTCACATATAAAACTGAGAAATCACATGTACATAAGGATCCACAGCCTTTGCCATGAAGCTCACAGTTGAGCTCAGGTGCCTCCTGTTTCCACTGATCATCCCTGAGATGTTTCTACAGCTTAATTAGACTCCACCTGGGGTAAATTCAATTGATTGGACATGATCTGGAAAGACACACACCTGTCTACATATAAGGTCCCACAGTTGACAGTGCATGTTAGAGCACAAACCAAGCATGAAGTCAAAGGAATTGTCTATAGACCTCAGGGCAGGACATCAGGGCTGTCTCGAGGCACAAATCTGGGGAAGGGTACAGAAACATTTCTGCTGCTTTGAAGGTCCCAATGAGCACAGTGGACTCCATCATCTGCAAATGGACAGAGCGGTCCAACGCAAACCTACAGTAAGGTCAGTTTGAAACAGTGTTGCCAAAGTTACTTTGAAAAAGTAATCCAATCACTTATTATTGATTACTCCTTGAAAAAGTAACTTAGTTACTTTACTGATTACTAGTAACCAAGTTGGATTACTAGTTACTTTAGTCGTTACTTTCAGCAGCTGCCAACAACACCCCCTGGCTCAACATGAAAATGACAACCAGTTTTGCCGATACTCACTTTATTGGAAGTGCATTTTTAACAGTAACATAAAGTAAACAATGTATGTCCTGACATTTTAAGTTGAACTTAAATACTATTTCCTAAAAAGAGAGTTTTTGTAAAACATGACAAAAAGTCAGTCTTTCTTGACTTTAATGAACTTCAATGCAATACTTGTTTTACAAAAATAAATAAAGACATCTTTCCTGACCTCATATTTAACCCTTGACAACACTGTAATGATAAAACTTACAATTTATAGTCTACATTGTTTATAAATGTAACAAATTCTTTATACTATTTTTCTAACATTTAAATTATTTCTAAACATTTTAGTTGTTGAAAATTATTATTATTAAGTAGTAGTAGCAGTAGTAGTAGTAGTATGAAAAACTGTCTTCAAATGTGGCCCTTTAATCTAGGGGTGTTGTGGGGCTCTAAAAATACAAAAATAATACATAGTAAATTTTGCAGAGTAAAATTTACTCTGCTGGGATAACAGTTGGTTCCAGCCTAAATTCAGTTAAATTTACTCTATCACAGTGCTAAATTAACTCTATCACAGTGTAAAAATCAACACTTATTGGAGTAGAAACACTTGATTTGACAAGACAGTAGAGCTGATTTCACTCTACTCGTATAATACACTCTATTTTACTCTATTTAGACTGGGACCAAATGTTATCCCAGTAGAGTATATTTTACTCTGCAAAATTTACTGTGTAGTAACACACTTGGAGAAGTAACTTTAATCTGATTATTGATTAGGAAATATTAACACTTTAGATTACTCGTTACTGAAGAAAAGCGATCAGATAAGAGTAATGCGTTACTGGTATCACTGGTTTTAAACTAGCTCATAGCAGCAATTATCCGTTTACTGTTCACGTTGCTGTGGAAATGAACGTCTTTTCATTTGCACCGTAACAACACACCGCGCACACAAACTCAGACACACACACACACATAAATGTATTTGTGTGCACTGTAACAGCACACCATACGCACACACACAAAGCACACACACAGTCATGAACATTTTTTCAGCGCAGTTCTTTGTGCCATTAGACACTCTTTGCTATTTGATAGACATTTATTCATATGTATTTGAAGTGAGCATGATTGAGCTAATTGTATTTTAACTGAAACTGATTTAAAGATGTTCCTCACAGTGGAAACTGACAGCTGAAATCTCTGAGATAGCTTTTTGTATCTTTCCCCTAAACCATGATGTTGAACAATCTTTGTTTTCAGGTCATTTGAGAGTTGTTTAGAGGCTCCCATGTTGCCACTCATTAAAAGAGATGCAAAGAGGAGAGACATTTGTAAATGGCCACCTTAAATAACCTTGCTCATGATTGGATTCACCTGTGTAAGGAGGTCAAGGGTCAATGAGCTTACCAAACCAATTTTGTGTTCCAATAATTAATGCTAAATGTATTCAAATCAATAAAATGACAAGGGTGCCCAAATTTATGTACCTGCCCAATTTTGTTTACTTTCTGTAAATACTAGAAACTTAACTTCACTTCTCAAATATCAGTGTGTTCATCTGCTATATGATATATTTAACTGACATTTCTGATCCAGACAACCAATGATTTATAAAGGAAAATCATGAAAATTATCAGGGGGGCCCAAACTTTTACATAGAACTGTAAGTCACAATGGACTATAAATCACAGAATCTCTCTAACTAGTAAAAAAAAAACCTGACTTATACTCCACAAAATATGGTGTGTATATATATATATATATATATATATATATATATATATATATATACCCTGAGGTCCATTGGTTCTGGTACTTATCCCCAGATTCCATAGCATAAAGAAGATGAGCGTCTATGACTCCCCCTAGATGGGATGCAGACTACTTCAGCAGCTCCAGTACCCGTTGACACAAGGACACAGGCAGGTCAAACCCATGTCTACATATTGGTAGTCTAACTCCTCATCCCACTGACCTACCTGCTCCATGTAAGAGGTGGAGTTGGTGGTATTTATAATATACTCTGTGTTTACAGCAACAGACAAATTCTGTCAAGTGTTTGCAGCATTTACGACACCACTGATCCGCCTTGGGTCCTGGATGGCAGCCACACAGGCAGACAATTGATCCAACAGCACATCTCTAAAATAAGCATCTAACTGCTGCAGCAGCCAGGTGAAATGTGGGGAATCTGTGAAGTATGTATATTTCAGGTTAATTATGAGATTTAAGACAATCTTACCTGTTTGCAACAAGCCAATTTCACTGTCCTTTACGTCAAAATGATGCTGGATGTCGAGCACAACACCTGTGGAGAGGAGGAACACTGATGTGACTTCGAGACCATAATATAATTATTAACACAGATACCAAACCATTCAGCTCTTCTGAACTTATAGATGCCGTTTCCACGTGCTTCATGGATACTGATGAATATGATGGATACAGGTTTTCTACATGGACTCTAATCTCTGCCTTCTTCTTCCTGCAGGCTAAAGGCTGGTTCATTCAGGTCAGGTCTGGGAGAAGTGTGCCGGTGCCAAACGTTTCTGTATCCACCACTCTAGAGAACCTGATTTACGACTACTCAGGCAGGATCACTGGTCCATCACCACCTTAAAATGTGGTTGTCTGTAGTTTCTGGGGTCTTCAATGCTTAGGCATCTGCATACTGGATTATGCAAAGCGAAATCCGTCACATGGCCAAAATGTGGTAGAGTATGTTCCCACTTCAAATCAAATCAAATCAATTTTATTTATATAGCGCCAAATCACAACAAACAGTTGCCCCAAGGCGCTTTATATTGTAAGGCAAAGCCATACAATAATTACAGAAAAACCCCAACGGTCAAAACGACCCCCTGTGAGCAAGCACTTGGCGACAGTGGGAAGGAAAAACTCCCTTTTAACAGGAAGAAACTTGATGCACGTTTGTCTCCTCATTACTGATGACTCAAAATTGGCTGCAGATAGAAATGAACTTACGTTTAGTGTGATGATCTGTACACTTTGCCTATTGCACAGAATGTTCCAGGCCAAGTGACGGATGTCTTGAAAATAAATGTATCCAAATGGTCGTACTTATGTCTCATCTTATCCACGAATACAGTAGTACCGTGCAGAAAAAGTAATAACTGTCACCTATAACACCCATGGGTTCCTTCATGCAACAGTCTAGATGAAACTCGAGGAAATGATGATAATCAGAGGCCGTTACTTACATCCATGATGAGCAACACATATGCAACATGTGCTGCGTTGACTGACGTGGAGCGTTAAAACAGCTGTAGCTTGAACAATTTATGGTTTCAAATCCCAGAGCATTTTCATCTAAACAGCAAAACAGTCCCATAAAACACGTTAACTTTCCCCAGAGTGATGTTCTGCTTTCAGCTGAGACAAACAGCATTGAAGAGCAGCGACTGTCCTGCTGGTGACGCTGCTGCTAGTCACAGACCATCAGGAGAGACTCCCGCATAAAACCACAACGTCTCTGAAGTTGTCCTGACGCTCTTTGAATAACCTTAGAGCACTTACCCTGGAATGGAGCAAATTCACATTCTGAGCATCGCCGTGATGCTTTCATGAAAGCATGTTTGCCAGACAGGCGCATTTCAACAATCAGACTCATCGGTGTTTAATGTTATCTCATCTATAAAGTGTTAACGTGGCATAAACAAAATCAGAGGTCGATAGTTCAGATTCAAAGCAATGAGTCAACAGCAAGTTTCACTGTTTTATCAAATGAATTCTGTTCCTCTTGAGATGACCAACTTGGAAAGGATCAAAGCCTGTTTTTTTTCTTTCTAAAATGAGAAAAGGAATGATTCATTCAAGTCTTTGCAGTTGAGATGCTCGTGGCGCAAACTGAGTCTCTGTCTTGATTCTGAGGACTGCGGCTCATGAAAATGAAACAGAAGCATGACTAACACTTTGAAAAGCTCATCTGTCTGCTGCTGTCTTCTGAGCGCGGCACACCCGAGTGACCGAACAACATCGTGACCTGAAGTACACCCCACTCTGCGGAAGCTAAAAGTAACTTTCAAGGGTAACTCAAGCATGATGTCCTTGCACTCTAAAGGGGTTTTTTTTTGAAAGCTTGGAATAAGTAAGCCCAATATAGGTTTTGAGTTCCACCAGTATCGGTGCTTATCCCTGGATAACTAAGCATGAATCAGGTAAGAGTTTAAGGAGTCCCTCCAAAACTGGACGCCAGACCATTGTAAATGAATTCCCCAGCTAAGGGCTTTACCCATCTACAGCTGAATGGACGGGGACTACAGATGAAGAATACAGATGAAGAATATATGCTGGAAGTCCAACTCCACAGAACCACCTGCTTTATCATTTAGGCATGAAAGTTACAGCATTCTTTATCATCATTAAAACAAAATGTTTCCTTCATTTTTTAACCTTGACTACTGCAAGGTTCATAATTGTTATAGTCTATGAGCCAGTCATCAATTTTGACCTAACCGGTACCACGTAAGGTGACGAAACAACACTTAGAATCCAGCCTCAGTTATTGGTTGAAAGGATTAACAAATGAAATAGGTTTTGACTGTGGTGAATGTCTGGTCTCCAAAATAAAGGTCAAACAAGGTCGACATCCATTGGATTCTATGACTGGTGACATATGTTACCCCGTAACATGATAACTAAGCATGACACATGGGGCAAACTATTCGTTTTTGGAACCCTATTAACCTAACCAATAATTTGCATCTTTTTTTCTTTTTCTTTTTTTTTTTTTTTACTGAAATTGGAGCAACTTTAACTTTTGACCACTGTACAAACTGAAACTGATCTTCTGTCACCATTTTTGCTGTTTTTACCCCATAATTCAGTCATAGATAGTCCAAACTATACCTTTTTTGGAATTGTTATGATCAGACAAATAATGTGGTATTGTTTATAACATGATTGGACCATTTTACATTTTGACCTGCATGTAATTCTTCATTGACCCCTACCTAGTTGGGTTCTATTTTCAGATAAGTAGACTACTTAAGGAATTTTCTGTTAAAAGCATATAACAGGCTGATTCTTGTGTATATTGACCTGCTAAATTCAAAAATTGCTGTTGGCATGCTGTATCTTTACTCTTTCACCTTCTAATTTGCATAAACAAAATGGCCACCCATTTAGTCAATTTTCCCACATGTTTACTTGTATTTGCATTAGCAACAGAAATAAAAGTTCTACTCTTGTGTATTTTGACCTGCAGAATTTAAATATTGTTGTTAGCATGCTGTATCTCTACTTCTTCACTGCCTAAGTTGCAACAAACAAAATGTACCCCCGTTTTTTTTACAGTTTCCCACAAGTTGCCTTCCTTGCTCAAGGAAGGCAATGAAAACTCTTATCTTTGTGTTATTTGAACTGCTGAGTTCATAGTGTCTTATTCACAAGCTTCTGTCCTTCATCCCTAATATGGATGAAACAACATGGCCGCCTGCTGTTTTCATACTTTGTAGAAGTTTGTTCTACACAGGGTTGGGTAGGATTACTTTGAAATATAATCCAAAAGTAATCAGATTACACGTAATCCAAATGTATGTACATACATACATGTAATCCACATGTATTCTTTCAAAATAATCCTACCCAACCTTGGTTCTACAAAAGAAATAGATAACAAAACCATTTTTCCCCATGCCTCTGCTGCATAATCAGCCCTATAAATGCATGAAAATTCAGTAAGGTATATCTTATATATTATATTCCAATTCTAAGGTGGAACTATATAAAGGTATATCTAAAAAGGAAGAGTAAAATAGGAGAGTAGAAAAGAGTAGAGTAGAGCCACTTAGGTGCCTGGTCTTGAGAACCAGGAATGGTAGGTTGAAAAGCTTTTTTATCGCATAGGAACTCTCCCTACCCACCCAAGCAGCTCAAGAAAAAGGTATATATATATATAATATAATAAATAATAAGACATAAGAAGGATAAGACATCACAGGAGAAGATTGTAGTATAGGTAATTTAGTATGTAGACTAGTAGTAAAATTAAATATAGTTAGTACGCTAAGCTATAAATCTGGTATTTTATTATAGAAACAGAAGCTCTGAGTGTGTGAGTGTACTGGTATCTATCTAAAGTAACTCTGTTAGCATACTATAGGAAAATAAAAAGTATAATCATTATGCTATCAAATGGAAACCTAAGAACTTAGGTACTATATGTTGATATCTTTAAAGGAACACATAAACTGATGAATCATTAAAAAACTACACTATGTAAATAAAATTGTAAATAGCGAAAATAAGCTAATTATAGTAGAATAGTTAAATTAGCCGTTAATAAGCCAACCATACCCAGCAAGCTACCATGATAAACAAAAACGGAAATTAGTGTTTAAAGTATAATAGCGTAGTTAAACTTACAGTAACGGTATTAACAAATACATATAAAATAAATGTAGACAAAAGTATGAATTAATGTGGGTTATCAAACACAAAAGAACCAACTATTTTGTAAGCTACGATAAACGTTGCTACAGCCTGCTAGATAAGCTAACGTTAGCTGTTAGGTATAACAAATTGTACCCCACTCCTCCAAAATTTACTTAAATATAATAATATTAAAAAAGGGGGAACAAGAAAAAGTAAAGCGTGTAGAAATGTATATGGAGACATAAGTACATATATTTGCAGAAAAGAGAAAAACACCGGCTGTTTTAATCACATGTATTTGTTAATCTTACTTATACTGGCCTGTTGAAAATGTCTCCTGTGGTTTTAAAAATCACAATCACATGCCATTTATTCCTTGATGGCATGTGAATGACTCTTGTGTATTTTTTCCATCACAAATGCTGAACAATATGATAATACCATCTGAAAACCAACTGGCTCAGTAGAACACAGATAATGTATATCGTTTCAACACCAGAGGGCTACTGCTTTCGACACCAGAGGACAGACCTCACTGGCCAGTGACTCGGCACATGGTGCCACAGTGACTCAGCAGCAGCAGCAGCAGCAGCAGCCACAGCATAGACATGGTCAATTAATCTGCACGGTTCCCTGATATATTTGTGGAGTTCATCCTTTTATACACATGTTAATGAGACCCTCTTTTGTCTGCTGATTCTCTTTATATACATTTTGTTAGGTTGCCAGTGTCCCTTGTCACTAGATTGATTTGCATATAATCTTGAAATTAGGGATGTCCCGACCCCATCACGTAATCGGAAATTGGGCCCGATCACATGGTTTCAGACTTGATGGAAATTGGACGTTGCATCCCGATCCGGAATCTGATATAGATTTGATGTAACTGGTGGCCATTTTGCTTTATGCAAATTAGGGGTGAAGGGGTAAAGATACAGCATGCCAACAGCAATTTTTGAACTCGGCAGGTCAAAATGCATAGGAATATGTCTGTTGTCTGCTTTTAACAGAAAATGCGTGGGCCACTTTATATAAGCTTCTTTTCTGAAAATGGAACCTTAGTAACTACCACCCTGCGGTGGTTATCATACATTTTTGTGTAGGCCATGGTACACTGAGGCCAGATTGTGCTGTTTCATCACCTTAAGTGGTACCAAAAACCTGCTTGGCCCATGGACTATTAAGTTTCCTTTATTACCTCTATGACATTGAAATGGAAACCCTCACCTTGTTGTCTTATGACATCATAAAGTTAAACCAGCTTATCATGAGAAAAAATCTTACAACAAAAGACACAGACAGGTAGCATGACTGGAAATTGAACCCAGTTTGATATGTTAGAAGCACAACTCCTTATCCCACTGGACGTCGACCTGCTTTACGTAAAGCTTGGAGGCTGATGAAGAACACGACACACAAGGTGGATGTCGTTGAGAGTGCATCATCTGACGGTTTGCCAACAGAAAGCAACAGCGCATTTTGCAATCAGTTGACAATTGTCAGGTGCAGGTTGGACTGTAACTAAAAGCATACAGTACGTCAGATTCCTGTAATCTGAGACGAGCCACTTTGCAGTTCAGGCAGCATTCCTGTACACCTTTTACATTCTCAACACTTGTTTCTCTTTCATAATGACCTGACACAGAGTGCATATATGCTCAGTATCACCGAGTTTCATTGAAACCCAGCATTCAGCCAGACGCCAACACTGCCAATAATAATGAGGATCTGAATTCCCCAAACTAGGATTCCCCAGAACACATACTTCTCCAAGCTATGTCAGCGTTCTTTGACAGCTAGTATTCAGCCTCTTCTTCCTCTGTACCTGCATTCCTTGTTAAGAGTTCCCACAGCAGTTAGTGCACACAATGTGGCAATTATGCAGTGTCGCCTCAAGGAAGGTAAGAATCAATTTACATTTCTGTGAGGTCAAACTCAGTCCACATCCCATCCATGAAGGTGAATCATGGAGGAAATCATAACTAAGGTGATAAACCACCTCCTTTCCTCACCTCAGGTTGATGCAATTTACACTCAACAAAAATATAAACGCAACACTTTTGGTTTTGCTCCCATTTTGTATGAGATGAACTCAAAGATCTAAATCATCTAGATCACATACACAATATCACCATTTCCCTCAAATATTGTTCACAAACCAGTCTAAATCTGTGATAGTGAGCACTTCTCCTTTGCTGAGGTAATCCATCCCACCTCACAGGTGTGCCATATCAAGATGCTGATTAGACACCATGATTAGTGCACAGGTGTGCCTTAGACTGCCCACAATAAAAGGCCACTCTGAAAGGTGCAGTTTTATCACACAGCACAATGCCACAGATGTCACAAGATTTGAGGGAGCGTGCAATTGGCATGCTGACAGAAGGAATGTCAACCAGAGCTGTTGCTCGTGTATTGAATGTTCATTTCTCTACCATAAGCCGTCTCCAAAGGCGTTTCAGAGAATTTGCCAGTACATCCAACCAGCCTCACAACCACGTGTAACCACACCAGCCCAGGACCTCCACATCCAGCATGTTCACCTCCAAGATCGTCTGAGACCAGCCACTCAGACAGCTGCTGGAACAATCGGTTTGCATAACCAAAGAATTTCTGCACAAACTGTCAGAAACCATCTCAGGGAAGCTCATCTGCATGCTCGTCGTCCTCATCGGGGTCTCGACCTGACTCCAGTTCGTCGTCGTAACCGACTTGAGTGGGCAAATGCTCACATTCGCTGGCGTTTGGCACGTTGGAGAGGTGTTCTCTTCACGGATGAATCCCGGTTCACACTGTCCAGGGCAGATGGCAGACAGCGTGTGTGGCGTCGTGTGGGTGAGCGGTTTTCTGATGTCAATGTTGTGGATCGAGTGGCCCATGGTGGCGGTGGGGTTATGGTATGGGCAGGCGTCTGTTATGGACGAAGAACACAGGTGCATTTTATTGATGGCATTTTGAATGCACAGAGATACCGTGAGGAGATCCTGAGGCCCATTGTTGTGCCATACATCCAAGAACATCACCTCATGTTGCAGAAGGATAATGCACGGCCCCATGTTGCAAGGATCTGTACACAATTCTTGGAAGCTGAAAATGTCCCAGTTCTTGCATGGCCGGCATACTCACCGGACATGTCACCCAATGAGCATGTTTGGGATGCTCTGGACCGGCGTATACGACAGCGTGTACCAGTTCCTGCCAATATCCAGCAACTTCGCACAGCCATTGAAGAGGAGTGGACCAACATTCCACAGGCCACAATTGACAACCTGATCAACTCTATGTGAAGGAGATGTGTTGCACTGCATGAGGCAAATGGTGGTCACACCAGATACTGACTGGTACCCCCCCCCAATAAAACAAAACTGCACCTTTCAGAGTGGCCTTTTATTGTGGGCAGTCTAAGGCACACCTGTGCACTAATCATGGTGTCTAATCAGCATCTTGGTATGGCACACCTGTGAGGTGGGATGGATTATCTCAGCAAAGGAGAAGTGCTCACTATCACAGATTTAGACTGGTTTGTGAACAATATTTGAGGGAAATGGTGATATTGTGTATGTGGAAAAAGTTTTAGATCTTTGAGTTCATCTCATACAAAATGGGAGCAAAACCAAAAGTGTTGCGTTTATATTTTTGTTGAGTGTACATTCAGAGGGAAACTAATAAGTAATATCAGTTTGGCTGAGTCACAAACATAAACACTTCAAATCACATAACGAGAAAAGATTCATCACAAAGTGAACACAGCACCCCTCAGGTCAGACCAGGGAGCGTGTGTTGGTCCCACACAGTGCCCATCCACCACCCCATGGAACCGCCTTGGTCCTTCAAACTACAGAGGCAGACAACCAGTCAATCCCCACTTCTTCAAAGTAACCATCCATCACAGCCAGGTGAAAGATGGGCGTGCCCCCAGCCTTCTTCAGCCGCCAGAGTCCTCAACGCTGGATCATGTTAAGAGAAATGCACTTTTTTGCCCAAAATGTCGTGGCTAAAGTTCCCTCACAGTGCAAGTGATGCTCCACATCTGAGTCTCCCAAAGCTACGGTTCGTTTGTCACAAAGTCATTTCAGCGATACCTAAAGATGCTCCAAAGAAACCCTGTGACTAAGGCATTTGGTCATTACCTTAGGTCACTGGATAGCACTAATCAAACTCAGCCCACTGTAAATATTTACTGCTTATTTTAAGTTAAGGTTAAAAAAATAAGTTCAGGTAATTGTGGAATTTGACCTTTTGAGTCCAAAATCAACAGAGTTCTTAACTAATGTACACACACACAAAGTTTGTTCACAGTCAAGGGTGTACCACAGATATCATACTCATAAAGTATTCTAGTAATTTTGACCTTCAAATTCAATTTATTTTCATTTATATAGCGCCAAATAACAACAAAGCTGCCTCAAGTCGCTTCACACAAGTAAGGTCTAACCTTACTAACCCCCAGAGCAAGCACACAGGCGACAGTGGTGAGGAAAAACTCCCTCTGATGATACTGAGGAAGAAACCACAAGCAGACCAGACTCAGAGGGGTGGCCCATGCTTAGGCCATTCTAACAGTTACAAGATTTTGCAAAGTTTTACAAAACAGAACATAACACAACAAAAGATAAATCTGATGAGAAATCCATGCAAGCGTCCAGTCCATAGGCACAACCTTTGACCTTCTGACCTGAAAAATCAAAGGCATACCTGTTGTACAACTACTGAATATGTACATAGTAACGGCTATGTCCGTCTATGTGTGTGTGTGTGTGTGTGTGTGTGTGAGAGAGAGAGAGAGAGAGAGAAATTAAAATCATATTTAGTGGATAACCTCTGTGGGCTGTCCTCTCCACACAGGTCATGTCAAGGTCACAGGTCAAAGGTCAACATAAAATTGAGTTAGTCATCTAAAATATATTAAAAACTACATGAGAAAACAAATCACCATGGGAACCAAGTTTGTTAGAGCTGTTGTTTTTAGAGCTGAAGGGTCCAAGACAACCTTTGCCCATTCTCCATGTAATGTGGAGTACAAAGGGCACAGTGTAAAACTTGTGCCAAATCAACATGCAGATCCATCTCAGATCTGTTGTGTGTCTTTTTAAAACAATTTAGTTTAAAAACCATACAAATGCAATGTTAAAAATCTAATTCCTTTGCCTTTTTCATATAGATAGGCAACATTTCTTCCTATCAGTGGTGTAAAACAGCAATTGCTGTACAGTAACACTGCAGCTAATTACTCTGGAGGAAGCACATGCCACCTGCTGCGACGGGGAACCCTGCACCAGATGGTGAAACGTCCCTCCCGGACACTCCCCACGGACATTTAATAAAGGCCAAGCCGGTAGTAAATATACAAGATAAAAACAAGATAAAAATAAGAAAAACAGAGCTGTGATTGTTACACACTCTACGAGGGCTGTCAATAAAGTATAGGTCCTTTTTATTTTTTTCAAAAACTATATGGATTTCATTCATATGTTTTTACATCAGACATGCTTAAACCCTCGTGCGCATGCGTGAGTTTTTCCACGCCTGTCGGTGACGTCATTCGCCTGTGAGCACTCCTTGTGGGAGGAGTCGTCCAGCCCCTCGTCGGAATTCCTTTGTCTGAGAAGTTGCTGAGAGACTTTGATCAAAATTTTTTCTAAACCTGTGAGACACATCGAAGTGGACACGGTTCGAAAAATTAAGCTGGTTTTCAGTGAAAATTTTAACGGCTGATGAGAGATTTTGAGGTTTTAAGGACTTCCCACGGTGCGAGACGTCGCGCAGCGCTCTCAGGCGCCGTCGTCAGCCTGTTTCAAGCTGAAAACCTTCACATTTCAGGCTCTGTTGATCCAGGACATCGTGAGAGAACAGAGAAGTTTCAGAAGAAGTCGGTTTCAGCATTTTATCCGGATATTCCACTGTTAAAGGAGATTTTTTTAATGAAAGACATGCGTACGGGTCCATGCGTCGGGACGCAGCCGGCGCGGTGCGGCGGCACAGGAAAAACACCTCCGTGTTGATAACCATTTGTAAAATCCAGGCGGCTTTTGATGGCTTTCAGTGGAGTGAGTATATGAGAAATTGTTTAACAGCAGGACATGTTCCAACTTGTCCTTAAGGCTTCCAACAGAGGTGTTTTTCCTGTGGCGGAGCGTCGCAGCGGCTGCGAGCCGACGCTGCAATCCGCCCGCACGTCTTTCATTAAAAAAAATCTCCTTTAACAGTGGAATATCCGGATAAAATGCTGAAACCGACTTCTTCTGAAACTTCTCTGTTCTCTCACGACGTCCTGGATCAATAGAGCCTGAAATGTGGAGGTTTTCAGCTTGAAACAGGCTGACGACGGCGCTTGAGAGCGCTGAGCGACGTCTCGCACCGTGGGAAGTCCTTAAAGCGACAGTATCACCTCAAAATCTCTCATCAGCCGTTAAAATTTTCACCGAAAACCAGCTTAATTTTTCGACCCGTGTCCACTTTGATGTGTCTCACAGGTTTAGAAAAAATTTTGATCAAACAAAGCGCCAGCAACTTTTCAGACAAAGGAATTCCGACGAGGGGCTGGACGACTCCTCCCACAAGGAGTGCTCACAGGCGAATGACGTCACCGACAGGCGTGGAAAAACTCACGCATGCGCACGAGGGTTCAAGCATGTCTGACGTAAAAACATATGAATGAAATCCATACAGTTTTTGAAAAAAATAAAAAGGACCTATACTTTATTGACAGACCTCTTATACCTATAAAGGCACTGTGATGTCACAAAGCCACCAAAATAAATGGTACCTTATAATGTGACAGTAAGGTATAAGAGCCTGATGCGCTGGAGGTAATTGTTGTTCCAGCCACCGAATGTGTGCAAACGGCTCGTTATAGTGAGAAAAGTGCTGGATATGCGATCCAAAGGAGTCGCACTATTGAACAATATTCAAACTCACTGATGTGTGTGATGAACTGTGCTAATCTGTGAGGGATTACAGCAGCTCTGTGTTTGTGCAGCAGACGACCACGAGCATCATCTCTACCCCCAACTAAACCTTTGAACGTCTCTTTTTCAAAGCCAGTCGCTCCTTCACCCGTCGCTCCTTCACCTCGTCACCCAGCTCCCCTTCCTCGGCCCCGATGGCACTTTTCTCATCATCACCAGTTCCAGTTATTTATTTACTTGGTATTATTTTTGTCCAACTGGAGCAAATCAACAGCAATTTTTCAGAGGTGCATTCTGTGCTGTATCCGAGATCACCGACTGCACTCACAACACCTAGTGTAGTTGCCATAGCAATGCTGCACTGGAAGAAAAAAAAAGTCAAGAGACGACAAGAACCTGAGCTTTTAACATCACCAAAGTGATCTGAGTGAGCATTTGGTGTTTTGTTTTGTTTTGTTTTTTGGTATCTCCCACTAATTCATCAGGAAATCATGCTTGTAAAGTAAAAAGTATAAAGTATCCTAAATATAAATGTGAAAGTACTGTAATATGATTTGATGGTATGAGTAATATGGGTAAAGGGCCTGCTGTGCTATTTGCCCTACTGAGGTTTCAAATGCACACGGACAACAGCATTAACATCGCAACATAAAACTCTTTGTATATTGTGCCTAAAACTCTGGTGAATATATTATCTGGGTTTTTAGACGTTGTTATTGTGTTTGTTTTATGTAAACATGTGAGAAGCTCAGGTTGTTCCTCCATTATTTTCAATGGGAATCGCTGTGAGTCTCGATCGCTTCCTGTTCATGTTGTTCTGGAAGAAAGTGAAGTTTGCTCTTTAACGTCCTGCTTATTACAACACTGTTTGTGTTGTTTGTTCCAAAGTAATATATATAAAATGTCTGAAATTCAGTTTGCGTTTTTGAAGATCCACGCAGGTTAAATGACAGGGAATATTTGGAATATTTGTTTTAGCACGTTTTCAGGGTCTCATGCAGCAGTCTCTTATTAACATGATGAAAAGCATAAAAAAAAATCACATTTTGGTTGTATAATGTTTATTTGCTATTGTCGTCATGTGGTTTCTCCATGTTGTTTAGACTGCAGAGACTCTTTGGCATGCAAGGGATTATGGGATATCTCAATAGGGCGAATGGTGATGGTATGTGTTCCACTGAATTCCCGTCGAGTTTAAATGTTTAAATTGTGGACAAGAAATGTGAAGCTGCAGCCCCTGAGCTTCTTTTGCAATTTTTTAGATCAAACAACAAATCAACTGCACTCACCTTCAACTGCTTGCTCCAATTAAGGGTCACGGGGGGCTGGAGTCTATCCCAGCACTCATAGGGCATGAGGCGGGGCACTTCCTGGACAGGACACCAGTCTGTCGCAGGGCCACATACAGACAAACAAACATACTCACACCCGCACACACACACCTACGGGCAATTTAAAGTTTCCAATCCACATAACTTGCATGTCTTTGGATGTGGGAAGAAGCCAGAGCACCCGGAGAGAACCCACACAAACACGGGGAGAACATGGAAACTCCACACAGAAAGGCCACAAGTGGGATTCGATCCCATGACCTTCTAGCTGTGAGGCAACAGTGCTAACCACCAAGCCACCATGCTGCCCTACTTAACTAAATTTACAAAAATAATCAACAGATTCATCAACAGTGACCATAACTGTTAGCTACTACTTTTCTATCAATGGGGGCATCATCTGCTAAAATCTTCATAAGCAACAGATTTTTATTCAAGTCCTCTGGTTGTGGCAACAATGCAAACATTACCCCATGGTTCCATTTAATTAAAGACTGTTAATGAGTTTCTCAAGACCTGAGCCTTCAGGGGCCCCTGTGCATTTGAGCAAGAAGCAGTGCAGGAATGCCGATCTTCCTGACAGCACACAATAGGCACAGTGACTTCCATGTTCACTTACAGTGATGGCACACGCGTACACGCTGAACCAAGAGCTTTAGTAATGTACACCAAAAGCTACCTTGCAGACCACTCCGTCTCTGACGCTGACTCAAATAATAAAGACGCTCAGACACACAAATATCCATGAAGAAAATTGTTCATTTAAATTACCCATTTGCATGGTTTGTGCAAAGGAAAAGCACAGCCCAGGCTCAGTTTTATACAGTGCAAATGGAAAGTATTCATAGTGCTTCACTTTTCCCAAATTTTGTTATGTTACAGCCTTATTCCAAAAAAAAAAAACTTTTTCACATGGTCATTATGGGGTATTGTGTGTAGAATTTTAAGGGAAAATTTAATTTCATCCATTTTAGACTAAGTCTGTAACATAAAATGTGGAAAAAGCGTAGCTCTGTGAATACTTTCTGGATGCACTGTAGTTATTTTTAAACTATATGTGGCTGCAGTGTTTCGTGCAAACAGTTGACACAGCTCATTGCAATGCAGACCTGACACTTATTCCACACTCTCATAATTCCATCATTATGACTAGTTATTTCACCACTGCCTTAGAAAAAATATACTCAATTTGGGGAACGTAAGCATACCACAAATGCTGCATTTAGAGCAGTGACTTGTCAATAATAGTTGCCCATGAATAGTCCTTTCATTCAGGGCTTTTTATTTTTTTACATTATAAGGTCACTTGTTCCATATTCATAGACTACAATTTGTAAATCAGTGGAGATCAAATGTGTAATTTATTACAATGAAAAATAAATTAATTAATTAATTAAAATGGCCATATTTTAGGTGGTTTTACTACTACTAATAATAATAATATAACCTTTTATTGTCAATTTGTCCTCTGCATTTAACTGTGTGAATTGATCATTTGTAAGTGACCAGCTTCTGTTATAACCATTCACAAAGATGTCACATCACCAGACATCAAATACAAATCAGATATGAAACCACATATATAAATGACCCATATCAGTACCCCCCCCCCCCCCCCCACCACCACCACCAACACCACCCCGAAAAGAAGAAAAATCTGTTTTTTGTGTGTCTGCAGTGCACGACCCATAACAGGTAACAGGAATGCTATTAGAATCCTCAGAGTAATCAGATAATCATTGATTACATACAAATTCAATTTGGACCACATATAAAAGAGGTCCAAATTAGTACTAAATAAATGTGACTGTTTTTGTGTGTTTGCACTGTCCAAGAATGATCCCAAGTGATTGCTATTACAATTTTAAAAACAAAAACATCACCAGTGATTAGATATAATCCAGTTTTGCAGAGATTTGGACCGCATATACAAATGGCTCAAATCTCTGCAAAAATCTTTTTTTTTTTTGTCCCCTCTCTTTTTTCACTTGCTCACACGACCCAGAAAAGACCCAACGTAATGTTATGTCCATTTCTACAGCAATCACGTCACAGATGAGCTATGAGCCAGTCTTGAATCCAATTTTGATCACATTTACAACCCCTGGCAAAAATTATAGAATCACCGGCCTCGGAGGATGTTCATTCAGTTGTTTAATTTTGTAGAAAAAAAGCAGATCACAGACATGACACAAAACTAAAGTCATTTCAAATGGCAACTTTCTGGCTTTAAGAAACACTATAAGAAATCAAGAAAAAAAGATTGTGGCAGTCAGTAACTGTTACTTTTTTAGACCAAGCAGAGGAAAAAAATATGTAATCACTCAATTCTGAGGAACAAATTATGGAATCACCCTGTAAATTTTCATCCCCAAAACTAACACCTGTATCATATCAGATCTGCTCGTTAGTCTGCATCTAAAAAGGAGTGATCACACCTTGGAGAGCTGTTGCACCAAGTGGACTGACATGAATCATGGCTCCAACACAAGAGATGTCAATTGAAACAAAGGAGAGGATTATCAAACTTTTAAAAGAGGGTAAATCATCACGCAATGTTGCAAAAGATGTTGGTTGTTCACAGTCAGCTGTGTCTAAACTCTGGACCAAATACAAACAACATGGGAAGGTTGTTAAAGGCAAACATACTGGTAGACCAAGAAAGACATCAAAGCATCAAGACAAAAAACTTAAAGCAATATGTCTCAAAAATCGAAAAATGTACAACAAAACAAATGAGGAACGAATGGGAGGAAACTGGAGTCAACGTCTGTGACCGAACTGTAAGAAACCGCCTAAAGGAAATGGGATTTACATACAGAAAAGCTAAACGAAAGGCATCAACACCTAAACAGAAAAAAAACAAGGTTACAATGGGCTAAGGAAAAGCAATCGTGGACTGTGGATGACTGGATGAAAGTCATATTCAGTGATGAATCTCGAATCTGCATTGGGCAAGGTGATGATGCTGGAACTTTTGTTTGGTGCCTTTCCAGTGAGATTTATAAAGATGACTGCCTGAAGAGAACATGTAAATTTCCACAGTCATTGATGATATGGGGCTGCATGTCAGGTAAAGGCACTGGGGAGATGGCTGTCATTACATCATCAATAAATGCACAAGTTTACGTTGATATTTTGGACACTTTTCTTGTCCCATCAATTGAAAGGATGTTTGGGGATGATTAAATCATTTTTCAAGATGATAATGCATCTTGCCATAGAGCAAAAACTGCAAAAACATTCCTTGCAAAAAGACACATAGGGTCAATGTCATGGCATAGGGTCAATGTCAATGAGCAGATCTGATTTGATGCAGGTGTTAATTTGGGGGATGAAAATTTACAGGGTGATTCCATAATTTTTTCCTCAGAATTGAGTGATTCCATATTTTTTTCCTCTGCTTGGTCTAAAAAAGTAACCGTTACTGACTGCCACAATCTTTTTTTTCTTGATTTCTTATAGTGTTTCTTAAAGCCAGAAAGTTGCCATTTGAAATGATTTTAGTTTTGTGTCATGTGTGTGATCTGCTTTTTTTCTACAAAATTAAACAACTGAATGAACATCCTCTGAGGCCGGTGATTCCATAATTTTTGCCAGGGGTTGTATAATGGCCCAAATCCATGCAAAAATCTGAAAAAGATTGATTGATATTTTTAACATTCTCAGAGCATTTACGTATATAGCTTGAGATCAAACCCAATGTACATCTGAATCAGATTTGGTCTATAGACAAAGGTGGCCCAAATCAATGCAAATAAATAAAAAATATAAATATTTTTAATAGGTCTTCAGACTATTAAAAAAAAAGTATTGTGATTGTTGTGACCATTTCTCACAACAGTCACATTGACAGAGATCAGACTTCAGATCTGAATCTCATTTCCAGGTGTCAGAATCCCAAACATCCTGTGAAAAATCTGATTTGTGATTTCATATTACTCAACAAGAGCACACGTGTGGTGTATACATGCAAAGGAATTTTTAAGAAGTGTCCAATTAGGAGACGATGCGAAGTGAATTTGAGTGTGACGGCTGTAAAATGGTGCAAACAATAAGACCTGCTGCTCTGTGCACACCTGATCCCGGCACATCTCAGATGTGAAGCAGAGTAGACGCTGGTTAGTTCTTGGACTGGAGACTGCTTAGGAATACCAGGAGCTGTGGGGAGGTTTCTCCATGTAGAGCTGGAGGAAGGCTAAAATTTACATCCAGTACAGATCCACTGTGGGGACCCCAAGAGGCTGAGAAGCAACCGTGATTTGGGCCAGTGGCCTGAGATGTAATTTGTAGCTGATCTCTGACAAACATAACCATGACCCATCCAGATTCACTGCACAAAATGAGTTTCAGTAAGAACAAACCTCAAAAACCATCTTGATGTACATTCCATTTCCACAATGCACAATGCCGGTGTGACGTGGAGGAAATGTTAAAGCAAGGCTGCAGCGTGTTGTTTTTTCAGGCGCAGCGTTCGTGCCGTGATGCATGCTTCCAGCGCCACTCCTCTGGGACGAACATCCACTCACAAACACACCACAAGTGACTGTAGCCGCACACACACACACACACACACTCACACACACAGACTTTCATATCAAATCCCCACCAGGCACACGTGGGACTGCAACCCAGTGGTTCTATTTAGGCTGGTCAGTAAACTTAGGTTAAAAGAACAGCAGTGACGAGTGCGAGAGGAACTGAAACGTCACGAGGCGCAAACAAACAGGAGGTGGCTGTTCAGCCAGAGGAGGCTTTTTTTTAAAACCACGTTTCCATTGTTTATATATATACATATCGCTTGTTATATGTGTGTGTTCCCCTTTCCCCTGGTTTCCCACTCCGTGTGTGTGTGTGTGTGAGTAAGAGTGCCAGAAAAAGGATGGAAGTCATTCATTCTGGCTGGAGTGTAACGGGTAGCGGTGAACCGCTCTGCTGATGTGGCCAGAACCTCCCCGTTGGTTCCTGCTGAGGGGTGATCCCTTTCACGTGTCACCCCGTCAGTATAAATAGTCTGGGAAAGGCAGAAAGGGGAGACATAATGAGTGAGAGATGCTTGTCAGACAAGGGAGATCGTCTTCGGGGTTCTCCTCTCAGATTTTAGCGGGAAGAGGGGAGTGAGAGAGAGCGCACAGGCAGAACAAACCGGAGAGAGCAGACTGCAGCGAGGAGAAAGTCAACCACAAATATGCCCGACTGTGGCCGGCGGGCTCCTGACCGACTGCTCTCCTCCCTTGCCATGTGGCTGCAATGGGCGGAGAGCGCTTTTTCCATTCCACTTCCTTTCTCTGCTGTGCAGAAAGGAAACATGCTGCAAATGTCTGGGAAACAACCTGAGCGGGGAATGTTGAAGAGCTTCAACAGGAGGTATAATTTCCTAAATAAAAACAAGCAAGAAAGTCAGTGTTTCCCCTTCTAGTGAGTGAAAAGCACAAACCTACTAAGAAGCTCTGGATGTGCTCACAGAGTACCAATTTCACGATATATATATATACATGTACACATACATACACCAAATGCTCCTTTTCACTCATGCAGATATCCTTCTGTCACTCCACCCTGCCTACACTCTTCCTCACCTCTCCATTATTTTTAACAGATGAATTCAAGTATTTTTGAAAACTTCCACAGTACTCTCTCCTTCATGTACATGTGCTCTGTCTTGCTCCTACTGACTTTCATTCCCCTTCTCTCCAGAGCATATCTCCACCTCTCCAGGCTCATCTCAACCTGCTCTCTCATTTCAATTCAGATCACAGCATCATTGGCAATCATTGTAGTGCACACAGACGAGGCTCTTGTCTGATGTTATCCATCAACCTGTCCATCACCATATATATTTCAATTGTGATCATTTTGCTTCAGTTTACCTCCTCCCCTTTCAACTTGGGAGAGCATATAATCATCATAATCGCCCGTAAACTTGCTAAATCAACGCCATCCACGTCCTCACTTTGCCGTTGTTTACATGCACTGTGAGACAGTGGAACTCTGCTGGCACCATGGTGCATTCTGGGAAGTGCAGGCAGCCCCCAGGGGCATTGTGGGAAACGCTGAACACCGAATGGATCTCACATTGGAAAAACAACAACAAAACAAAAATGGTAGAAAGGCTTGGAGGCAAAAAAAAAAACAACAACCCTGAGATTTTGTCCACAATAATGTCAAAAAATATGTCAAAAGAATAGGAACAGTAGGAAGGCATTCTATCATCAGCTGGAGAAGATTAATTGCAAATCTGCCCCCTGGTGGATACATTTTGAATCCTTCCTCTTTGCACAGACTACGCAGGCAGGTACTGTGCAGTAAGTGTGTGTGTCTGACACAAATATTTTGTGTTACAGCACATAGCAAAATTGAAGTGAGACTAAAACTGTTTCAGAGGTACAAATACTGACCACTGTACATGCACAACATGCACAGTAAATCAAGTTTTATCGTCAAACATGTGACCCAGAGGGCTGGTTTCAGATCACGCGGAATGCATATTTCCGGTGCACTGCTTTGAGATCACTGTGCATGAGGATAGCTGTTATTTTATGATTCCGCTGGACAGAAACCTCTGATATCACAGACAGCTTTCACTCTAATCCTCTAAATCTGCAACAGCCAGTCTGGGGTAGAATCAAATCAAAGTCCTGCAGGATTGCCAGCTGCACCGCTTTGATTAAAAGGCATTTTATAACCTCTTTGACTAATCAAAAGTCTGAATTCAACTCAGGGGCGGCAGTGCATTAGCGCCAGCCGATAAATGCTAAATATTTGATGCTATAGCGGACAGGATTCCTGAAGCATCCTGGGAGTTGACTCAACCTATATCTCATCAATATTACAGCCAGTGTTTGTTTGTATGATGAGATGTATTGAGATGCAGTGAGGCGTAGAAAAGGTATTTGAGGCAGTTTGGCTGTCGGGGGACCTCAGTGAGGTGCACGTATTCACGCCGGAGTTTCTTAGGAATAATGAAACCTTCACTGCTGACCCGGAGGAGGATCGCTTATGTGGAATTTTGAAATGGAGCAATTCAGACACAATTTTGTGAGGCTCAAAGAGGGTTCGGTTCAAGATTATCCAGACACAGTCTGTCTCAGTACACAACAAAGAGGCCCTGCAGAGACGGTGCAGCCCTGCTAGCAGACATAAAAAAGAGTACTGAAGTGCATTATCGATTTACAACAGATATGCAGTCACACGCTGCCTGAAATACAGAAGCTGCAATTAATGTGCAGGATAAAATAATGAGTTCTCTTATTTCCAGGCAGCTGGCGAGTTAACCAACCTGTCAACAGCCAGCAAAGCTCTCAGCACCTCAGGCATGTGCACAGGTCCATATTAAAGCAGGATCCGCTCACTTTGAGTTTTAATTGTGTAAATTAAAAACTCTTGAGGTATACTCCGGAATACTGTGCTCCTGTAACTACGGAAATTTAGGTTGCAGTTGGATGAAAAATGCACTTTGTGTTCCCTGCATGTCTTTGCTAAACTGATTAAGTTCATTTAGTTAGATAAATTTATTATCTTTGCTTTTAACTAACCTAATATAGTTTGGTGGAAGATGTTAACAAATCAATTTAATTAAAGAAAATGTTTTGATTTATTTATTTATTTTACTGGATCGTAATCTATGAAAAATTTTGGTACCGATTATTTTGTAAGAAAAAAAAGTAATAATTATTTTTTAAGCCAAATTAAATTTATACTAAAATGTCAGAAAATAGTTAATAAATAAATAAATGAAGAGGCACTCAGAGACTCCAAATCTGACATGTTTGATAATAATTCATCTAAATGAATTCTTTGTGGCTGTGGTTCTTTGTTGTCTTGACATTTAATCAAGTTCTGTCCAAAACTGAACCACTTTATCTTCAACTAACAGATAACGCTTCTACCATGTTCAATCCATTGGCTCCACACTGTTTGTTAAACTATTATGACCTTGAGGTTGAAGTTTTAAGGTCATCATCTTTAAGGTCAATATTTTGGTTCACAACAGACACCTTCATAGAATCTGTCAAGTCTTCCAAGATATGTCAAATTTTTAGATCCTCCACTAATTGGAAATTTCCTGTAAATAATAATAATAATAATAATAAAGATGCATTATCATCTTTTAAAATCAGCATTAATAAACTTTCTGTGGCAGCACATTTCTTTCAGGAGGAACAGGAACCTGCGGTGTTTTTGGCCTCTGCAGCACAGCTGCTGCTGTGACATTATGTCGTGACGTCTCCTGTAGTTTACACCTGTATGTTAACATCAAACACGTTTTTCTTTCCGGCTTCCTCCTGGATTTCTCTCCCACAGACGGGCAAATGAAAGATTTCTTTTTTGTCCTTCTTCTTATTTTTTGTATTCAGAGTCCTTGTCAGTGTGACCTCTCTGCAGCTGTATTCAGCAAACTTTAAAGTGCTTTTATTATATTTTCATGAATTATAGATGCAGCTCATCAGCTTTTGTGGTGTTTTATCAAACACAATTATTTTGTGCACACACTCATTGTGCAAAAAAATGACCTCAAGGTGCCATTCAGAAACATCACGTACGGAAACTATTACTGAGTGCAATGATATTTAAATGTGACGTTTAAAAAAAGAGCGTCTGGCATTGCTTGTATGACTAAATGTTCTCGCTATTCAGACAAATGTCTGACATGAGGTGTGAGCATGAGGTTGGACTTCTTTTTAGCGTGAGAAAACAAATGAAAGCATTTCATTTGTTTGTCTCTTGCTTCATCCACATTCCAGGTTGTTTGGTGAAAGCTCCGCCCACATACCTGCCGCACAGCATGCCATCTCAGGACATTGAACAGCTCGTCATTTTTTTAAAGCAACATCAATGTTATCATCATTTTATTCCACATTCAAATAACAGCTTTTATCCTGCAACCTTTTTCATGTGGATTATTACACAATATAAATGTTAGGTTTTTTTAACAAAGCATAGACCAGTATGCCAAGTTGGCTGATACTGTCAGCCAATATGAGCCTTTCACCAATGCATCAGTATCATTGTTATTTTTCCTGATATGAACATTTTTATTTTAAGAATAAACAATGCACAAAACACTTTGGCAGTTGAAATGGTCTTATTTCATTCTTTGTCCAGCAGAGCACTCCAACATCATTGTATAAAATGCTATTAAGCATAGCTGGGAGCCCATCACCCCTTGATTAGCTGGAGGAACCAGGGGGAGCTAGTCTTTCATTGTCAATCAGAGTGAGGGTTTGTAGCAACAAGGCCCAAGTGGTCACTATGCCACCAGCTAACACTGCCTTTGCACATAGGCATGAAGTGTTACAAATATAATTTTCCCGTCATTCGTGACATTTGTAATATGACTTAAGGCATCTGAATAGGGTTCTTGGCAGCACATGTCGGTTTGTGATATTCGTGGAACATGTTTTTGACTGCCAAAAAAATCTTCCACAAATGTTACAACTCACCCTCGATTCATGGAGTTCGCAACTCAGCATGTCGATTCGTGGTGATTAGCGGTGATGTGTAATAGAGCGTGACAACATTCATAGTGTATTCTTGATGGTTCTTGGAGCACATGCTGTCTCACGTCATTACAAATCAACACAAAAAGCTGTCAAGAAGTGACTCGAATTGTCACACGCTTTCACTCGCCGTTTGGTTTGGCACTACGCTTCCTATCCTTTTAAATTCATTTTAATAGTAAACAGTGCGGGTCGTGACCTCAACATTATCCAAAGTCTGGGTCTTTTAGTGAAGCTCATTATAGCAGATCCGAGGTGGATCTGCATATTGATTTGGCACAAATTTTACGCTGGATGCCCTTCCTGACACAACTCCACTTCACCTGGAGAATGGACAGGGGTGGACTTGAACAGGGAACTTTTTGAACTGGAAACAAGCACAGTAACTGCTTGGTCACCACCACTGCATGTTGGTTATTATAATTATTTGTCAAAAAGTTTATGTGTGAACTATAAAACATCAAGCCTCAGTTACATTTTTTTGCTGTAAGGGTTTGATAATGACATGTCAGGAATCATTGCCTTTTTGTACGTATAAATTGGCAGATATGTCTGTATCATAATTTTTTTTTACTCCCTAATATCGGTATTGCCCCCCCCAAAAAACATCTTTTTTTAAGTGGTAGTCTGGGATTTATGGATTTAGAAACAGACCAGGAAACATTTATGAGATGGAAGAATCAAAGAAGTGAAAGCAACATTCTGCTGCACAACTAAACACATAATTAGTTCAGGTGTTGTCACCAAATTCTTCCACAGACACTGTTTCCGCTAACACCCCAAACTGGTGGGTAGCTCAGTGGGATAAGGAGTTGACCTACTAATATGTAAACCTGGGTTTGATTCCCGGACACAGTAACTGTCTGTGTCTGTAGACAAGCTTCAGCGTTGTCCCAGTTCAGTCGGGGGGATGAGAGCTGGCCTTGGCTGGGGTTTGAGCCCGTGTCAGACTACTGCCGCATCCAGACGCTATAACAGTATAGTTTGATGTACATATTACTATGAAGGCATCATGTGACATTTTATTTTCTGATTTATATGCACTCTACATCATTCTTCACTGTCCCAGTTTCAGGGTTATGGAAGCGTATTGCATTCACTGGATAAAAAAAAAATTTGACCACTGATCTCGTAATTACGAGAAAAGATCTCATAATTACGAGAAAAGCGCATAATTACGACATCAGGATCTCGTAATTATGAGAAAAGGTCAGGTGTCTAAATTGTTTTATGTCTATACTTCCGTACTTCCAGTCCCTCAGTAAAGACGCGGGCTGAGCTCAGTCGATGATAACACACTACAATCAAACACAAAGTGTGGATTTTTCCCCTGAAGTGGTCCCGGATGAATGTCCAACTCACACAGCCCCACCGACCACTGAAGGACACAGCAGGGCTCACTCCCACCCGGGCACATGCCAGTCTGTGTGCCCCGTGCCCCACCTCGCTGGAGGAGTTTCATTCATCTAGGAACAGTTTAGTGGGAAATCCACACTTTGTGTGCGCTGTGGTGTGGATCACAGAGCAGTGTCGGAGGTTACAAATTGGCCGATTTTCGATTATGACTCGGGCATTCTCACGCTTGTCTTTACCGAGGGACTGGAAGTACGGAAGCACATTGTATGGAAGCGATTTTACACACACACACACACAAAATAAGTAAATAAAAAAGCTGGATCTCATAATTACGAGATCCTGAGGTCGTAATTACGAGATCTTTTCTCGTAATTATGAGATCTTTTCTCATAATTATAAGATCCTGATGTCATAATGACGAGATCTTTTCTCATAATTATGAGATCCTGATGTCATAATTACGAGATCTTTTCTCGTATTTATGAGATCTTTTCTCATAATTATGAGATCCTGATCTCGTAATTATGAGATCTTTTCTCGTAATTACAAGATCTTTTCTCATAATTATGAGATCCTGATCTCGTAATTACGACATCAGTGGTCAATTTTTTTCTTATCCAGTGAATGCAATACGCTTCCGTACAGGGTTACCAAAAAAATGTGGATTTTGGATGACATACAGCCACATGACAGCATATAGTGATATCATCATGATGTCACATTCAAATCAGCAGATGGCAAACTGGTGATTCGTGTGTACTT
Source organism: Thalassophryne amazonica (assembly GCF_902500255.1). NCBI lineage: Eukaryota > Metazoa > Chordata > Actinopteri > Batrachoidiformes > Batrachoididae > Thalassophryne > Thalassophryne amazonica. Next base: position 113,321,027 of record NC_047111.1, on the reverse strand, counting down.
GAAATCATTTTTTTTCATTCACTTAGTTTCAAGACTATTAGAAAAAATGTGATTTTCAGACTCTTCAATGACCTTGACCTTTGACCTTAATATTAATGTCATGCCAAGGTGTGATTGCCAGCAAGTCATGTGCCAAAATGAATGAAATCACTCTAGCAGTTCCTGAGCTATTCCACACACACACACACACACACTGAATGTCTGATAGAAAAAGGTCATGAGTCACAGCCTTGTGTGAAACATGCAACCTGCATATCAACCACCCAGCACTTAATCAGTCACATTTTCAACAAGAGACGATGAACATGAAGTCTCACGTTCAGTGTCACACATCCACATGCACGTGTGACCTCTCCGTCAGCAACACCCTAGAAACACAAAACCAGTGACACATTCTTTACGATATTTAAGGCTTACAGTGACCTCTCGTCTTTGCACACTGAGAGCCGTGTGTGCACGTGTGTGCACCACTGCAGTAAGTGTGTTACGGGGGATGACACGTTCAGCGCACAAGATAACGCACATGACGTGTGACGCCATCCCATTCAGAAAAACTGACAATCACAAAGTGTGAGAGGGGAACTCATGAAACAGGTGAGTGGACACAACAACACACAAAGACTCACAATGACACACAAAGACTCAACAATGCACAAAGACTCACAACAACACGCAAAGACACATCGATGCGCAAAGACTCACACAATACGCAAAGATTCACAACAACACACAAAGACTCACAACACAAAGATTCACAACGACATGCAAAGACACAACAACACACAAAGACTCACACACAATACTCAGATTCACGACACACAAAGACTCACAACACATAAAGATTCACAACGACACACAAAGACTCACAACACAAAGATTCACAACGACATGCAAAGACACAACAACACACAGACACAACAACACACAAAGACTCACAATGACACACAAAGACTCAACAATGCACAGACTCACAATGACACACAAAGACTCAACAATGCACAAAGACTCACAACAACACGCAAAGACACATCGATGCGCAAAGACTCACACACAATACGCAAAAACTCACAACGACACACAAAGACTCATCGATGCGCAAAGACTCACACACAATACGCAAAGACTCACAACACATAAAGATTCACAACGACATGCAAAGACACATCGATGCGCAAAGACTCACACACAATACGCAAAGACTCACAACGACACACAAAGACTCACAACAACACACAAACATCGATGCGCAAAGACTCACACACAATACGCAAAGACTCACAACAACACATAAAGATTCACAACGACATGCAAAGACACATCGATGCGCAAAGACTCACACACAATACGCAAAGACTCACAACGACACACAAAGACTCACAACAACACATAAAGATTCACAACGACACGCAAAGACTCACAACAACACACAAACATCGATGCGCAAAGACTCACACACAATACGCAAAGATTCACGACACACAAATACAACAACACAAAGATTTACAACAACATGCATAGACTCACAACAACACACAAAGACACAACAGTGTGCAAAGACTCACACACAATACGCAAACACTCACAATGACGCAAAGACTCACAACAACAAACAAAGACACATCGATGCGCAAAGACTCACACACAATACGCAAAGATTCACGACACACAAACACTCACAACAACACAAAGATTTACGACATGCAAAGACACACAACAACACACAAAGACACAACAACACGCAAAGACTCACACAATACGCAAAGACTCACAACGACGCACAGACTCACAACAACACACAAAGACACAACAACGCGCAAAGACTCACACAATACGCAAAGACTCACAACGACACACAAAGACTCACAACAACACACAAAGACACAACAGTGTGCAAAGACTCACACACAATACGCAAACACTCACAATGACGCACAAAGACTCACAACAACACACAAAGACACAACAGTGTGCAAAGACTCACACAATACGCAAAGATTCACGACACACAAAGACTCACAACAACACATAAAGATTTACAACGACACACAAAGACACAACAGTGTGCAAAGACACACACTGACACGCAAAGACTTACAACAACACAGAAAGACTCACAATGATACAGAAAGACTCAAAACGACACACAAAGACTCACAACAACACACAAAGACTCACACCGACACGCAAAGACTCACAACAACACACAAAGACACATCGATGCGCAAAGACTCACACACAATACGCAAAGACTCACAACGACACACAAAGACACATCGATGCGCAAAGACTCACAACAACACACAAAGACACATCGATGCGCAAAGACTCACACACAATACGCATGGATTCACAACGACACACAAAGACTCACAACAACACACAAAGACACATCGATGCGCAAAGACAGACACACAATACGCAGATTCACAACGACACACAAACACAACAACACATAAAGATTTACAACGACATGCAAAGACTCACAACAACGCGCAAAGACTCACAATGACGCACAAAGACTCACAACAACACACAAAGACACAACAGTGTGCAAAGACTCACACCGACATGCAAAGACTTACAACAACACAGAAAGACTCACAATGATACAGAAAGACTCAAAACGACACACAAAGACTCACAACAACACAGAAAGACTCACAATGATACAGAAAGACTCAAAACGACACACAAAGACTCACAACAACACAGAAAGACTCAAAACGACACACAAAGACTCACAACAACACACAAAGACTCACAATGATACAGAAAGACTCAAAACGACACACAAAGACACATCGATGCGCAAAGACTCACAACAACACACAAAGACTCACAATGATACAGAAAGACTCAAAACGACACACAAACACACATCGATGCGCAAAGACTCACAACACATAAAGACACATTGATGCGCAAAGACACACACACAATACGCACAGATTCACAACGACACACAAACACTCACAACAACACATAAAGATTTACAACGACATGCAAAGACTCACAACAACGCGCAAAGACTCACAACAACACACAAAGACACAACAGTGTGCAAAGACTCACACCGACATGCAAAGACTTACAACAACACAGAAAGACTCACAATGATACAGAAAGACTCATAACGACACACAAAGACTCACAACAACACAGAAAGACTCACAATGATACAGAAAGACTCAAAACGACACACAAAGACTCACAACAACACACACAAAGACTCAAAACGACACACAAAGACTCACAACAACACACAAAGACTCACAATGATACAGAAAGACTCAAAACGACACACAAAGACTCACAACAACACACGAAGACTTTCTCTGAACTAAAAGGTTCCATAATCCCTCTGCCAGGCTCGGCTACTTGCAGCATCACACGTAAACGGGGGAAAAGATTTAATTTTAGCTCATGAAGTTAAGCTTTTCAAATAAAGAGCTGCTGTAAATAAACACAGTAAATATTGTGCTAGCAGCTGTGGAAGCGCTAATGCTAGCTGCAGGTTTAAAAAAAGCGTGCGTGCTGCTTTCCGAGCCGCTGCAGCTAACCAGGATTAGACTCAACACGCTGTTCATCTGTGAGATCAAACCAAAAGAAAAAAAATACAGTTTCTGTGTGTCTGAGGATTTGTGGCTGCAGTCTAATTCTGTGTTTTGTGTTTTTTAAAACACCTCACATTTTGTGTAGCAGAGTCAGTCTCCACAAGATTAAATTAGATTAGATTAGACTGAACTTTATTGATCAACTTTATTGATCAATTTCACTGAGGGAAGACTCCCTTAGTGAAACTGAGGTTCCAGCAGCATTGTATAGCAGCACACAGGGTAAGAAGCACACAGAGTATCAAAAGTGAAAAAAGAAAATCAGTTTGCAAATATAAATACAAATACAAATATAAATACCAGACATACTGATCAGTACTGATTTACTGGCTACTACTGTTCCTCTCCTTCCTGTCCTCTGTCTTCCTGTTCCTCCTCCCCCTGAGTGAGGAGTTGTACACTCTGATGGCCTGAGGGACAAAGGAGTTTTTCAGTCTGTTGGTCCTGCACTTGGGAAGGAGCAGTTTGTGGCTGAAGAGGCTCCTCTGGCTGCTGATGATGGTGTGCAGAGGGTGATAACTTAATATTAAATTGATTTCTATTTTATTAAACATTTCCTTATTGTTTGTTTGTTTATATGTTTTGGTGGCTTGTGCAAAAAGAAATTACAGCTATTGAAATGTAACACTGAACGTCACGGAGATGCGCTGACTCACGATAACTTGAATACAGATAAATCCTCTGACACATGAGGTGAACTGACAATGGATCAGTAATATCATGCTCATTATGGGTGTAAGTGGTGCACCGCGCAGAGCCTTTGACTCTCCGTACGGGAGGGCGCTGCGCAGCTGCATGTGGTGTTATAGCTGTGATGGTCATCATAATTCACATACATTATGTAACACATTATGTAATGAGAGGGCATGACCATGTACTTGTAACAGCCCCGTCAGGTGAGCTGTGCAGCGAGTCAGTGGGCTGTCACAGCTGTAAGACACATCATATCCAACCCAGCAATCATATCACAGTAACACATATGAAGGACTGACGTTGCAACTGTATCACCAAACCATTACAGTCTCAATAGAATAAATAGTCACCTTTGGAACAGCTTCAGATGGACCCACTCGGCGCATACTTTTATTTATTCCGGCTTTTGACAGATATGTGTCAGTAATCATTATTACATATGGATCAGTAATGTAATACAGAGAAGTAGTTGGCACCATGTGAAATTGTAGGCGTCCAGTCGGGATAACAGCTGGTTGAAGCGCTGCGCATGTATGTGGCTGGATCATCCACACACACCGCTCTGTGTGTGTGTGTGTGTGTGGGTGTGTGTGTGTGGTCAGGACAGCTGACTGAACTGTGTGAGACTGGAACACATGTGCACTCAGCTGCCTGTGTGCGCTCATTCAGCTTTCCTGCATGTACGCCTGCACCAAACAGCTGATTCTCTGGTGGGTACGGGGGGAGCGTAGTCGACCTGCACTCTGGGTAGTCAACCTGGATTCGAGAACTGCTGCACACCGAATGTGCGCGAATCATTCGAGACGGCTTCAAAACACATTCTGGGTATTCGTACGACATTCGTAGATGGTTGTACGAATGTCTGTCCTGTACAACTGCAGTTCAAATTCTGGCTGTTTTTCTGATTCGGCTGATTCGTACGACATTCACACTCATTCGTGCTCAAGTGTGACGGGGCCCTAACAGTTAAACATTATGTGGGAACTGTTAACCAAGAAGTGATATATTTCAACATTTCAACAAACATTTCCCTCAAAAAAATATTTGTTGTAATGCAGGGCATGTGACTGGATTTCTTTTTTTTTTTTGGGGGGGGGGGGGGGGGGGGGGGAGATTCCTATATGGACAAGATGTTTTGACAGTTTTTCAAAAGTGTCAGTTCATCCCACATCTCCCTGTCTTTCGTAGAGAGTTCATCTGCCATCTGTTTAAATTTCAGCTCTTCCTGTGAGTGACAACTACATCTTAATTATTTTTTCTATTTATTCATTTATTTCAAAGAGATATTGTCAGACAATTGACAGACACTGTAATCCAGATTGGTAAAAAGTACAACGGAATCTTTTTAAGCCCTTTTGGAAATTTGTCTACATCAGCATATATATATATATATATATATATATATATATATATATATATATATATATATATATATATATATATATATATAGATATATAGATATATAGATAGATAGATAGATAGATAGATATATAGATAGATAGATAGATAGATAGATAGATAGATAGATAGATAGATAGATAGATAGATAGATAGATAGATAGATAGATAGATAGATAGATAGATAGATAGATAGATAGATAGATAGATAGTTTTGAGCCTCACCCAGAAAAGGTAGGGTGTGGTTCTCCATCTTCTGCATTCTTGAGACACCAGTGTTTCTTGAGAATGTGTGGTTTTGTAATGTTGACAAATGTTGGTTGTTCTAAAAATTGCAGACGCAGTGAAAAAAAATGGCCCTGGGCACATTTTTAAAAATTTTCCCGCCGAATGCTTGGTGTGCCACCCAAAAATGTCAATACTCAAAAGTGACTTCAAGAGTGATGTTATGTCCTGGGTTTGTGAGCTTTAACTGATACCCTACATTATGGATTAAACTGATTTTTTTATCGGAGTGCACAGTGCCCGTGCATCCTGTCCATGGAGAAGCTGCGCCATCTAATGAAATTAAGTTTTATGCGTGAACCAGCTGTGCACTCACAGTCCGGCCGTGCACTATGGCTTAGTGGTTAGCACTGTTGCTTCACAGCAAGAAGGTTGTGGGATTGATGCCCACCTGTGGACTTTCTGTGTGGAGTTTACATGTTCTCCCCGTGTTTGCGACATTTTTCCACGGTGTGAACAGCAGATTATTGCAAAGATTATATAATTATGATTTTGTATCACGGTGACTTGATTTTAAAGTCGGCAAAAAATCACTGTGTTTGGAAGAAATGACACAGCTCCGCAGCAGATGTGTTTTTTCACAAGATTGTTTACAATAAAGTATAAAACTTTAGTCCTGGTTCATAATTTTTCATTAAAAAGTCGAACCCATCAATTCCCAAAAACAACAATTGTTATTATTTAAACCATCCATCCATTTCTCTACCCGCTTACTCCAATTAAGGGTCACAGGGGGTTGGAGCCTATCCCAACAGTCACTGGGTGTGAGGCGTGGTACACCCTGGACAGGACGCCAGTCTGTCACAGGGCCACATACAGACAAACAAACACACTCACACACACATGCGAACAATTTAAAGTTCCCAATCCACCTAAACTGCATGTCTTTTGATGTGGGAGGAAGCCGGAGCACCTGGAGAGAACCCACGCAAACACGGGGAGAACATGAAAACTCCACACAGAAAGGCCTCAGGTGGGAATCGAACCCATGACCTTCTTGCTGTGAGGCAACAGTGCTAACCGCTAAGCACTGTGCTGCCCTATTTAAACTTTGACTATTATTATTATTATTATCATTTTTATTATCTGTCCCTTCAAAGCATGTTGTTTTTTGTTTGTTTGTTTGTTTTGTTTTTTTGACTGACTCTGGCCCTTGAGCCCCAGAAAAATCTGTAAACCAATAATTCTAACTATGGCCTAAGAGATCTGTTTTTGGTAGTGATGGATGTTTTTTAAACTTCAGAGTTAAAACAAACTGGAGGGAAGATTTCAAACACACACACACACACACACACACACACACACACACACACACACACACACACACACACACACACACACACACACACACACACACACACACACACACACACACCCTATGGCCCCGCCCTTTTGCCCATGATAAAGAGGAGGTCCATGAGTATCAGGTCAACACTCATCTTCACGTGTGTGTGATCAGCATGGCCTTTTACATGCCAACTTGTCAAGTTAGAGTTTCTAAGATAATCAGTAAGTTACATGTTTTTAAAAGACGCTGTGCGTCGTAACGCTCACTCAGAATGCTGCCTGATGTGACGCCTTGTTCTCACGCTAACTGGATTCCTGTTTTGATCCATAGCGACAAAAGTACCTTTCCCAGCATGCAACACATGTAACATCCTTGTAGATGTTGGATACAAACTTGGAGCAATGCCAAAATTACAATAGCACGAAGGGTGTAAAAGGTCAAAAGGTCATGTCTCAGTAACCATCAGCAGAGCCGCCAGTGAAGCCTTCACAGCCCGGGTCACGGAGCGCGGGAAGTGCGTCTGCTCGGTGGTAAAATGTGGACGAGCCACATGAAAGGGTCGGCACTGGCAGAGGAAGAAGCCCTAATTCCACTGGTTACTATTACAGACATCGGCTAAATCGGAGCCGAAGGAACACACAGACTGTTTTCTTACAGCAGCGGGAATAGCATGCTAGGATACAGACATAAGGAGATTGCTGGGATATCTGTGGGAAACCATCTGGAAAAGTCCACTCTGTAGATGTATTGTGTGACTCCTTCTGCAGAATAGTGTTAATATTTTTGGTGTCAGCAGTGAAATGAAAGACGTCAAGATTCCTCGGAGTTGTAGCAGCAGCTGTGGATGAGGGTGGACACGGGAGTTTTCATCCTCTCACCGAGGTGGCTGTTACGTAAATGTACCTTGGCCAACCTTGGAAAAGGTGTGTGAAAATCTTCACTCCTTGATGAAAGCAGCACACACACACACACACACGCTCACAAGCACACACACGCTCATTCAAGTCAACAGAACGGAGCCAAGAAAGTAAAAATGTTCCAATATTCAAATATAGTTTGGAGAGGACCATTTTGTTCCTCTTGTCATCCTGAAGTTTCCAACAAGAGCAAAGAAGAAGAAGAATTGAATTTATTGCCAAGTAAGTTCACTCATACAAGGAATTTGATCTTTTGGTCCATAAACAATAAGAAAAGAAAAGGAAAAAAAAAACATTTCTGTAAAAAGTAAAAGAGTCAAATAGGCAAAACTATGATTCGCTGTTAAGTAAATATAACTGTACAAAACAGCTGACTGAAGTACAGATGTACAGTACCTCTCAGTGCAGGGGTGACCAATCCGTATGTACTTTGTGGTAGTGGGATGGGGGAGCAGGGTAAGTAGGGGTCTCTGGCATTATTTATGAGTCTAGCTGTGGCTGGAAAGAATCTGTTTTTGTGTCTTAAGGTTTTAGTCCCGATGGACCTCAGCCTCCTGCCAGAGGAGAAGGTGACAAAAAGTTTGTGATCTGGGTGGGAGGGATCAGCCACAATTTTCCTTGCTCACCTCAGGGCCCTGGAGGCGTACAGGTCCTGTAGGGATGGCAGACTGAAGAAGAAGGGCCCTTATGGTCATTGTACATACCCATGGAATTGGTACGTATCCCCACATATCACAATGTGAAGATGTTGAGTGTCTACAACACCCCTTGGATGGGACACTAGTTCATCACAGGTTATTCCCCCAACTAAGATTGGCACCTGAACCGCTGGGTGGACTGAGCTGATGAAAATGAAGGTTGCCTGAAGCACACACCTGAAATTAATGTGGATGGTAGTTCCGCACCTATACCACAGGGCCACCTGCTGTGCCCTGGTAAGTGGGCGAGGGGGAAGTCAAGCCCTAGACATTAAGATTTTCATGCATTGCATGTTTATGGAGCCACATGGTTTCTGTGTTGGAATTCCATGTTGGTGAACTATTAGGTTTGGTTGCCTGAAAAAGTTACCCCTAATACTTTGTCTAACAAGAGTCATCAGGAGATGACATATCCCCCTGGCCCTCACAAATCACTAATACAAAGTGTAAGGGGATCACCCAAATACTCCCATATGCTAAATATGAATGAAACTGGTCAACTGTTTCTTGAGATATCACACTAACAAGGGTGGCAATGACAATATCTTGAAAATCTCGCTGGGACCTTGAAATTGACCCTAAGGTCACCGTATTCAACTGGTGTTGGGGATCATCTTATGCTAAACATGAAAGAAATTGGTCAACTGGTTTTTGAGATATCGCGCTAACAAGTGAAAACAGACGGACATGCTGATCGCTGTATTTCATGCCGGAGGGATGAAAAGAAACAAAACGGTCAGGCCCTTGAGCCAGTGCTGATGTCAACCCCTAAATCCTCTTCTGCAATATTCCATTATCCAATATTCAGAATTATGTGGAAACTAAAGATGGTGCCACAGATAAGTGAAAGTCTTTCGTTGTTTGTCCTCATTCCCAACCTAGTGCCATACTTGATTACTGGGACACCGGCAAAATGGGTGATGAGGCCATAGTGCCTGTTTTAATGCCTACCCCTGAATACTCTTCTGCATTCCATTTCAGCATTATTTTTTTGTGTGGAACAGAAATACTGGATGCATGGAGCCGATGTAAGCAAAGAGGCACCAACATAAGGCATCATCAACACCAGAACAATCTGCCCTGTACCTGATTAAAATACAAAACAACATGCTGACTTCTCAAAAACTTTGTCAACTTCTTTGTGGTTCTGTGCCAGTCAAACATTTTATTTGCATTTTTGGCACCGGAATGCAGAGCCAGCTTGTAGGAAACATCAAAGGGACAAAATCACTTATTCCACCCAGTGCCATCCTGGTCAGACTCATTTCTGATCTTTTTTTAATCACCAGGCAGACATGGGGTCAAATACTTTGCATTGTTTTTAAATACAAATACAAATACATAAGATTTTCGAATTCCAAATACAAATACAAATACTTTGTACTTTTTCAAATACAAATACAAATACTTTATATTTTGAGTATTTCAAATATATATACTCTCTATGAACTATAAACAACAAATCAACACAAAAACTGATAAACCAGTGACAATTTACTGTGAAAATAACATGACCAAATACTATTGATAAGTAAAGGATTGAATGTTTTATCACAAATTCACTATTATAATATCACAGGCAGTAATCAAACTATCACAATCTATATTCAACATGGTGTCACAGAGATTCCCAAGTTTGAAAAGTATTTGAAAAAGTATTTGTAAAAGTATTTGGAAATACTTGGAATCAATTCAATTCAATTCAATTTTTTTATATAGCGCCAAATCACAACAAACAGTTGCCCCAAGGCGCTTTATATTGTAAGGCAAGGCCATACAATAATTACGTAAAAACCCCAAAGGTCAAAACGACCCCCTGTGAGCAAGCACTTGGCGACAGTGGGAAGGAAAAACTCCCTTTTAACAGGAAGAAACCTCCAGCAGAACCAGGCTCAGGGAGGGGCAGTCTTCTGCTGGGACTGGTTGCGGCTGAGGGAGAGAACCAGGAAAAAGACATGCTGTGGAGGGGAGCAGAGATCGATCACTAATGATTAAATGCAGAGTGGTGCATACAGAGCAAAAAGAGAAAGAAACACTCAGTGCATTATGGGAACCCCCCAGCAGTCTAAGTCTATAGCAGCATAACTAAGGGATGGTTCAGGGTCACCTGATCCAGCCCTAACTATAAGCTTTAGCAAAAAGGAAAGTTTTAAGCCTAATCTTAAAAGTAGAGAGGGTGTCTGTCTCCCTGATCCGAATTGGGAGCTGGTTCCACAGGAGAGGAGCCTGAAAGCTGAAGGCTCTGCCTCCCATTCTACTCTTACAAACCCTAGGAACTACAAGTAAGCCTGCAGTCTGAGAGCGAAGCGCTCTATTGGGGTGATATGGTACTATAAGGTCCCTAAGATAAGAAGGGACCTGATTACTCAAAACCTTATAAGTAAGAAGAAGAATTTTAAATTCTATTCTAGAATTAACAGGAAGCCAATGAAGAGAGGCCAATATGGGTGAGATATGCTCTCTCCTTCTAGTCCCCGTCAGTACTCTAGCTGAGATATGCTCTCTCCTTCTAGTCCCCGTCAGTACTCTAGCTGCAGCATTTTGAATTAACTGAAGGCTTTTCAGGGAACTTTTAGGACAACCTGATAATAATGAATTACAATAGTCCAGCCTAGAGGAAATAAATGCATGAATTAGTTTTTCAGCATCACTCTGAGACAAGACCTTTCTAATTTTAGAGATATTGCGTAAATGCAAAAAAGCAGTCTTACATATTTGTTTAATATGCACTTTGAATGACATATCCTGATCAAAAATGACTCCAAGATTTCTCACAGTATTACTAGAGGTCAGGGTAATGCCATCCAGAGTAAGGATCTGGTTAGACACCATGTTTCTAAGATTTGTGGGGCCAAGTACAATAACTTCAGTTTTATCTGAGTTTAAAAGCAGGAAATTAGAGGTCATCCATGTCCTTATGTCTGTAAGACAATCCTGCAGTTTAGCTAATTGGTGTGTGTCCTCTGGCTTCATGGATAGATAAAGCTGGGTATCATCTGCGTAACAATGAAAATTTAAGCAATGCCGTCTAATAATACTGCCTAAGGGAAGCATGTATAAAGTGAATAAAATTGGTCCTAGCACAGAACCTTGTGGAACTCCATAATTAACCTTAGTCTGTGAAGAAGATTCCCCATTTACATGAACAAATTGTAATCTATTAGATAAATATGATTCAAACCACCGCAGCGCAGTGCCTTTAATACCTATGGCATGCTCTAATCTCTGTAATAAAATTTTATGGTCAACAGTATCAAAAGCAGCACTGAGGTCTAACAGAACAAGCACAGAGATGAGTCCACTGTCTGAGGCCATAAGAAGATCATTTGTAACCTTCACTAATGCTGTTTCTGTACTATGATGAATTCTAAAACCTGACTGAAACTCTTCAAATAGACCATTCCTCTGCAGGTGATCAGTTAGCTGTTTTACAACTACCCTTTCAAGAATTTTTGAGAGAAAAGGAAGGTTGGAGATTGGCCTATAATTAGCTAAGATAGCTGGGTCAAGTGATGGCTTTTTAAGTAATGGTTTAATTACTGCCACCTTAAAAGCCTGTGGTACATAGCCAACTAACAAAGATAGATTGATCATATTTAAGATCGAAGCATTAAATAATGGTAGGGCTTCCTTGAGCAGCCTGGTAGGAATGGGGTCCAATAGACATGTTGATGGTTTGGATGAAGTAACTAATGAAAATAACTCAGACAGAACAATCTGAGAGAAAGAGTCTAACCAAATACCGGCATCACTGAAAGCAGCCAAAGATAACGATACGTCTTTGGGATGGTTATGAGTAATTTTTTCTCTAATAGTTAAAATTTTATTAGCAAAGAAAGTCATGAAGTCATTACTAGTTAAAGTTAAAGGAATACTCGGCTCAATAGAGCTCTGACTCTTTGTCAACCTGGCTACAGTGCTGAAAAGAAACCTGGGGTTGTTCTTATTTTCTTCAATTAGTGATGAGTAGTAAGATGTCCTAGCTTTACGGAGGGCTTTTTTTTATAGAGCAACAGACTCTTTTTCCAGGCTAAGTGAAGATCTTCTAAATTAGTGAGACGCCATTTCCTCTCCAACTTACGGGTTATCTGCTTTAAGCTGCGAGTTTGTGAGTTATACCACGGAGTCAGGCACTTCTGATTTAAAGCTCTCTTTTTCAGAGGAGCTACAGCATCCAAAGTTGTCTTCAATGAGGATGTAAAACTATTGACGAGATACTCTATCTCACTTACAGAGTTTAGGTAGCTACTCTGCACTGTGTTGGTATATGGCATTAGAGAACATAAAGAAGGAAAGATATCCTTAAACCTAGTTACAGCGCTTTCTGAAAGACTTCTAGTGTAATGAAACTTATTCCCCACTGCTGGGTAGTCCATCAGAGTAAATGTAAATGTTATTAAGAAATGATCAGACAGAAGGGAGTTTTCAGGGAATACTGTTAAGTCTTCTATTTCCATACCATAAGTCAGAACAAGATCTAAGATATGATTAAAGTGGTGGGTGGACTCATTTACATTTTGAGCAAAGCCAATTGAGTCTAATAATAGATTAAATGCAGTGTTGAGGCTGTCATTCTCAGCATCTGTGTGGATGTTAAAATCGCCCACTATAATTATCTTACCTGAGCTAAGCACTAAGTCAGACAAAACGTTCTGAAAATTCACAGAGAAACTCACAGTAACGGCCAGGAGGACGATAGATAACAACAAATAAAACTGGTTTTTGGGACTTCTAATTTGGATGGACAAGACTAAGAGTCAAGCTTTCAAATGAATTAAAGCTCTGTCTGGGTTTTTGATTAATTAATAAGCTGGAATGGAAGATTGCTGCTAATCCTCCTCCTCGGCCCGTGCTACGAGCGTTCTGGCAGTTAGTGTGACTCGGGGGTGTTGACTCATTTAAACTAACATTTCATCCTGCTGTAACCAGGTTTCTGTAAGGCAGAATAAATCAATATGTTGATCAATTATTATATCATTTACTAACAGGGACTTAGAAGAGAGAGACCTAATGTTTAATAGACCACATTTAACTGTTTTAGTCTATGGTGCAGTTGAAGGTGCTATATTATTTTTTCTTTTTGAATTTTTATGCTTAAATAGATTTTTGCTGGTTATTGGTGGTCTGGGAGCAGGCACCGTCTCTACGGGGATGGGGGATTGGGGGGATGGCAGGGGGAGAGAAGCTGCAGAGAGGTGTGTAAGACTACAACTCTGCGATCGGCGATGTATTTGAAATACAAATACAAATACTTTGAATTCAAAACCAGAAAATACAAATACTCCAAAAAATGTATTTAAGTATTTTCAAATACAAATACTTTTGTATTTGGTCCCATGTCTGCTTGCTTTAAGATTCATGCCTGTTGGATCTGGACAGTATATCTCCTGGTATGAACAGCTTTTATTCCCCAACCAAAATTTTGGACCCAACTGCCAGAACAAACCTCATGTGGGAATGTCAAACTTTTGCTGATGCCAGGTAGATTTTTTTTTTTCTTCCAGAAGTGTAACCAACGCCATGTGGGAAAGCGGCTAATGTAAGAAATATGTTGAAGTTATGATGAGAACTGATAATATTGTTCAGAGAAGCTCGTCTAATTTGAAGCAGATCAACGTCAGAAGGAAAAAGCACAACTAGAAAGAGGCAGCGACCCTATAAAGTAAATTACTTGAGGCTTTTCCATCTTTTTAAAACCTTTAATATGAACGCTATAAAATGAGAGAAGAGAGTGTAAACACGAAAATAACCAACATCTGAGCCCCAAAGCAGCAGACGCATGGTGGCCCACGCAGCTTCCTCACGGTTTAGAAGTGAGACGACACTCGACGTGTGTCTTGTCCTGACATATTCCACCGCGTCAGAGAAAATCTGCAGTGACGCATTTCTACCCGGATCCGCAAAGAAAAATGTGAAAGCTCACACAGCTACTCAACATTTGCCGTTTTTGCACGATGCCGCCATTGCCGTCATTTGCATCATCACACGGTTTGATTTATTCCAGCTGAATTCTGCTGACAGACTCCTACGAGCTCACACCTTTTTTGTTTTGTTTTTTTTGTTCTGTAGCCTCAGTGGAACTGAAAGTGGTCCACTTTTCCGTGTGCTGTGAGCACTTCTGCTGCCAGAACAGTGTCACAACAAACAGAGGAGAAGAAGGGCAACTTTTATAACTTGATGGGTAGAAAAGCTCGAGTGTGGGGTCAGTGGTGGCAGGAATAAGAACAACCAACCAAGGAGCTGAACAGTAATGTCAGGAATTAATCTGCAGCCTGTCGGACTGAACAGATCAAATCCACATCTTCCTCACAGCAGGACAAAGTGCTTGACTTTAAGAGGATTATATTCAAAAAGTCGTATTCAGGGGTCCCACACGTGTCCAATAAGATGTGTGTGTTTTGGGGCATTCTTGCACGAGACAGTTGATTGTAAAGTGCTTTGGATACACGTTAATCCCCCCATTCCACTAAATTTCTGACAGATTATCTACCAAATTGTCCCGTTGCTTGCTAAGAAGGTGTGACTGTGGCTGTGCTTTTATTAGCAGGTGACTAGTTACTAAAACAATTAGGTGAATAACTTGAAATGCAAAGCGTCTGCTTCATATATCCTCATACTCTCCAAATAAAAAAAAAGAAGAAAGAAGCACCTAATCCCCTCTTTATGATAAGCTGTCAGGAATCTTGGACTGTCTACTGCAGGACTCCACAGACCGACACATGGATTTAAGGTTTCAAATCCACCTCAAATTAAATAAAAATACTGTTGCTGTGGAAGTCTGTTTTGCTGCCGGGAAAGTAAATTTGCATTAAATTGCATTTGATTTAAAAAGAAGCTGTGACCCAACAAGCATTTTAACTCTCATGTAATCCAAACTTAATCTCATTTGCTGTCAAACTGTTATCGACCTCACTGTACAGCCATGTTTAATGAATACGTCTCATTAGATGTGAGGATCTCTCCCTCGTGAAATGATGCTCGAGATACATGAGCTACAACACGATTCATGACAAATCATTTTCATTATGAACCGATTTGTGTGAAAGGACACAATCCAGTGTGATTCTTTGTTTAATGTTGGCATTCATTTTCCATGTTAAGTAAGAATAAGTTAAAAAGTGACACTGCTCATCTACAAACACATTTTTCACAAAAAAAAAAACCTTATTCAGGTTTTTACTACTGTGCTGCAACAGGTTGGTGCCGCCTCTGCTCATCTTTTCTTCACCACTGGGAGCAGCACCATAAGTAGCAGGAAATGAAGCACAGAAGAAGAGGCCAGCTGTTATTAGCATAGCGTAACTTTTCCACTCTGTGATGGTATGGCAGCATTGTCGGAGAGGTTGATTTTGTTTTTACCTCACAAAGTTAATGTTCCACCAGTCTCATGAGAGCCTCTCGCCAAGCGGGGCATTTGAAGATGAGGACGTAGTGACATAACAACTAAACTCAACCAATCTGTAACAAAATCGAGCCATTGACTGATTCAGGGGTACTTATTTCAATGTATCGTATCTCTTACTTTTAAATCATTTTTCTATTCGTATCAGTTCATTCTTGCAGCCTGCCTCTCATGTCTCCCTCAACTGGCTCTGAGATACTTGGAAAACACAGCAACAGGCTTCAGAAGCTGGCGACCCTAGACTTTATACCTCAGCTATACCTTCTCATATCTGCTTGCTGAGACATCGATTTGTAGAGAACATCTGTTAGGTCTGTTTGTCATTTGTACCACACCTCAGTGCAAGTTTGTGAGCCTGATGTGTTTCTGTGCCATGCTAAAGCCACCTCACAGAACTGCTTTGGGTCCACGTAGACCTGCAGTCCAGTTTCTTCTCCAGAAATCAGCCACCTATCTCCTGCATCCAGTTACTACATGGGTGGCCACTTATCAGGGTATACTCATGAGGGACTTCAGCAATCCAGGTCCTGCATGGCAGATTAGGAAAATATGCCTCATGGCTATAGTGTTGCAGTGGTTGCTCTGTGATGAAGCATGTCATGTTCCCCGAGTCGGGCCTCCGTAATTAACTGCTCATTTCAGTCACTTCAGCTGTACCAAGGGATCTGGTACCATGACATCCAGTTCTTAGCTCACTCACTTAGCTTAGCTCGCAGTAACTTGGACCTTTGTCTGACGTATGCAGTGGTGGGCACAGCTAACATGAAAGTTAGCTTTGTCAACTGCGCTTAAAGAATAAGCTCTTACAGAAAGAAACATATGATTTTTAAGATGTCCAAATGTTTTTGATAGAGCCTGATCAATATATCAGATGGCTTTTATTTTACAGATTAAACAATGCAGAAAAACACTTTGGCTATTGGAAATGGTGTTATTACATAATCTGTCCAGCAGAGGGTGATCCGAGGCATTGTTTAGTATGCTGTCAAACATGGCTGGGACCCCATCACCCCTTGGTCATATTAGGAACAAGAGACGGAGGCAAATCGAACAACTGCCATTCACTTTTAATTAGAGTGGGCTTTTCACTGTGACAGGAGACAAGAAACCACGATGTCGCCTGCTAAGCAGGGCAAAAATACGTGGACACCAGTTTGAGTGATGACAGTGTGACATACGCTGGTTGGTTGTTGTTTTTTTTTTTTTTTTAGTTATTTATAATAAAGTTCATGTTTAAATTGTAAAACATCAAGCCTCAATTACCTTTCTTTGTCACAAAGGTTTGATGAAGTGTTCAGAATTATTAGCCATTTTTATGTATATATTGGCAGATATATTATATTATTAGTATTGTAAAAAAATTTACCCTCTCCATATTAGTTGAGCTCTTGACCACTAAATTTGAGTTTTTAAATATCACCTGACTTAATGGAACTAAATTTAGTGGCAGCTAACAGATCCGCTAATGGTTTTCCAAGTTAGCTGGAAAGCTAATTCAGTAATGAAAATGTTAGCTTCACTGATGAGCTGTTAACTAATTAGCTGAACTGTGTCCACCGTATAGCATTTGGGAAGTAACCTTCACATGAAGCTGCACTGAAATTCAAACAGGCAGAATTCAGCAGGTTTAAATATATAATGGACGCAATTAGCTGGATTTACAAGCATTTCAAAATCTGGTATGGAATCCACCCTTTTCAGGTTTCAAATCCCGCAAAATCCTGCGAGATCTCAGTAACATTGAGAACTGCACTGAGACGCTCTGATCACGCTGCACTTTAACTGCTGCACACGGACAACAGCATTAACATCGTATCATAAAACTACACTCAACAAAAATATAAACGCAACACTTTTGGTTTTGCTCCCATTTTGTATGAAATGAACTCAAAGATCTAAAACTTTTTCCACATACACAATATCACCATTTCCCTCAAATATTGTACACAAACCAGTCTAAATCTGTGATAGTGAGCACTTCTCCTTTGCTGAGATAATCCATCCCACCTCACAGGTGTGCCATATCAAGATGCTGATTAGACACCATGATTAGTGCACAGGTGTGCCTTAGACTGCCCACAATAAAAGGCCACTCTGAAAGGTGCAGTTTTGTTTTATTGGGGGGGGATACCAGTCAGTATCTGGTGTGACCACCATTTGCCTCATGCAGTGCAACACATCTCCTTCGCATAGAGTTGATCAGGTTGTCAATTGTGGCCTGTGGAATGTTGGTCCACTCCTCTTATTAACGTGATGAAAAGCATTAAAAAATACATTTTTGTAGTATAATATTAATTTACAATTGTCATCATGTGGATTCTCTATGTTGTTTTGGCTGCAGAGACTCTCTGGTGCGCAAGGGATTATGGGATACATGAAAACCCTGGATGAAAAAAGTATGAGAAATTGGAGAAAATGTTACAAAAATGTTCTTGCATGTGGCCCATGGTTTGTCAAATATGACATTGCTCTCCAGACTATACTGTACACTTAGATTTTACTTGAGAATCTATGAGTATTTGGAAATAGGAGCTTTTGTTAGCAATGTTGTCAGAGGTGTACACGTTTGTGATCAACAGTGTTTGCGTGCATGTTAGCAAAATATCTGAGGCACACCACAGTGAATTTTGATCACACCGATCAGCTACATTAGGATTAAGCGTCAGTCTGTATTAACTTTTTTGGACTAGTGTCTCTTTGCATGTGGCTTCACCTCTGACAGGACAGAACAACAGGACGGTTGAAGTGTTTGACAATGCAGGACACTGCCAGATGTGGTTCCCCATCACTGCTGTACAGCAGAATAGAAGTGGTGTCTGGATTTTTCACCCCACGTCTCGGTGACAATGCTTCAGTGATTCACACACGAATGTAATGGCTGTTGGTACAAAGACCTTTTGATGGCGGCGGACTGCAGCGCTCAGGCGTAGTTCACCCGGCGTTCTGCGTCCGCTTGCCTTCGACTACCAGCCACTGCAGCGACCGGCCCCTCCCATCACATCTCAAACAGCACACACAACCTTTTCTCATGCGTTTCTGTGGGTGTCTGCAAATGTTTTGCCTAACTGACATTAAGATTTATGACTTGGGATGTGCTTTGGGTAGCAACTACAGAAGGTGTTTGAAAATTAGACAGAACACAAAAAGTCGCAGATTGGAAGAGAAGGAGAACAAATGGAAGATCCAGTCCTGATGGTGTAAAAGGTGCCTGATTAGAGAGAAGTGATGTAATAAAGGAGGTAAGAAGAGAGGAAACAGTCATGAGCTGCAACTGAAACAGTAAGCTTTAGAGATTTCCCTACAGAGTCGTGGTGGGATTAGTACTCTGGGTACTGTAAAACCACTCACCCCGTTTGAAACCGCATGAGGTTGGCTACTGCTGCCGTACTCAGGTGTTATCCCATAGAGGCTACAGCTACAATGACACCACAGAGACCTCTTTCCAATCAATATCCTGTTTTCAAACATCTTAACAGCTTCAATAGCATCAACCGACTACATCTATAGCAATCATTTAATCTGGACTGGTGCAGATAATTATTGTGACATTAGATTTAAGTACCGCCTTTACTAGTTACTGGATTAGAGATGTCAACATGTCAAAACTGGTGGGATTATTAGTGGAAAAAAAAATCTGAGAGTTTACAAAATCCAAGTCGTGATACAAATTAGCACAATGTGATGATCACCAATTTAACAACTTTAATTATAGGGTCGATACTATTTCTTAACCTTAGTTGAACTTTTTGTGTGCCTGCTTCACTCTTATCAATGGTAGCGATGGCGCTCTGAATACGTAACAGTTTCTTACCTTCAGAGGGTCTGAATTCGATTCTGTCAACTGTCTATGGCTGAACGCTAACATTAGCAAGTTTTGAGCCTTTTCCTTAGTTTAACTCATTAATGTTAGCTAGCTACAACTAACATTTACCTTATAATTATATTATCTTGTTTCCAGCTTTTGCCTTAGTTTAACTAATTAATGTTAGCTAGCTAAAGCTAATGTTTACCTTATGATTATATTCTCAAGGTCGGTCATCCAGGCATTTAACCTGGAGGGGCGGAGTGTCTCGGTGAAAACACTGCCAAACTCAAAACAAGTACATGTAATCTGGTCACTTTTCAAACAGGTCACACTCGTCAATAAAGTAAATTTAATATACAACAGTTCATTTTAGGTCAGCTTAGTGTATAAATCTCATCGTTCCAGGCAATGATAGTTGTCAATCTGACTGATTTCAATAAAACAACATACACCCCAAGCGTGTTATCACCGAGCGGCCAGTCACAGAAGTACGAATTATCGCTTTCAGATTGGTCACTTTGCCGAAGTGACCTAGCACCGACCTTGAGAATTCTAGTTTAACTCATTGTTAGCTAGCTAAAGCTAACATTTACCTTATGATTATTTTAGTTTGTTTCCAGCTTTTGCTTTAGTTTAACTCATTAATGTTAGCTAGCTAAAGCTAACATTTACCTTATTATTATTTTAGTTTGTTTCCAGCTTTTGCCTTAGTTTAACTCATTAATGTTTGCTAGCTAAAGCTATTTACCTTATGATTATTTTAGTTTGTTTCCAGCTTTTGCCTTAGTTTAACTCATTAATGTTTGCTAGCTAAAGCTATTTACCTTATGATTATTTTAGTTTGTTTCCAGCTTTTGCTTTAGTTTAACTCATTAATGTTAGCTAGCTAAAGCTAACATTTACCTTATTATTATTTTAGTTTGTTTCCAGCTTTTGCCTTAGTTTAACTCATTAATGTTAGCTAGCTAAAGCTAACATTTACCTTATTATTATTTTAGTTTCTTTCCAGCTTTTGCCTTAGTTTAACTCATTAATGTTAGCTAGCTAAAGCTAACATTTGCCTTATGATTTGTTTGTTTCCAGCTTTTGCCTTAGTTTAACTCATTAATGTTAGCTAGCTAAAGCTAACATTTGCCTTATGATTCGTTTGTTTCCAGCTTTTGCCTTAGTTTAACTCATTAATGTTCGCTAGCTAAAGCTAACATTTGCCTTATGATTCGTTTGTTTCCAGCTTTTGCCTTAGTTTAACTCATTAATGTTCGCTAGCTAAAGCTATTTACCTTATGATTATTTTAGTTTGTTTCCAGCTTTTGCCTTAGTTTAACTCATTAATGTTCGCTAGCTAAAGCTATTTACCTTATGATTATTTTAGTTTGTTTCCAGCTTTTGCTTTAGTTTAACTCATTAATGTTAGCTAGCTAAAGCTAACATTTACCTTATGATTATTTTAGTTTGTTTCCAGCTTTTGCCTTAGTTTATCTCATTAATGTTCGCTAGCTAAAGCTAACATTTACCTTATGATTATTTTACTTTGTTTCCAGCTTTTGCCTTAGTTTAACTCATTAATGTTAGCTATCTGAAGCTAACATTTG
The DNA here is from genome assembly GCF_902500255.1 of Thalassophryne amazonica. NCBI lineage: Eukaryota > Metazoa > Chordata > Actinopteri > Batrachoidiformes > Batrachoididae > Thalassophryne > Thalassophryne amazonica. Next base: position 113,299,334 of record NC_047111.1, on the reverse strand, counting down.
CCTTACGACTGTATAATAAAGCTCCGATTGTTACTACACTGGAAAGCTCCTTTAGCGACAGGCTGCTCCACCACACGTGCGTGAAGAAGCGACACCGCAGGTCCTTCCTTCCTGCTGCTGTCAGACTCCACAACCAGCACTGTTCCCAGTAGACCACTCAGATCACTAAAATCACTAATATCATTATAGTAACCATTTTTCTGTCTCCCACGTGCAATAATACTACACATTCTGGTACAATTAGGGTTGCCAACCGTCCCTTGAAAAACGGAATCGTCCCTTATTTGTCCCGTATTTCTGTGAGAATCAAAAATTCTGGCGCTTTATATGGAAACCTACGGTAAATTTTATCCCAGCCTCTCTCCTGTTCTTCACCAATGAGCTGACAGACACGAGTTGACGATACAGAATCACTCTTATCTCATTGGTCGAGGGAGATCCCGGACGAGAATCATGAGCCGACGACGGTCGTCGGACGACAATAGCAGCATGGCTGATACCGACACCGGCACTGGCACTGCAGATACGCCTACGAACAGCAATGTCTGTAACATCGTTACTTCTCCTCGAAAAAAAACAAAACAAAAAAGAAAGCAAAAATACATGGGCAAATCGGAAAAGGTGCACGACAACAGCTATAAGTATTGTAAGTATTGTTTACTTTTTCAGACTTTCACTGTTACATTGTTTTGGATGATATTTTTTTTTGTTAATTTATACACTTTTATAACAATAACACGACAGAGAAAGATTTATTTTTAAAGACATATTTTTTTATACTTTGAAGCAGGACAGGATGCTCATATTGAAATTGTGAGTGAAAATTTATTTTGCCCTAAAAATAAATTGCTAAATAATAATTAGTTTTCCGCATGTTCATATCATAACAAATGCATGTATGCATCTACTTGTATGCATCTAAATTCTAGAATAGAATTTAAAATTCTTCTTCTTACTTATAAGGTTTTGAATAATCAGGTCCCATCTTATCTTAGGGACCTCATAGTACCATATCACCCAAATAGAGCGCTTCGCTCTCAGACTGCAGGCTTACTTGTAGTTCCTAGGGTTTGTAAGAGTAGAATGGGAGGCAGAGCCTTCAGCTTTCAGGCTCCTCTCCTGTGGAACCAGCTCCCAATTCAGATCAGGGAGACAGACACCCTCTCTACTTTTAAGATTAGGCTTAAAACTTTCCTTTTTGCTAAAGCTTATAGTTAGGGCTGGATCAGGTGACCCTGAACCATCCCTTAGTTATGCTGCTATAGACGTAGACTGCTGGGGGGTTCCCATGATACACTGTTTCTTTCTCTTTTTGCTCTGTATGCACCACTCTGCATTTAATCATTAGTGCTCTATCTCTGCTCCCCTCCACAGCATGTCTTTTTCCTGGTTCTCTCCCTCAGCCCCAACCAGTCCCAGCAGAAGACTGCCCCTCCCTGAGCCTGGTTCTGCTGGAGGTTTCTTCCTGTTAAAAGGGAGTTTTTCCTTCCCACTGTAGCCAAGTGCTTGCTCACAGGGGGTCGTTTTGACCGTTGGGGTTTTACATCATTATTGTATGGCCTTGCCTTACAATATGAGGCGCCTTGGGGCAACTGTTTGTTGTGATTTGGCGCTATATAAAAAAAATTGATTGATTGATTGATTAAAAATCGTTTCACACACGCGCTAGGAAGGGTGAAGGCGATGGTCAGTTGGCCGGTCCATGGAAATAGAGACTGGAATGGACGTCACATGACTAGCGGCGTGCCGCACGGCGGCCGTTACTGAGGGTGGAGAGAGACCTTGATCCTGTTAAACAGAAGCGATATGAGGAGAAAAAAGGCAGCCAGTGCTTCATCATCAACTGCACGAACCACAAAAACAAATTCTCCAATACTAAAATGAACCGTACAAGAGCCTTAATGTAATTATGTAAAACAAATGTCTATTTTAAAGTCATTATGCCGTAATTTAATGTCAATATACTGAGACTATAACTCAACGTTCACATGCGGAAACAAAAATGTTTAAATATATTTATGTCTATATATATATAAATGGTAAATGGACTGCATTTATATAGCGCTTTTCCATCTGCATCAGACGCTCAAAGCGCTTTACAATTATGCCTCACATTCACCCCGATGTCAGGGTGCTGCCATACAAGGCGCTCACTACACACCGGGAGCAATAGGGGATTAAAGGCCTTGCCCAAGGGCCCTTAGTAATTTTCCAGTCAGGCGGGGATTTGAACCCATGATCTTCTGGACTCAAGCCAGAAAATCTGTTAACAAATAGCGACAATAGAGAGAGAAAAGCAGCACAGTTTGTCGTAATTTCCCCAAATTTCTGCATTTTACATAAAAGTTGTTTTTTTTTCACCCACACATGCATAGGTGCATTGGAAAGAGCTTTCAAAGGTCTTTGAAACAAGCCTACATTTATTAAAATCCATTAAGAAATAGTGACGCTAGTGCAAAAAAAGCGGTCAGTTTATTATTGATGAGCTGCACATTTCCACCCTTAGTAATGGCGCCTTCCTGTCCTGAGTGACACTAATAGATTGAGGCGTGCATGTCCATTCCAGTCTATATTTCCATGGGCCGGTCAGCCCTGCCAGTGAGGTGTCCCTTATTTATTTTTCAGAGAGTTGGCAACCCTAGGTACAATAGTACCTTGTACACTCATGTACAACATCACGTGAACACTCATGTGCAATATTACAGTGCATTCTAATCCAATTACATTTGTTCCGGAAATCTGAGATTTCTGACTATAAAATATCGCATTGAGGGTGGCAAAATATTCGACCATTTCACATTTGATGTTTTACTCTGCCCCCTGACGGTGTTGCTACACAGATGTCAATAATGGTGCTGAGAGCGAGAGAAACTGGTGGCGCGACGATGATGATGTGGATTCTGATACAGAATTACTCAGTGCAGTTGACGAGATGGAGAAATCTGTGGGTCTGCTCACAGAACTTACAGTTTGGCATGAAGACGCTGTTGGCGCTCTCAATAATGGCGCTGTCAGCTGAGAGCGAGAGAAACTGGTGGAGCGACGACGCTGTTGCTATGGTAGCTAAGTTTCGCAGACCAAATTACTTACATAAAAATAAACTGTGCAAACAATGGAATTGGATTAGAATGGGAATAACCCCCTTGTGTCTGATGATTTGCGGACATTAATACTGGATTTTACGGTCGCAAATTGAGTTTTACCGGCGACGCATTAGTGGAGCTAGTAAAACTCAATTTGCCTCCATAAAATCCAGCATTAACATCTGCAAATAATCAGACACAAGGGGGTTATTCCCTAATTCTTTTTTTTTTTTTCTTGCTTGTAAATACTGAATTCAATAGTATATATTGTTCTGCACAGAACTTGACTTGTGTGTTTTTGGCATTTATTTTCTTTTACCTTATTTCTGCATACTTTGCACCATTGTTCTGTCGCTGTCCCTTTTCACTGTAGCATCATAAATTTCCCCGTTGTGGGACTAATAAAGGATTATCTTATCTTATCTTATAATTCAGACTCTGATTGTAAGTGATCTTGTAACTTTTAGGTTAAAAAAACAGTTTGTGGTCATTTAGGGTTCCACTAAAGAATGGGAACTGATACGATTTTATCCATTTTTATACTATTTTTGATTCTGCTTATTGGTCCAATTCTTTATCAATTCCATTATTGATATCCCAATGAATTTTCTGAGTGCAAAATTAGACTACACCAGTTTTCAGCATCAATGCAGCAGTTTCCCTTGTTGCTAGAAGCAGAGTTTGATGTCATGGCTTATGTTTTATAAGATAAAAAGGTCCCGCACACCATCTTACTTTCTGTAGAAAAAATATTTCATTTGTTCCTCAAAATAATATTAATGCCTTTGGTTTGAAAGTGGACCTATTTAAGTGTTTTAGACAAATTAAATTACGTTACTATTTTTCCAAATCTGAGCCACGTTCCAGGCCTATGACTCCCTTCAAGTCTAAGAGCACCTTTTGCCCTATCACAACTAATGCATCTATTAATACATTCTGTAGAATAGTGGAAAATGACATTATGCATGTAATAGAAACACCTAAATCCACATCTCCTAATCTTACTAGAGAGGAGAGGCGGGCCCTAACTGAACTTATGAACAATAAGGATATAGTGATCAAACCTGCAAAAGGGAGGTGCTATATGTATACAGGATGCAGATAAATATAAAACTGAAATTTTGTCTCAATTGTCAGACACTTGATTCTACAAAAAACTGAATAATGACCCCACCGTGGACTTTCAAAAGAAGCTGTTGTCTTACCTTGAAGATGCAAAAATCAACAAATGGCTATCTGATTCTGATTTTGACTTTCTTTATTCTAAACACCCGATGTGTCCTGTATTTTACACTCTTCCAAAAATTCATAAATCATTATCAAATCCCCCAGGTCGCCCTATTGTGGCTCAAACAAATTCTTTATGGTCACCTTTGTCATCCTTTGTGGACTTTTATATTAAGTCCTTTGTTCAGACTCTCCCAGCCTATATTAAAGACTCAACAGATTTTATTGAAAAGTGTTCTAATATTACAAACTTGATGGGGAACACACATTTACTCACTTTGGACATAACTAGTCTATATACTAATATACCTCATGAGGGAGGTTTGGAGGCCTTAGGGTTCTATCTGCAGAACCGGAGTGATACCTCCTACCATCCTAATCAACTGGTGTTGGACTTTGCTGAATTTGTTATGAAATTTAACTACTTTGCATTTGACAATGACTTTTACCTTCAAGTTTCTGGGACTAGCATGGGCACTATTTGTGCACCCAACTATGCCAATCTGTATGTGGGGTTTTTTGAAAATAAGTTTGTATTTAACCCTATCCATAATAAGTATCTGCCTAATATAATCAAATGGTTTAGGTACATTGACGATATTTTTTGTATTTTTCAGGGCAGTGTGGAGGAGCTGGACAGTTTTATTAAGTTGTTAAATAGTTTCAGCTCCAACCTCAAGTTTACAGCACAATACAGCCCTGACCAAGTAAGTTTCTTGGATATGTGGGTTAAAAAAGATAAAGGTACATTATCACCTCACTATATCGCAAAGAAACAGATAAAAATACATTACTGCTTGCAACCAGTTTTCACCCCACTCCACTTAAGAAAGGCTTGCCTATAAGTCAATTCTACCGTCTCAGAAGAATCTGTCACTCCACTGATGATTTTACTGAACAAGCCACTGACATGAGGGAGAGATTTCTGCAACGTGGATATCCAGTGTCTTGGGTTGATGATGCATATGAGCGGGCTCTACATAAGTCCCATGTAGATTTATTAAAGAAAAGTACCAAGAAACATAAGAACTTTTCTGTAACCTGCATCACACAATATTCTACCCATGCACACACTATTAAATCAATTTTTTAAAGCATTGGCACATTTTAAAATCTGACCCAGAAATCTCATTAGTCTTTAAGGACCCTCCACTCTTTCTTTATAAATGTGGAAAAAATCTTAAAGACTATTTGGTACGAACCAATTATACAACCAAATCTAAAATGTCCTCTCAAACTTTGCTTCATCCTCTTCCAAATGGAAATTACCGTTGTGGGAACTGTGCTCAGTGTAACAATACTACCAAAATTGATCACTTTTTACATCCTCACACTGGAAAAAAGTTTCCAATTAAAAGTATAATTACATGTGCATTTACTCATGTTATTTATTTGCTTAGATGCCCTTGTGGCCTAGTTTATGTAGGCAAGACCACAAGAAAATTAAAACAAAGAATCAGTGAGCACAAGAGTTCCAAATCAAATCAAATCAATTTTATTTATATAGCGCCAAATCACAACAAACAGTCGCCCCAAGGAGCTTTATATTGTAAGGCAAAAGCCATACAATAATTACGGAAAAATCCCAACGGTCAAAACGACCCCCTGTGAGCAAGCACTTGGTGACAGTGGGAAGGAAAAACTCCCTTTTAACAGGAAGAAACCTCCAGCAGAACCAGGCTCAGGGAGGGGCAGTCTTCTCCTGGGACTGGTTGGGGCTGAGGGAGAGAACCAAGAAAAAGACATGCTGTGGAGGGGAGCAGAGATCGATCACCAATGATTAAATGCAGAGTGGTGCATACAGAGCAAAAAGAGAAAGAAACACTCAGTGCATCATGGGAACCCCCCAGCAGTCTAAGTCTATAGCAGCATAACTAAGGGATGGTTCAGGGTCACCTGATACAGCCCTAATCTTAAAAGTAGAGAGGGTGTCTGTCTCCCTGATCTGAATTGGGAGCTGGTTCAAAAGCTACAGAAACTACCCTGTAGCGATATACTTCAATGACCATAGGCATGATATAAGTGCCCTACGGTTCTGTGGCATTGAGCAGGTGCCCCCTCCACCTAGAGGAGGGGGTCATGACCGACTGCTCAAACAGAGGGAGGCATTTTGGATTCACACCCTCCAAACCTTGACTCCAAAAGGCCTAAATGATGATTTCAATTTGAGTATTTTTCTGTAAATAATGTAATATATTAACTTTGACTTGATGTGATGTGCCATTATTGAATGTTGTTTATATGGAGATATGTATATTTGTACACCATTTTCACTCTATAGCCTGGTAACTTATATACAGTATCATTATGTATCCAAACACTCTTCTTTTTATTTTTATAATTATGTCTGTACTTGTTCTGTATTTTGACTTTTTTATGGATATTTGTATTTAGGTGCACAGTGCATTTAACTGGCACCCTTGGGTGCTAGCCCCACCCTTTAAAAGATGGCTACTTGGAGCTCAGTCTTCATTTGCCTGATGAAGGCCACAGTGCCGAAACGTTGGTGATACAGTCCTGAATAAATTTTTTCTACAGCAAGTAAGACAGTGTGCGGGACCTTTTTATCTTATTTACGTTTAGCTGGGCTTGTCCCTTATCTCCTACGCACCCGTTTGAAGAGTCTGATGTGTGAAGTTTTCTCTTTTATGGCTTATGTTTTGACACAGAAGATGTAGCAACACGGAGCTGTTAGAAAAATACATCAGCATTGATAATGTTTTAATTTCCTTAACTAACTGTTCACTTGACAGAATCTCTTACTTAGTGAGGCTCAGATGAGGAGTATACATAAGTTGCAGCATGATGAAACGTCTTCTACCACAATTAGGTCATGTCTTTCTCAGAGCAGGATCCAGCAGGTGGAGAAGGCCAGTGGGACACCCATGTTTGACCTGGCTGTGACAGGTAGATGGGTACGTTCAAGAGGTGGGGATGGACTGGATGTCTGTCTGGGAGGCTCCCATCCAAAACCCAAGACTGTTCCGTAGTGTGGTGCATGTGGTGACACATGGCACCAACATATGTTCCCAGGCCTGATTGATAACACCTGAGAAATACCATTCCAACAGATTGAAAAATCTGGAACAGTTCTTGATTCCCATCACTAGTTCCACTGCATGTGCAGCATTGATCCCTGTGTTTTAAGCATTTTATGGTATTAAGGTATTTCCCTCACACGACACAAATGTTAAAAGTGAGCAATGTCTTAGCATGACTAAGGTTGTAAAACGGAACTTTACCTAGAAGTTTGCACACAGACCAACACAACACCCCTCTTCGTGATGGTGAGTGAGACAAAAGGCTAAAAATACTCTGAACATTGTAACAGGAAAACACACCACATTGTGTATCACCAAAATCCCCAGTGAGTTCTTGTCCGACAGCCCACTCCACTGCACAACACCATGCTACTAGAAAACACTGCAATCAGCGCAGATGTGCTGCTTCCATGAGCTAATTACTACTGCAGTGTGGCTCGCACAGCGGGACAGAGGACAACGTGAAAGGATTGAGGAATGAGAGACAGGAGTGAAGGAAGCATCTGTACACTGTTATGACAGATTCCTCTGGACTCTTGTCCTGCGTCTCTTAATGCACAAGCTGCCCAATGCATAATGCAACAATGCTCAAGGTGCCGCTGATGTGAAAGGACCCCCCCCCCCCCCACCCGTGCACCAGTGAAGATTCTCCCCACAATGGCGAAACCCAGCTGCTGCACCACCCACCCAATCATCCCTCGCTCCCCTCCTCCACATCACCTTCTCTTCATTTCTATTCTGTCACTCCTGCCAAGTAAAGAGGTTTGCAGAGCCTATGATACTCTCACCTACAGTGTCAGGATCAATGAAAAAAGAACAGGGCCACCACTTCTACACCCATCAACGAAGGGGTCAAAGACTGAAGAGGTGTAAGGAGGTAAAATCGTTATTACATCAGAAGGACTACCAGTGAGCTATGGGCTGTGACTGAGTGCTCCAAGATGCAAAGATTACATATGCTGCTGCACATCAATACATTCTTGGTGTGGCTGTAGCTCAAGCAGCTCAAAGTCTAAACCTTCTGCTGTAATTATCATTGTGACACCCAAAGGCTTTGCAGCTTCTTTACAGCTGATAGACTGAACCTGAGGAATGATACGGCTGTAAAACTATGGGCACTAAATCACGCAAGTCTCTGCTTCTCCTTTCTGCAAGGGCGGGGAGAAACTTACATAATAAGAGAATGTTTCCAAAACACACTTAAACTTATTGACAGATGATAATGTGATATTTATAACTGAGGTAAATAGCACAGAGGGTGTGTTAGTTCTTCCTGATGCATTTGTAATTTCTATGTGTCATGTTCATTCATTCATTCATTCATTTTCTGTCACCGGATAAGCAGCTCATCCCACACGTCTCTATCCTATCCTTATTCCCCATAACTCCTCTTGGGGGATCCTGAGGCCTTGTCAAGCTAGCTGGGAGATATAATCCTCCAGTGTGACTTCCCCAGGGCTTCCTCCAAACAGGGAGCATACAAACTTGATTTCCAAACCATCTCAAATCAAATTAATATACCAATTAGAAGAAACCCAGGTTGAACTTTTCTATGTGAGTCATGATTTAATAAGATGTTGAATTGTCTCAACATCTCATCTCACAGTGAAGTGCAGATAAAATGTTTATCTGATTAGTTACAAAGACGACTAAGAAGCATGTAAAGATAATGAATATGTCACAAACCATGTTTGGGTTTTCATTGTTAACTCATCATATTATGATGCACTGATGAACCATTTAATCTATAAAATGTTTATAAAGTCCTCTGACTGTCATAGAATTCAACAAAAGCCATCTTGTTCATCTGCTAATCAGATCAGATGAAATTTTATAATAAAGTCTGCATAACTGTTTCCTCATTGAAAAGCAAGTGCTGTATTTTCAGAAGTATAAATCTATTTTTTTACTAGATGGGGACGTCCTGTGACTTATATACCAAAAATTCATTTGTTTTTTTTATTAAAAATCATAATGACAACTATTTTATAGGACTGTCTCGAGAATCATTGCACTAAACAAAATAAACTCCAGTAGTAAAAGAATAAATAGCAATAATAAAAGTATCCTACAACAAAAAGTAAAAGTAAGTCCCTTTGGCTGCTCCCTTGTTTGCACTCGGGGTCGCCACAGCAAATCCAAGGTGGATCTGCATGTTGATTTGGCACAGGTTTTACACCGGATGCCCTTCCTGACGCAACTCCACATTACATGGAGAAATGTGGCAGGGGTGGGATTTGAACCTGGAACCTTCTGAACTGAAACCAAGCGCATTAACCATTTGGCCACCACCCCTGCAAAAAGTATCCTACAACAATATACAAAAATCCCATATTAAAATGCGATTGTACAGAAAAAGGTGCAGCTCCACTAAGCTCCCCCCGTTGGAGAGGCATTTTTTAACAGGTGGGGAAAAATGCTTGAAAAAAATTAATTCCATTACATTTTCTCAATACCACAGCAAATGTCTTCAAAAAATATTCAGTTGTTTTTTGACAATGCAACTTTAATGCATTTAATGCTGGAAACCCAGTTAAAAATATTCCATTATCCAGTTGAAATTTGTTTAAAAGTACTTTTAAATTCCCATTATCCCATTATTTTACACCAGTTAAAAAATGGAAACCTGTTTGTCTTTAACTGTCCGGCCAAACCATCAGATGTGTGAAGTCAAAATGTGTCATTTTGCTGCTTCATAAATACTTAATTATTGATTCAGCTGTGATTGGTTTTTCCGATGACCTACTTGCAATAAATAACGATGTATGCTGTATGCATTACAGAAACAATTTTTTGAACATTTTTATCTCATTGTTAACATGAGTATAAATTAGTTGTTTCGATGTCAAACCATATGAACCAGAACCTTCTGAAATTCAAGGGAGAACAGTCGTACAACATTCAGGAAGAGTATGACAGAACAGCGTCACTGAAAGGAGAGCAGCTTTTATCTTGACTGTTTTGCTTATTGTCAGTTGTGTAGTTATTGTGTAGGTATTTTTCTACTAATAATTTTTCACAGATGTTTCATTCTGAACTGTGTTCCCTCAGAAAGGTCACTGATACAATGTGAAAACAAATATTATTTGTTTGTTTTATCTGTTGTATATTATATGCGTGAATTAACAAGTATCAATCAATCAATCAATTTTTTTATATAGCGCCAAATCACAACAAACAGTTGCCCCAAGGCGCTTTATATTGTAAGGCAAGGCCATACAATAATTATGTAAAAACCCCAATGGTCAAAACGACCCCCTGTGAGCAAGCACTTGGCTACAGTGGGAAGGAAAAACTCCCTTTTAACAGGAAGAAACCTCCAGCAGAACCAGGCTCAGGGAGGGGCAGTCTTCTGCTGGGACTGGTTGGGGCTGAGGGAGAGAACCAGGAAAAAGACATGCTGTGGAGGGGAGCAGAGATCGATCACTAATGATTAAATGCAGAGTGGTGCATACAGAGCAAAAAGAGAAAGAAACAGTGCATCATGGGAACCCCCCAGCAGTCTACGTCTATAGCAGCATAACTAAGGGATGGTTCAGGGTCACCTGATCCAGCCCTAACTATAAGCTTTAGCAAAAAGGAAAGTTTTAAGCCTAATCTTAAAAGTAGAGAGGGTGTCTGTCTCCCTGATCTGAATTGGGAGCTGGTTCCACAGGAGAGGAGCCTGAAAGCTGAAGGCTCTGCCTCCCATTCTACTCTTACAAACCCTAGGAACTACAAGTAAGCCTGCAGTCTGAGAGCGAAGCGCTCTATTGGGGTGATATGGTACTACGAGGTCCCTAAGATAAGATGGGACCTGATTATTCAAAACCTTATAAGTAAGAAGAAGAATTTTAAATTCTATTCTAGAATTAACAGGAAGCCAATGAAGAGAGGCCAATATGGGTGAGATATGCTCTCTCCTTCTAGTCCCCGTCAGTACTCTAGCTGCAGCATTTTGAATTAACTGAAGGCTTTTCAGGGAACTTTTAGGACAACCTGATAATAATGAATTACAATAGTCCAGCCTAGAGGAAATAAATGCATGAATTAGTTTTTCAGCATCACTCTGAGACAAGACCTTTCTGATTTTAGAGATATTGCGTAAATGCAAAAAAGCAGTCCTACATATTTGTTTAATATGTGCTTTGAATGACATATCCTGATCAAAAATGACTCCAAGATTTCTCACAGTATTACTAGAGGTCAGGGTAATGCCATCCAGAGTAAGGATCTGGTTAGACACCATGTTTCTAAGATTTGTGGGGCCAAGTACAATAACTTCAGTTTTAAAAGAGTTTAAAAGCAGGAAATTAGAGGTCATCAAGTCTTTATGTCTGTAAGACAATCCTGCAGTTTAGCTAATTGGTGTGTGTCCTCTGGCTTCATGAATAGATAAAGCTGGGTATCATCTGCGTAACAATGAAAATTTAAGCAATACCGTCTAATAATACTGCCTAAGGGAAGCATGTATAAAGTGAATAAAATTGGTCCTAGCACAGAACCTTGTGGAACTCCATAATTAACTTTAGTCTGTGAAGAAGATTCCCCATTTACATGAACAAATTGTAATCTATTAGACAAATATGATTCAAACCACCGCAGCGCAGTGCCTTTAATACCTAAGTATGAAGCAGGTACTTGAAACTTATTTCTAAAGTCAGTTTGCACTAACACCATGCCACCCCCTCGGCCCCCCCACCACCACCACCACCAACAAAAATCCCCTGGAGCCGCCACTGAATAGGGCAGAAAAAAAAAATACAAGTTTATGTTTATATTTTATTATAAGCAAACACCTCATTCCAAATCAGTTAACTCATCAATTCCAGATTCTGGCTCAGAAACACACAAATAAACCTGTGTAATAAAAATCTAATTTCTGCAGACATTTGGAGGAGGAACCTGAACAGACCAGGTCCTACAGAGGGCTGTGTAGTTCCAGGTTGGACTAAACGGTGAGCAACAACTATTAATATCTGGGTCTTTACAGTGATGTGCGCTCTGTCACAGTTCGTTTCAGATGGATCTGGTTTGACAGATGAACCCTTAAATCCGCATCCCTCAGCGCACAAATCATGGTTCAAGCTGACATCATCCCCTAATTGATCGATCACGAATTATCAGAGTGGAAATCGATACTGTCAAGTGTTTTCCTTTTTCCTGGAGAATTGTAGCTAATTGATGTAATCAGTGGGCTGACTGAACGAAGGCGCGACGCGCTGCGCCTCCATTGTTCCGCCCGTCTGATCAGCTGAGCGGCTCCGCGGCAAATTAACGCTCCAAAATCTCCCCACAGAGCCCGAACAACAAGAAACAACAAGAAACCATCCTTTGAACAGATAAGTCACGCGTCTTACCGGCTACGGTGTATCGATCCATGTAATTGAGGACGTTGCCGAAGCTGAGGATCCCCGCGGCGGCGGTCGGTGTGCAGCACCGGAGCAGCGCGGCGCGGAATTTCTGGCCGGGTTTGCGAGGGTGAAGGTCCGGGTTGGATTTGGGTCCGGGACTCATGCTGCCGGACAGCGTGCGCACCTCGTCCGAACTGCTGCAGCCTTCAATCTCGCACCCATCGCTCTCCACGCACATTTTCGGACACGAGAGATCCAGCGCAAAAAAAATAAAAAATAACACAAAATAAAATAACAGTAATTAAAAAAAAAAAACAAGGGACTAAGACGCACAGCAGAAGAGACAAAAATAATTGAAGAATCAGGCGGAACGGCTGGAAATTAAAAGAGGCGCATTGAGGTTGTTGCGTAAAGTGCGCGCTTCTCTCGGGATCATGATTTTGTAGCAGTGCGCGCTGACGGACGGCTGTGCGCTCTTCAGCTTTTGCTTTTCTTTTTTCTTTTTTTAAGAACTAAGTGGTGTAGTATAGTGCAGGGGGTGTAACCTGGCTGTAACTCCGCCCCGTGAAGCCCTGCAGCGAATGATGGACCTGCGCTTGATCCTGCTGCAGATGCGGAGAACCGCAAACCAGAGAGCAGTTCAAAAAAAAAAAAAAAAAAAAAAAAAGAAGAAGAAGCCAGTTCTGCAGGAGAACCGTGAACGATTTTATTAATCCATAACAATTAAATGATTGGCATCTGTTTTGATAATCAATTCAGAAAACCATATATTTTTATTTCAACTCCACAAACAGGCAAACGACTATTGAATTGTGAAGGTGGGTTAGAAGTTTTGTGGCGATAAACCACATTTTACATCACTGATCAACTAGAAGGGCAATCAGAGAGCTCAGACATCCACCACAGCCACACAGCTGTTGATTAAATTCAATCAACCCCTGTGGAGAAAAGTGCTGAGGGGATTTTTGCCCTCACTACAGCCTTGTCATTCTCTGCACCTGGACCTCTTCATAAATCATCAGAGGATCCCGAAGTGTCACATTTGATCTCAATATGCATCCTGCAAATTCACAGTTTGACACCTCACCCTTACTTTGGACAACCTGAAAGCACTGGTTACCAACCCTTCACCTGGAGATCACCTGCAGGCTGTTCTGCATGTTTTCCGACTCTCCGCCCACTGCTAATTAACTAACTCAGGTGTGCTTAGCCAATAAGGAGTTAGTGAATGGCAGGCTTGACCAATCAGCTGTGGTTGTTATGTGTCGGACGCAGCCCGGAGAACCGACCAGCGTTTGAAGGACCCAGTATAAAATAAGCAGAGCACGGTACAAAGGATAACAGAGTTTAATAAACATAACAGTGATGTGATAAATATAACAAAAGAGTGCGCGGTCTGGCGTGGTGGATTACAGTGCGCTCCCAGCAGCACTAACGGTCCGGAGCCAGAACCAGTTCGGACCCAAGGACCCCGCCGACACCCCCCAGGTGGCCGCAACAAACCGAGTCTGTGAATGAAGAAATCATCATGTGAGTCCACACTCTACACACAGAGGGACCGCTCAAAGGTGTACAAACAGCAAACACTTCCTGGCTTAATTACTAATCAGCTTCCCACCCTGCAGGCATGGAACACCCTGTTCACAAACTCACTGCAGTGGAAGCTGATTAAAACAACTAACATAACAGCTCAATATAATAAGGTGTGAGGGACACCACATTTACTGACTGTACAAATGTTAGTCACAAAACCTGACGTACCTCAGGAAGTGTGCTGACAAGCGTGAGACCTCACCCTCTCCTCTTTCACAGACCATGCATCAAACCTGGACATTCTCTGCATCCACTGATGATGAGATGGCTCTCGAGTCGACAATCTCACCCGTCTGGTCACAAGGTCGAGTCTCTGGCAAATACACACTGTGTACTCCAGACTTAAATGCCACCATGTTCCAATCCATGTAGATGCACCACAGCTGTGAGTCCTGATGAGCCGCAGGTGATCAGGGTGAGGTCCTGATAACTCAGCCACACAGCCACTCAGTCCCAAATGCGCACCACCTGGAAGGAAAACCAAAAGACAGAAACAGAAGACCAACAAAAGCCAGCCAGGCACGCCAGCCACAACAGTGGTTGCAGCAGGTTGACATGGAAAACAGGACAGGTGATATCCCAGAGCAGGGCTGTGAACCCCTGCCTTGTAGAGGGTCCAGGAGGGTGTCTGGGCTGGACCAGGATGTCCCGTCATTGTGCCATGGTTTTGTTTCAACCACAGCAGGATGTTCATGATCTTTGAAAATACCTTTTTTTTTTCCTGTGATGACCTTTGACATGTTTTGTTAAGTTCTTGCATTTCTTTTTGGTCCATAATGGGCTGGTAATACTATGGGCATGCTACAGCTGTTTTTGAACTTGTTTCTGTTTTTGTTTTTTGGGGGGGCGAGAGAATTGGGGTTTGTTTATGCACACGTCACATGGTACAAGTTCATAGCATGATCATCAAAGTGCCACTTGATCTGTAATCTTCACACAGCGGTTTGTCATGGCTATATGGACAGTGACAGTCTGGGATGTGTATCCATGAAAGTGACAACACAGCGCTGAAAAATAAACAGTTGAAAGGCGTCAGAGGACTGATGCAAACCACGCACCATGTTATAAATGTACACCTAAATATACATACGTCTGTAATGGCATATTGATGATGTACGACTCCATCACATGACTTCTGTGTGGTTTTATGAGGAAGTCAATCATACCAATCAATCATCAATATTTTACTGATCAAAAATGCTTTTGATCATCTATCTAGGCTCCGTGGTTGTTGAAATATATATATATATATATATATATATATATATATATATATAAGGAAGGGAAGTGTCTGGGGTCCCTTGGAGCTGTTGCCCCCGCAACCCAAAGCTTTTGAAGATGAGTGATGAGTGAGTGATATATATATATATATATATATATATATATATATGTATGTGTGTGTGTGTGTGTGTGTGTGTGTGTATGTGTGTGTGTAAAAGGTTTGTTTCCGTTGACCTTTGACCATACTACTCCAAAACCTAAACATCTCTGTATATCTATCTAAGTAATATTCCCATCAAGTTTGATCTATAAAGGCTTCTTGATTGTTAAGATATACGAGGTCTATTAGAAAAGAATCCAACCTTATTATTTTTTTCAAAAACCATATGGATTTGAATCACGTGTGATTGCGTCAGCCATGCTTGAACCCTCGTGCACATGCGTGAGTTTTTTCATGCCTGTCGGTTGCGTCATTCGCCTGTGAGCAGGCTTTGAGTGAGGAGTGGTCCACCCCTCTCGTCGTTTTTTTCATTGCTTAGGAATGGCTCAGAGACTGCCGCTTTGCTTGATCAAAATTTTTTCAGAAACTGTGAGGGACATCAAAGTGGACACCATTTGAGAAATTCAGATGGTTTTGGTGAAAATTTTATGGGCTTCAAAGAGATTACGGAGTGTTACTGTCGCTTTAAGGATGGCCCAGAGCGACTGGTGGTGCGCCGCGCTCCGAAGCCGCCATCGACAAGCTGAGCGACCATTTAATTTCTAAACGGATGGCTGTATGGATCCATGACCATCATGTGCAATTTCTCTGGTTATCACAAGAGCTGGACAACAACCATTTTCCGGCATATTTCACTTTTAACAAGAGATTTTGTCATGGAAAGCCGAGCAGAGGCTTCACACGTCACGGTGGAGTCGCTACTGGAACGAGACAAAACCACCTCTGTTTTGGTCTCACAGGACGGCTTTGAGATGGCGTTCAGACAGCTGTCGGTGGTTTTTCCATCGAGTGATTATCCGAGAAATTGTGGATATGCCTGGACATGCCAGAACATGTCCTGTGAGGCTTCATCACGGCGTTGCTTTGTGCCATGCGGCACCACCGTGACGCGCGAAGCCTCTGCTCCTCTTTCCATGACAAAAACTCCTGTAATAGTGGAATGTGCCGTTCATTTCCAAACTGGACGCTGTGTTTTATCTGGGACGTCATCTGGCTAGCACAGGAATTGTGAAAAGACGTGGACATCAGCACTTTTTCGGCACATTGAGACAGACGTGTGAAGGAATTCCCCGCGTCGCGGTGGTGCCGCATGGTGCAAAGCAATGCCGTGATGAAGCCTCATGGGACATGTTCTGGCATGTCCAGGCACATCCACAATTTCTCGGATAATCACTCGATGGAAAAACCACCAACAGCTGTCTGAATGCCATCTCAAAGCCGTCCTGTGAGACCAAAACGGAGATGGTTTTGTCTTATTCCAGTAGCGAATCCATCGTGATGCGCGAAGCCTCCGCTCGGCTTTCCATGACAAAATCTCTTGTTAAAAGTGAAATCTGCCGGAAAATGGTTGATGTCCAGCTCTTGTGATAACCAGAGAAATTGCACACGATGGTCACGGATCCAGACAGCCATCCGTTTAGAAATGAAATGGTCGTTCAGCCTGTCGATGGCGGCTTCAGAGCGCGGTGCACCACCAGTTGCTCTGAGCCGTCCTTAAAGCGACAGTAACACTCTGTAATCTCTTTGGAGCCCATAAAACTTTCTCGAATGGTGTCCACTTTGATGTCCCTCAAAATTTCTGAAAAAAGTTTGATCAAGCAAAGTGGCAGTCTCTGAGCCATTCCTAAACAATGAAAAAAACGACGAGAGGGGTGGACAACTGCTCACTCAAAGCCTGCTCACAGGCGAATGACGCAACCGACAGGCGTGAAAAAACTCACGCATGCGCAAGAAGGTTCAAGCTTGGCTGACGCAATCACACATGATTCAAATCCATATGGTTTTTGAAAAAAGTAATAAGGTTTGATACTTTTCTAATAGACCTCGTACATAATACAAGTGTTTTTCAGACCATGTTTTCCTTGACCTTTGACATCTACTACTTTAATTCAATTCAATTCAATTTTATTTATATAGCGCCAAATCACAACAAACAGTTGCCCCAAGGCGCTTTATATTGTAAGGCAAGGCCATACAATAATTACGTAAAAACCCCAAAGGTCAAAACGACCCCCTGTGAGCAAGCACTTGGCGACAGTGGGAAGGAAAAACTCCCTTTTAACAGGAAGAAACCTCCAGCAGAACCAGGCTCAGGGAGGGGCAGTCTTCTGCTGGGACTGGTTGGGGCTGAGGGAGAGAACCAGGAAAAAGACATGCTGTGGAGGGGAGCAGAGATCAATCACTAATGATTAAATGCAGAGTGGTGCATACAGAGCAAAAAGAGAAAGAAACACTCAGTGCATCATGGGAACCCCCCAGCAGTCTACGTCTATAGCAGCATAACTAAGGGATGGTTCAGGGTCACCTGATCCAGCCCTAACTATAAGCTTTAGCAAAAAGGAAAGTTTTAAGCCTAATCTTAAAAGTAGAGAGGGTGTCTGTCTCCCTGATCCGAATTGGGAGCTGGTTCCACAGGAGAGGAGCCTGAAAGCTGAAGGCTCTGCCTCCCATTCTACTCTTACAAACCCTAGGAACTACAAGTAAGCCTGCAGTCTGAGAGCGAAGCGCTCTATTGGGGTGATATGGTACTATGAGGTCCCTAAGATAAGATGGGACCTGATTATTCAAAACCTTATAAGTAAGAAGAAGAATTTTAAATTCTATTCTAGAATTAACAGGAAGCCAATGAAGAGAGGCCAATATGGGTGAGATATGCTCTCTCCTTCTAGTCCCTGTCAGTACTCTAGCTGCAGCATTTTGAATTAACTGAAGGCTTTTCAGGGAACTTTTAGGACAACCTGATAATAATGAATTACAATAGTCCAGCCTAGAGGAAATAAATGCATGAATTAGTTTTTCAGCATCACTCTGAGACAAGACCTTTCTAATTTTAGAGATATTGCGTAAATGCAAAAAAGCAGTCTTACATATTTGTTTAATATGCGCTTTGAATGACATATCCTGATCAAAAATGACTCCAAGATTTCTCACAGTATTACTAGAGGTCAGGGTAATGCCATCCAGAGTAAGGATCTGGTTAGACACCATGTTTCTAAGATTTGTGGGGCCAAGTACAATAACTTCAGTTTTATCTGAGTTTAAAAGCAGGAAATTAGAGGTCATCCATGTCCTTATGTCTGTAAGACAATCCTGCAGTTTAGCTCATTGGTGTGTGTCCTCTGGCTTCATGGATAGATAAAGCTGGGTATCATCTGCGTAACAATGAAAATTTAAGCAATGCCGTCTAATAATACTGCCTAAGGGAAGCATGTATAAAGTGAATAAAATTGGTCCTAGCACAGAACCTTGTGGAACTCCATAATTAACCTTAGTCTGTGAAGAAGATTCCCCATTTACATGAACAAATTGTAATCTATTAGATAAATATTATTCAAACCACCGCAGCGCAGTGCCTTTAATACCTATGGCATGCTCTAATCTCTGTAATAAAATTTTATGGTCAACAGTATCAAAAGCAGCACTGAGGTCTAACAGAACAAGCACAGAGATGAGTCCACTGTCTGAGGCCATAAGAAGATCATTTGTAACCTTCACTAATGCTGTTTCTGTACTATGATGAATTCTAAAACCTGACTGAAACTCTTCAAATAGACCATTCCTCTGCAGATGATCAATCAATCAATTCAATCAATTTTTTTATATAGCGCCAAATCACAACAAACAGTTGCCCCAAGGCGCTTTATATTGTAAGGCAAGGCCATACAATAATTATGTAAAACCCCAACGGTCAAAACGACCCCCTGTGAGCAAGCACTTGGCTACAGTGGGAAGGAAAAACTCCCTTTTAACAGGAAGAAACCTCCAGCAGAACCAGGCTCAGGGAGGGGCAGTCTTCTGCTGGGACTGGTTGGGGCTGAGGGAGAGAACCAGGAAAAAGACATGCTGTGGAGGGGAGCAGAGATCGATCACTAATGATTAAATGCAGAGTGGTGCATACAGAGCAAAAAGAGAAAGAAACAGTGCATCATGGGAACCCCCCAGCAGTCTACGTCTATAGCAGCATAACTAAGGGATGGTTCAGGGTCACCTGATCCAGCCCTAACTATAAGCTTTAGCAAAAAGGAAAGTTTTAAGCCTAATCTTAAAAGTAGAGAGGGTGTCTGTCTCCCTGATCTGAATTGGGAGCTGGTTCCACAGGAGAGGAGCCTGAAAGCTGAAGGCTCTGCCTCCCATTCTACTCTTACAAACCCTAGGAACTACAAGTAAGCCTGCAGTCTGAGAGCGAAGCGCTCTATTGGGGTGATATGGTACTACGAGGTCCCTAAGATAAGATGGGACCTGATTATTCAAAACCTTATAAGTAAGAAGAAGAATTTTAAATTCTATTCTAGAATTAACAGGAAGCCAATGAAGAGAGGCCAATATGGGTGAGATATGCTCTCTCCTTCTAGTCCCCGTCAGTACTCTAGCTGCAGCATTTTGAATTAACTGAAGGCTTTTCAGGGAACTTTTAGGACAACCTGATAATAATGAATTACAATAGTCCAGCCTAGAGGAAATAAATGCATGAATTAGTTTTTCAGCATCACTCTGAGACAAGACCTTTCTGATTTTAGAGATATTGCGTAAATGCAAAAAAGCAGTCCTACATATTTGTTTAATATGCGCTTTGAATGACATATCCTGATCAAAAATTACTCCAAGATTTCTCACAGTATTACTAGAGGTCAGGGTAATGCCATCCAGAGTAAGGATCTGGTTAGACACCATGTTTCTAAGATTTGTGGGGCCAAGTACAATAACGTCAGTTTTATCTGAGTTTAAAAGCAGGAAATTACAGGTCATCCATGTCTTTATGTCTGTAAGACAATCCTGCAGTTTAGCTAATTGGTGTGTGTCCTCTGGCTTCATGGATAGATAAAGCTGGGTATCATCTGCGTAACAATGAAAATTTAAGCAATACCGTCTAATAATACTGCCTAAGGGAAGCATGTATAAAGTGAATAAAATTGGTCCTAGCACAGAACCTTGTGGAACTCCATAATTAACTTTAGTCTGTGAAGAAGATTCCATTTACATGAACAAATTGTAATCTATTAGACAAATATGATTCAAACCACCGCAGCGCAGTGCCTTTAATACCTATGGCATGCTCTAATCTCTGTAATAAAATTTTATGGTCAACAGTATCAAAAGCAGCACTGAGGTCTAACAGAACAAGCACAGAGATGAGTCCACTGTCCGAGGCCATAAGAAGATCATTTGTAACCTTCACTAATGCTGTTTCTGTACTATGATGAATTCTAAAACCTGACTGAAACTCTTCAAATAGACCATTCCTCTGCAGATGATCAGTTAGCTGTTTTACAACTACCCTTTCAAGAATTTTTGAGAGAAAAGGAAGGTTGGAGATTGACCTATAATTAGCTAAGATAGCTGGGTCAAGTGATGGCTTTTTAAGTAATGGTTTAATTACTGCCACCTTAAAAGCCTGTGGTACATAGCCAACTAATAAAGATAGATTGATCATATTTAAGATCGAAGCATTAAATAATGGTAGGGCTTCCTTGAGCAGCCTGGTAGGAATGGGGTCCAATAGACATGTTGATGGTTTGGATGAAGTAACTAATGAAAATAACTCAGACAGAACAATCTGAGAGAAAGAGTCTAACCAAATACCGGCATCTCTGAAAGCAGCCAAAGATAACGATACGTCTTTGGGATGGTTATGAGTAATTTTTTCTCTAATAGTTAAAATTTTATTAGCAAAGAAAGTCATGAAGTCATTACTAGTTAAAGTTAAAGGAATACTCGGCTCAATGGAGCTCTGACTCTTTGTCAGCCTGGCTACAGTGCTGAAAAGAAACCTGGGGTTGTTCTTATTTTCTTCAATTAGTGATGAGTAGTAAGATGTCCTAGCTTTACGGAGGGCTTTTTTATAGAGCAACAGACTCTTTTTCCAGGCTAAGTGAAGATCTTCTAAATTAGTGAGACGCCATTTCCTCTCCAACTTACGGGTTATCTGCTTTAAGCTGCGAGTTTGTGAGTTATACCACGGAGTCAGGCACTTCTGATTTAAAGCTCTCTTTTTCAGAGGAGCTACAGCATCCAAAGTTGTCTTCAATGAGGATGTAAAACTATTGACGAGATACTCTATCTCACTTACAGAGTTTAGGTAGCTACTCTGCACTGTGTTGGTATATGGCATTAGAGAACATAAAGAAGGAATCATATCCTTAAACCTAGTTACAGCGCTTTCTGAAAGACTTCTAGTGTAATGAAACTTACAAACTACTCCAAAATCTGATCACCTCTAGATATCTATCCATGGAATATTCCCACAACATTTGATCCATCTAGTCTTCTTGGTGTTTTTTTGCACTACATTTTCCTTGACTTTGACCAAACTACTCTAAAGTGTAATCACTTATAGATACAGTACACACAGAGAAAGCATTCATAGCACTTCACTTTTCCACATTATTTTATGTTACAGCCTTATTCCAAAATGGATTAAATTGATTTTTCTCTCAAAATTCTACACACACCACCTCATAATGACAACATGAAAAAAAGTTGTTTTTCTTCTTACATGTTTGCACAATTTATCAAAAATAAAAATCTAAGAAATCACATGTACATAAGTATTCACACCCTAAACATACGTCCTCTTCTGTCATTCTGTTCTGTGGTGTGCCCCAAGGTTCCATTCTGGGACCTATTTTAATTGCACTGTATTTGCTCCCATGTGGACACACCATGAGTTCTTTTGATGATGTCTCATATCAGTGTTATGTAGATGACATGCAGCTGTACATCTCCTTTACTCAACAAGATGTTACTAAGCTATATGTCCTTCAAAGCTCTATTAATGTAAAAAAAAAATAAACTGGATGGTTGCTAACTATCTGTCACTTAATACAACAAAAACTGAAGTTCTTGGTTGTGCCACTGAGGAGTTTGTTCCCTCAGTGATTATGAACCTTGGCTCTCTGTTCTCTTCTGTTCACTCAGCACTCAAAAATCTGGGAGGTACATTTGACCAGGCTCTCAGTTTTGACACGTTACACATCTTGTGCATTCTTGCTTCTTCCATTTATGGAACATTGCTCACCTAAGAAACATTGTGTCTCAAGCTGAGCTGGAAATGATCATCCATCCATGGTTTTATTTCATCACGTCTCACCTATTGTAATTCGCTGTTCCCTAGCCTCAGTAAGTCTTCTCTGGTTCTCTTGCAAACTGTCCAGAATGTAGCTGCAAGGCTTCTTACAAGGTCATCTAAGAGGTCTCACATAACACCCAGTCTGTCCTCTTTGTACTGGCTCCCCATTCAGTTCAGACAGCAGTTTACAATATTAGTGATGACTTTTAGGGCTCTACATGGCCAAATACCTCTCTACATCAGTGAAGTCTTGCACACAGGACCTCACTGATGTAGAGAGGAAGAGACCTCAGAGACCTGCTTGTTACACAGATGTAACAAGCAGGTCTCTGAGGTCCTAGGACCAGAACCTGTTGGTTGTCCCTAGGCCAAGGCTGAAGGCCAAAGGAGACTGTGCATTTGAGGTCGTGGCTCCCAAACTGTGGAATGCACTACCACTGCATCTACGATCTGTTGGAACTTTCAAAAAGAAGGTCAAAACCAACTTGTACAGTTTTATGTTACTGTTGTTGTTAATTTCTGTGTTTCCATTTTATTTTTCAGTGTAAGGCAGTTTGTGATTTTATCTTGACATACAAATACATTTTATTTGCTTACTTACTGCAGGCTTGATTGGTGGATTGCTGCAGAGATGGTTGTCCTTCTGAAAGGTTCTCTTCTCTCCATAAGGAATGCTGGCGCTCTGACATAGTGACCATCAGGTTCTTGGTCACCTCCCTGACTAAGGTTCTTCTCCCCCGATCACTCAATTTAGACGGGTGACCAGCTCTAGGAAAAGTCCTGGTGGATCCGAACATCTTCAGTTTACAGATGATGGAGGCCACTGTGCTCATTGGGACCTTCAAAGCAGTAAAAGTGTTTCTGTACCCTTCCCCAGATTTGTGCCTCGAGACAATCCTGTCTCTGAGATTAACATAAAATTCCTTTGACGTCATGCTTGGTCTGTGCTCTGACATGCACTGTCAACTGTGGGACCTTATATGTGGACAGGTGTGTGTCTTTCCAAATCATGTCCAATCAACTGAATTTACCCCAGGTGGACTCCAATTAAACTGTAGAAACATCTTAAGGATGATCAGTGGAAACAGGATGCACCTGAACTCAATATAGGGCTTCATGGCAAAGGGTGTGAATACTTACGTACATGTGATTTCTTAGGTTATTATAATAATAATAATAATAATTATTATTATTATTACTATTATTATTATTATTATTATTACTATTAATATTATTATTATTATTATTGAATTATTTTTTAATTTTTTTAATCAATTAGAAAAAAATCTAAAAAAAACTTTTTTTTTACATTGTCATTATGGGGTATTGTGTGTAGAATTTTGAGGGAAAAAAATGAATTGCATCCATTTTGGGATAAGGGTATAACATAACAAAATGTGGAAAAACTGAAGCGCAGTGAATACTTTCTGGATGCACTGTACCTATCCAAGTAATATTTCCAACAGGTTTGAAGGAAATCAGTCCCAACATTTTTGAGTTATCTTGTCCACAGTCACCCAGACATGCACACAAATGAAAACAATACCCTGCTGTTGCTGCTTTGTTGGCGCTCTGAGAAATAAATAAATGAAAACATTTTTGCATGTAAACAGGAAAATACAGACACTGTTATTCAGATCTGATTAATTATGGAGAATCTAGTGGGGAGTATGTCAGATTTTCATCGCTAATAAATTTTTCTACCACCAGAGTTTAAATACCACACAGCGGATTCAGGAACTTTTAGGGGATCTGCGAGCTCCACATCTGGAGAAAGTGTTCCATTATATATATATATATATATATATATATATATATATAGCACAAACTCTGCACTGTACAGCGTTGCTCACCTAACGCGAGAGGTGAGATGGGGGGGGGGGCGCTCTGCCGTAACGTAACCACGAACTCCCCCGTCAGGACAACACCCCCCCCCACCCCGGTTTTATTTTATTTATTTTTTTTTGGACAGGTTTTTTTTTTTCCGCACACTCGTGCCCCCCCCCCCCCCACAATGCCGCCCCGCCCGCCTGCAGGACCGCCCCTGATAGATAGATAGATAGATAGATAGATAGATAGATAGATATCTGTGTAGGTGTGTATACATGCCTCCATTTTTTGCACTACTCCATAGTTCACAGTATATAGTATACAGTACATATTTCATATTTAAATAATGTTTGTGGTGTATAAGATGTCTTGCTTTCAATGACAATGAAGGTGATTCTATTCTATCGGTTTTGTGTAGATACATCACAGTTTGCTGTGGTGAAAGTTAGATTGGGTTGAACTTTGACTGCTGCACCCTGATGACAAGTGGCGGTGCACGCTGAGCTGAGCGTCGTGCAGTCATGGCCTTTGAAGTGTCATTCTGCTATTTTCCCAGTGAAAATAATGGGTTTAAATGACTAAATTAATTAATTTCTGTCTTGACTCCCAAAAGAAATGTCTATTCTGAGGCTACACCCTCCCCCACAACAGGTGGGAGCTCAGATCATTCAGCAAATCAGTCAACTGAGCGGATAGCGCTGCGAGGGGTCGGAATCCGATGGTTTCCAAACCCAGAACTGAACAAGCTGCAGCTCCGTGGTGCTGGGAGAAAGCCACGCTTCAACATCGACTCCTTACCAACCAAACGCTGATCAGTCTGAAACAAAGCCCGATGTACGATTACTGAGATGCGTGTGTACTGTCTGGGGTGTTTCTTAAATCATATTTTTGGGGACTGCATGGTGGTTCTCCAGACAATTTACTTTAGTGTTTAAGAGTCATGAGCTGCTTATTTTCTCAGTATTCATGCATTAAGTGACCTAATGGACAAAGCTACTGACAACTGCGAAAAGAGCGAACGCCATTAGTGTGCAACGTGAAATCTCAGCATGGATATTGCAGCAGGGACATCCATTAGGACATTTCACTACACAACAAGTCATATTATTCCAGGTGTTAGTAATAAAATACTCCAAAACAACAAGCACAGCACTTGTTCAAACTGATAAACTTTGCTGTTGTGTTGTGTGGGCCGCCAGAAGAGGAGGTACTGCTGGCCCACCACCAGGGGGCGCCCTGCCTGGAGTGCGGGCTCCAGGCACCAGAAGGCGCAGCTGCCTCACAGGAGCAGCTAGGGTGACAGCTGTCACGCATCACCTGCAACAGCTGTTACCAATCAGCAGGGGTACATCAGCAGGACGACGTCTCCACCTCTTTGCCGAGATATCGTTCTACCTGGAAGGTAATATTCTCAGCTGACTGCTTGACAGTAACCTTTTGTGACTTTTGTGAGTGATAACAGACCTTTTTTCCAACGAGAGGTGGAGGTAGCTTTCCTGCCGTGTGGATTACTGGGTGCAAACGCGCCCACCTTTAATTGTGTTTTTGTTCCTCGCCAGCAGTACCAGGTCCGACACGCGGAGGCAGTGGCCACCTGGGAGTTCGGGACTTGGCGGCTCCAGTATTCCCGGGGTCTGGTGGCGGAGGAAATCGTGTGGTTCCGGTTCTGCTTTGGACAGGTGTGTCCTATCTTCGAGCCTGCCCACACGACACCTTTGTGGATTGATTCTGATCTATTGTTGTAATCTGTTGTATTTGTTGTGCACATTCACAACAGTAAAGTGTTATTTGACCTACTCCATTGTCCGTTCCTTTGCGCCCCCTGTTGTGGGTCCGTGTACCGACACTTTCCCAACATGTTGTTGTGCAAATATTTGCTCATTTTGAAATGGATGCCTGCAACACGTTTCAAAAAGCTGGGACAGTGGTATGTTTCCCACTGTGTTACATCACCTTTCCTTCTAACAACACTCAATAAGTGTTTGGGAACTGAGGACACTAATTGTTGAAGCTTTGTAGGTGGAATTCTTTCCCATTCTTGCTTGATGTACGACTTCAGTTGTTCAACAGTCTGGGGTCTCCATTGTCCATTTCAAATGAGCTCGGGCCCAGAGAAGGCGACGGTGTTTCTGGATGTTGTTGATGTATGGCTTTCGCTTTGCATGGTAGAGTTTTAACTTGTACTTGTAGATGTAGCGACGAACTGTGTTAACTGACAATGGTTTTCTGAAGTGTTCCTGAGCCCATGTGGTAAGATCCTTTACACAATGATGTTGGTTTTTAATGCAGTGCCACCTGAGGGATCAAAGGTTATGGGCATTCAATGATGGTTTTCAGTCTTGCCGCTTATGTGTAGAAAGTTCTCCAGATTCTCTGAATCTTCTGATTACATTATGGACTGTAGATGATGGAATCCTTAATTCCTTGCTATTGAAAATTGAGAAACATTGTTCTTAAACTGTTGGACTATTTTTTCAGTTGTTCACAAAGTGGTGATCCTCACCCCATCTTTGCTGGTGAACGGCTGAGCCTTTTGGGGATGCTCCTTTTATACCCAATCATGAGACTCACCTGTTTCCAATTAACTTGTTCACCTGTGGAATGTTCCAAACAGGTGTTCTTTGACCATTGTTGCCACTGTCCCAGTTTTTTTTTAATGTGTTGCAGGCATCCATTTCAAAATGAGCAAATATTTGCACAAAAACAAAAAACTTTATTAGTTTGAACATTATATATCTTGTCTTTGTGGTGTATTCAATTAAATGTAGGTTGAAGAGGATTTGCAAATCATTTTATTCTGTTTTTATTTACATTTCACACAACGTCCCATCTTCATTGGAATTGGGGTTGTATGTACCAGGCTGTAAACACATTTATTTCTAGTCTAAAGTTGGACATTTTAACATGGAGTGCTATGGGAAAGTGCTCTGTTTTTGGAGCCAGCCTCAAGCAGCCAGTTAAGGTACTGCACTTCCAGGAGGGCTTCATTTCCCACCACTGAATTTTACCACTTGGATACCACGAGTCACCGCCTGCTAGTGGCGGCCTGGACCCAATACACTACCTGTCACTCAAAGTGGCCACACCCCTTCTCATTCATGATTTTATGGCTTAAAATAGCCCTAAAAGTTATGAGTTATATAACTGATGAGTTATATAAAAATTCACCCCTGTACAGTTGTCATGACTGAGGAAACTGAGACTAAAATCATTTTTTGTACCCAGCTTTTAAAACATGATTATTTCTGTTGTAAAGTTGGACATTTTAACATGGGGTTCTACAGAGAGTGAGCTGCTTTTTGACCCAGCTTCAAGTGGCCATTCATTAACTTCACTTTTTAGCACTTCTGCGTGAGCTTCATTTTTCAGCACCATTGGTTTCTGCTTGGTTTAATCAGGAACATTTTTTCTGCAGTTTTAATAATGGATATGCGATTTCACAATAAAATATCAAAAACCAAGTTTATAATCAATGAAAGAAGAATTTTCACCTTTTCAAAGCGCCGCTGACTCCAGAGGTTGATGGGATTTGTTCAAACTCCAGCTGCCTCCCAGCAGCATTAACAAAAGGAGCAATTTTCAGACTTTCTATGAGACCAGAATCCTCATCTTTGTGTTCCCCATAGCTGGTTGTAACGGGGACATCGCTCGCTGTCAGATCAAACTACAATCACAGCTGTGCTGCTGTCGTCTGACCGTTTTTCCTGTGTTTATTCTGTAACCAATCAGACAAACATGTCAAAGGCAGGACGCAGACTAATCATACGAGGCCGACCTTTAACACAAGTTAATAACAGTAATAAATGAAGTCAAAAAAAGGCTTGGACAAGCTGACATTTCAAACAATGAGAGTGTTGACATTAGTACATGACATGCTGAGTGCAGTCATCAGCTACGGGTTTCCAGTAAATAATCAGTCCAGGTCAGGTCTGGGAGCGTGCAGTGGTGAGCCGCGTCACCTCATCCTCCACAATAAGGAACCACCCTGGGTCCTGGATGGGAACCACCCATGGAAACAAGCAGTTCAACCCCACCTCTCAACAATACCCTTTAAAAATAATCATGTTTTGTTGGCATTGTGATCGTTTGGTGGATTCTTGTAACTGAACAACATCTTCGTTCACTTTCATTCTCTCCTTCGTAGTAAATTTTGCAGAGTAAAATAAACTCTGCCGGGATAACATTTGGTCCCAGTCCAAACAGAGTTAAATACACTCTATTATAGAGTGAAATCAGCTCTACCGTCTTGTCAAATCATGTTTTTCAACTCCAATAAGAGTCATTCAGTGGTGGGCACAGTTCCGATAATGTGATAATTATCAAAAAGTTTTCATTATCGGATTATCTTTTCAGATAACTTTGAAAACCATTATCGGACTAATTACCTTCCGATAAATTTTTGCCCAATAATTTTTAGACCGTTAATGTGGTAAACAAAGGTCAACAGATGTGTAGTTCTACCCTCTGCAAACAGAGAAGAACTGCTTCTAGAGGAAACTGCTCTGCAGGCAAAGACGAACTGGTCTCTCTCTCTCTCACACACACACACACACACACACACACACACACACACACACACACACACACACACACACACACACACACACACACACACACACACACACACACACACACACACACACACACACACACACACACACACACACACACACAAAAAGCTAATTTTTTTTAACCCCATACTGATACACGGCCAATATCACCCAAGTCATTCAGAGGCATACATTTTTAACTTATGATTCAAATTTTAACCAAACTTATTTCAGACAAGTTATTTAAATTAACGTCACTTCTGAAGTTTTATAAAGTGAAAATATCAGATATATGTTTTAGTTTTAAAGTAATGCGCTAATTTTTAAGGTTTTAGTGTGGACATGCTGTGTCCAGGTGCATTATGGGTGATAGGGTAATCTCAGTACGGTAATCTCAGTACGTTCACGACAGGAGAATGCATTTGACACACTCTGATCAGGACAACAGCATTAAACTCTAGTGCCTAAAATTCCCATGAATATATTCTCTGGGTTTATAGACGTTGTTATTGTGTTTGCTTTTATTAAATTCCACGTATCTTAAACGTAGCAAGTAGCAACACAGATCATCTGGAATTTTCTGTTTGCAAGTTTTCAAGGTCTCTCCTGCCATCTACTGGCCAGTAGTGTTCATGGCAGTATTCAGACTGAAGCTGGGCAGACACTGTACCACAGAACCGCACAGTGTAATAGTTCAGAGCGCAGGATTTATGTTCTCACACACATTGTACGTTCAAAAACCACACGTCGGACTTGTGTTTCCAGAAGCAAAACGTAAACAGAAGCTTTTTTTCAAACTTAATTTACAAAAACCCTCGATGGGAGACATCAAAGTTTAAAAAAAATTTTTTTTAAATTACAAGACAGGTCTGCAGTGTTTGCACTGGTACAGTGTGAGAGGTGGTCGTGAGATGTTAAACACAGCTCATTACTCCATGTATACTAAATGATGCAGGACGTGCGATTAATGCACAAATGAAAAATCAGCTGAAAAAGGGCCAAAACTCGCACTGGCAACAGTAGATCATCATGGCAGTGTTCTATTTATTTATCAGACGGTTATCTAATTACAACTTGGCTTTTTTTTTTTTTTTTGAAAATGCCTTTTTTTACAAATAAGAAATGGCATATTTTACAAAAGCACATTTATCTGTAAACACCAACACACGACACACCTCGCATTAACGTGTTGGTTTACATAGAATGAATCAACCAATCAGTGTGAGCAGAGGCACATTTTACCCAGAATGCCATCTGTCTGTTTATTACAAAACTTCAGAATTAGTGCATTATTCAACATTAAAAGATATATGTTATATCTTAACTTTGCACAAATGACAGAACTGACATTAATGGAGTTATTCTATCAGTATTCATTTTATTTACACCAAATCATAACTCAGCACTGCTTTATTTATTATAAGTCCTCAGCCTGACGGCAGTGCTGTGACTGGGTAGAGACTTAAAGTTTGTTGTTCCTCTCAGTTGCATCTGTGCTGAAAGCCGTGTAAACTGAAGCTTCCAGCAGAGGGCAGGATGCTCAAAGACAGAAGTTTTGACTCATTGTTTGGGTCTGTTGTCGCTTTTGATGCTTCCAAAAGCGATTGTTGTGTTAAAACTCAAAATCAGCTTGTGTAGTAGTTGCAAGTGTACCGGAGACAATACTGGAATTTATCGGTTATTGGTTATCTTTAACTCCCGATATATTTTTGGGTGGTTTATCATTTTAGCTTTATCGATGAAAACTTTTCAGTTATCTGATTATCTGTTATCAAAGTTAATTTTTTGGTTATCTGTGCCCACCACTGGAGTCATTCACAGCATGACAGAGTTGATTTTACCCTCTGATAGAACTGATTTAACACTGTGTGAGTATATTTTACTCTGCAAAATTTACTGTGTTCCAAAAAAATTTTTAAGAGGAGTGACCGTCAGAGAGTGCAACACCCACACCTTACATGTCTGACAACAATTCATGCAAAGTAATTCTTTGTGATTTAGTGGCCTTCATGTTTTATAAGTTCTGTCCAAAATGTAATCACTTTTTCTTCAATTAACATTCCATTTCATTTCAGTTTATTTATGTAGCAACAAATTATAACATAAGTTGCCCCAAGGTGCACAAGCAACAGTGTACTAACAAACAAAATATCCCACTGCATTTATTCCATATTGTCTTCAAACTGGGAAGTGAGTACGACCTTGAGTTTAAGATTTCAATGACATACAATATCAAAGGGTTCAGGTAATCAATAGAAAGGTGATATATGACTTTTTACTGGTGTTTATTAGCAACCACGGGTGTATCTGTCACCAGTTCCTCAAATTATCCATTCGCTATGCACCCTCTATATGCCCACTTGGCCCAGCATTTGACCTTGGTCTGTGACCTTGACCTTTAACTGATTCTTCTCAGTATCAAATAACTTTGCCCTTGGCTGACCCTCAAGCCTTCCACCAAGTTGAATCCAAGTTGGATGAAAGCACTTAAAGTTATTTAGTTCACACACAGACAGATAAACAAGACAAACAACAATACCGCCGGTTTGGACAAGATAACTCAAAAACTGCTGGATGGTTCCTTCAAACCTGGTGGGGATATTGCTCGAATAGTTATCTAGAGCTGATTACATTTTGGAGTGGTTTGGTCAAAGGTCAAGGTCAAGGAAAACACATTAAAAAAAAAACACTTTTTGTGTAGTTCAACAACCAAGATGCCTAGATGGATCATCAGAAACAAATATTGATCAGCAAAATATTTGAAATGGAATATGAATGACTTCATAGTGACATCACACAGAAGTCATATGATGAAGTCATACATAATCAGAAACACCATTAGAGACAGATGTGTATTTATTTATGCATTTATATTGTAGTGTGTTGAGTATGTAGGGTGTGCATCAGCCCTCTGGTACCTGTCATTTTAACATGATTTAGGTTGTTTTTTGTTAAGTGAATTTATCTTTTAAACAAGTGTGTAAGGGACTTTTTTGTTCTCCAATGTGGGATATTGCGGTTGCTAAGTCGACCTCAAACTGGATTTGAGCATCAGAGAGACGTGTTGCAGTGCAGCACGTCTGAGCGTCTGAAAAGGAGAAGCCTAATTACTTTTGTATGAATGGATGGAAGAGCGTCGATCCTGCATGCAGATGAGCATTTCTGTGTCGCCTGCATTCTGTCAGAAATGAGATTTCAGCCAAAATATCCCAGCTTATTGTGAGTCCTTTCTGCCACATGTACCTTGAGCTTACAGACGCCCGAAAAGAAAGGAAGCTGAAAACTGTTCAAAGAACGAGAATGAGATTATTGGGAATTGAAATATGGTCGAATAAACTCTGGCAGAAGATGATTTAGTCTGATGTGTGTGTGTTTGGGGGGGTTGCTGAGAGGTCAGTGTGCAGAAAACCAAACCCTGATGAAGTGGGAAGAATTCAAACGCTGTTTACTGGATAAATGAAGACAAGAGCACTGAGGCTTTGTGCCAAAGTGGGAGGAAGCTGATGACGAGGAATCCTGGAATCAGCACATGTACTGATGTGTGCATGGTTACATCTAGATTGAGAGACGCACAAAAAAAAAAAAACTCCAACATGGGACCAACATATTTGCACGGTAACTTGGAGGATCTTCTCTGCCTGAATGTGGAGCAGAAAACAGTCAGTGATGCAGACAGCTGACATGCTGTTCTAGTAGAGCGAGCAGAAAACAGTTGTTCTCCTCTTTTCTTTCTCAGCGGTTTGTTGGTTTGATATGCTGCTCAGGCCTTTGGGCTCCTGCCTGTTTTTCCAGAATGGCTCGGTGGACCCGGGCTGATCTCTGAGTCACTGCCCGGGCCTTCCTTCCTGTCTCAACTCAGGGCCGAGCCTCCAGTGCAGGATGGGAGATAAACTCCTAATCGCTAAACCCAGTGCCTGCAGGGCGATAAGTGACACATCACCTTCTCAAGTATACCATGTGGCTGCCAGTAAAGTTTAAATGTTCCACTGACTGGTTGGACTGCCAGTCAGCTGACAGCCTCCAGCCTCTCTGTAGTATAAAAACCCACAATATGACACGTGCTTTTTCAACTACAAATCAAGTATTCAGCTCAGCTTTTTGAAATGCACAACTTATATTTTATATAAATATCCATACCGCGGGGATACGCTCCATCTTCCCAACATTATATACTGTGTATATATATATATATATATATATATATATATATATATATATATATATATATATATATATATATAAAAACTGTTCCTGAGCCCACGCGGTAAGATCCTTAACACAGTGATGTCAGTTTTTAATGCAGTGTCGCCTGAGGGATCGAAGGTCATATGCATTCAATGTTGGTTTTCGGCCTTGCTGCTTACGTTCAGAAAGTTCTCCAGATTCTCTGAATCTTCTAATTATATTACGGACTGTAGATGATGGAATCCCTAAATTCCTTGCAATTGAACATTGAGAAACATTGTTCTTAAACTGTTGGACTATTTTTTCACACAGTTGTTCACAAAGTTCTCCAGATTCTCTGAATCTTCTGATTATATTATGGAATGTAAATGATGGAATCCCTAAATTCCTTGCAATTGAACATTGAGAAACATTGTTCTTAAACTGTTGGACTATTTTTTCAGTTGTTTACAAAGTGGTGATCCTCAACCCATCTTTGCTTGTCAACGGCTGAGCCTTTTGGGGATGCTCCTTTTATACCCAATCATGAGACTCACAATTAGTGTCCTCAGTTCCCAAACACTTATTGAGTGTTGTTAGAAGGAAAGGTGATGTAACACAGTGGTAAACATACCACTGTCCCAGCTTTTTTGAAACGTGTTGCAGTAATCCATTTCATAATGAGCAAATATTTGCACACAAACAACAAAGTTTATCAGTTTAAACATTAAATATCTTGTCTTTGTGGTGTATTCAACTGAATATAGATTGAAGAGGATTTGAAAATCACTGTATTCTGTTTTTATTTACATTTTACACAACTTCATTGGAATTGGGGTTGTATTACCTGGATCATAATCAGACATGTTGCAAATACATGAATACAGCATTTACATTTTACTCAACGTCCCAACTTCATTGGAATTAGGGTTGTATATAGACAAGGTGATAATCCGTGAACCACGGCTAATGACGCAAGCGCAGTGAAGGCAGGACAGACCGATTTTTAGGGGGGAACGTTCGGTCTTCAACACCCTCAGTCACCATACCAAGTTTGGTGGCATTTGCTTAATTACTGTGGCTGTGCATAGTGAACGCAAACTGTGCCACATCCGTGTGTGTGTGTATGTGTGTTCGTGCACGTGAGCTTTAAACCTAATGGCCTCATTAACTACCCCCTTGGTGCACCCACTCACCAGACCAAGTTTGGTGTTGATTACTTAATTACTGTGGCTGTGCATAGCAAACACAAACCATACCGCATACATGCATACATACATACTTATATACATACATACACACATACACACATACTTACTTATATACATACACACATACATACATACTTACTTATATACATACACACATACATACATACTTACTTATATACATACACACATACTTACTTATATACATACACACATACACACATACTTACTTATATACATACATACATACATACTTATATACATACATACACACATACATACATACATACACACATACTTATACATACACAAATACATACATACTTACTTATATACATACACAAATACATACATACTTACTTATATACATACATACATACATACATACTTATATGCATACATACACACATACATACATACATACTTATATACATACATACACACATACACACATACTTACTTATATACATACACACATACATACTTATATACATACATACACACATACATACTTATATACATACATACACACATACATACATACTTATATACATACATACACACATACTTATATACATACACACATACACACATACACACATACTTACTTATATACATACATACATACATACATACATACATACATACTTATCAATCAATCAATCAATTTCTTTTTTATATAGCGCCAAATCACAACAAACAGTTGCCCCAAGGAGCCTTATATTGTAAGGCAAGGCCATACAATAATTATGTAAAACCCCAACGGTCAAAACGACCCCCTGTGAGCAAGCACTTGGCTACAGTGGGAAGGAAAAACTCCCTTTTAACAGGAAGAAACCTCCAGCAGAACCAGGCTCAGGGAGGGGCAGTCTTCTGCTGGGACTGGTTGGGGCTGAGGGAGAGAACCAGGAAAAAGACATGCTGTGGAGGGGAGCAGAGATCGATCACTAATGATTAAATGCAGAGTGGTGCATACAGAGCAAAAAGAGAAAGAAACAGTGCATCATGGGAACCCCCCAGCAGTCTACGTCTATAGCAGCATAACTAAGGGATGGTTCAGGGTCACCTGATCCAGCCCTAACTATAAGCTTTAGCAAAAAGGAAAGTTTTAAGCCTAATCTTAAAAGTAGAGAGGGTGTCTGTCTCCCTGATCTGAATTGGGAGCTGGTTCCACAGGAGAGGAGCCTGAAAGCTGAAGGCTCTGCCTCCCATTCTACTCTTACAAACCCTAGGAACTACAAGTAAGCCTGCAGTCTGAGAGCGAAGCGCTCTATTGGGGTGATATGGTACTACGAGGTCCCTAAGATAAGATGGGACCTGATTATTCAAAACCTTATAAGTAAGAAGAAGAATTTTAAATTCTATTCTAGAATTAACAGGAAGCCAATGAAGAGAGGCCAATATGGGTGAGATATGCTCTCTCCTTCTAGTCCCCGTTAGTACTCTAGCTGCAGCATTTTGAATTAACTGAAGGCTTTTTAGGGAACTTTTAGGACAACCTAATAATAATGAATTACAATAGTCCAGCCTAGAGGAAATAAATGCATGAATTAGTTTTTCAGCATCACTCTGAGACAAGACCTTTCTAATTTTAGAGATATTGCATAAATGCAAAAAAGCAGTCCTACATATTTGTTTAATATGCGCTTTGAATGACATATCCTGATCAAAAATGACTCCAAGATTTCTCACAGTATTACTAGAGGTCAGGGTAATGCCATCCAGAGTAAGGATCTGATTAGACACCATGTTTCTAAGATTTGTGGGGCCAAGTACAATAACTTCAGTTTTATCTGAGTTTAAAAGCAGGAAATTAGAGGTCATCCATGTCTTTATGTCTGTAAGACAATCCTGCAGTTTAGTTAATTGGTGTGTGTCCTCTGGCTTCATGGATAGATAAAGCTGGGTATCATCTGCGTAACAATGAAAATTTAAGCAATGCCGTCTAATAATACTGCCTAAGGGAAGCATGTATAAAGTGAATAAAATTGGTCCTAGCACAGAACCTTGTGGAACTCCATAATTAACTTTAGTCTGTGAAGAAGATTCCCCATTTACATGACCAAATTGTAATCTATTAGACAAATATGATTCAAACCACCGCAGCGCAGTGCCTTTAATACCTATGGCATGCTCTAATCTCTGTAATAAAATTTTATGGTCAACAGTATCAAAAGCAGCACTGAGGTCTAACAGAACAAGCACAGAGATGAGTCCACTGTCCGAGGCCATAAGAAGATCATTTGTAACCTTCACTAATGCTGTTTCTGTACTATGATGAATTCTAAAACCTGACTGAAACTCTTCAAATAGACCATTCCTCTGCAGATGATCAGTTAGCTGTTTTACAACTACCCTTTCAAGAATTTTTGAGAGAAAAGGAAGGTTGGAGATTGGCCTATAATTAGCTAAGATAGCTGGGTCAAGTGATGGCTTTTTAAGTAATGGTTTAATTACTGCCACCTTAAAAGCCTGTGGTACATAGCCAACTAATAAAGATAGATTGATCATATTTAAGATCGAAGCATTAAATAATGGTAGGGCTTCCTTGAGCAGCCTGGTAGGAATGGGGTCTAATAAACATGTTGATGGTTTGGATGAAGTAACTAATGAAAATAAATCAGACAGAACTATCGGAGAGAAAGAGTCTAACCAAATACCGGCATCACTGAAAGCAGCCAAAGATAACGATACGTCTTTGGGATGGTTATGAGTAATTTGGGTCTGGTGGCGGAGGAAATCGTGTGGTTCCGGTTCTACTTTGGACAGACGTCTTCTATCTTCGAGCCTGCCCACACGACACCTTTTGTAATTTGACCTTTTGTCTATTGTTGCAATCTGTTGTGTTTGTTGTGCCCTTTCACAACAGTAAAGTGTTGTATTTGACTTCCTCCATTGTCCGTTCATTTGCGCCCCCTGTTGTGGGTCCGTGTACCTACACTTTCCCAACAGGATATCTCGGCCAACGTCATGGATCCCGAGGGGCGTCAACCGGCTGTTGAACGGCCAATGGAAGAACAGGGCGCACAGGCGCCCGCAGGAGGAATGATCGGTGAGTTGCAGCGGATCCTCACCGCTTTCACGGCTCGGTTGGATTTAATGACCGAGCAGAACGTCCTCCTTAACCGCAGGGTGGAGGCTCTCGCCGCGCAGGTGGAAGCGCGCCCTCAGGGCGCTGCTGCGGCTCTCCCTCCTGTCGACCCTGTGGGTAACAGTGACGTTCCACAGGTCGTTCAACGACCCCTCCCACCTTCCCCGGAAGCATACATAAGCCCTCCAGAGCCGTACGGAGGTTGTGTGGAGACGTGCGCGGACTTCCTTATGCAGTGTTCGCTCGTCTTCGCACAACGTCCTGTCATGTACGCGACTGATGCCAGCAAGATAGCTTATGTAATAAACCTGCTTCGCGGTGAGGCACGCGCTTGGGCTACAGCGCTCTGGGAGCAGAATTCACGGCTCCTTCAGACATATGATGGGTTTGTGAGGGAGTTCAGAACAGTGTTCGATCACCCAAATAGAGGAGAGACCGCTTCAGCCGTGCTGCTGTCAATGAGACAGGGGCGTCGGAGCGCAGCTGCCTATGCAGTCGACTTCCGCATCGCGGCTGCGAGGTCCGGCTGGAATAGCACTGCCCTCCGTGCCGCCTTTGTAAACGGGCTGTCATTGGTTCTAAAGGAGCACCTGGTGGCTAAGGACGAACCGCGGGATTTAGATGGGCTTATTGATCTCGTCATACGATTAGACAATCGGTTAGAAGAACGCCGTCGGGAACGAGACGAAGGGCGTGGCCGGGCACGCGCCGTCCCTCTCCCTTCCGGTTCCGACCGCGTTCCGCCCTCCCCACGCTCCACGGCCCCTGCGCTCCGTGTGGTTACAACTCCCCCTGCTGACGAAGCTATGGACACGAGCAGGGCCACATTTAGGGCACCAGATAGACAGAGGAGGCTGGCCCGCGGAGCGTGTTTTGTTTGTGGCTCGATAGAGCATCAGGTAAGAGACTGCCCCGAGCGGTTAAACACCAACGCCCGCCCCTAGAAACTGGGCTAGGGGTGGGCCGAGACATTCACGTGGGACACACCCACATTGCCACACGACTCCCAGTTACAATCCTTTATGAGGATTTAACCCTGAAGGCCCCAGCACTGGTGGATACGGGCTCTGAAGGGAATCTGTTAGACAGCAGATGGGCCAGGGAGATAGGGCTCCCTCTGGTGGTGCTTACCTCGCCTGTGCAGGTGCGGGCACTAGATGGCTCCCTACTCCCTCCAATCACACATAAGACACCACCTGTAACTCTGGTGGTGTCAGGAAATCACCGGGAGGAGATCGAGTTTTTTGTGACTCCTGCTACCTCCCGTGTGATTTTAGGGTTCCCCTGGATGTTAAAACACAATCCCCGGATCGATTGGCCATCTGGGGTAGTGGTTCAGTGGAGCGAGACCTGCCATCGGGTATGTTTAGGTTCCTCGGTTCCTCCCGGTTCCCAGGCTAAGGAGGAGGTCAGAGTCCCGCCCAATCTAGGGACGGTGCCGGTGGAGTACCACGACCTTGTAGATGTGTTCAGTAAGGATCTGGTGCTCACCCTTCCCCCCCACCGTCCGTACGATTGTGCCATTGATTTGGTTCCAGGCGGTGAGTTCCCGTCCAGCAGGCTGTACAACCTCTCACGACCTGAGCGCGAATCAATGGAGACCTACATCCGGGACTCTTTAGCCGCCGGGTTGATCCGGAATTCCACCTCCCCGATGGGTGCAGGTTTCTTTTTTGTGGGTAAAAAAGACGGCGGACTTCGTCCATGCATTGATTATAGGGGACTGAACGAAATCACGGTTCGTAATCGATACCCGTTGCCCCTGTTGGATTCAGTGTTCACGCCCCTGCATGGAGCCCGAATATTCACTAAGCTAGATCTTAGAAATGCGTATCACCTGGTTCGGATCCGGAAGGGAGACGAGTGGAAGACGGCATTTAACACCCCCTTAGGTCACTTTGAGTACCTGGTCATGCCGTTCGGCCTCACAAACGCCCCCGCGACGTTCCAAGCTTTGGTTAATGATGTCTTGCGGGATTTCCTGCACCGATTCGTCTTCGTATATCTAGACGATATACTCATCTTTTCTCCGGATCCTGAGACTCATGTCCGGCATGTACGTCAGGTCCTGCAGCGGTTGTTGGAGAACCGGCTGTTTGTGAAGGGCGAGAAGTGTGAGTTCCACCGAACATCTTTGTCCTTCCTGGGGTTCATCTCCCCCAACTCCGTCGCTCCTGATCCGGCCAAGGTTGCGGCGGTGAGAGACTGGCCCCAACCCACTAGCCGTAGGAAGCTGCAACAGTTCCTCGGCTTTGCTAATTTCTACAGGAGGTTCATTAAGGGCTACAGTCAGGTAGTTAGCCCCCTGACAGCCCTGACCTCACCAAAAGTTCCCTTCACCTGGTCGGATCGTTGCGATGCCGCGTTCAAGGAGTTGAAACGGCGCTTCTCGTCTGCACCCGTTCTGGTGCAGCCCGACCCTAGTCGCCAGTTAGTGGTTGAAGTGGACGCCTCGGACTCAGGGATAGGAGCTGTGCTTTCCCAGAGCGGGAAGACCGATAAGGTCCTTCACCCGTGTGCCTATTTTTCCCGCAGGTTGACCCCGGCCGAACGGAACTATGACGTCGGCAATCGAGAACTCCTTGCGGTGAAAGAGGCTCTTGAAGAGTGGAGACATCTGTTGAAGGGAACGTCCGTGCCATTCACGGTTTTCACTGACCACCGGAACCTGGAGTATATCAGGACCGCCAAGCGGCTGAACCCCGGGCAAGCCCGCTGGTCACTGTTCTTCGGCCGTTTTGACTTCCGGATCACCTACCGTCCCGGGACCAAAAACCAGAGATCGGATGCCTTGTCCCGGGTACATGAAGATGAAGTCAAAACGGAGTTGTCGGATCCACCGGAACCCATCATCCCGGAGTCCACTATCGTGGCCACCCTCACCTGGGACGTAGAGAGAACCGTCCGGGAGGCCCTGGCACGAAGCCCGGACCCCGGAACTGGGCCGAAGAACAGACTCTATGTCCCACCAGAAGCTAGGGCTGCAGTCCTGGACTTCTGTCACGGCTCTAAGCTCTCCTGTCATCCAGGGGTGCGAAGAACCATGGCAGTTGTCCGGCCAGCGCTTCTGGGGGGAGTCCCTAGAGGCCGACGTCAGGGATTATATCCAGGCCTGCACCACCTGCGCCAGGGGCAAGGCTGACCATCGCAGGGCTCGGGTAGACTGCTCCAGCCGCTGCACCGTGCCCCATCGCCCCTGGTCCCACATCGGCCTGATTTTGTCACGGGCCTCCCGCCGTCCCAGGGCAACACCACCCTCCTCACGATAGTGGACCGATTCTCCAAGGCGGCCCACTTCGTGGCCCTCCCGAAGCTCCCGACGGCCCAGGAGACAGCGGACCCTCCTGGTCCACCACGTCGTCCGGCTGCATGGGAATCACCAACGACATCGTCTCCGATCGCGGTCCCCAGTTCTCCTCGCCCGTCTGGAGGAGCTTCTGCCGGGAACTGGGGGCCACGGTGAGTCTCTCATCGGGTATCATCCCAGACCAACGGGCAAGCAGAACGGGCCAATCAGGAGAT